>NC_138781.1:120440081-121172581 GCF_965178545.1 Coloeus monedula
GCTTTGGTGTGTCAGAGGGTGAAGCAGAAGCAGGCAATGCTACGTAGGTTTTGAGGAAAATGGTTTTGAGTGCAATGAAAAGGAGGTTAACTTTCAGGCTGGCCCATTGCTGAATACATCAAGACAATGTGGGTGATGGAATTCAGCAAAGAAATAGAACTGAACTTTGTGAAAGATAAGAAATTCCAGCCTTCCTGACAGGGTTGGCCGAGGCCCACCTGGTGAGATTGCTGCAGGTCATGGCACTGGAGGGAGCACAGTGCATCCCCTTCTTTCAGCCTTTATGCAGAGCTCAGTCAGACATGAAAAACTTAATTCAGCAGCAGGGCTTTCCATCCAGTAGGACAGGGCAAGAGACTATCTGGTTTTCCAGTAAAAACCTGGACAGTATTGGTCCCACTTGTTATGATTTCTGCTTCTGGTTGTTTTGTAACTGAATAGAAATGAAGAATACAGAGCTCAAGAGCTTATTTCACAACTAAAATAGAACAACACAGGTATGTTACAGACATGGCTATATTGATGGGGAGAAGCCTGAATAAAACACATACTGTCTGGACAAATGATAAGGGAGAGACTCCATTTTCCACCCAGAGTATCAGAGCAGTGTCCTGTGCTTGCTGATGCTGAAACACCAGAATCAGGGAAAAGCAATGTCAAGGCTGAAAGTCTGCTGTGTGGTTTTCCAGGCATTTCACTGCAGATTTATGGTCAGTAAACTTGGCTTCTGAATTGCAGGGATGTATTCAATTTTTTTCCTGGCTTCAGTATATTGCTGATCTTTTGTGCACTATTTTTTCTTCAGAAAAGTTTCCAGTTCCAAGTGAATGGATTGTGGATTTAAGTTCTTCTGTTTTCTTCCCTGCTGAAAACAATATGTCTTTGGTCTGCAAAGAGCAAGTCTAGCTTTCATCATATGTATTACTTGGTATTTTCTGGAACCAGTTATCGGTGTGGTAATATTGTCACAGCCTCATACAGTATAATCAAAAATACTCATAGTATCAATGAGTGGCTTTTGTCTTTCTGAATCAGGTGACGCATACATTGTCATGTCAAGGAACAACTATCTGATATCTCATAAGGAGACTAGACATTTGTACAGTTTGAGAATATCCCACTTCACACAGCTCATGTGGTAAATTCATTCTTTGTTTAAAAATACAGAAGTAGAACTGGATTAATATATTCCATGGAAAATCTTCAGAACCTTGGGAACTACACCTTGAAACTGCAAGTAGTATTGGATGAAAGTAGTGCAGACACTTATGCAGGAAGGTTTACCATCTAAAATATCTTAAATTACTATTGTAGGTAAAAACTCCAATCATGGCAATTTTCTTCTACTTTTAGTGTTTGTATTTGATTCATTGTATCTCAAAATTATTCATGTTTTAGTTGAGAGATAATTTTCAGCACTGAAATATAGCATTTGCATGTCAAATATGAAGCCTTTTCATGAAATAATATTTTGTTTTGTCTAATAGGCTTTGATCTCACCTGTAATGTGTTGGCTCTGATATGCAGTCAGTTTTGCAAAAAAAATAAAGTGTTGATGGAATCAAAAGCTTTTCCCTGATATGAACTTCTTAAAATGTACTTAGCAAAAATAAACTTTTACTTACTTAGAATTATCCTTTTCCCTCATGCCATTGGCATAAATATTTTTTCATAAAAGTAGTATTTATTAGGCCAACTTTCATGCATAAACCACAGAAACTCATTCCAAAACAGGTTATGCATTTAAAAGGCGAATGTTGAGGTTGAAGTATTGTTTTCTTAATTTAAAGAAGAATCCCATGCAAAAGCAAATTCTCATTGATTTATAACACACATTATAATAGTGTGTATTTTTGTATTAACCATCTTAAAATTCTTACAGGAATACTAGAATAGAAATAATACTGTTAAATATGTCTGATGTTATTCTACCTTGCCATGCACTCTGGTGTGCATACATATGTGGCCTAAAATAGCACATGTATGATCATATCTTCCCAAGAAAATAAAATTAATAGGTTCTGGTTTTAATGACACTGTTGAAGATCACTGCCGGATCCCATTCATTGTTTGAATATGTGGTGGAAAAAGCAACCTGTCCATTTTTATGGACACAAAGACATGCTCCTCTATCAGCAAGAGGATACTTAAAGGTCGAGTAGCAGTCCTGTTGCAAATGACGTAGGTGTTACATAGGACAAACAGGAGTCAAATTTGGACCAAGACTGTGTTCTGGTGCACAATAAAGCCAATTGAATAGTGATCTACACTGGGAGGAGCACTGCCAGCAAATTGTGGGAAGTTATTTTGCTCATCTAATAATAAGGTGCAATAACCACAAGACTGTGGCCTGGGATGTTCAGGTTGGCACTAGAGAAAACTTCTTTATTACACTGATAGTGCAGCACTAGAGAGTGAGTCCAGGGAGATGGAGAAATCTCTTTCCAGTTTTCAAACAGACAAAGCCCTGGTTGACCCTGTAGTGCTGTGTGGAAAGTTGGGTTAGAAACCCCCAGAGACTCCTTCCAGTTGATGTGCCTATGATTCTGTGATAAGTCTTGTGAAAAAGAAAATTCTGCCTGCTTGTAATGAAAGCTGGCAAAGTTCAGCTGTGCTTAGTACAGCCCATGAGTATTTTTCATGTGATTTAGGAATTATTCCAAACACAATGACATCATTCACACGGCTCTGGATTGTACAGTGGTTACACAGAATCTCTGCTATCATTCTTTGGCTGTCGATATATGTCTATATGGCACAAATTTATAACAGAAGTATCTATGATACCCCCACAGTCCTCATCCCAGGTTATTTGTGGATGTGTGCTCCATAAGAATAGAAAGCACCTTTGTACTGTGAGTTTTTTAAAAAGTTCTGCAGCAAGTGGCCATGAGTCACAAGAAGGAAGTGATCAGACACCGCAGGCTTCCCTGTCTCCCTTGGGACTGTAAGAAAATTCATCATATCCTTGGTTTTCATCTTCATCCATCAGTCTCTGTCATCTGTATTAGTTAAGAAAACAGCATCAGAGCCTGACTGCTGTCCCATGTTTATCTATACTGTGGCATTATTAGTGGGTTTTGTCCTTATCAGTCAGCCCTCCCCTAAACAGTCCATGGTCATGGTTTTGAGGACAGTACAGGCCAGGGATCATTCACTGAGGCCAACCCATTTTTAAGAGGAGAATTTAGGTTTGTAGACTTCAGTGACTAGACATATTAGTTGTTGCAACACAAACATGTCAAAGATTTTATCTGTCTGCAAGGAGTCAAATAAGAGACTGAGGTTTCTCAGGTGTCTCACTAGACATAAAGAAGATTCAGTCAGTGGCAAACATCGAAGTGTTGCTAGTAGATTCAAGTACCATAAAAACTGCTCTTCTAGTGTCTAAAATTATTTAAGAGCTTGCAGCTGTTCTTCTGATGAAAAGAAACTGTAATGATTTACACATTTGTATCTACAGTGGATTTCGTTGCTAGTACCATTTGATGTTTCCCAGATGTTTTAGTACAGATTCTCTATTCACTGTTTTCATGCCACCCTTGATTTCTTGACCTCTTATATTCTCAGCTGTCTACTCACCAGGTTTATTAACCCTAATCTATTTTACCTCTTTCTTATAGGAAGACCACTTTGTGGTTCAAAATTACCCTTGCTAGGCTTCTCTCTACCTTTTCATTTCTGCTACACCCTTTCAGTCATGGTCTTGGTATTCATAATACATAATTGATTTTACCCAGTGGCATAATGACATTTTTTGTCTTTTTCAGTATTTATTTCCTAATAATTCATAGCATTTTCCTGAGTTTTTATTAGAAATTCTTTATTCGAGAATGGTATCTGATGTTTGTGTTGATATTTTTTATGTAACCACATATTACATCTATCAAATATCACACTCTAGTACTAATAGTGAAGTTGGGCTCATAATTAGATTTGTTTTCAAAGTTAGGATTGTGTTTTCATGTGTCATTTTACATTTGTTTACATAAAAGTAATTTCCTCTGGTATTTTTTTACTTAGTCACTCAATCCCCTGAGGCTTTTCTGTGGTTCATTTTCAGGCCTCATGATGCTGAATAACTGCATCAGGAGCACACCATGTCTCCTGAGTCACACCTTTTTGTGGTCATTTCGGATATGATGAACACTTTGAATCAGAACACCATGTAGTTTGTGTCAGTTGACATTTATTCCTTTTTTTTTTTGAACAACTGTTATAGTACAAGGGGTTTTCCTGCTACCCCTTGTCAGTGTAATTTTTAAAATCTTGTCAAATATCTTTTTGAATCTGTATACACTATGTTAATTTTTTCCCTTGTCTGTAGGTTTCTTGATTACTTCAGAGATAGATCTGTGAGGCAATTGTAGTAGCTTTCCTAAAGTATATTAAATTCTACCTTTATTCTGTATTTCTGGTGTCAATCGTTTGCAGAAAACAGATAATTGCCTCCACTAAGTAAAGATAGAGATACATTGAATAATATGAATGGAAATGGACACCTGAAACCATGCAGAAAAAAAAGATATTTCTGGAATATATAATTAATTTGGTTTGTTTGCACTGCTTTAATGATCTTCTGACAGAATTGCAACAATTGCAACATTGCACATCTACCATTCACAATTTCCTCAGTCAAGAAATATTGCTGATGGAAGTTATATTTTACCATCAAAACTTTCCCAAATACTTATGCAGAGGCAACTACCCATTAGTAAAGAGATGATATTACTTTTTCCTACTCCATTGCAATGAAGATGTGCAAGCAGTACTACAGAAAATCTGTTTTGACCAAGCACTAGTTTGTTCTGTGCTGTGAATAAGAAAGTAAAGGACTGGCATGGCTGGAAAAGAATTAGAAAAACAAAATACTGACAGACTCATTGTATTTAAATACTAAACCTTCAGTCTTCATTATGATCAGTTAACTTAAGAAAATTAAATGTCAGGCATTACAGAGCTCAGGCATGGACAACATCTCAGTCCCCAGTGAGTTCCCACAAGCAAGTACTTATTCTACAGAAGAAATAGGGTCACTTGATCTCAGGTCTGGACACTGACCTTCAGAGCCATTGACCTCGAGTGGCTGAATGTCACTAACATGAAGAGAAAGGACTACTTAGAGAGAACTAGAATGTTCACACCCTCCCACATCCTTTCCATATTCAGGGCACTTGAGATGGTCAGCCATGAAAATGAGTTGTTTCCTCTGAAAGGGAAGGATGCTGAAGAATGTATTAAGTTGCTCTGAGTCCTTTCTGCAGGCTTGCACGGATGAATAATTGCTAGATACTATCGGGCTGCTCACATGTGGTGTTCAAGAAAGATGCCTCTTGGATCTTTTTTATTATCAAGTGAAACTCATCAGGTAGCATAAACTCAAGTACTAGAAAAAGGTAAATGAGACACTGCTCTGTTACTTACTCCGTACAGACATGCTGCTGTTTCTGCCCTGTCGGCTCTGTACTTGGACAAAGTTAGCCCAAGGATGAAAAACATCTGCGTGAAACTGAACCCATGCAAGAATCATGATGTGAGGAAAGCCGTTCTGAAGAGTGCAGTCTACTTTGGAGTTAGTTGTTGCACATCTGTAATTGATCAGCTGAATGTATAATTTAGAAGTCCTTTTCCATTCCTTGATTGTGCTAAGTTTGGACATAGCATTACTCATGAGTAATGCTTTCTATAAGCTTTGATTGGCTAGAAGACCCCATCCCATGCTGGCAGACGATGACACGTTACTCGGTTATTCATGCTTCACTTGCTTCCTGGCTGGACTACAAGAGTCTGATGTGTTTGGTCACCAGGCTTTCAGCACTTAGAACAATTCACCTACAATAACAAGCCCTCAGCCATGCTGTTTACTTTGAGTGCATTATCAGACCTGTCCTCAGCTGTCTACAATCTCTCCCCACAAGAAGATGGCTCTTCTCATCGCAGTGGGTTTTTTCCACAATGGCAAAAAACTGTATAGAGCTTAGTGTTGACAACTGCACTCATCTGTCCATGAAGACCATTCCATTTTGTCCCTATCTCCACCTCAGTAGGGTGTCATAAATGCTGTCAAAAAAGTTGTCTGTCTAGGAAACAGAATGTTCTTGGAGACCACTCTAAGATAGTGAAATGAATATCCTGGGATATAAGGACAGTCACAAACCTGACCTTCCGTTCAAAGTTCAAGGCACATTTATTTGTCTTCTAGCAAAAACACTGAGGCAACATAATTGTTTATAATCAAACCAACTCTACCAAACAGACGAGACTTCACTGCCCAAGCATCTTCCCTTGGGAAGAAGAGGAGAGAACAAACAGCATGCAGCAAGCTGGAAGTCATGCTGCTTAATGTATTTTGGAATGACTTTCCAGTGCCATGCTAGTTCCATATAAAGAGTTCCATATAAAGAACTCTTGCAGAACTGAACAGAAAGTTGCTCACAGCCTAGTTCCCATGCTGTAAGCTTTTTTTGGTGCAACCTTGATTCCTGCTTCTTTGGGGAACATGTAAATGGCACTGAAGAAGTAAACACACCTTTTTCTTCTAATGCATTTGTTTTTGATACTTGAACATTTGCAATACTGTCATAGGATGTAACGTGCAAAGTTGGCATTTTTCTCTTATCGAAGTTTTTGTGACTGAGGCCCAGACCCTGCAAAAACACCCAAGTTCTCTGTGCTCAGCCGCAGACTTGTAACCCCCTGAACTCCAGCTTTTACTTCCTCTACCAGCTGCCAAATTTTTTGTTAAGCTTACATCTTTCCTATCCATGACGAGAGCTCTTAGGCAGACTTAACAAACACATAAACCCACAAACTAAAAAAGTGATTATCATACTGATAGGAAAGTGCAAAACCAAATACTAGTAGAACAATAAAACTAAATGAAGGTAGTCCCCATGTGTTTGTGTTCTGCCTTTATGAGGACTCATCTTCCCTCATCTTCTACCTCTTGAAAATTCAGCAGAAACCTTAAAATACTTAACACTTCAATTGCAAGACATTTTAGTGACAAATAGAATTATGTGCACTCAAAAGAAATACTTGTAGTGGAACCAGCATCTTGGAAACCCTGTGAAAGAGATTCCTGTCAAAGTTTCAGGGAAGACATAAGAGTAAATTAATTTCCATGTCTCATTTTCCATAGTATATAATTAAGTATGAACTGTTTTTAGAGGTCATAGATAATTTTCACCACTGCAGACAGTGCCATGAAAACACCAATTATAATTGACAACACATTTTCTCTAAAAACATATATATTTAAGTCTAGCCACTGTTAATTAAATCTTATTTTGATTGTGATTCCTTGTTAATTCCAGAGTCATCACTGAATCTTTCTTCACACTTTTTTATACTTTGTATGTTCTTGTCCTTTCCCAGCAGGTCTCATCATGAAGGCTGCAGTTGCCTGATGTGCTTGGAGCTACTATTCCATACTGACCCAATCCACAGTGTTTGCATGCCATCTTGGCTTCCCAGCCTCTTCAGGTGTGGCACTAATTTTGGGATGGAGAAGCTGTGTGTTAGCAAAAGGCAGGTACGTCTGAAAAGATGCTTGCTGCCCTTCACAGAGGTGAGATTTTGCTTTTGCAAGGACCATTTTCTCCAAACATCCACTGCTACAGTTTTCAGAGATCAATAAAATACCGAGAAACTGAAAATATATTTCAGAAGTTATCTGGGATACTGGTTCTTTATTCTGGGGTGAACTGTGCATTGCATTGGGATTGTGTTCAGTTACTTTTATTCATCGAGAATACTCTGTGAGAGGAATTATCATTCTCTGTATTGAAATGTGAATTCAGTGTGTGTGTTATTTGACCATGTGCATAAATTTGTACATATCTGTACACAATGGTACAGAATTTCCAGCTGAATGCCATAATGCAAGGAATTATTTTTGTGATTTACTTGTACCACACTGTAATTTAAGAAAGTACAAGTAATTAGAAAAAAAAGACATATTTAGAATACTCATTCAAAATAAAAAGCATATGACTAAAGCCAGGAAACTTCAAGGCAATTAATTTTTTTTTGAGGATGTGTTTTGGTTTTTTTTTAAAATTTGTTTTACATGTAAATCCATTGAGAAAAATAGTTTCTGGAGAGGAAAGAAATTAGACCTGCTCCATAGCAGCATATCCCTTTTTTTAAAAAAAATTTAATTCCTCATTTAATTATAATCTTGTTTAGATTCAAATATTTTCATGGCCTATTGTTTGAAGGCAGTTATCTAACACTCTCACAGCCCCATATATCATCAAATAGAAGGTTAGAAATTACAAACAACAAATTCCCAACTATTTACTGACAAAGCATAGTGTACAGAGTTTACTGCAGATATTGATGAAAAATAATCTTGTGTGAAAGTACTTCCTTTCCTGTTTTACGTGCAATGTGCAAATATATTCTAAAATAACTTTTCTTTTACCATTTTATAAGAAAGCCATGATTGCCCAGCCAGATTTATTGTGAAAATCAATGTGTTATGTGCTTTTTAAAAAATAATGAACAGAACTGTATGTGTGAAAGAATAAAGAGCAATTTTCACAGCTTCCTTTTGTTTAAACAGATATTAAGAATAGCATCCTGAAAAATCTTCAGTGTCATACAGAAAATATGACCTAAAGAAAGATTAAACATAAGTAATTTATTAATTCTGCAAGTGAGTAAAGAAGAAGTTTTAGTCACTATTAGCCATGTTTTAAAGCTGTCTAGTTTCAGTCTTTCCTTTTCTGAATAATGATGTTATTTAGGCAGTTGAAAATCCCAAAGTAATTCGAAAGAAATACTGTTTTCCTTGGTGGCAAGTACAGACTTCCTCTTAGCCCAAGAAACTGTAGAAGTCACCTTCTTCTTCCTCATCCCCAGTAAACCAATCTAAAATGAATGTGGTTAAGTCATGGTCCACGGTATTTCTTTATGTCTCTGGGTTTTTTAATTAATTTTATATTCGCAAAATTGCTCAAGAGGCAACAAAAGTAGAAGAATCCATATGGCCAAGAACATGGAGTAAATGCAATAGAAGAAATTGCTAAATTGCTAGCGTTTAATATCTTCAGAGCCATTTTCTTTCATCATTTCTCTTTCATCACGTGAACCTTCAACAAACTGAGTAATTTCATTCAATGAAAGATTGTGAGGTAAATGAACGATGTGAGCATCAGTTTTGGAAGTGCCAAACTGAGGAGACATTTCTAGTTGTGCCTGAAAATATTGTATGTTGCCCCCCACTAGTGATATCTGAAAACCCCTCATAATATCTACACCCCTGCCCCCCATTAAATTCACAACATTTATGTTTATATATAGTTATTGCAACACATTGTTTAACTATTACTGTGATCCCATCTTGCACTTACATCTCTGATACTGTTCTTCATGATCTGGCTGACCTTCTCAGGCTGCAGATGAAGAAGGACTCTTACTTCAATTGTCCTTTGTAGTTGAGAGAACAGTTGGTAAGAGAGGCTTCAGAAACTGGGAATTGTTGATTCCTCCTGCAGAGGGCATTTTGCCAGAGCGTTCTGCTTTAGACTAATGGAAATTCTTGGACTAAATATATGCATGCATAGGACTGGAAAAATGTATCCGAAGCATGTGTCTCTGTAGGAATCCAATTCGTCTAAAGCATAAAATCTGAAAACACTTTTTCTTTGTGACTCAGGTTGAAAATGACCATGAACATGACAATCTATTTTATTGCACGGTTTTACCAAGTTTGTATTTGCTAATCGATATTTGGCAAAGAGAAGAAAGAGACCATAAAGAGGAAAGACACATCCTTAAGTGCTTAAGGAAGGATGTGCATGAGTTTTTCCACTTGAACTTTAAGCCTGATCTTTCTGATGGCATACTCTACGTCTAAAGTAGAAAATGAAAATGTGCACCTGATAAAATAAGAAATAGGGATTTTAAAAAAGTGTGAAGTTTCACTTTCGGCTTTCCTTATTTTAAAGCAAATTATTTCAGTATCGATTCTCCAGTCTCACAGTTACCTCTCAATAAAATCTGTAAGAACAGCTGCAGACATTGTGAGATTTTAACAATGAATAAATAACACTTCTTCCAGAGCCTGGTGAAATTTATAGGACTTTTTCCCACAGTAACTGACTTGTTCAAATGTACTAACTCATGCTATGTATAAATATTCAGGGTTCTGTGCCTGTAAATGCGTACCTAATCGGGGCCAGCTGAAGGCAACTGCAGTTTCCTGCAGCAGTATGGACACTTTTCTGGGAAGGCAGACCTAATTCACACACTCACATGCACAAAGAGGGCTCAAAATCTCAGTGGTACTTCAGACTGCTTACCTGCCTTCAGTCTCTTTTTCTTGGTCTTTTCACTGGCTGCGAGGGGAATACATGCCAGCAATTCTGGTTACAGTTCTAGCAAATTCATTAAATACAATGTGTTAAAAGCTGAAGCTCATGGCTGATGAGCTGTGCTGCAGAACAAACCTTATCAACATTTCTTGGAATATCATCTGTCTAGGTAACTAAAAAGGATGCCAGCATTTCTGGGAAAGTAATTTTTTTTCTTTCTTGTGCCATGTTATGCTTCAGGAGCTATAACATACTGTTAAATACTTGTGCTTTCCAATGGAAACTGAAGTAAAAGCATGAACAATTACAATGTCATTTGATGGGGTGTTCAAACTGAATCTAAACTTGATGGGGAGAAAGCACTTATTCTTCAAAACTGAAGCATATAGGGAGCATACAAAGATTTTATCACAAATGTGTGTAGCCATGCAGTGTGTGTCTGTGCCTCAGAGACTTGCAGATGATCTGTAGGGTCACTCTGGTTTGGATATGCCAGTAAAACATATTCACATGATGTGCAGGCTTTGCAGAGCCAGCAAGTGAGAGAGCCTGTGGGTTTTACACAGTTTTTACGCAGTTTGTCTGCACTAGAACAAACTTTTTTTCATGTTTGTGAAGATATTTGCTGAGTACCTGTTCTCCATGGGGAGCTTCATCTACTTCATGAAAAGGAGGAACTAAATCTTCCTGGGTGCCAGACCTGGATGACAGGGACATCACTCTTTTTTGACACTGCTCTTCATCCGGGATGTCCTCATGTTTACAGCAAGTGAAAAACCTCCATTAAGGGCATCTCAGCCATGTAATACCAAAGAAAATCTTCATTGGGGTGTGAATGAGGGCAACTGTCTCCTGCAGTAACCTGCAAATACATGAGCTTTCATTGTAAATTAGACCAGTGATTTATTTGCCTCTTTATCATGGCCTGGAGGACACAATTTCTGCTACATGCTCATAACTGCATCTTCACTACTCTTAGCATAGCCAATGTCCAGGGAGCTGTGGCTCTCCATCCCCAATTCTTTGGAATTCTTCAGTGTTCATCCTTCTCTTTCTCCATAAACATTGGGCAACATCATTGGCTTCTGTTATTTCATGTTACCAAGGGTTTCCAAATTTCGTGCTGTCTCATATCTAGTCTTTTGGATCCAGCAGTCTTCTGCACATCTCTTTTAAAACAGCTTGCTGTACTTCCATAAAAATTTGCTGCAAGAATTTCACTCTTGTGTCCTGTCTTTTCTGGTTGCCAGGCTTTCAATTATTAAGGTATTATAAGTGCTCTTGTCAAAAACCATAAAGTAGTGCCTCTGGCATATGAATGACTACAAGATGTTTTAGAAGGTGTATATGGATTTTCCCATACACAGAAAAATTTTCTAGAGAAAAAGAAAAAAAATTACTTTCAGTTCAAAACCATGACAATTTGTCTTAACTTCGAAATGTTCATGGCAAAATATTGCTTTCAATATACAGATACTGTTATTCAGTAGAGGGCATTCCTGTGTGCACAAAGCTTATATGGCACAGTACAGTCAGGCAAGATCATCTGGATTTAGGATGTTGTGCTTTTATAACAGTGTTATGTGGGTCTGTTTCCTTCATGTTTCTTTCTCGATGTACAATTCTATTGTATCACTGACAGGTGAACTTCTCATTCTGGGGGTTTGTGAAGGCCGGGATAGAAGAAGGGAGTGAAAAGAAGGACTGACCCCACAGAATGCTCTCGCCGTAAAAAAACCACACCCCCAGTGTGAGAGTGAAATATAAATCGCCACCATCTGGAAAAAGGTAAAAGATTAAGCCCAAGCACTCTTCTGCCTTTCAAGTTCTGCCGACAGGATTCGAGGAGTAAGTGAAGAGTCTGTGAAATTGCCTCTTTGAGATGCAGGACGGAGCAGCCGATGCTCCGCCCTCGCCGGCGGGTTCCCATCGGGCGGCGACTGCGGTCCCCCCCCGGCAGCGCAGTCTTTGTCCCGCCTGCCGCCCTCTGCTCTCCCGGGACCAGCCCTCTTCTTCCTCCGGGGAATCAGTGTTGCCGCCGAGGGCTGTGCTCTTATGGTTCGGCAAGCTTCTAAGGTTTTTCTTCTTCTTTCCAAACAGTTGATGCGTATTAAGAATGATATGTTAGAGGGAAAAAAAAAAAAAAAAAAAGATGAAGTGCTTATGTGGTGTTTCATCAGCAGGTGAAGTTCCTGGTGCAGATAATGCCAGTTTAACAGAATTAAATAGCCATGAATATACCACGAAGGCGTGGGTCCATAGTACAAAGTGACCCCCGGTGCTGAAGGCCGGGAGGGCTGGCGCGGCAGCCCGGGCTCGGAGGCGCACAGGGCAGGTCACCCCAGCCCAGGCGGCGAGGGGGAGATGCCGGGGCTGCCGGGAGCCCCGCGGTGCCCGGTGCCGCCTGCGGGCCGCTGCAAGCCCGCCGGGCGCGGGCCACGGGCGGGCACCCGCTCTGGGGCGTCCCGGCCCCGCTAGGAGCGGGAGGACGGGGCAGGTTTAGGACAGGTTTAATTTTGTGTAGAACTGTCGTCTCTCCTGCCCTCCGTAATTTCGGGAGCAGCTGATGAGCTGAAGGAAAATACAGCGAGAACTGTACTGTATGGGAGAGAAACCAGGGACAAGAGGAAACGGCCGCAAGTTGTGCCAGTGGAGGTTTAGACCGTAGATTAGGAAAAAATTCTTCTCTGAAGTAGTCAAGCTTCCCAGAGAAGTGGTGGAATCACCATCTCCCTGGAGGTATTTAAAAGACGCGTACATGTGGCACTTGGGGGCGTTGTTTAGTGGTGGACTTGGCAGTGCTGGGTTAACAGTTGGACTCAATGATCTTATAGGTCTTTTCCAACATGAAGTAATCTATGTGTGTGTGATGGGTTACTGCCAATGCCATTGTGCCAGGGTGTGCTCTGAAGATTCATGTACCTGTTGGTACCTAAAACTGAGTTATGTCTGTGTCCCAGTGCCAGGCTCACAGGGACCATGACACCTTTCCCCCTTGCCTATGTACCTCTCTTTCAGAGGGTCATTTGTAATGGGTCATTTGGTTTCTCTTTTCTCCTATATTCTGGCCATAGTGCAGTTCACCATCCCCACAGAGTCACGCCTTCTGTGAATTAACCTGAAAATGTTGACCAGTTTTCATTTGGGGAAAAAAATGAAACTGAGGTTTGCCTTAGTTTAGTTGGAGCTAACTAGTACATCTGCACTGGGGATGCCTGGGACACAAAGGTACCAAATGAAGAAAAGAGCAAAATGAATGATTAAAATGTCCTTAATATGCTTAATATCATCAGATGACATCTTGTGTTACTTTGTCCTCTATTCCAGATCAGTAACAAATGCATGAAATGAGCACAGCCCACAGCACAGGTTTCTCTGGGTTTTCCCAAACAGCCCACCTCTATCCACTCTGGAAATCAACTCTTCACTCTTCCTAGTTGTCCCTCCCTTTTAAGCCTACCTTGTTTACCTATACAAGAGCCTTAATTTTCTGTTATATAGCATCTTAGTTTTCAGATGTGAAACCCAGCATTTCTAATTAACATAAAATCTTATGAGATGCCCTGGAAATTTGTGTGATAATTAAGAGATTAAAAAAATCAGAATTTGAACTCAAACTTTATGTCTACATCAGTGCGTTTCACAACAAAGTTTCCTTTCTGGAGCTGTGATTAAGAAAGGCAAACCTTTTAGCCAAGACCACATTCGCTAAAGCTGCTTTAGAAATGGGAAGTATTCATTCCTGACCTCAGTAGCATTTTGGAGGATAATATCCTCTGGAGCATAAAAACCTTTCACTCCACATTGATCTCCATGGGGAATGAGTGATGTAAAGTAGATTTTACCAGAAGAAGGTTTTTACCTGAAACACTTATTTTAACACCTATTGCTAATTCAATAGTTGTAGGGAAGATATCTATTGTTTCAATTGCCTGCTGCACTTGGCTCAAAATCCATTGTTACCAGCTTGCCCAATCAGTACAAATTTAGTATTTAAAAATAATTGCTAATCTATGCAGTGAAGAAAGAAAGAATAATTCAACATATCAACAGCAATGTGATGTTTTGGCATTATGTATAGTTGTAGTATATACATAATTTTTAATAGTTTAAACTTGGATATGAATTTGCTATATCCTTCCCATTGGTTTTTTTGATGCATATTATATGTCCAGATATCTGAGCTGACATCACTAAGAACACATTTACCCCATTTTTAAACAATTAAATGGACATCTCAGGACAGGAAATCCATCCAAACTTCCTCATCTACTGGTGGAAATAAATTGCTGCTCTCAGAAAGCAATCAGGCAATGAAATGAGTAGTTTGGATCTGCCACCTCACCTCCAGACAAGTAAAATTAAATGCGATGGATCACTTACTTACTGCTGCACGATCATTCAGGTGAGTGAATACATTTTAGCTTAAATGAGGAAGTGCTGCAGAGTTCAATCATCAGTTTAAAGTGTGCTGCAATTCTATGTGATGTACTTTGAATTTAAACAAGCACCATCAGGTGTATTCCTTCTGCTGTTTAGGCTCTGGAGGGCCCTTACATGATAGTTGGTGATGGAAAGGAAGATGTTCATATATGCAAGCAAAGCAAACAACATCATGTTATTAAGAAGTGAAAATTAGGAAAGATTAAAATATATTTAATTAGCATTGTTTATTTCATGGGGTTTTTTGTGAGGAGAAATAGGACATCTAGAAAAATGCTGTAAATGCACTTAAAATTTATTAATTAGATCTGTTTCACAATGATTGGTAAAAAAAAAAAAAAAAGAAGACCAACTCCCTCTGTATTTTGCCCACTTTTGGTTCAGTCAGAGAATTTTAATGACAAGGAAGACAACTTTGCTGCCTTTCTCAGTATTGTGAAGCACTATTTTTCCAAGGAATTGTCCTTGCTTCCAAGCACTAGCCTGTCCTGTTTGTGCTTAGAATGGTGGCAGCCAACTTTGAATGCACTTTTCCTTTGTCTGAGTCACCTACTCTTTCTTTGGTTCCTTTTTATTCAGGATGGGAAAAGTAAACTGTGGACCAGCAATAAGCTAGGCATTTATCAGACTTGTAGGAAGAGTTTTGGCTTAAATGGATTTGTGTATTACTAGTGAAATAGCCATTTTTCAACAGAATAGTTCTGCCAAGCATTGCATTGTTTGGAGATACATTGTTATCTAATACCTTTCTGATATATGTTTATCAAAATGACTGCAAACTTCTGTGGTTTTTTTTCCCTCACATTTGTGTGGAATCAGGAGGTGGATGGTATCACAGATGTAATTTATTCTGCCAATATCTACTCAGGATAAATCCCCTTTCTCCCAAACTGTTGGCTCTTTCTACCAAAGCTGTGACTCATGTCAGTAATTCCTTGCTGTACTTTGTTTAGAAGCATATTCCAGGGAAGCAAACAAAAATGCTCTCCCACACCTTAGAGTTTGCACTGATTTGGCAAAGGTGCTAAAAATATTTTTCCATTTAGCTTTCTATTTTGTTGCTTTTCATTGCTCTTGTTGTGAGTTACAGTTTTAGGCCAAGTGGTTAGTTCTCTCTGACTGTGACAGGCTGAAATAAATATATCTGGAGACAAGTATTCCTTATAGGAAAGAGTCTTTGAAGTCTTTGTCTCTCATAAATGGGCATCATTTACAAGCCATGAGAGTTTGAAAATGGATTTTTTCATTTTTGCTGTCAGTGAAATATTGTTTGTCTGTTAGATTTTAGCAACATTTAGGTGCCAGACAGCAAAGCTGATGAGAAGTGTGGTAGAAGAGCCAAGTGAGGGCAGAGTGTGCTGGGTCTTTATGCTGTAGCTCCAGTGAACACCACAAGCAGAGCTTTACCCTTGCTGTGCCACCCAGGCAGAAGGCAGCAGCAAGGCTGAGAGTCTGTGAGAATCCAACACTGTCCTGGTTCCTAGACACACCCTGAAACCACAATATACCAAGCACTGCTGCTGCTCATACACATTTGATTAAACATAAAGGACAAAACCAGAAGTTTCCTGCTCCTTTTTCTTTCTTGGTACCCTTTGGAAGCTCTGAGTCTCAGACAGACAAAGGGAAAAGCTTCAATTTTTACAGCTAGTTCAGATCTTTGACCAAAGCAGCTAATAAGTTTTATGGGCAAGCTTAAAGTGAAGTAGGTTCCAAGCTATTTATTACAGACACAGCTTAAGTGTTTTTTTACAACTTCCTGGTTGAATTAGAAAAAGATTACAGACCTGTTTGTTTAATCCCCTTTCCCACATGTCACAATTTAATAAACATGATTTTGGAAGATTTAGTCCTTTAATGAATAACAACACATAAGCAAGAAATCCTGTCCTTGCTTTGTGGCCTTCCTCCTTACTCCTGCAGCCCTGTTGGTAGGCAAGCATTCCTTACACATAATTTTCTCCAGATAACCTAAGTTCCTCTTTTTGCTTTCTCTGTCAGTGACCTAGTGCACTAGGGCAGTTCCAGCTGTGTCTCAGTTTAAGGCAAACTGCCTTTCAATCAATCTGAAGTTCTGATTATATTTTTTGGGGGAAATAAGGATGATAAAAAAGCTTCAAGGAAGATTCCCAGTGACCAAACTGTCTCTGAGACAATTTTAAAGTTGCCTATGAAAAATACTAAGGATATTTTTCTAATAAGAAAGCAAAGAAACCAGAAGCAAAAAGCTGGAAACATAAAAATACTAGGAGAAAAAAAAAGCTCATGCACTTAAGAATTAAACATGTACAACATCTCTCTTGCATGCAGTACCAGCTAATGTTAAATGCTTCTTTTTTTGTATTTCCCCAGAAAGGGGACATTTCCTATTAATAGTACAAGAGCAGCACAATACTGCAAGTGTAGTATCATGAAAATCTTCTAATAGCAGCCTGCTGCACTTCCCTTTTAGATATTTTATCAGGTTATGTTAAGAAGTATCTGAATGCATCTGTGTTGCAATAGTATTGAAGGAGCTATTTTAAAGGTATTTTGCATGTGGAATACAAATCACTAAAACTAGTTGTTATCATTAACGTCACTAGATATGATGCCATCTCCAAGATGGAAACACCTCTCATTTCCAGAGCATACGTGATGAGAATTTATCCCAACAATGCATCCGTTGCCATTATGTGTGGTTGAAGTAATTTAGGTTTTCCATTGTGGCATGTGTAGCATAATTCTCAAATTATGGGGGTTGTTCCTTATGTAGGAATTCTGTCTGCTCCCTCTTGTTCCTTTCAAAAAGATGTGGTATTTATTTTCCTGATTCTTACTTTAGTTATTGCAGTGGCTTCTAACTTCCGTGTAAAAGTATGTTCCTTCTTTGGAAAGAAGATTGTAAAAATGCAAATGGGAGGAAATAATTGATTAGAAAGTCATTGTAAAATCTTTGCAAAACAGGAAATCAGCTGCCATGAAATTATATATTAAAGAATTACGTATATTAAATAAACACCACCAGTTTACCAGGTGGTAAACAGATGTGTGTAAGGCAAGCAGAGTCTTATGTAACATGGCTTAAATATTGAAGAGGAACAGTTTCCTTCTAATTTCCATTCCTGCATGGTCCCACAGCGTGGTCTCTCATCTCCTACTTTTGCAGGCATGGTTAGAATCATGAGCCTTCTCTTATGTGGGGACTCTCAGATTTGCCAGTTTAGCAGTCAAGGCACTGAAATTCCTTCAGCTTCCAGGGAAAAACAAGCTATAGATAATGAGGGCTTTAGATAATGAGGTAGACATCAGGTCTAGCCTGATTTCCTATGTTTAATTTATGTGCTGTCAGACTCTAAGTAGCTTTCAAAGATCTTTGCAGGACTATCACACTCTCTGGCTTCTTTTCCTGTTCTGTAGGAAATAATTCCTTATTTCCTGTTACCTCCTAGCATATCATCCCAGGCAGACAGACAACACGATGGAGTCTTGAGCCAGCTCTACCCAGCCCATTCTGTTGCAGAAAAGAAAGTATCTTTAGGTGTGTAAATGCAGTCAAAATGCATATTGGAACTATTGATGTTCCATGTGTTAACTACATTTCTGAGAAAGAAGCAATGGAGGAAGCAACCGAGCAGCTGCTAGAGTGCCCCTTCCACCAACACAGTGCACTTGATCGATGAACACCTGGGACGCGTGGAGTTTATGAAAGCATTGAGCAATGCCTCGTGACGCTTTAAATCACTGCTACCTCAGGCACTGCAGCCAGCTCAGATTAGTTAATGAAGTGGAAGGCCACCTGACCATTTATTTGGCTTCAGCAACAGTTCTGAGCAATGGTAGAAGGCAATTAGAGCTGTATTGGTTATTTTTTAAATTAAACAGTCTTTTTTTTCTTAGCAGTCTGTAACATCCTAAGGAATCTAAAGTATTGTACAGAGACATTGTATTGACTGCAGAAAGAAACTAGAAAAATCCATAATAGTAATCAATGTAGAATTTTGATCTGTTAATAACTGGGCTCTTTGCATTGATTCCGGCCTTTCTTGCTCATTAAATCATATGAAATATTAAAAATCATCAGGGAATATAGAAAATAATAACATGTCTCTAGGTGTAAAAGTAAAGAGATGAAAATTATTTTTCTAGTTACCATGAAAAATTGTAAAAGCATGAAGTCTCCTTTTCCCAGGACCAGTAATTATGAGAAACACGGACAGTATGTTTATAGACAGTTTATGCAGCTTTCACTGTTTTTTGTGTTTCTCTCAGGGTACAAGTAAGGTCAAAGTCAAAGGTAGTGACAGAGAAACAGGGAATTGCCTGATTTGGCACTTCCAGTGCCAAATCTATCCCTCCACAATTGTCCCATTACCTGTGGGAACTGTTAACTAAACATCTTTCCAGACAGAGGCTGAGAAAATACAAGTTACTCATGAAAATGCCTTCAACAATTGCAGGATTTGGAAATACATTTTTCATTTTAGTATATAAACCTAGCCTCAAATTAGCTTTGAGTATTCTTAGAGTGTGTTCTATAAAAGCCATCCTTCAATAGAGGGATCAGGCCTCTAGAAAGACTGAGGTTTTTCTGGGAATGTTTTAAAATTTAGTGGGGCAATGCCAATTCAGGTGATAGACCAGAACAGGCTATCAGAATTTCTGGGAAATCCAGTTGTTTCTATGATTTTCTGAAAGTTGCATCTCAGTGTCTCGAGGCTTTTGTTACATGCTTAAGTATATAAATGAAGAACTTGAGCATATATGAGAAACTGTAATAATGACTTATAGGGAACACATAATGAATTTGGGTGGAAACATTGACCTCTGAAGTAAAAGGAGCTAAGTATTGTCAGAGAATGAAATTCATGAGAAATCAAAGTTCCATAGCCTTGCCTCTAAGGTTTAGTCAAAGATTTAGATTACAAAGTGACCAAGAGTCATTCAAATGTTTCTTTCTCAAAATGCTTGTAATTTGAATATGATTAATGTTCTTCATAAGACACCTAGCACTACAACTTCCTTTATAAGAAAAATGTGTTCTGAAGAGGTATGCTGTACCAATGGACATAAGAGCAAGGAACTGATATCACAGATTATCTCACTATTGGTGCAGCAACACAGGTCTTTCTTCATCAGTTTTGCAGAGAACAAGGAGTGAGAAAAAAAGAGAAAAAATTAAGATAAACTGTATTCCAGTCTCATTTGCAGATTCTGTAGTAACAGAATTTCTCCTGTAAAAATGTTTTTGTCATGGAGGAGTTAAAATCAGATGAAAGCCTCAAAGAATGAAAGGATACATTTCTCAGGAGTTGTTGATAACTCTGAGATACTTCTTAGGTGGCACACTACATTTCAAAATATGAAGATAATTTTCTATTAAAAAATAGGAACACCATCCAACTGCATCTTCTGAGCTTTAATAGGAAGGTTTTGTCTTACAGTTTCAGAATTGTATTACTGGATCTATCACACCTCTTTTCTGTACAAAAAAGAGAAACTACTCCCCCCCAAACACCACCACCACTAACCAACCCCAAAACCTGAAACTATTTTCCTGGTATTTTCATGGAAAAGAATGAGTTACTGGCTTCTAGGACTGATAAGAAGATCTAACAGATCACTGTGAGACTTAGAAAGTATAAGCTTTACAAATTCCTTCTTGAGACAAGCAGATTAGCCTGAAAAGAATAAATATGGAGCCAAAAGTGCCCTTGGCTGAGGTTGCAGCAATATAAGGTTTTGCAGGGTGACTGGGAAGAATAGGTGAAGTATAGCTTAGAAAATAGGGTCTTATTTCCTTTACATTATTCTTAACCTATTCATGTCCTACCTATATAATTGGTGAACTTATAACTGCAGATGTAGGTGGTAAGGTCGATATACTATAGTTAAAGAAACTGAAAATAAGAAAGGGATCCTGAAAAGAGAGCCCTTACAGTGAGCTCCTTGCCTGCAAATGTCTCATCCTGAAACCTTTGGCATTTAAATGATGGATAGTCCACCATGTATTAATGTCACTAGCAGGTGACACTACTTCAAGTGGGAGTCTCATTTCACAAATCATTTTTAAATACATTTTTCTCACCTCAGAGCTCTGTTCTTAAGCTCTGCAGAACCAGCAATGAAATTATGCACTAAGATATTCAGGCCCACAATACATTCACAAAATATAATGTCACGTCAATTTGCATTGACTCCTGTAATCATACTTAAAAATGATCATAGATCTTGAGCCAAATTGTAACATTCATATTGAATAGGGAATCCCAATATTCAACATATTTGCCTGCAATTGAGAAAATGATTGGTATTTGCAGGAAGGAATTTAGACTTTACTGTCTAATTAATAGGAAGAAAATAATATTTAATTACTCATCAGCTAGAGAGTTTTAAAAAATATAAATCAATAAACCTTGCTTTCTGAAGAGCCAAATTTCAGAGAGCTTTCTCCTTCTGTCAGCTAAAATTTTCCCTGTATTATCTACAGGTACATGAAAGATTTTATTGAATGCATGCATACTTTGGAAATGCTGTGCACTCTTATAGGTATTTGTATCTGGGTGCTCGTGTGTGTTTAGTTAAGTGCAATTGAATTATGATGGCAAACGTGGTCAATAGATGACTGTTAAATGTTCCCTGTAATTCCTTAGAGTTTAATAAACTAGGCTTTGTAGATTCACTATTCTGCTATGCAGTTTATTTATTTGTTTTTAAATTAAGGGAATTATGAACATTTTAAGTTAGCATTTTCTGAAAATTTACATGAGGATTGATTTCTATCAATTAAGTACCAGCACATATTTTGTGTAACAAATCTCTGAACTTCTGCTAGAGGGGAGTATTTTTGTTCTTTAGGACCTTAAGATTGTAATTTCATTTAAAAACAGTTGAAGAACATGGGTGTTACTCCTCTCCAAATATAAGGAGATATTTCACCCATGATTTTCCAAGAATACATGAGGTATTCCTCCTGTCTATATTCTTTCTCCCGTGATTTACTACAGAATTGTGTTCCACAGTAACAGACAGGATACCTCATTTGAGGTTCATTCTGGAAGCAAAACAGTCTGTGTAAATTTGACAGTATGACATGAAGTCAAACATCTGTGCCTGAATTTACTGACTTTTATTGAGACCTCGACAAAAGCAGGAAGACATCATGAAATAAGAGGCTGGGTCGTGACTAAAAATCAGTGTTTTTAGGCTACCTCATTGAAGTTTCAGTCTGAAAACAGTACAGTCCATGCAAAGTTGTTGCTTGGTCACTCAACATAATACCTATGTAATTTTAAATGTTAGTGATTTTTCAAAAGTTACTCAGAAAATTGCAAAACATAAAAGACAGTTGTGAAGAATTAAATGGCATGCTGACCAATGTAAAATAGCATACAAGAAATAAATTTTTTGTCAAGAAGTAAACATGATTTAACATGTTTTTTTTTTTTTACTGAAAATGTTCAATTAGATGGCACTTGAGGTCTTCAGAATACTTCTGGTTTCAATCCTTTTTCTTCTCACCGAAGGCTTCTTCCATGCTCTCAGGGAACTTAATGTGAGACTCGAAGAATAGCATCACTTTTCTAGGAAGGAAACTGATGAGACAAACTTCAAGTTAGCTTAATTTTCTTTTTTTTTTTTTAAAGAAAAAAGTATTCTGTAAGTAAAGAAATCACAAATACATTTTATGTGCTCAATACTTCTAATGTCTGGCAATAACATTTTTGGCACTTCAATGTTATAAATGGGGAAAACTAATGACAGACCAAGACGTTTTGTGAAAGCCCAGCCTGCAGTGGTGGCAGGGACCAGAAGCAGACCAGGCATTGCTCCCAGTGTACTGTCTTAGGAAAAGTTTCGAAATTTCTATACTGAACTGCAGTTTAAGACATTTATTAGACACAGAAGGGGCTGGAGGAATGTTATTCACCTAAATTATTAAAAAAATCAAACCCACTGTTTCTTTAAAATTGGGTAAATATAACTGAATTGACTGCAGGAATATTAACTAAAGGACTGTTTTGACTAAACTGATTTTACAGGCATATGGCGAAGGAAAGAAGGTAATGCTAGAAGTCAAGTCACATGCTCACATTTTCAGACCAAGAAAGTATACAGCTGGAGGCATGATTAAATAAAATTTTTCCTTTTTAATTGCATCCACGATCCTGCTGGCTGCATACTCTGGATCATAAACAGGAAACAAACAGGGTTTTCTGTAAAACAAGAAAAAAGGGTTATGGAATGATGAAACTTCACTTTTGAGGTAAATACACACACATACGTAATTAAAAAATTTATGCATTTTCCCCCTTCCCCTCAAGTATTCTTGGAAAGGAATCTTCAAACCTTTTTCCTTCTGCTATCATCAAAATAAATTGAAAGCACTTTGGTGATGTTGTGAATTTAATGACTTTTTTGTAAGATGACCACAATGAAGTTGATGCCCACAGTGATTCCAGCTTTGGAAACTTCCAAGCTTAGCCACACCATATGCTATTCTATGCATCATTGCTCTCCAGCAATCCTTTTCTGCTGTAAATGCTGAGGTGACAGTTAAACAGGACCAGGCTTGTCACCAGCTAGGAGAAGGGCTCTGCTCTGCTCGCATACGCTGCTGCACGACGATGGATGGTGCAAGCAGGAGAAGAGCCCTGAAAAACCAAGATCACTGGTCCTGCACTCCTGCAACTGCTCATTCAGAGCTTGCAGCCTCTCCCATCACTGCAGCCACAGAGCCATGCAGCAGACACCATCACCACAGCCATTCTCACTCAGAAGTACAGTACCTGCCAGTACAGACAGTGGGGCACAATTAATAAGGACAGGTCATGGGTATCCTGACAGCCATAACTGTAATTACACTGTAAGATTACTTACTTGGGGCAGAGAATATCCTCAGTGCCCACTCTCCTGACAAATAAGGTTCCATTAATCCTTAAATACTGCTGTGCATCCCTAACTGTTTCTTGACTGTGAGGTTATTACACAGTTCCTGTTATTAACTGTATGCAACACTTGCATTTCTTTAAGTCAAAAGACGTAGTTGTTTGTGCCAATAGGGCAAAAATACTGAATTGAAAATCAAATCAACCAACCAAAAACTGTATATGATATACCTGGTGAGTGGTGATTTTTTTTACATATGAAATAGTACAAATCTAAATTTTACTTACTTGCTTTTGAAGCCTTTACTTAACCTAGTACTAATAAAATAAGGACAAATGATTTTGATTTTAATGCCACGCTTTCCTCCACGATACAATTCTGAATTTATGGCTTCCATCATTCCAATGACTGCACTCTTACTTGCACAATAATCTAAAAAGTGAAGAAAGAAGAAATATCCAAAATGTCAAAAGCACCACAGTAAAAGCGATATACAGAATCAAATTCTTGGTAATACGATTTAAACCACATTATTATTTAATTCTGTCATTAACAGTCTTGTAACTAGTGTTTTAAGCATATTGGTGATGCTAACTGGAGATTATTGGCTCTTCCCATGAATGATACACAATTGCCTAAGGATAAAATTAATCCTTTCAGAGGAGTTTTTTTTTAGTGCACTATGGAGAATTATAGGAAGATGAGCTTATTCAGCATTTGCTGTACATTTCCAGATACTCTTATACAAACCAGGCATTCTTTCAGTTCAGAATGTCTTCAACTTTTAATATCACAGGTTACATTTCAGAAAGAACTATTTATAGTGGTAGAATATAAATACCCTACTTATAAATGCTGCTTCAGCCTATTACTTCTGATTTGCCCTGCAACTGCAACACCATTTTGTTTGTCCAGGAAGACTGAATCTTGTCTGATTTTTATTGTTTGATGAATGTATGGGACTCCATACTTGGACATGATCAAAACTTGCCCTCACACAGCCCTGTGCAACCTGATCTAAGCCGAGCCTGTTTTTTGGGGGCAGATATGGACCAAGTGACCTTCAGAGATTGCTTCCAACACAAATTATTCTACAATTTTCCAATTGTTAGAAACTGTTTTAATATACTGCCTTACACAGCATTTCCTAAAACTTTTTCAAATGTGCGTGAAAATAGTTGTTACGTACAATGAAATCCAATTTTGCTAAAAGACTGACTTCAAAGACGGGTGTAAGAGGTAGTTTGCTACTCTTCAGGAATTCACCCACAGTGAATGATGGAACCACACAGCCTAAAAATACATCTCTAAGGTGTAAAAGATTATAATGCATGGATGGGCAGGCCCACTCCCATAAGCCTTAATTATATGGTGAAAGCTGAACATGACTTGTATTATCAATACTATTGACCTCGATAGCAGGGTCCAAGAAAAGTGATTAGTGTGTAGATCTAATTTGTAATGGCAGTTGACAATACTTACCTGACGCCCTGTAGAGTCCCAGTAATCCAGCTCCACTGGCTGTGCTAACCAGTTGCCCACGGTTACAGGCCACCATGGCTGGAAGAAAGGCCTTGCAAGTCTAAAAGAACATAAATATATTTATTTAAGAATCCCCTTTATAAATAGGCATAACAAAAATGTTTCATTCCAAAATTAGGCTATACAACCTGACTTGCTTTTTGGGCCTTCAATATACAAGAAGCCCAACTGACCTTTTATCTCTGTAATGGTTTTTAAATGAGAGACAGCACTTCCTAGAATGACTACCCTCTGTCTGAACATCTAACAGTATTAAAACATCTTATTAAAAGCAGCAAAGTTTGTGTTTTCTCTGCTTCCTGGTTCCTCGCGATTTGTCTATTTGAGACTCTTGCCAAAGGTTCGGTACACAAGAGGGAGCTAGAAGTCAACACATTAAGGAGAGTTCAGCTGTCTGTGGGCCCTTTTTGTATCAAGCTGAACTGCCTGACAATTGCAGCACTCCAGGACACCACTGTGGGTGATACTAACTGGAAAGAGTGATGGTGTTTGATGATGGGGAAGATAAGAAAAACAGACAAGAGCAGTAACAATTTTTTTTCAATAGTTGAGGAATCCTATTAGACTCCATATGTGAATGCCTAATACATCACTATCCTCCTGCCCTGTGTTTCTTCAGACCTGTCAGGGGGAACACCTCTCCCAGTCCGTTTTCTTCAAGTATTTGGAAGAATGATGCAGTGTGGCTGGGGAATACTTAGAGGACTTCTATCTGCAATGATTTTCCATTGAGAGCTGCCTTTTGACAAATGAGTTGCAATGCTATATTGTTCCCTGAGGCAGGCTGTTCGCTCAGGCTTGTAAACAAGAAGTGCAAGAGTAGCAACACAAGTAGCAATAGTAACACTCTCTCACAAAAAAAACCCTCCTCCTAAAGTGTGCTGAGACCACAAATAACTGCAAATTCATTCAGGGGTAAGAGAACAAATTCTTACTGGCTAGATATGTTCTTTAGTCAGATGGTGACTAGGAATGAAAGCACAGCCTGAAGACTGACACCAACATGTGCAGCATAAAATCATGGAATAGTTTAGGCTGGAAAAGACCTTTAAGATCATGGAGTCGAACTCTAAACATAACACTGCCAGTAAACCATGGTCATGTCTCCCTGAATGCTGCAAGTCTCTTAGGCAAAGCCTTCTGATGCCAGAAAACATGAGGAGCAGGGAAGTCACATGCCATCATGTCAGCACTACCTTCAGCCACAGCTGTCACAGGCAGGGCATGTTTCACCATACAGTTGCACAGACTTTGATTTACCAGAGTGCCCAGGCAGGTTTGTGTTAACATTACTGAGACATCCTGGGGAGACTGTCAGTGTGGTGTGTCTTCAATTACAGGATGATTATGACAACATATATTCTCCCAACCAAGGTCCTTCACATCTCTATTCCAAGCTGAGTTTTTAAGGTAGATGCCATCATCATGATTTTCACACCAAAATACTTGTCTGTACCTTTTGGTCGTTCAGTAGTAAAAAAGCCACAAAAACTTTACCCAAACTTGAGAAAAGAAGTTGATTCTCAAGGTCTTTTCAAAATCTTCATCTGTAAGCTCACAGAACTTTTTTCCAAGAGCTCTGCCACCATTATTGATTAGAATAGTAACATCCCCAACTTCTTTTCTAACCTGAATAAAAAGAAAAAGGACAAAGAGAAAGCTTTAGAAGGTATCACTGCCTCTTTTGCTTCATTTATGGAAACACTTAATAATATTTGCAATAACTGGTGTGCATGAAAACATAAGTATGTAAGAACTGTTGTAATGGATCAGATCAAAGATCCATCTAAGCCCCCTAGCCCTTGTCTCATGGTGGAAAGCAATGAATAAAGGACCCGGGCTCTAAGGTCTCCAGTGTACTCAATTTTCCCATGCTACAACTTAGGATCTTTTGAGAGGTATAAGGTATATATATCATATATAGATGTGTTTAATATATCCCAGTGATTCTCCACCCTGCCTCACTCCCCAAATTTGTCTAATTTCTCCCTGAACTCCAGAATACTTTTGACTTCCACAAAAAACTAAGTTCAAAATTGACAAAGCTTTAGTGTGCACTGGGAGCACACTTTAACTGCAATCAGAAAATTCCTAGTCCCCTGTTTTTTGGTATTGTGAGAACCTGCATTCCTCTGCCTAGCCTGCTCAACCCCCTTTCCATATAATTTTTACTAAACTGGAAAGAATTCAGCTCTGAGAACTGGGGGTTATCAATGCTCTGAGTACAAAAGCATCTACCATGAAATAGATAGATAAAATTTTCATTAGCTCCATTTGCATTTGTTTTCATAAGATTTTGTGCCATGATTCAGATTTTTATCAAAGCACATGGCCAAGATTTACTTACAGTATGAAGAATCAACTAGAGGTGGATGGTTATCTGGGGTCTCAAAATTTTTAGGTGTCTGTTAATTCTTGTGTTAATGTAATTTCTATCAGTTTTCTGTAAGTCAGGTTCATAGTCTGGTTTTGTGCTCTCAAATGCCCCTTAAGACTGGCATATTTTCTATGCCTTGTTCCTTGATCATCTGTTATAGTAAAACACACATCCTGCATTTATAGGCCATCAGATCCATGTCTGATTTCCTTCAGAAGTCCCAGGTGGACACTGCTTGTTCCTGAAAATTAGTTCCTGTTCACTTGACCAGTTTGTTCTAAAACCTCTTCTTTAGGGACTTCAATGGTCTCTTTTGTTTACTAGAAAGAAACTAAACTTACGTTATGGGATACTTAGGTTTTTCTGCAGTGAGTATACCAAATAAAAACAATTAATTTAATTTTCTTGCTATTGCTTTCTCTTCTGTGTCCAAGCTCAAGACTTTTCTTATTACCAATAAAAAACTTGAGATTAATTTCCAAGAGTAGAGGAGGCCCATAGTTGAAAAACTCTCCATCTCAGAAAATTTCTGCCTCCTCCATGACTGAACAATACATGCAAATATCTGTGAATATGTTGGTGTTGTTAACAATAATTTGACACAGTAACAGCAATTTTTAAATTTTAAACTGTTCTTTAAGTTTCTGTTGGCAGGTCAGTCTGTGCACTTCAGAACAGTGTTTGCTGATGTGGGCACAGCAAATTCCACAGGCTGGAGTCCTGTGGCTGATTTGGTTAATGTGTTTAGAAACTGAAAATTACCTGAGGGCACAAAACAAACCTGTTGAGACTCTGCTAAAATGTGAGCAAACAAATAATTTCAAAGTGTTCAGTATGGACAATGAAGTCCAACAAAGAAATTAACTACATAAGCTTGAATTAGTCATTTTGGTGCATGTCTTTGCAAGGAACAGATAGTATTTATGGGAATAGGGGTTTAATGCCAATTTAAAATTGTATTTTTTTAAAAGATATTTGATCTTGGTAAATTCTAAGATAAGTGGGGATTTTTGTACTTGCAAAAGGAAATGTCAAGAAAAATTGCTGTTTGATTTATACTATCATTCCAAATAAAGATCAAATGTCACATTTGAAGTACTGCCCCCAAGTTGCTCAGACAGAAATTTCATCTCACTGTGAAGTGATAATAGATATTAAGATTGCTGAAATTACTGTGATTGCTGGTCCAGATTTTTTGCATCATTATCAATGGCTCACACAGGTGATGGGGTTGCATCATCTGTACTGACCAAGCCCCCGGCAAAGATCATCCTCCTCGAACAACAACGTGTATTGTGTCAGCACAGCACAGAACACTCAACACCTTGCTCATGTCTGCAGACATACTATTATGGTACAATAAATATATCCTCATTACTGCCCAGGTAATACCAAGATACCACCTGTGGTTCTTAACATCTAGCACTGATGACCCCAAGTGGAATTTTTTTCTCTGCAGTTAGCGAGCTGTGCCCCACATGCTACTTACGAGTGTGGGTAAAAGAATGCCTTGCTGGTTGCAAGCATGAGAATTGCAGTTCCAGATACTTACAGATCCTGAATCCAACTTACCTTTTAGATGGACTTTTTCTCAAGAACATTTCTTGAGGTAAAAAAGTGTTCCAAACCTGCATAACCTTGCTCAGAAAGACTTAATCTGATTTGGTTAAAACTAAAAGCAACAACTACAAAACAAAGAGCTGAGCCCCACCATGTCCCCACCTTTCCACTCACAACTCATGGAAAATTAATGTGACATTCCAAGTCTCTTCTGAAACAATCTATCAACATTTGCATCATGAAATAATTTAGCTAATTTCTCTGATGTATGTCTTCAGACACAGAATGTCAAAGATGTGACTTGTGAGTCATGTATATAAGTGTGTACATTGAGAATTTAACAAAAGTTTACACTTGGATGAAGTGGCAGAGTGGCTAACTGATTATAAGTGAAATTACACTGAGAAGCATTTTCAGGCAGCTTAAGGAAAAGTGAAAATTAATAATATTAATTCAATGTCCAATTTCTGAGCTATGACAATAAAGTAATAGTTTACAAAGCATAGGTCAGCACAGCAGAAGAGTTTCATTGAAAATGGAGCTCTTCTCTATCTTATTTTCCAGCTGTATTGATCAAAAAATGAACTGAAGCGGAATCATCAATTTGGCTGGAGATCAGCCACATCCTAATGACATTTCTGAAAACATTACATCCCATATCACCCTTAAAGAAATATGATTTCCTTAATAAATAGGCAAAGGAAAAAATCCCCCTTGTACAATATCCACTGACTGTTCTGTTATTTTAAAATTATTTATTGATGTCTTAAAGGACCTTTAAAGCCTACATAAGATAATATGTGGAGATAATCTCTGCTGCATGCATTACCATACTCTTAATCTAAATTTTAACATCTCACAATGAAGACTAGAAATGGATAAATCTCAATGGAACTGATTAAACCCAGTTACTTTGTTGCAACCATAGTTTAAGTTCCATCTAGAAACTACTTTTGAAAGGGTGAAAGACATTGTCCTGCAGGATTGCTTCCTTCTAGGGAATAGTATGTTTTCTAAAAAAGCAATAAATTCAGTAGGATATTCTACTAAAAAGAAGCAAAAATGCAGATCTTACCTTGTCTGCCTGTTCATAGACATCCTCCCTACTGCTGCAGTCACAATGGTAGACAAACACCCGGTTGGCTCCATTTTGTTGGGCTAATCTGCTTGTTTCTTTGTTACCTTCATCATCAGTGTCCCAAAGAACCAAGGTTACTCCCAAAGGAGCAAATTTTAAGGCAACCTGCCTTCCAATCCCATTTGCAGACCCAGTAATAAGTACTATTTCACCAGCAAAACTTTTTTTGCGTAGAGGAAATATACAGAAGGTGTTCTCGATAAGTAAAAAAATTAAAAATTTCAGGTACTGTAGTAACTTCTGGATGCTTCTGAAGTTGAACATGATTTCTCAGGTACAAGCACCACTCTTCTGTTGTGCAAACCCAGAAACACAATACGTTACAACAGTGGGATATTGACTGAAAGAAAGAAAATTTCAAACAGCAAGTTCTTTCCCAGTGTTCTTCTCTGTGGGTGCAAAATACATTATTAAAGACTTGTTTTGTGAAAGCTGCCTTACAAGTCAGATTCAAGCCAATGTCTTCCTTTAGATGCTATGGACTGTTTCATCCTGGGTTCCTCCTCTTCCAACTCTGTTTTTAAAAAGGTTTAGTAACATACCTTCTAGGCAGGTATGTTGCGGCAATAGCTGTAGAGCACTTTGTTGTCACAGCATGGCGATGTTAGCTGAACAAAAAAGTACCGAACACACTGGTGCGATATCAACCTTAGGAAGGAAGGTGTCCTCCTTAGCGGGAAACATGACCTGTTTCGGAAGGCAGGCAATCGGAACGTTCCCACACCGTGAGTATTTTCCAGTGCCGTGCCGCCGAAATCACACCACGTATTCCCACTTGCCGGCAACTGACCGGCCACAGGAGAAATCCCGGCCCTGGCACTTATGAGCCTTGGTCTTCAACCTACATTAGGCAGCACCGCTCCCTTTACAGTGCTTGAGACGGGACAGCAGAAGAAGCGCCCACACCGACCCGGGGGGGGGCGGACTCGTCCCATGCCGTCCCATGCCGTGCCATGCCGTGCCGTCCCATGCCATGCCGTGCCATGCCATGCCATGCCGTGCCATGCCATGCCATGCCGTGCCGTGCCATGCCATGCCGTCCCATGCCGTGCCATGCCGTCCCATGCCGTGCCATGCCGTGCCGTCCCATGCCATGCCGTGCCATGCCATGCCATGCCATGCCGTGCCGTCCCATGCCGTGCCGTGCCCCCGCAGCCCCTTGGCCCCTCCCGGCCCTACCCAGCAGTCACATCCTCGCCCCCTCCCTGCGACCGCTCCCCCGCACTCACCGCGGGCTCCCGACTGTCCCGCACCTGCCCGCCCGCCGGGACCAGCAGTGGCCTGGCCCTGCCCTGCCCTGCCCGCCCCCAGGGCTCGGCCCCGTGCGGGGGCGGCCCGGGGAGGTGCGAGGTGCGGGGCCGGGCAGGCGGCGCTTCCCGGCCGGGCGGGTGCGGGCTGCCGGCGGCACGGAGCACCAAGCCCGGGCGGCTTCCCGAGGGCACCTGTTGGGTGGCAGCGCCCTCTCCCACGTCGGGACTTCCCGCTGCTGCTGCTGCTGCCACGTCGGTGGCCTCCCGGACCCGGCCGGCCCGCAGGCTCCCTCCCACCCGGCCGAGGGCTAGGAGAGCTGATGCTCTCTCCTCGCTCTGCTGCTGCCTCGCCAGAGGTATGCAGTTAAACACTTCTTAATTTATATCATAAATGACTGCTCTCCAGCTTGCCGGGGTGGGACCAAAAAGGCAGATAATGATACTAAATGTGCCCCCTAAAACAGTGAATACCCCTATTATTATATCACACCTTTAAAGCAGCATTTGTGGGTCCTCAGTTTCCCATACATGCGTTATCCAACTCTAAAACTACAGTCCTGCACCACTGTATCATCCATATTTTTTTCCCAAGTTTGAATAGAAAGCCACACACATACTTAGGTCTGTAAGAATATGCTTCTCCTGTGACATCAGCTTGTCTCAATCACCATGAGATTGCCCACGAATTGTTTATGTAAAAAGGCAATGAAGAGAACATTACTTATTTGCTGTACTTTGCATTTCAAATAAGTAGCACTAGAGGTCTTGTTTATTGGCAAGTCATAGAAGGAAAAAAATGGAATATATTCACAGTGCACTCTGATGCACATATCCATGTTGTATACACTATTCAGACTACAGTTTATGGGGGTCCATGAGATATTTTTCTGTTAAGCTGAGATAAAATGATAGTTGACAAAATTTGTTGTAATTTACACCAGGAAATATGGTGGAAAATGGTATGCTGTCAGTGTGAACAGTTGTATGGAAGGGATATGTTTCCATGCACAGTTAACTGTTGAATATTCTATTTAGGTACCAGCAAAAGGGGAAGCTGAAATAGCCCCACTGAGGATGAAGGCGGATCTCAAAGCCTCAATGAGCTGTGGTTCCAAACAAGGTGCCAAGAAATGCAAAATAGGTGGGTATCCTAACTCCCGGTGTCCCATGTTGTAGTAGGTAATTACATGGCAAAAGCAGCAGATTACGGTGAGGGGAAGCTGAAATGATTCAGGAATGAATTTCTCCTTATGAAACGAACCAGAGAAGATGCTTATTTATTAGGCTGACATTTCAAGGTGAACAACATCGGTGAGGAATGGTGTTGCAACCAGAGCTTTGTAAGCTGTGAGTTAACAGGAGGAGCCTGTTTCCAAAGCTTGTGCTTATGCAAGTATGAAAGCACATGACTTCCCTACTCTTATGCTGAACTGACCTAAAGAGCAGCCAGCTACCATTCTATAAGTGATGAAAATGACAATGATGATTAATAATTTATATACCTAAATTAGACGCTTCAGTGTGGTGGTGGAATGTTACAGCTCATTGCTATCTTTAGGTAAAGAGTGGATGTGGTAAGTGACAAGGGTCTTGGGGAACACGGAGTGTTTTAGGATAGCTTGCATTCCACTCACTGCCAGCTAGATTTGATGATTCCTTTAGAGAATTGTTTAGCATTTTGAAATTAAGTATTTGTGTGGCTTTTTGTCTCAGTTTTCAGTGTTTCAAAACATTGAATTTTGTTGTCAAACAGAAAACTTATTGTCCTGATTAATGTATGCACTGTAACTAGTCTCTAGCCGCACACTTACCTTTGTCTGCAATTAACTTTGAATTGGTAGCAGAAGCTCCATTTTCTAAGTAATAGTAAAAATAGAGGAATGAAATTGTCCATAACATTTGACTGCACTGAAAAAAATCCAAAAAACCTGCAACAGCTAGAGAAGCCACAGAGTCACAGTTCTGTGAGTGGTATTTTTATTATTGACCTTCCAGTAACAAATCTTCACATGTCTGGCATTTGTTTTAATCATAACAAAGCTATTAAACATAGGAAACAGGGCAAAAGCACAGATAGATCAGTCTAAAATTTAAAAATACATCACTAACAATATCAAGAGCAGGGGTAACCACACAACCAAGAATGCTTAATAATGACAGTTCACCAGCATCTTCATTTGCCTCTGCACACTTTATATATGCCCCATGTTACGAGAAGTTAAAAGACATCACAAGAGGCTGTCGTGGTTTAACCCCAGACATCAACCAAGCCCCATGCAGCCGCTCGCTCACTCCCCACCAGTGGGATCAGGGAGAGAACTGGGAGTGCAAAACCTACAAAACTCATGAGATAAAGACAGTTCAATACAGAAAGCAAAAGCTATGCACACCAGCAAAGCAAAACAAGGGATTAATTCACTGCTTCCCATGGGCACGCAGGTGTTTACATCCCCAGGAGAGCAAGGCCTCAGCACATGTTACTTGGGAAGACAAACACCATCACTCCAAATGGCCCCTTCCTCCTTCTTCTCCCCACATTATATAGTGGACATGATGCCATATGGTGTGGAATTTCACCTTGGTCAGTTGGGTGTGCCTCCTCCCACCCTCCCACGCACTCCCATATCCCATGCCAACATGCCAGTAGGAAAAGCAGAGGCGGCCTTGGCTCTGTGCAAGCCCTGCTCAACAACAACAAAAGCATCTCTACATTATCAGCCTGTGTTCAGCACAAATCCAATACACAGCCTCACACAAGCTACTGTGAAGAAAATTACTCCAGCACAGAGGCATGTCAAATTAAGCCTATCAAGTCTATCAAGCAAGTCTATTAAAATAATTCACTATTCTTTTTTCATGTGCATAAGCATCAGTCAAACACATATCCTAAACTCCACCCATGTAGTGGGGGATTTGGCTGAGATTTTCTCATGGTGTAAATCCTTTGGCATACTTGCAGTTGTCAAGGTGATAAAGTTGACAGTATTTCAGTGAGTATGCTTGTTGTGATGCATGAAATTGACGAAACTGCTAATGGTCATGCATGGTAAATGAAAGTATAATTCATTTTATTGGCCTTTTCATTGGTAGTAAAGATTAGGGTTAGAGAATTACTCTTGTCCTCAAGCCCACTGGACCTTTTGAAGATTTCTGGTGGATTACACATTGAACAATACTTTTTGTTACTAAAAATGTGAAGATGCTTACTTGCAAGGTGCTGAGATTAATGGTATTGAAAAGTATCTTCACTGCTGAGCTGCAATAGGTGCTTTAAACACAGGTTATTAATTACTAGTAATTATTATATCTCACTGCTTTTAATAAATGGTCAAGTATTTATCAATATACTAATAAGACATAAGTGTATTGTCAGCATGTAAAACTTAAAACTCTACTGCCAAAAAGAAAAATATGAGTTTAGTAGAATAGGATTACTTTATACAAGTGCTCAATGAATAATTTTCTTACTGGGCAGCTGAATGACTTGAGTTTATCTTTTTAAAAAATACAATCCATTCACATGCTCCAAACAGATGTGAAAAAAAAAGAGCTTTGATAAATACAGACAAATTAAGTGATATTTTAACGCTTTCTGACAAAACTCATTTCTGCAGGCTCTAATAATCTCTGCTGAATTTGTGGAAGAATTTTATTTGACATTCAAAATGGTTTGATATTGTATCAGTGCTAACTATTAATGTACCTCTTCAGATCATGTGGCAATTTGTGTTCATGTATTTGGAGGAACAAAAACACTCCCAAATACACATTATTCCTCAAAAGATGAACTGTTGAGCACTGGTAAAGATTGGTGAGGAAGAGAAGCTCTCCGTAGGTCACTAGTATTTGTTGAAGTTAGTGAAATGATATCATTAAAACAGAATGTCCAGGTTTGTAAGGACCCAGAAAGAAGTACATAGTGTCTGTCTGTGATAGTGAATTCACACGGAATCACAGAATCACAGAATCACCAGGTTACAACAGACCTCTAAGATCATTGACTCCAACCCATGTCCTAACATCTCAACTAAACCATGGCACTGTGATGCCTTTTCCTGGTCTTAAAATCAAGAGGCATAAACGGTTAGAAGGGGAAAAGGGATTTTACCTTGGTATTTATTTTAAGGATCCTTAGGTGTACATGTCCAGGTCATATGCATCGAGATGCAGCCCACCGAGTCTATCCCTGTGTCCCTCTCTCTGTGTCTCTGTGTCTCTCCTTCTTCCCCCCCCCAACATTGGGTATAACATTATAGGTTTTACTAATTAGCATATCTATCAAAGATTCCCCAGTGAGAGGCTCAAGTAAGCCCCCCTCCCCAAGGAACCTTCCCCTGGATGGTTCTATCTTAGTTTACAGAATGTGTTCTGGAGAGGACCTTGGGGTCTGGGGCACACTGATCCCTAGCTACGAAGCTTCTAAAATGTTTAGTCTCTCAGCTTGAAAAACAAGTCCAAGAATGTAGGGAAAAAGCACTAGGAATACAGAAGTTGTAAAAAGGTATAACAGGGGTATAAAAGAAAAGGCAAAAAATCTTCATGGCATCACTGAGTGCTACATCCAATCTTTTTTAAAACACATCCAGGGATGGTGATTCCACCACCTCCCTGTGCAGACAATTCCAGTACTTCACCGCTCTTTCAGTGAAAAACCTTTTCCTAATATCCAACCTAAATTTCCCTTGGTGCAGCTTAAGACTGTGTCCTCTCGTTCTGTCAGTTGCTGCCTGGAGAAAGGGACCAACCCCCACGTGACTACAACCACCTTTCAGGAAGCTGTAGAGAGTGATAAGGTCACCTCTGAGTCTGCTTTTCTCCAGGCTAAAGAGCCCCAGCTCCCTCAGCTGTTCCTCATAGGGCTTGTGTTCCAAGCCCTTCACCAGCCTTGTTGCCCTCCTCTGGACACGTTCAAGCATCTCAACATCCTTCCTGAATTAAGTCATATAATTGACTTTAAAGAGTAATCCAATATTGAATACAAGATGACAGGTGGAAATCCATTACTACACAGTGTATGTGACAACCTTAACTCTCCATTTTTAATAATTTTCACTTTCAGAAGGGCAGGAAAAGCTCCAATTGTTTCCTAACAGTGTCAAAACATGCTTCTGATCCATAGAGGTCAAAGGCATCAGCCTGAAGTCTCACCAGATAGCTGTTTCTTATGTTAAATGAAATCAAATCAGTAGTTTTATTAATTCATCAGAACGAAACAAAATCCTCAGCACAAATTTAATGTATCTCTTGGATCTGTGCATATTCTTTCTAACAGCTTTGGCCAAAACTCAGGACTACAATGGAGCACCCAGAAGGCAGTGCGCTCTGCAGCGAATCTCAGTGAACCTGTCACGCTACCTCAAGATGAAGTTGATCAGAGATATGCAGGAAGTGGCTGTACAAGCTATAAATGAAGAAGAAAAGGAATTCCCGCTCACAAAACTTGGATCTTGTATCCTGAATCAAAGCATGAATTGCTTGTTTTCCAAGGAATAGTAGGGAGCACAGAAGCTCCTTTCCTATGTTTTTTTTCCTTCTAATTGGTTCAATATACTTCATTACACAGTCAGCCAAATGAATTTAATCTCCATTGAACTAAAAATTAGTAGTTGCTGTATCAGACAGGTGTTGTAATACTGCTAGGGCATAATCCAGGGGATAACTATAGGCTACTGCAGTAATGGGAGGGTTTGTACTTAAAGGCATGTAAGAAAAACTTTCAATACTGTAAAGAGAATACTTAGCTAATGAATTTAAGCCATCCTACAATAAGCCTACAGAGACATTGCAGCTCTAGAGCTGTGCAGATGTGCAGAGATCCCTCTGCAGGCCCGTGCATGCCACATTCATCTTCCAAGATGTTGCTTATCTGCATCCACATCTAACCCCACAGGTGCTTAATGTTATGCCAATTGGTAATTACAGTGTCAGTCAAAGGACAACTCCACCCTGTGATTGAGAAGGTGCTGGGAGTATGTGCCTTGCCAGCTCCAGGTTTGTGACCTGGTGGTATCTAGGTGTGGTATCTGTGAGAGCAGAGTCATATCTAGTGTAAGGGCACCAGGGCTTGTCTCCTGCTTCATTCCAATGGAAACACACAGCTGATGGTGCATTCCCTAGGAGGAGGGCACAGAGCACAGAGCCTGTCGTTACTGTGTCTAAAGACACTTAAGAATTTAATCTGCAGAGCCTCACATCCCTGGAAATGTGAAGCATTTGGGAAAAGCTGCTGTTGACTGTGCTCTTCACAAGGGAGAAAACAGGTATCTTGGGGACAATTTTAGGCAAATGAGCAGATGACAAAACGATAAAGTTTTCTATCATATGCAGAAAACTGGCTTTGCTTCCCAGGCTGAAATATCATATTCCCCAAAAGAAGCCAGGGAGGAGAATGTTGTCTTCTGTTAGTCAGACATACAAAGTTGTTTTGTATGTAGTCTGACCTGTTCTTCCAGTCAAATGGTATTCCCTTCCTCCTAATTAATTGAAAGGGTGAAATAACCCTCTTGAACTCTTTTCAACTTGAATGACAAGTATTTAGACTATTTTACTAGGATGGGTTGTTTATTTACATGTTGGTATAATGGCACTTGAATGTACTCAAATAATTTACATTTTTTTCTTACATACTGAAGAAAACAAGTTCTTATTTCAGTGATGGTGGTTCTGAGGACTGCAGAAATGGGTTACCTGATCTCTTTTAGCCTGACTATACAGTGTTCAGTGTCACTGTGCAGCTGTAGAGCCTAATAGTGATGGGGCAACAATAGTAGTGCTGGGGAGCCTAATAGTAAGGGGAAGGAAAGATGATATTCCTGCTCAGGAAATATCCCTTTCCTGAGACCGCTTTCTGAGATCAGGGACTGGGCTGGATTAAGGACTTTGTACTCCAAGAGTACAGAGCGGAAGGCAAAGGGAATGTGCTGATGGATGTCTGGGCCCTTAGGCTGACAACATGCTGTTTTAAAATAGCTGAAGTTTCCTCAAGGTGTGACTCAATGCACCTGCTGAACTTGAATAATCAAACCGTCTGAAAATCACAAACCAGAGAATAATTGTGCCAGGAAGAAGTGCAACCAGGGGACCAGAACAGCTGGAGTACTCTAGCAGTGCCAGCAAACCACAAAAGATCTCAAAGCAGTGCAAGAACTGGAGCGGAATATGTCTTCAGTAGTGAGGGATGTCATTTGGAAAAGGATTTCCTCTAAGAATTTTTCTTTACCTACTGCTATACCTATTCATTTTGCCTCAGGTTAAGGTCATTTAGTAATTTAATTGCTCTTCTCATTAAGACACTGAGAAACGGCATGACGATGGTATTCCCATTTACACAAAGTAGGCAGAGCAGATTCACTGTCACCATTCTGGTCATGCTCCACCAGTGACCTTAGCATTTCGAGGGCCTGAAAGGTTTAGTGCTGGGGCAGTGAGGTTGGTTTTTGCAGGCATCACGTGTTCAGAATGGTCATGATGCTGTGAACAGATTCGTTTTATGCAGTGATAGTGAAACTCCTGGAGTCTAAAGGGTTGCTGAAGAATGCAGAGGGAGAAGATATTGCTTCTGAACCTCGTCTAGCCTGAGAACCTCGTTTCAGACTTTTTGTCTCAGTTACTACAGAGGAATTCAGTATGATGGCTACTTGGGAGTGAAACACATCTCCTGTCTTCAGTCTGCTGATCAACAGCTTGGTTAGCAAAGTTTAAGCATGCACTGACTCCCATAGAAGTTCTCTGCTTTGAATAATTTCCACTGTTTCTCTTCAGAGGGAAGCTGACAGCTTTTTTTTTCTCGCTGATGGGCAAAGAATCAGTTAATCATGTTCTGAGAATGACTTTGTCACATTAACTGTGTCATTTTCTGTCATAGAATGACAGCTATGCCGTATTAACAAAAATTAAAATAAAAAAGGTATTCTTCCACATAATATTTTTCTGGATAGAGAAATGTGGTGCAGTTGAAATTTCAGCCCTTGTCAGCTAGTTATTTGCAGAGACAAAAATGTAGAGAAATGTGAAAGTCCCAGTATAAAACCCATTTATACTGCAGGTCATGATTGGAAAATGATGGTTTATATGTACTAAGAGAAGCTTATGTGGTTTAGCTGCTTCAACTGCTTTTATGAGAGAAAATTGCCAATCACTTGTGTTGTTGCTGCCATTGTCTCCTGCTCAAAAAAAAGGTGTTGCCTGAATAAGTGCTTTAGAATATTTTCCAGGGCATTAAGTCTAAAAGTTAAAATGTAGATTCTCATAGGACTGTGGGAGTGGTTTTCCTAACTTGGTATCCTGTTATTTCATATGTATAGGAATTGTGATGAGCTCAGATCAGACGTATGCACACAGATCTCACTGCAATTGGAGTGCAAGTCAGTGCATACATTTAAACGGTGCAAACATTTAAAAAGTAGGAAAATACAGGGTCCCTTGAAAGCAGTCATGTGGGCTGGGGAAGACTGTGTTGAGAAACAGAGTAATGCCAGAGAGGCAAGAGGCAAAGGTTGTGTATGTCCTGACAGACATGGAGAGCTCTGAAAAGGTTTAGCACTCATGATCTGTGTATAAGGAAATGCCATCCTTCTCCTTGAGGAAGCAGTACAGCACTGAGCTTTTAACTAAACTTTTAGTGGAGTGATGTGCTTTTGTGACAACAATTTAACCTTGAGAGATTTCATTCCATGGTTTCAGCAAGGATTGCAGTAAATGATCAATTTAGGTAAAGTCACAATCTAATTAAACAAATTCAGTCTAAATCCCTGCTGGGCCAGTAAAGATTTGTCTGTCAAATACCTCTAAGTGTTTTCATTTCTATAGCAACAGTTAATTGGATATGCAACTGTCAGTTTAAATGCTTTAAATGAGGCTGATGGGATTAGTAATTGAATGCTTGGATTAATGATTTACAGCTGGTTTTGCTGCCCTGTTCCTTGCTTACAGCTATGTTCATGATAGCTCCCTATCCTTCTCAGATGGACAGAATAGTGGTCTATAACTGCAATGTAGTTATGTAGTAGGAAATAGAGGTATGAAACAGGTCTGATGTAGCCAGTGTATTCCTGTTGACACATAGAACTATTTTTAATACTGCGGGGAAGCAAAGAATTATGATCAAAATGTTAAAAGCAAAACCTCTAAGAACAGCCACCTAACCTCCACAGCTAGGAGCTGGAACTGAAGGTCTCAGTCACTCTCCAATTAAAGTCGTCTTTTATGGTTTGAGTCAGAAAGCAAACCCCAGTGGGGTGGGTGGTGAAATTAAATCCAAGGCTGTGAGTGGAGGCTGACAAAGGGATTTCTGCAAGAGGTAGTAGGATTTCATAGGGAGTGGAAGAGATGAAGTCTGTGCACTGCCAAAGCATCTGCTGCTGGAGAAAGAGAGCAGACTGCAAAGTTTAGTCATATAGCGGAGTCTCATAGGTGACGCTTGAATCTCTCATCTTGTTGGGAACTGAAGAGAAAGATGGAAGCTTTATGACTCTGATAGGGAAGTGGTTACACTGTTCTCTGTGTGACTTTTTAGGTCCCTCTTCTGTGCTTTAAAAGACCAGAAATACAGTATGCTCCTTGGAGTGTCACGAGTTTCAGGGCCAGCTAACCTGTACCAGGAATTTCTTCATTCTCACAGCGACTCAGAGAACTTAACCATTCATTTGCCTTTTAAGTTGAAAATTCTAGCATGGTACTGTTGGTATAAAAAGGAATTTTGTTTTTTTGTGTCCAGCTGATCTCTGCAGTGGTTGAGGAAGAAAGCTATAGGGAAAACTTTCTGAGGCACTGAGATGTATACATAAATTACAGAGCTGTGCTATGAATTTGTCATTTTGCCTTACATGTAGGCCTCCAAAACCCCCCTTAAAAACAAAGAGACCCTTATACACCATAAACTGAAAATTTATGTTCTTCTTAATTAAGTTCCCTTCAGAATTAAAATGAGCCAGTGCATATTTAGAGTCTCTGTTGAACACAGTATAATAATACTTATTTCAGTATATTAAATTAGAACATGTTTCTGTTATAAAGATTCTATCTTGGGAAACATTATCTGAAACAGCTAACAGCATTAGATGTTATAATTACTTGTATTTATGATATAGTTATAAACAATTATGAAATAAATTATTGTAACTATTTAGAAATAACTACAAAATAATGATTATAATAATAACCTTGTAATTATTTATATTTATTATATATCATATTCCATTTTAATTTACCAGAAAAAAACAAACAGGAAATTCAAAATTATGCTCTGTGCATTTCAGCTAACAGAATATGCCAAGTTCAGCTGAAATGTGGGAATAGATTTATGGCCTTTGCTCATTATCCCTAGACTTCAGATTAGGTTTTCAGGCAGAGCTTCAGCTGCAAGCACTTTGGTATTCAGAAATCATTGTATTCATCAGCTTCTGGCTCTCTACTGTATGTGAACTCCATTTAGTTCAGGAAATACTTTTTTGTTGTTGTTCCTTCCTGTAATTAGTTCCTATTAAAAAGCCCAACTCATCCTTGTCTAGCCTCAATTAGACTATCTTTTTTTTCCTTTTGTTCCTAATGTAGAGGCATTAATCTCTTTGACTGGTCTGGACCCTTCCAGCATACATTGTTCATATTAATTTATTTTTCATACTTACTCAGTATTCAGACCAATGGTGCTATTCTGGAACAATGATAAAAGCCAGGAAAGGGAAATGTAGAATTCTGTTTTTGGTCTCAGAATGACATTTCTTTCTTCAGAATACTCTTGCAATTAATTTTCTTTCTAGACATCAGGCTTTCCTCCTTTCTGCTTTTATTTATTTAAAGCAATACAGCTATTTCAATAATCTTCTGATGAAGTGATAGTTTAGGAATGTATTGTAAGGGGAAAATTAGTGGAGCCTTTCAGAACTTGGACTGAGACGGAGATGCCTTTTTTCATCTCCCAGTCCAGTAGATCCTATCTTCAACCTTATTTTTGATTTGTGATTCAGGAAACTTTGATTGATTCACTGGCACATTTTGAGCTGATTTAATCAGAAATGTTAATTACTGGAAATGTTAGAACACTTTAGCATTAAAGAGTGCCTGAATGATGGCATAACTGAAAGTCATAAAATAAGAAATTCCACATGAACAGAAGAAATTAGAATCTTATTCTAATTTCACATATTTTAAATTGTAATTATTAAAGCAAAACAGTGTTTGGAGATATTTTCAATTATAATGGAAGGAATGGGGACTATTGGGCTTTACTGTTTCATCTTGAGAATCAAAGACACATCACCCTTCCATGTACATTGCCTCCTGCCTGTTCAGCCTCGGAAGAGACTTATTCCACTTTGGATGGCCTTACTCCAGTTTTGGGTTGCTTGCATATATCCCAATTCGATGTTTGTACCAAGTACTTTTGTTTTTCTACATGAATTCACAGAATTACAGAATCAATTAGATTGGAAAAGACCTCTGAGATCATTGAGTCCAACCTATGACCCAACACCACCATGTTCAACGAGACCATGGCACTGAGTGCCATGTCCAGTGTTTCCTTACATGCCTCCAGGGACGGTGACTCCCCACCTCCCTGGGCAGCCCATTCTAATCTCTAATTACCTTTTCTCTGAAGAAATTCTTCCTAACATCCAACCTAAACCTCCCCTGGCGCAGCTTAAGACTATATTCTTGCGTCCTATTGCTGGTTGCCTGGGAGAAGAGGCTGAACCCCACCTGGCTACAACCTCCTGAATTGTAGAGAGCAATAAAGTTTTCCCTGAGACTCCTTTTTTTTCAGGCTAAACAACCCCAGCTCCCTCAGATGTACGTCAGACTTGTACTCTGGACCCTTCACCAGCTTCATTTCACTCCTTTGGACACACTCCAGCACCTCAGTGTCCTGCTTGAATTGAAAGGCTCAGAACTGGACACAGTACTCAAGGTGCGGCCTCACCAGTGCCAAGCACAGGGGAAGAATGACTTCCCTGGTCCTGCTGGCCACACTATTCCTGATACAGGCCAGGATGCCTTTGACTGCCTTGGCCACCTGGGCACACACTGGCTCATGTTCAGCAGCTGTCAACCAGAGCCTCCAGGTCCTTTTCTGCCAGGCTGCTGTCCAGTGACTCTGTTCCCAGACCGTAGCACTGCAGGGTGTTGTTGTAGCCGAAGTGCAGGACCTGCCACTTGGTCTTGTTAAACCTCTATCATTGGATTCTGCCATCTATCCAGCCTGTCCAGATCCCTCTGCAGAGCCTTCCTACCCTCCAACAGATCAATACTCACACCCAACTTGGTGTTGTCTATGAATTTGCTAATGGTGGACGCAATCCCCTCATCCAGACCATCAGTGAAGATACTAAACAGGACTGGCCCCAGCACTGATCCCTGGGGGACACCACTAGTGACTGGCTGCCAACTGGATGCAGCACTGCTCACCACCACTCTCTGGGCCTGGCCATCCAGCCAGTTCTTAACCCAGCAAAGGGTGCACCTGTCCAAGATGTGGGCTGCCAGCTTTTCCAGGAGTATGCCATGGAAGATGATGCCAAAATGATTTTTGCTTTTATATATTTTTCATATATATTCATAGCTCTGTAGACTGTTATTATATAGTTATACAGTTTCCTAACGTCAGTTCTTTTCCCATTAGACAAACATTCCTGAAGGCTTGTTCAACTCTCACTTCTTATGGGAATCAAGGTCAAGACACCTTCCCAAGACACTTTGCTGTAAACAACTAGCAAGGAAGGGGGGCTTCAGAAGGGGTCGAACCAAGAGGGGGAATTACTTCATCACCTGTGTTTCTAATTGGGGATTCTTCTCAATTATGCTAATTTATATGCAACTTATAAAACTGTATGTGCCCTATATCATGTGTGCATCTTCAGTGCATTTTCGGCATGTTGTGCACCTGGAGGGACCTTCATTAAAATGGTAACTGCATTTTATCACCTAACCTTGCTTGGCTCTTGATTTTAGGGCTCAAAAGGTAACAAAGATGGTGTCAAAGGTGTCATATTGATATAAATTTAAAGGTTTAGTTGATCAAAACACTTTATTCTTCAATATACATACTAGATCTCTCGAGATGTGGGGGTTTTATTCCTTGTTAAATTACCAAGTTTTTGTTAACTGTGAAGGATGGGTAAAAACAACTGGTAAACTGTTTGCATCATCAAGTACATACAATGCTTGTTTTAGCCTGGAGGCTGGCAAGTGTCCCTCTTTGGCTAAATAACAGGTGTATTGGGTTGACCCTGAGTTGATGGACAGTCTTTAAGACCAATTACGCTTCTCACAATTTACATATTTAAACTGCACAGAAAGGCAGGACTGCCCTTTTTTGTCGGAGCTCGCTTGCTGGGAGCTGGGGGCAGCTCGGAGCCTCCCGGCCCCGCCGGGCCGGGCCGGGGCCACTGCCCCTTTCCCCCTTTCCCAGCGCTGTGGCACGGACCCTGGGTGGCTGGGGGGGACTGCCTCAGAGCCACAGGCAGCTCAAACCAGCCATGGACTGCTCACAGCTAAACCCATCCAGCGCGGCTTCTGGGGACCGGCGGGTCCCTCTCCTCTCCATGCGGAGCCGGCGGAGTCAACGGGAGCCGGCAGAGCCTCCTGTCTGCAGCCAGCACACTTCGTGCTGAACTGAAGAAGACACCACGCAGCCAGCAGCACAAAGGGAGTGAGGCTTTCCCCACCGTAAAGGCTGAACAAGAACACTCTTCAGCATGGCGGCTTCAGAGTCAGAGAGAAAGAGAAGTGAGCCATGTGGGACGGAGCTGGAAATGGCGACTGGGAGAAAAGAGGGGGGCGGTGCCACGATTCTGGCGCGCAGCTTAAAAGAAACCTTCTTGCATGCCGTGGTAAGAAACTGTAATACCACAAACTGTTTGTCTCTTTTTAATCCATTTGAAGAACATGGGGGGATGGAGTATCTTCGTGTGCCTGTGAAGATTGTGAAGAATGCCAATGCCAGGCTATATAGTAGTAAGAGGCTGCTAGAGACTTGTGGCGAAGAAGAGCCTTTGTGTGCAGGCCAAAAGAACTTATCCTTAAAAAGATGAATAACCCCATGTGATGGCCCATGTTTTGCAGTGTGAAGGAACTGTGAGATTTTTCATGGGAGAGATGTTCTACACACAGCAGATTGTTTGTTTCCGGGCGGATCTGCTGTTGGTGGCAGTTTGGGAACCACGTGCAACTGAAGGAAAAACCCTTTTTTCCCTTAAGCATAAGAGAGAGACTCTTTTCAAGAACTGGAACACTGACTAACATCCCATGTTCTGTTATCCCTTGTGTGAGCTGGGTAAAAGGAGAGAAGTGCTGGCTGGGAGGGGGGGGGGGGGGTATTTGCTTTAATTTTGTTTTGTTATTGTCTCTTTACTTTTAATTCTATTAGTAATAAAACTCTTTCATTGTACTGCAACTGTTTAAGGTTTGTGCCTGCTTTGCTTTTCTCCTAATTCTTATCTCACAGAAGGAAAATAAGTAAGTAATGAATATTTTGAACCAAAACCACTACAACAGGTAAGAATATTTTTTGGGAAAAGAAGTGAATAACTGTTGAAGTGCAAGATTAAAGATGTCATTTTAGTTCTTCCTGGAGTGTACGTTTAAAGCAAACCTGTTGCTGATGCCTGCATGCCATGCATGGGTTTGTGCTCCAGAACAGGCTCAGTGTGCACAACCCAAGGTTCTTGTGGGTGAAACCACTCAGGTGGTGTGTGGTTCTCCAGCCACTACAGACAGGTGCAACGGAGGAAAGAATGGGAAGACTTTTCCTGTGGCTGGTGGCATCTTTAAGAACTCTGTAGAAAGGTGATAGGGAACACAACTGAATCCTGAAGAGGCCATGGAACTTCTATAGGCACCTGTATTTTCTGGATTTTAAAATTTCGTATTATCAATTCTGTACAGCAGGAAGAGGAAAATAGATGCCCTGTTTTTTATTGAAGGAAAAGGAATGCTTTACACTTTAGCAAGCCTTCAGCAGGATTTTGACCACTTCAGACCACCTATATGATCCTCTAAGGGCCAAGCCTAAAATCATCATAACTAATTTTATGTGATGAGACTTTCAAGTGCATTTTGAAATACATCTTAATTTTTACAAGTCACAAGTACCTAGACAATCCCATTGCCTTGAAATTAAAGAAGTCAGACCATTAATTTGCTCTTTTGTGAATAGGTAGTACTGTGCAAAACTGAAATACAGCTACTGAACGCAGTCAGGGAGAGTTTTAGGCAGTGCCGTGGTCAAGGCAATTTTCATCATGTTAATTTAGGTGGGAAGTGACCACTAACTAGTAGTAGTAGGTGGGGGAAAAGTGCTCACAGACTAGGAATACAGAGGTACAGTCAGAATTATGGAAGGAATTCTACACTGGGATGGGATCTGGCCGTTGATGTAAGTGCCACCTATGTAAATGCCAAAGGATCTACAGTGCTAGTGTTGGCTTTTCTGTTTGTTCTCAGATTTACTTATACTGCCTTTGTTTGAAACAGAGAAGTCCGACCAGCAGTTTCCTGTATTTTAGTTGTGCCAAAGTGATTTATAGCAGCTGAGGAATCAAACACAAAGCAATTCCATGAAAAACCATTTGTCAGGTGCCCTGCAAAATCTGGTATTTTTATGCAGTTTTGGGTCATGTTTATTTTGCACAAACTATCTTAACACTTTTAAAATTAGTGTTTGTTATTTTAAGGCCAAGTGTACAATCCTATATTGGATGTATATAAAAGATGTAACTAATCAAACATACCACTGTGTTGTACACTGGCGAAATTATTTTAGTGCTTAAAGTCAAACACACTTGTGATTTTTCTTTTTTTATGTTGATTGTTGAACACTATGAATTATAAATTTAGGCTTTAAATATTTATTCTGTTAACTGATTAAAATTATTTATTATTCTGGTGTTCTAAGAAACTGAGAAAACTAAAGACAAATATATATTTCAGCTATTGTGCATACATTACAAATTCTGTAATTACAGAAAAAAAGGTTGGCATTGCTCTGGTGGTTTAAAGAAAAATTGAGACGATATTTGATTAAACAACAGAGAAAAAATAGCACTTCAGAATTTTTGCTGTTAGGATGAAGAATTTATTGTATGTACAGTTAAGCAGCTCTACTGTAGATGTAGTACCTCTTTAAAGAAAACGAATACAGTAATCAAAATAGTTCTAGCATGGAAACTACAATACAGACTGAAACTTGAATAAACCAGAAATTAGTTGACTCGAAAGAACACAGAACCTGAAACAACAAATCGCAGTTTGCATCATTAACCAAGGACAGTAAAAAACTGTACAGTACAAGCAACACATTACAATAAGTTATGACAAATAAGGCAGTCTTTCTCATTTAGGACAAAAGGGATAAAGGGAAAGGTATTAAAATCTCATAAAACCACCATATCTCTTTTCCATCTCTGGGACTTCTTTGGAATAAGTTTCCCCATCTTCTTCTGAAGGGAGAATGGAGTCGGCAAAGCGCTTAAGAAACCCACCATATCGTTTCTGGTAATCCAGCCACCACTCTGGTCTGCCCACTCTTCTCATGAAGCCACCGTATCTCTTTTGCAGCTCTTTGGCCTCATCTTCCAATTCAGGGCTGCGCTTTATGCTTCTCATGAAGCCTCCATATCTTTTGCTGACATCGCTGTCATTTTCATTTATCTCTCGATAGTGCGCCGCTTCAGGGCTATCCCCTGTTCCTAGAAGCTCCTTCAGCAGATCAGAGGAGTTGGCAAGGGCATCATCATCCGAGTCTTTCTTCATAAACCCTCCGTACCTCTTAGCCAGGATTTCTCCTCCATTAGCTTCATCCTCTGGTTCTGCCCGATAGAGCTCATCCATTTTCTTCATGAACCCCCCATATCTTTTCATGAAGCCTCCATACTTCTTCGCAAGCAAATGGTTCTCATCCAGCTCTTTCTTGTCTCCTGGAGAAATGTTGCCATCCTCAGAAAGATCCAGCTTTGTCAGTTGCAAGAGCTCCTTGCAGGTCTCCCAGGCTTTGGCAGAAGGCAGTTTTCCTTCACATTCTAGTGTACATGCCTGAAAAATGGATGTGGTTTACTGAGAATGATTTGATAGTAACAATCACCTCACTACCACCTCATCTTAGGTTTACTTGTTCATAAAAGAGCATGAGTGAGCCTCTCTTTGTGAGTGGCTTGGAAGAACTGCTCTTTGTGAACAGCTGATTTGGTACCTGCCTGTTTTGAAGTTCTTCATATCCCTCTCTGAAGGACAAGCTAGTCTCCACTCTAGGAAAGAGACTACCAGATAATATGAATTGTGGGTCCTCTATGTCAAGGCTGCCCCTATGTTTCTGTTTCAAATGAAGCCACAAGTACAGTTCCTGTATCTCCCATACACTTATGTGAGTTGTGATTTATTTTTATTTTATTTACTACTGGAAAGCTAAAAACCAATTGTGGCTTGCTTCATAATCCAGGTGTAGAAGTGTATTCAATCTTCATAATTAGAAGTATCATTCAAAAATTTTAGAAAAGAAGTTGCACAGCATGGTCATTGCAAAGAAGCCAGCTGTGCTGTACTGTTCAGTGTTTCAATGCACTGCATAGCTTCAAAGGCTGCATGTTGCCATTAGTTTCTCTTCATGGAACAGATCACTCCAACCTGTACCAATAGAATGTAGAAGAACAGGCTCTCTTAGGGCAGGATCAAAGTTCCATTTTTGCTAGCTGGAAAGCAGCGGCCATCAAAGGGAAGGAAAAAATCCTAAGCTGTGTTGTTTCTGAATGTACTGAAAAAATTTCAGGCAAAGACATAAAAAAAGCTTTCAGTACCTTATGCATACTGACAACCTGTATTGTGATGACAATAACATAGATATTAGCTACTATTATCTCTCTTGTGTCAGGAGAATTTACTTCTTGTGGAGCCATTCCCTTCAGTTGTAAAAAAAAGGTAATCCAGTATTTTTTCTTCTTGTCCATGGTTTTCATACCACAATAAGTAAAAATCATCAATATTTTCAATAAGAGAAACACTCATTCTGACTATAGCTGATGTGTTCTAGCTCGTTGTCCACTGCATTACCTGTCTCTTGAGCCTCACTTTAGTCTGAGAAATTTAAATATGATTTTTTTTCATGATCACAAGAAAATTAGAGGCAGAGATGTATTTTGTAACACAATAATTTAACTGGCACAACATGCTTATTACTATATATTATAGTCATGCTGTAAAGAGAATAAGATTTCAGCTTCAGTCCGACTCTGGAATTGCTGTAAATCAAAGCAAGAATAGGTCTCTACCTTTCTCAGTTTTAATAACCTCCTGTTGTCAGATGAACATATTCCATAGGTGTGAACGACCAGCTACAAAGTGAAAAGCCTCGTATCTTACAAATACAAGGCGATAAATTCAGTTATCATGTTACTAGACACTAACATGTAGAAACAATAGTTTCCAAGAATTGTTCATACACGTTTAACAAATACAAGGTATGCTACATTGGTTCTTCACCTAGTTAGCTAATATTGTTACAGAACAGGACTTTGATTCTAACCGGACTTTGATTCTTTCTTTAATGATTACTGAAGGTGTGCAAGAGAGACGATCAATACAGACATGCAGAACATATACTCCAAAAAGCACATATCCCTCTCTCCATAATGGCAAACTACCACTTTTTTTGTCCTAGTTGACATTCAAGCTAAATTTTGATTGAAAGCTAATGAAAGGGAAAAAAAAAAAGTAGAGAGAACTATTTTGCCAGCTGCCCAAAGAATATTGCCCTTCTGTGCCTGCTATGGTTAAGAGTTCTTGAGCTTTTGGAATAAGTAGGAGTACTCAATGGTTTCTAATTCTGTGTAAGGCTAGAGAGCCAAGTCCTTCCTTTTGCATGCTCCCAAGTAACCAGTGAGTGACATGATAGGGACAAAACTTTTCAGATCATTTAGATGTGCCAAGACACATGCCTCAATGTGCCTGTTTTTGAGGTCAGAAACAACTGATGCCACTGGCAAAGTACTTGGCAGCCAGAGTTCCCACCTTCTTCAGGGAGGGCTGAGGGACCCCAGACTTTCACTGACCCCGATCTTTAAATTTCAAGTTGAGTTGCCTCTGTGATTATTCTTTTAAATAATTTCAACATAATAAAAAATTACAGATAACCCTCACCCCCCAGTTCCCCTCATTCTGGACTTAGCATGATTTGTCTTAGAAGCCAACGTCTTTCACAGGCATATTCCTAACGCCGTGCAGCACGTGCAGAGAGGAGAAGCAGTGAAGGTAATGCTACTCAGGCTTCAAACTCACTTTTTTTTAGTGAGATTTCAGGCAGATCTTGTCAGCTTGAGAGCTATTCTGCTCGGAGAGAGCTCATCTTACCATGGAGCCAGCGGCCGAGGGTCGGTATCCTCCCTCCTGTTCTGCTCGGCTTCCCCCCGTCCTGCCAGTGCTGGAAGGGCCGGCAGCGACCCCTCCTTCCCCTACAGAGATGCCCTCTCCAGTCGGACTTCCCTTCTTTTTTACGTTTTCGTTCGGCCTTTTCCTTGCCCCCCGCGGGGCTGCTCGGCGCGCGGTGTCGCTTGTCCCCGTCCCCGAAAGCCGCCGCTCTCCGTCGGGCAGCGGGACGGACAGACAGACGGGCTGAGGGGGCTCCTCGGGGCGCTCTGGGTTTGTATGGGCGCCCCCCGCTCCCGCCTCGCCTTCTCCTCAGCACCCCGAAGCCCGCTGCTACCTCTCTCCTCCCTTCAGAAAAAGGTCTTCCAAGCGATCCCGGTCACTTCCCCCACTATATGTTTTTCTTATTTCTCTGCTTTTCCCCGCTCCCCTTTCCTCCCGTCACAGTTAGCGGGGCGGCCCGGCCGCGGAGATTCCGGGGCGCTGAGGCGGCCCCGGCCCCGGTGCCGCTTACCAGAGGGTGGATGCCGGCGCGGGGTCCCAGGCGGTAGGCGCAGGCGGCGCAGTCGCGGCCGCAGTCGGCCCGCGCCCTCGGGAGCAGGCAGGTGCTGAGGGCCAGCAGCGAGCAGCCGAGTCTCAGGAGCAACGCCATGGGGCTGCAAGAAGGAGAGGTCAGCCGGCAGCCGCCTCCTCCCGCTCCCACCCCCGGCACTGCCTCCCCCAGGCTCGGAGCAGAAAAAGGCGGCGTGAAAGGGCTCAAACCAACTCCGGTAAACTCACGTTTTTTGGAGCCGGGGTGGTTGCCCTTGTCAGGTAACCGGGAGCTTAAACTAAGCAGGCACTAGGCAGCTGCAAAACACACCTGCGTTCGGAACAGGAGCGGACCCGGAGGATGAAGCGCCCGGAAGATCCCGTCTGGTCAAAGTGTTCGTCCCCAAACACTTTATCCCTCCCTGCCCGCAAAAGCCGGCACCACAGGGGGAGAAGAGACGCACCGCGGAGCGGCACGGACGGGATCCTGGTCACTCCCGGGAAGGGTTTCCCACCGGGACGCCCCGAGAAACCGCCCCGACGCCGGCACCAGCCCCTGCAGAGCAGCTCCGGCCCTCCCTCGGTCCCGACCGCGGGCAGAGCAGCTCACTCACACACACGCTGCCCTCGGGGCTCACGGGAGTTGCCGAGGAAGATGCTGCTCCTTGCTGAAGCCTCGGCGTCAGAGCCCCTATTATTTATAGCGAGACCGAGCAGCCTCTGCAGAAGCGCCGGGGCAGGCGGGCACAGCCGGGGGCTGCTGGCAGCTCCAGCGAGGGCGGCTCAGGGGGCGCCGAGCCGAGCCCGCTGCCGGGGCCGGGCGCACCGCTGCGGAGCGTGTGCGGGCGGCGGCGGCGGCACTTTATAATTCGTGACCGCGGGGACACGGCGGCCTCCCCCAATCGCCGCCGGGCTCCCGCTGACGCGGCGACTACGACATCCCCCCCGGCACCACCGCCCCGCCGCCAGTGACTCCAGCGGGGCTTGGGATGAGGGGGTGTGTGTGCCCCTGCCATCGGGGAGGGGGGAGCGGGGAACCGGCCCCGGGAAAGTTACCGGGGGAAGTTTTCACCGGGGGTGGGCTGGCAATGAGACATCGCGTGAGTCATGCGGGGGTGGGCGTGAAGGACGGGGAGAGGCGCCCCGAGGCTGGCGGCAGCACCTCGGAGGTAGCCCCACTTCCCGGGGCCGCGGATGCATGTTCCCGGCAGAGCCTCGCGCAACGCGGGGAGTGGAACTGGGTTTGGGAATTATTTTTGTTTGTTTGTTTCTTTGAGTTGTTTGTTTGTTTTTAATGATTTTTTCCTTCTTTTTTTCTTCCCTCTCTGCCACCCCGCCAAACCCCCAAGCTACTGGTGCTGAGGGTCCTTGCCGCACGCCTTCTGCCTCTGTCCCTGAGCTTCAGGTGTAAAACAGTTCGGGGGAAGCAGATTTTATTAGACCAAGGAAGAAGTTAAGGGTTTTCATTTGAAAGTACTGTAATTCACAAGTAAGGGTAGATTTGCATTGTTGTCTCTGTTTTGGTAACCAGGAAAACACAAATAGGAAAGAACCAGATAGAAGCAAACCTCCAAGCACCTCTACAAGGTTCTCAAGCACAGCAGCTGGGGCTGCTCACTGTTGTGCTCTGACTGATATCTTGGGGAACAGGCATAGAGGAATGACACTGATCCCTGACACCTCTTGTTTGTAGAGGGCTCTGCTCCAGCCATGCTCAGCTGCATTTCTTTGACTATCAGATGCCAACTTCTACTTCCAGCCCCAAATTATTTATTTCTAGCTGGTCTATATTAACTCCATTTCCTTCCAACATTGTTCTTCAGTTAAGAGAACATTTTCCCTCATCCTGGTGTGTTTCTGGGGTGAGATTATTCTCTTTAGTCCTCATTTTGCTGAAGTGACCAAGCTGTGCTCTTAAGCAGTCCATCCTAAGATGCCATCTGAATGTTCTGCTGTGCATTTGCTATGGTTGGAGTTCATAATTTCTGTGCATGAGTGATAGGAACAGAACACACTATGTCAGTTGAAATTTCATTAGGACAATAATGCGTAATTATGTTCCCTGGAGGAAGAAGGCACCTCACTTTATACCTCCCCAGGTCTCATTTGCCTTTCCTGATGCTGCAGTACATCGATGTCACACACTCACTGAGATACAGCCAGATCTTTATCCTTTAGAAGTAAGATGAAATCCAGTACTACTGCTGTATGGAAACCGTGCTTTTTGCCACCTTGTCTTCACATCAGCTATCAGACTCAGCTTAAGGATGCTCAAATGAGTGCCTGGATTTTCAGAAATACATCCATTCAAGCCAAAGGCATTGCTCTTGCCTGTAATCAGCCTATGTGAGAAGAGAATCAGGCTCTCTGTTTATGCAGTAGTATCAGCCAACTTTGTAAGTGAACCCTCAAGAGAAGAGCTAGACATGTTAAAAATCATCCCAGTGGGTATATTTATGTTAGCATGTGAGGGATCTGCATTTGGAACAATGAGCAAATTGCTCTGCCACTGAATCAGCAGGATTGCTATCAAGTTTGTTCCTGAGTTGGTTAGGGAAGAACTGACTAACTCCAGAAGGGACGCATTTGGTGTCTCTTTTGTTGTAAAGTTGATCAGTACAAGCTTTTTTGTGATGGACATCACCACATTAGTCCTCTGGGTCACTTACTGACTCAGCCCTGCCATCATTTATTGGCTTGCACTCAGTCAGCATGGTGTGACGGGACACACACCCCAAAGGTGTCCTGACTGTTCTGCCAGCAGCATACATCCCATCTCCCTGGGCTGAGAGGCTGCTGTTTCATCATTCTGCACAAGAGCATCTGTGCTCAGCTGGCTCACTCAGCTCCTCAGCCTGCCATACCCTTCAGTACTCTGTTTAATGTCACCCATCGTGCTTAATCTGTTCGTGATGAAAACCAGCCAGTGCTAGAATCTCCCTCTGTACAGAGGTGCAGGTAATCCCTGTGGGTAAAATACAGATTATAATAGGAAAAGATAAAGGATGAAGTAAGACTAAAGCATATAAAAGGACCGAATAAAAGGCTTGTAAATTCTGTGTAGAAGTGAACTAGTGAAGAGGGTTATTTTACTGTGCATAAGCCTTTTGGCTGATAGTGGGAAACAGGGAAGAGGAAAAGATGGGAAGAATCTAGTGTGAAATGCACAGCTGCAAGGACATTTGCAGCAAGTGAGAGAGAGAGCAGAGGTATTCGTGTACAGCCAGGACTGGACAGAAGAAATCCAGCTGTGGCTGTTGCAAGTGCTACAGATATCTCTGATTCTTTGGTTCATCTGCTTCTCCCTATCCGTTGTTTGCATCTTTAGCTGGTTCCTCTCTTTCACTGATCCTCATCCTACATCCTTATGGAGGTTGTAAAGGGGTCCCCAGGGCCTGACAGGGTGGAGAGTGGGAAGAAAGTGCCAGCTGGACTCTTGTTTTACCCTTTCCCATAGTGCCTGCTACATAGAATCCTTTCCTTCCTCCTGAAGCATGCTAATATTCACAGAGGATGCAATACAAGAAAGGAGTAATGCAGAGGATATTTCTTGAGGAGCTCATTTTTTCCAGTGTCAGCAGATGAAAGCTCTGTAATTCCCAGTCTGATTTCAGTTTTGTAAAGGGAAAGTATTCTTTGCAGAGAGAAGATGAAACCAGGAGAGAATCTAGAAATTTTTGCCAAAATAATACAGAGAAAAAACTACATAAGGAAAATTACTCACTGTAGGCATGGAGGGTAATATTTCCTCAGCAATGGTGAAACAAAGCAATAGGGAGGCAGAAAAAACCACTTTCCACAGCAGTAAAGACAATGGCTTGTTGTTTGCTACTAATGTTATAATAAAAATGTCCTGGTATTGATAAAAACTTTGGCATTTGTATAATCCAGAATTACCACAGTCATCAAAATATACCAGCCAAAAGAAAACTGTTTTTACAACAGTAGTGCTTACAGCACCAAGGGCCCTGTTGCCCTATGGTTTGTCAAACACCCAGACTTAAGGTAGAATGAGGAGAAGCAAAGATGAAATCATCTTCATTTTACTGATTGAGAACACAATGTGAAGGAATTTCTGAAGTGTAGCAAAAAAATGAGCAGCTGAGTTAGAAATGAAGTCTCTCTTAGAATTCACACCAGTATCTTTTCTGCAGGACCAGCTTTCCTTTCCAAACTATACTCATCATGCTAATCAAGCTGCTACAAAGTCATTAAATGAAGATTAATTATTATAGATATGAAATAAACATGCTTTTAGCACCTCATCCAGTCCTTCTCACAACACAGAGCCTTTTTGATAGAATTGAAGAATAGGGAATGTAAAGCAGCACGTTGATTATTTTCTTCAGCTCAGTGTAAAAGGTCACAGGATTTCTTAAGATCAGATAGTCAGGTTCATTTACCTCAGCCTAAATGGGCTTAATTTTTAATGGAAAAGTATATAACTGGTATCAGAGCCAAGAAAGATATTGCAGGTCAACTCTCCTATACCAAATATAATCAAAGTCATTAAAAGACATAGGTTATTAATCTGTATATACAAGACATGCGTTGCTACTTTTGAAATATCTTTATTAAATTATGTCCAATGTAAGCAGAGAGGAACTGTAATACAGAGAGATAGTCAATTACAGCTGCTATGGCATTGCCTAAAATGTACCTTTACAGGACAGAGATGTTCCAGTACTTCCCAGATATCTGTATATTCCTTAATAAATATCTAGGTGTATCATTTAAGATATGAAGAAGTAAGAAAGATCTCAATGACACAGACATTCCTGCTCAGAGCTGGTGAAGGCTATCTTGTGTGAAGAAGTGGAATGCTAAACTTTGTGTCTCAGATGAAGCTGGCTTTTATTAATAATATTTTTGCCTTTGAACAATTTACACCTATTTTAGAAGGCAAAACCATGAACAGATCTAGTGGCAATAGGGTGATATTTTCACTGAAAGAGCACTGACAGTCCCTGTCTAGTGGTTGATGCCATGCAGCTTTGTAATGAAGGAGGAGGCTTCATGCTACTTTATCTGAGTGAAATAAAGTGATGCATTCAGTATAAGCACGCAGCAAATCCATTTTTTAGTGCATTTGTTTACCTGTGATTGTATCAGACAAGGCAAGAATGAAGCAAATAATTTTATACTATTCTATGGAAATACATGCAGATTCACTTTATAACATACTTCTCTGTTTCTCAGAGACACACGGATATGTGCACTCCAAGATTTCTGAGATCAGGCCTGAACTGCAGTAAGTAGAATGTGCTGCAGAGTGAGTAGAACAAACTGTTAAAAAAGCCCTCTAAACGTATTTGTTCTAAAAGCATTGTTTTTCTCATTTCCACAGAGGCCGTGGGAGAGATATTTCCAATAAAATAAGAGGAAAACAGGGTGCTCGGTAGCAGAATAAATTGTGATGGAATCCAGACACAGTGATTATTATTTAAGACAGTAACTACTCCACATAAGTGGAGCGATTTATCCTAATTTTTTCAATTAAGAAAACTTGTTCATGAATTACAAAGGAAGTATTAGGCTCCATCTATGAAAAGGATTGCAGTGTCTACTGCATATGTGGAAGGATTAGCTGAAAACTGTAAATGAGAGATTTTGATCACTTCAGTCATATTAAGAAAAGCAAACAGAGTCTAAACAACATATCTGGAGCACAAGTTTCAATTATTTTCTCATTATTCACATTGAGGCAGCAGAATCTTGGAGCTTTTTCTCCAGTTCCAGCCTTACATTTTCATTGCTAGTATTTTATTGCCCAGTTGGGGAGTGCTATGTTCACACTTTAGCACAATATCCAAAGCAAGTTGTTTTTGCAGACTGAAGCTGTAAGGAGAGCCTGATATTTTACATGCAGACAAGGTAAAGGCTGGCTGGGTTTCTCCTCGTGGGCCACAGCTTGGTGCTGCAGGGCAGGCAGAGGTGACTTGAAACTCGCGTGTTTTGGGCGCTTCAGAAGTGTAGCTTAAAACAGTGCTGGTGGTTGCTGTGATTTCCAGCAGCACAACACAGAGTGTTTTTTGGCCAAGCACTGAGCTCTCCTTTCCACTCCCACAAGGGCCTGAGCACGAATTCTCTTGTGCTGTCTCCGGGCCATGAAGGGAGCAGCAAAGGGCAGTGTGTGCTCTCCCTCTTCTGCTGGAGGGATCCCGCAGAGGTGATTGGGATACCAATGAGGGTCGTACTTCATTTTGTTATACCTCTGCTGGAAATTCCCTTGTCCATGGTGGGGATCTGCTGCAGAGCCTGTCGTGGCTGTGCAAGCAGCTTCGAGCCTCTTGTGCTCTTACAACATACCTTGGTCTAACAGTGGGCTAAATTCCTCAGATACAAAGGCAACTTTACACTCATTTAAGATAGAGTCCACTCTAGATTAGCTACTGTCACAGTTGTAATCCCCATGGAATTGGAAATACTCCAGCAGATGACATTCATGAAAAAATGGAGTGGGAAAGGTGCATAAAACACAGGGTTCTCACAAGCACCGTATCAAACATCCATAATTTTTCTTTCAAGGTAAGTGATTTTCAGTTGTTTCACTCGAATTTGGCCCCCAGATATGTTCCAGAAACTGTTTTCCATAGGGAAAGAAGGGTTCAATTTATTGAGTTATCCAGCTAGGAAGAGGAAGAAGATGCTGACATAAAAAGAATCCTGAGAGCATTTAAAAATGAAATAAGAAACATTATCATCACATTCCCTCCTTGTACACATATTTGACCTGTTCTGCTGGCCATTGTTTGTACTTTTTTGTGCTCTGCATTTCTATTAAAAAACCTGGAAACTGAGCTCTGACCTTCCTCTCCTCAGATTATTTTCCTTTTCTTCCAAGCTGCTTGCTTTATACTTGAAAGTAATTTCATTTCTCCTGCTGCATAATTGAACACTTCAAAAGCTAAAAAGTGACCTCAGCCAGCTGAGCCCTTATTGCTTTTGCTGTAGCGGACTGGTGAAAATATTTCATGAAGGTTGAAGCAACGAATTTGACTGGGGTCTAGGTTTAATCTGAAGATTGAAGACTGAAATGAAGAGAAGTTGGGAAGATGGCTTTGGAAGCAGAAGAGTTACCACATTGAGTGAAAATGTAGGTGCAGTGACAGTGCACAAGAAAGGAAAACAACAGATGTGATAAGACATTTTGATTATTTTGAGATGACATAAACGTATTGGAGAAGGTTGCCTTGTAGTTGACTCCTTTCCCAACTTGCAAAGGGACATCTTGCATTTTGATTGTTCTATGTCTTTGTTATTATGATATCTAGCTTTTCCTTTGTCAGCTTGAAAGTTTGAAAAATTAGGGTGGCAATCACTGCTAAAGTGGAGGTACAATATAAGGATATTTTTAATACAAAAATGCTCACAATAACATTGTCACACAGCTGACCAGCACTGTCTGTCTTGGCAAAAGCTTTCTGTGCCACCTCAAAGTGGTGAGTTCACCTCTTCCCTCTAACGTAAAGTAACTGCTACCAGTTAGGGCCTGATAATAACTGGCTTGGCAGCATCTTGCTAGGCAAAGGTATTGATGCAATTCATAGCCTTTGACTGAGTTAATTCAAAGTGTGAGTTATAGTATTTATACCTCTGAGACAGGACTAAAAAAAATCAGGTATTTCACACTTTTTGCTTAGGGATTTGAACTTCCTTTGGAGTATCCCTTGTCTACAGTGGTACCCTAGGATTTAAGCAGCTGATATGTTCAGACACATATAAGGTAAACAGAATGATGTGTGCTAAGATCTCAGAAAAAAAAGACGGAATATAAAAGAATACAACTCTCACAGTGTTAAAATACTAATGTATTTTAAGCAGTAACAAGTTGTACTTCAGCTAGCTCAAGTGCATCAGCACCTTATGTATAGATAACGACTACTGCAAGCAGAAATTCAGAGAAAATTGGAGTCTAGGTTGAGGTAGAATGGGGAAAGTCACACTCGGGAAGTTTTTATGGGATTAAGCTAGTTTATGTCATTAAACATTCCTCAGGCTGATTATCATCCTCTGTCTTTTCTGCTGTAGCCTGCTGTGCATTTGCCACTTCTCTGCAGGCAGCAGTGCTGATCAGTGCCTGAGGCAGACACTCCACCTGGTTCTGAGAGCATCCTGGTAACTGCCTTTCCACCTCACCCATATCTTCAGGGTGGGGTGGAGTTTATCATGGCACTCTGTGACTAGACATAAAGCATTTACTGAAATGAGGACTACTCTCCAAAAATGCAGTGGCGTACTGCTGCTCAACTGATCAAAAATACCACTGCAAACCAGTGGGAGGAGGTGGAAGGCTTTCAAAGAGGTCTGGGAGCTTCTATGCAAGGCTAACCACTGTCACCAATCTGTCTGTGCAGCTCTTGGCTTCAGCCCTTGGGGATAGAGCTGTGTATTGTCTCACAGGTGCTTTGCTTCCCTTTGGAGATGCAATGTGTATACTAAATCCCATACATAAGAGCTGGCTGTTGTTTTGAGCCTTAGCCCATTGATTTTACCCCTGTTTAGGCAGTGCAGAAACGTATAGGATTACCTGACAGTGGAAGGGTTCCTGCCAGGGAAACAGATTTTATCACTGACAGAATATGCAGGCCAGTTGCCTTCTAAATATATCTGAGATGTCAGTTTCTTTTTCTCCATGGTGCATTTCTGCTTTTGTTAGGAGAATGATGGAACACTCGGCAGCTGAGCTTCTGGTTCTTCTGTTAAGACCATATATGAACTCAGAACAGAGTTGCAGATGGGATGCCCAATGTGACTTGCATGCGTGTAAACAGAGGTTTGGTTTTAAACATGTATTGCCTCCTTGATGTTGTGAAAAGAAACTCTTCACTTTGTTTGAGTTGTGATTAGTGTCTATTGTGCAGTTACCTGAATTACAAATCAGAACATATGGAAGTTGTGGGGGAATAATATCTGAAGCACAGTGATCTAAGTATTAAATAATTGCCGCTTCTATGGATCGTTGCTTCTCAAACATCATATTAAAATAGACAGCAATTACAGTACAGAAAAGAAACTCATGGCATTAGCACTCCTGCTAATATTTATTCTCCAGTGTGCTCCCTTTTGTTCTGCTTTTTTTTGAGTGTGAGGAAAGGGTTACAGGTAATCTACTGGCTATCTTGAGTGGACCCCAAACATCAGCATTTAACTCATTCTTTAGTAAAATAACCCATGAAACAACAAGAAATTTTCAGTACTCCACCTTTCCCTGCCTGTTCAGAGCAACCTCCTTGCCTAATCTTACTTAATCTCTACCTAACAATTAAGATCTGTCATCTCAGTCCCATGAGGAATCTTTCATGTCTGAGGAGTAAAAAGTGTCACTCTTTAGAAATTACTGCCAGCATCTTGGTGGGTCCAAATTCATGTAGCTGCAGTGATGCCATATTTTGTATTCTTGATGAAGTTCAAAACTCCTTTTTCTTGTCTATGTGCCATGTACTCATGTTAATATTTTTCCAGTCTGCCAGTTTTTATGGCACTGATCTTTTTACTTGCTATGCATTATTTGATTTAATTCCATTGCAGACAATGATTTATAACTACTTTATTATAAAGAAAAACCACCAGAAAAGAAGAAGAGAGATGCAGGATGGTGAGCACTGACATTAAACTGAGCTAACATCTGATGTACTTTTCAAGAAAACCTTTAAACATAATGATTGTCCCCCAAAATTAAACTGCATATGAGGTAAGTGGTGGCACCCCTACTGCTTGATTTGGTTTAAGACAGTTGATTTAATTATGCTGTTGGGAAAAGTATGTCAGTGCATTAAGGATGTTTAGGAAAGGTCACTCCAATTCTTATTTTGATCCTTTGATGCACAGTTTATTTCAATAAGAATGTACCCATAAACACATAAATATTTATACATTGAAGATTAGCCTTGAAAAACTTGTTAATTCTGTTAATATCAGCAAACATCTTAAAAGGACAAAAAAATTGATTTCTTTCAAAATTCAGTACAATTTTGATAATTTTTTTTTAAATCCGTAGGCATCCCGTCCAAGAATCTCAAAGGCTTTGATTTAGTCAATCTCATTCTTACAATGGCATTACTCTCTATGTGGTTTGGGAGTGAATGTAATTCCTACTGATGCCAGTTACCTGAATTGCTTTCTTCCTAATAAACTATCCAGAATTTTTTTCATATAGCAATAATTTCTTCTGTGTATATGCTTTGAACTTTTCTGATGCTACTTTGTCAATTTTCTCTAATGTCCTTAAAAATACTGGGAAGGTGAAGCCTTCACCTGAAGAATGACTACAGGTTACTAAACCTCTCAAGGGTGACATTTGCAAAAACTTGACATTTCTTTGTTATCTCAGGTTTGTACCTTCATGAGTAGTGAGACGACCAGAATTTTGTGATTCCTTTTTCTGTGTCCTCTTGAATGACATTTCCCATACATTGCTGCATCTCAGACAGCATTATAGAATAGACAACGATTTCCTTTGCTGACAAAACACAGTTTATGTGGCCACATTTCTAAGTGTGGATGTGCATAGATTTCGAGGACTTCTGTTGTCTTGTACAAAATACATGTGCTACAGATTCTGCTGAATTTTAAATCAGCTAATTTGCAGTGTTGTATTTATTTTAAATATACATAAACAAGCAAAGCAATTTTTCATATTCAAATAGGTATCTACATTTATTTTAAAGAAATCTATAGCCCTCTGTTGCTTGAGTTTTACTCTGTCACGCTCCAGCTTTACTGCTTCTCTTCCAGATGACTCCTCATGCTTTGTGTTGATAGGGAAAAAATCTTAGTTCAATTTCTTGAAGTTTCAAAAGCAATTCTGTAAAAAAGTCTGAAAAATGTAGGTAATGGCAGTTAATGATCAGGAAATGTTAACTGTCTGTCACTGGAATTGTCTATGAATACAAGAGAGCTATGTTCAAGAAAATGTTGGTAGCATCATGGATATGAAATTTTATTTCCATTGATTAGACAATGATGTCTTTTACTGCTCAGGGATGGGATACAGAAAATACAAACTTTTCATAACACAATTTTTAAACTTTTCCATTTTAGCAGAAACAGCAGAGAAGCAGCAGGAAGCAAAACAGATGAAGTAAAAAATAAATATATGTGATTACAGATTTCAGTTACAGCAACCAGACCTTTGCCTAACGTGTCTACATTTGTCAAATCCAAGACAAACTCCGTAAAGTCTGATGAATAATTTGGAGCTGCAGTTTGCAAGGCTCAGTCAGGCTAAGGTTATCCTGGCAGTAAATTATTTCTCATCCATCACTCCCTGCATCTTGGTTTATTGCAAGACAGATTTGATAAGGTAGGATTACTTTCACAAAGGATGGCTTTCCTCCATTTCAGTCTGCACATCACAGCCTGTTGTATGTGCTCCTTAAACTGAAAAGCAATTTTTTGTAGAGTAAATAGGTCAATATGGAAACAACCTTTGGAAAGTGACCTAGATCTAGGCAGCACATTATCTTGTTAAGTCTTGCCTAACAATAAAAATCTCAGTCACAGAAATATGTTGATTATTCTTATTTTACAGATGTCTTTCAAGGGATGAGAATCTATTTTATTCATCATGTGTGGGTCTTTAAACCAAATGCAGTCCTGGAAGTCTGCAACATAGCATTGCCTGTCTCATCCAAAGATGTAGGAAAGAAAACAGCTCTTCAGTCCTGCTGGCATGGAAAAATGCTGGAATAAATGGGCCACTGACAAAGTTAAAAAAGCCACAACTTGCTCAGGCTGCTTAGTGAAACAAGCCACTTTTGAGCCAACACCAGGGAAGCTTCTTGTAAGCTGGAGTGCTGAAATGGCAGAGGATACTCTACACAACTTAGTGGAAGCTCAGAAGGAAATGGTGGCCAAACAATGTTGTTCTAGCCCCGGCAGCTTGCAGGCACAAAGAAAGTGCAGGAACACCCAGAGATTAAAGCTTTTTTAATGGTCATTATTATGCTTTTGTGGAGTTCTGTGGCTCAGGAGCATCTTTATCATTTCTAATTCATGAAGAATTTAGGTTTCATCCAACTTCTATTTAGTTTTCATGGATTTTAGTAGTTTATGTCAAATATGCCAGAAATTCCAATCCAGTTCTGTTGTGTAGTGCTGCAGATACTGCAATTACTTCCTCCCTCTGAAATGCAGTCCATGGGTGAGGTGGTGCTCTTGTGTGTGAGCAGTCTGTGGCTGGTTGTTGTATACTGCTCCCTGAAGAAACAGTGCACACATCCCTGTGTTCAGCTAATTCTTTTTGCCATCATTATCTTTATTCAATATACATAAAGGTATTTACATTATTTTTTAATGAAGGAGGTATTAAACCAAGGAGGTAGTTCTTGCATTTTTATTTGAATCCCATGTTCAGCTCAGTTCATACTAGCTGGATTTTAAAGACACAAAGCCTTTGCAGCTGCTAAATAAATGGGGCTAAAGCCATGCTCAAGAAGTTCTTTTCATAATGAAATACCAAATCGAAATGTTAGCTTCTCTTTTAAGTTCAACCCTCATTCTTCTGCCCTGAAAAGCAAAGTCATCCTATTTTTTGTTGTCAGATGATGAAGAGTCATATTTTTTTAAAATGAGGTATGATAGCAATAGAAAAAGAAAAAACACCCAATGTCCTCGTATCATAGATATCAGGAGGGATTAATTTTAACAATAATAAAAAGGTCACATTTATGACATTCCAAGCTATCACAAGCATAGAAATTTTTATTTTCGAATAATCATCATATAAATTAATGGTAAGGTCTAATAAGTATCTTCTTGAATCATATCCTTCCAGTAGATTCCATGAAAATAGCGCATATGTGTTGTCTTGTTAAAATGAAATTGGACACAACCTCATTAAAAACCTCAAGTGTTAAATCTGGGGTTTGTGAAATGACTTTCCATGTCATTTCCTTTTGAATCTTGTCACATATAGTGAAAACTGTCTACTTAAATTTCCTCTTTCAATTCCCTGAGTTCTAGAAAGACTCAGATTCTATTAGAAGTACTTTCCATTCCTGTGTACATCCATCAAGAACTGTCAGTTGGATGCATTAATTCATTGAAAGGACTTCAGAATGCAAGTTATTTAACTTTTTAAATCTGTTATTCTGTTATTCTGAAGGTGAGCCCTGCAAAATATCTGGGAACTTGTTTACATTTACAACAAAATCATTTTTGTTTGCTTTTTCTGCATTGCATTACTACAGCAGATTGCCCTTCAGGGTATGACTTTGCTCCTAAGTACTGTGGTATTTCAATAGCAGCACTTGTGTGGGTGAGTGGGGATTCCGTCAAGTCTGCAGAGTAATTCTTAAGGACATTTTTCAGCTTTCTAAATTTTTATTCTTGTTATTTTCTGCAGTTTTTAAGACCAAAATTGGCTACTAAGGCTAATCCTACCTTCTTGTCATCATAGGCAGTCGACTTCACCCAGTTGTCCTGTTACACGGCCAACACCTTGGCTTTAGAAGAAGCATATTGTTGTAATGGTATCCAGTGGGATAGAGTGCTCAGATTATTTTCAAAGTTTTTTTCCAGTAATTAACCTCTTTCCCCATAGTTAAGTAGTGATGCCTAATTTTTAATTTAGATTAGTTTTGCTTAGGGTTCAGCTCTTGATCCTTGTAATCTTCCTTCTGCATATTACGCAGCCTTTTCTGTCTGATGTTTTCTTTCCAAGGTAGTATTTATGCACTATAATCAGATCTTTTCTAAATGTACTTTTTCAAATGAGTTATCAAGATCTGTCTTGTCTGGTCTGTCACAGTAAAGGATTTTGTCCAACTCTCAAAGAGGTTTTGTAGTCTCTTTGTTTTCGTAATGCCTTTAGAGAGCATTGATCCCAGAAGTGGACAAATCATTCCAGCACTGATCTTTATCAATGTTGTTATGTTAAAGAAGGAAATAAGACCTTTTTGACATAATTCTTTTGTGACATTGACAAGTGTAGCTACTTTTTTATTGGTCAATGCCACTTAGTTTTCTATTGAATCTGCAATTACTTCAGCTCATACCTGAAGAAATAGTCTCCCTGTCTCTAGCATGAACAGGAACTCCAACAAATATTTATGATAAATCAAATAACCAATGGGTTTTTTTCCCGCTCCAGTATTCTTGGGAATGGAAAGTGCTTAACAGTCTACAGATTCCAAGTTTCCCTTAAAAAGTGGTTAGTTTCCTCTTTCAACACTTCACCTCTCCCAAAATGTCTTAAAATCAAGTATGTCAAAACCTCTTTCTCAGGGCAGGAGGAGGGATGGCTTTTTGTGAAAGATGATCTAAATTATGTGAAAACTTGGCAGATAATCTGCAAGTTTAGAAAGCAAGTGCAGAGATAGGAATGAGATATGAACCCTCTCTGATGCCAGCACTGAAAGGAGAAAAAGGCTTCTATGTATTTCTTCATCCCAAACTAGTTTCAAAATTCACTCTCAAACTCTACAAGCCAGTTGCAGATATTCTGATTAACACTGAATAATATTTGATGAGATTTGCACTGATTTCTTCAGAACCACACATGCAGCACCACACTGCCCAACGTGACTCGAAATTAGAAAAATTTGGCCCCAAAGAAAATGACTCATGCTCATCTCCCTTTGCAGTTATTTTAATAGTGAAGCAATTAGAACAGAGCCTGACTATTTCTCTTGTTTCTTTCTCCCCATCCCATTGAAAGCTCTCTTTTATGCCAATCCACTGGCACCATGTCCAGGTAGATGATGGCTATCTTGTTAACAAGATGATTAATGATTTTATTCCAAGTACTTAACATTCTACACAATCATTTTACACAGTTGTCAGATTGAAAGATCCTAAGCACAGTTTTTGCTACTTAAATACTAAAAAAATAAATGTTTATAGCATTCATTGAGAGATGAAAAATGCAGAAAGTTTATAAATGCTTCTCTATATTGAACAAAACCCACTCAGGAAATGAACTTCACTGATCTGAGAACAGTATCTGTCTTAAAGCCTGGGACATGCAGTGTCCTGTGTGCTCCTTAGCCAGCCCTTTGACAGTAAGGAAACAATCCTGGAGAATGGTTTTGAGAAAGGTTCTCAAAGTGCAGTATCACAACATACTGTATGGTCCATTCACTTAAGAGTTGGACTTGATGATCCTTGTGGGTACCTTCCAACTAAGGATATTCTATGCATCTATATTCTATTCTTTGAAGGGGGGTGGCCAGAAAACACTTGTGGTTTGTAGAGATTCGTGATGAAGTAACTCCTATTTTGTGACAGTCTTGATAATTATTCTTTTTCTAGTACATTTGTAGAAAATAACTTGATTGCCTCCTACCTCTGCAATACTGTAGTCAGAATTTCAAGACTGCTGAGCCCTTGAAATCAATAGGAGCTAAATATAAGATGTGGTTGTGAAATGCTGGTTTTCTGAACTAGAAAGGTGTTTAACCTGAATACTGGTGACATTTTGATGGGAAAAAAATTTAAAAAAAGAGCAGGGGTCTGGATAGACACTGATGCATTTTCTCTTTGTTGAAGCGAAGCACAAGAATTCATTATCATAAATCAAGCTAATTTTTGGATATTTTTTTTCCTGTTGAAAAAAAACCATTTTCCTTCTCTCATCCTAATAAAATGAGTCGTTCTGGCTTAGACTAACAACCCATTTAGTTCAACATCCAGTATCCCACTGTGTCCATAAGTACTCAGTTACATCACTGTCTAGGAAAGTGTAAGAGCAGGCCAAGCATTTGTAATAGTTCCCTCTCATATTTTCTTAGCATTTAGTTATTTCAGCATGGGTGCCTCCTAGCTGGATTGGTTCCTGCGTGTCCCATAGCAAAGGACTCCTCTCACATGAGCAGCTTCCCTGGAAACTTTTTCAGTTTTTAGTGTTCACAGGGTCATCTCTCAGGAGCTCTGCAGATATGCTACTCCACATGTAAGGGACTACCAGCTTCCCCTAATCCAAATCCCTTTTTAAGATGATTCCTAGCAGCTTCATTTGTAGTTCTGATATGAGAAGAGGCAGTGAACAGTTGAATCCTATCTGTCTTTTCCAGATCACTAATGATTTTGCAGCTTTCTTTTGTATCTCCATTAATATTTCATTTCCCAAATGTAAACACATTGGTTTACAAAACAGTTCCTCACAGAGAAACTGATCTTGAACCTGATTCCCCTTCCTGCCCTGCTATGAAAGTTTTTCAGTTCTGTATATTTCTTAAAGATGAGAAGATCAGAACTGTGTTGTGTTAATGGTGTGGATGGACCATGGATTTATACAGAAAAGTTTTCCTCTTACAACGTTTATAGGGATGTTTTCATTAGTTTTGGCTTTCCTATTTGCCTAAAGAAATCATGGGTGTGAATGTTGGGAGGATATACAAGAGCTGTTTTAGGAGTACAGGGGAAAAGTTGTGCATGTGTCTAACAGCATTTAATCATGCAACTGTTTATCTGCTTTCTGAAGTACTTGCTTATATGCTTAGAAGCTGAAGACATCTTTTCCTTCTTCTGGGCTGAGATATTTTTAAAGACTGCTGCATACATTGTATGTGTACAAGAAAGCATGGCTCAGTAGCATTCCCCCTGCTGTGTACTACTGCCACCATCACTCCTGTTGCTTCCAGCCATGTTGAGAGGCGTATGAGCAGTGCTCTTGCTCCATACATTGGCTTGGTTCTTTGGAAGACATCTATCAAACACAAATTAATTCAAATTTGGTTTTCATATGGGCTCAGATGTATGCTTTTTTTACAAAGACGTGGTAGGGTAAAAGTAAAATTCATACCAAAATGTGCAGATTAGTCTTTTTGCTATACTAATTAAGTATAGAGAGCAGATGGACTAGTTTTCTTTGCATTCCTGTACCTGTACTTGATAGAAAATGTAGTTCCATAGCACAAATAATACTGTAGTTTCATGATTAAGTTTTACACTAGATACTAGCTCTGCACAAGCTTTACAGTAATAAGCTGCTACCTTATTGTTGTCTTGTAGGCAAAGTGAATAATTTGAAATGTAATTCCAAGCTTCACTGGCAGTAAGAACAGTGCTTGTTTTGTAAGCAGGATAATGTAGAGACATGTCAAAGCATTACTGATTCTTCAATATCTCTGGCGCTATGATGCTCTGAACATATTTCTCAAGAGGATAATGAACAGCAGACTGTTCACATCAGCTTGCTTGCTGTTTTGTCTTTTTTTTTTTTTTTTTTTAGATTTACTTTATCCTCACAGCAGAATTTCTTTGCTGCTGTTTGTCAGCAGCAGCTGTTCTGCTTGACATTGGTGCTCCATTCCACTTGATGGGTTCTGAAAGACACAGTGGTGGTCCATTTATTTTCTCACTATAGAAAGATGGAAGCTCAAATCCAGGTTCAGTTCTATCCTATAGTTCCAGTCTGAGGGCATGGGATCTCTTTTGCTCTAATTTCCAAAGAATTTGGTGTAAATGTAAAAGGTCCCCCAAAGAACACAACTGCTACATTTTCTAGAAGGCAAATGAAGTTATATTTAGCCTGCTTTGTATTTCCATGAAATAACTCTGTAAAGCTGTTCCAATGAAATAATGCTAGGGGACTTCCTTGTAAGTGTTACTTCCAAAATATGCTAGGATGAAGCAATTTTTATCTAGAAAGGGTCTATATTATGTTCTTATCTGCAGAGTTGTGGTTGTGTTGGAATTCATTTAGTACATAAATTCACAGAGCTTAACTCACGGCAAGCTACATGTATTTCCCCTGATTTGCAGCAGTGTTCCCTAAAGGCCTCTATCCTGCTTTTATCCATTCTTCTGCATTACAACAGGGACTACTTGCCTACAGTCATGTAGAATTTAGCTGAATCTGAGAACAGTTACACAGGTAAAAAAATCAAATAACATTTAGCAAAATATCACTGCTGAATGAGTAAAAAACAGCAGCCCCATCAAAAAATGAAAAAGTTTTGAGTTTTTAGGTTAATTTCAATAAAACCCTGCTAATGTCCTTTACAACCTGATTGGCCGAATCTTTTCAAGGATTACCAGTAGTCTGAATTTTCCACAAAGAAAAAGTTGTTTTCCATAGTGTTGGTCAATGATTGTTAAGTTTATCTATGTCTGTCCTACATTTCCTACTAGCTAATGTCTTATCTGAAAAGTCATAAGACGTTTCTTGGGTACCTCAACTAAATATAATGAAAAATAAGTTCACAGCAATTCTTTGATGTTTTGCCAAAAACCAATGAAGAAGTCTTAGTTAGAATGCTGATGTCATTCCATATTGAATTATTCTTTTGATGAAAAGTATCAGCACTAAAATTATGCTTATTTTATCACTTTGTATGCCCTATGCACATAAAATCATAGATACTATTGCAGGAGTCTTTTGATTTAATTTAGTATAAAAGCAGGATTTTTTTATACTTTCCTTGTTCCTGGGATTAAAAACTATTTAAAACAATATAGTGATCCTTTTTGGTTAAAATATGGCATGTTCATGTACAAACCAGTAGAACTATGTGACGTTGCTACTTTCTGAGGGTAAAATGACAATAGTTTCAGGCATTATTTAAAAGGGTGGTATTCACAGTAGCATTAGCAGCTGTAAAACTGCCAAGTGAATGAAACCATGCATAGGAAAACTGCTGAATACTTTATTGAAAGAGGTTGTAAGCTACTCATCCCTGAACAGACAAACATTGTGGAGTAAGGTGAGGATAGTGAAGAAGATGAGAGGATGAGGATTTCTTTTTGCTTAGGGTGATAAAATTTAGAGCAAAGGGTGCTCTGTACTTTTGATTGGAAGCTACCTGATGGTTTTGGGGTCTCCAAATGAAGAGGAGAGAGAACTGTGTGAAGGTTTGGGGTCAGCTCTTTCGGGAGCAGTGTATGACAGATTTATGGAGCTGCAGGTCAGCAGTTTTAAAATTGGCAGCTTCCACATGAGAGGGGCATTGCTGCTCCTTCAATGGGTTTTGGTGCACAATTGGTCCTCCCTTCTTTCTTCCCTGGTGCCCAGAAACTAGCAAGATCATTCAGAAGAGCATTTAGCCCTTCCTGTGTATGCAGATAAAAGAGAACCTCACTAATCAGGCCTATGAGGCTAAGACTATCTCAGTTAATCAAATTTCCTGTTTACTCTGGGGGAAATGAAGAGCAAAATGAGCTGATATGTCTCACAAGTAAGTTTCCTCTTATTAACTAAAGAAAAAAAATCAAAGTGCAACTTTTTATCTTTACATTTGCATTTTCAAGCAAAAGTTTCTGAAGTGATGGCTGCATTATTGGGATAGAAAACCACACGTTACCTCTGCCCATGCTCCAGGGCTGCAGAGAACAGAGCCAGAGCAAGTCTCAAAAGTAGGAACGCAGGGCAGGACTTACCAGCTGCACTGAACTGTTCCTGTATCAGCCACTGCTGGCTTATCGATGAAAGCCCCTACATGTAATCCTGGAGACCTGTGGCAAGGTACTAAGATTTTTTGTGAGTCATTTAATTTTTGCTTTAGATTGTGACAAATTCTGTATTTTGAATCTACCTTTTTTTTTCCCCTCCAAAAAAGTGAACGTGAACAAAAGGGAAAAGAAAAATTATAGCAGTGAGCATAAAAGAAATGCTAAATTTGAAATTAAATGAAGTTCAGATAATCATCTGTCACTCAGTTTCCCAGTATTATCCCTTAATAACCTTATTGTCTCTTTGCCTATTTGCTTCTTATCTATTTAAAGCAGTTGTTTATCATTCACAGCCTGATTGGTTCATCATCTGTTTCCAAAAGAAAGGGAAGATAATATTCCTAGGACCCAGATAGTTTTTCCTTCTTTTTGTTCCATTAGTTGATGAGAAAGCATGGAATTAGCATAAAAACTCCCAACCCTTTGCTAGCTCTAGATTAAAGATGGCCTTGAAATACAGGGCTTGGTGCCAGATGTTTCTTTCCCTAAGTTTGGATGAGATCAGATTTGGGCTTTAGGGGCTGGCAAAAAGCTAATTCCAGGCTAGCAAAGCATAAAGCCCAGGAAAAGCACAGCCTTTTGTTCTAAGTGAATAACTGAGAGACACTGAGAGCACCGGCTGTCAATTGCTCCACATATTTAGTGTGCAGAATATTCTGGTTTCCTATGAATCCAGAATTAAACTGTATAAAGTGCTTAAACTTTATGCTGAATTTGAAGTGGCCAAAGAACTTCGAGTCTGGCACACTGGACCCCAAGAAGCTACTGCTGTGGACATCTACAAATATATTCATCTTCACTCATGGAGTAATTTGAATACAGTCAGTAGGTCTGGTTTTACTAGGCAGTAAGTCAGTGGATGCATGTGTGCTCCAAGAATGAGAACTTCAGGTTTGAAATAGTACTTTTGGGAGTAGTTAAGTAAGCGATATTTTTACTTTGTGTCAGAGTATTCCCACATCAGTGTGTTTTTAGACACGTTGCTGCTGTGAGGACTGACAGCAGAGCTCTGTGTAAATTCACATGTATGAACTGAAGCCCTATCCCAGCTGTTTGTGTAAGGATGCTCCCACCAGACCCAGCAGTAAACTGGTGCTGGGCTATTAGAACTCCTGATGGGTGTCAGCCACACTACTCTATGGTGTGGACACAGCAATACATTTTCTGTACCAGATAGATTCAGGTGGGCAGAGGGCCGCAGGTGGTTACCCATGTGTGTCAGTCTCTCTTGTGCAGAGGAGAATAAACATCATGTACCAACTCCACAAACACCTAAATCTTGCCTTTGCCAGTGGGTCTTGCCTGTATTCCTTTGGCACGGTGCACAGGAACTCTTTAAGGTATTTTGGCACACATTGAAATGGGCAATGTCACTCTGCTAAATATGAGTAAAATCTGGTAGCAGATCCACTGCCACACCCATCTTCCCTTCAGGTACTCTTAGGTGAGATTAAATATTGATTGGTTAAGATGTTCTTGCATCCTCAGTTTCCAGCCTGATATGTAATGGCAATACTGTGTGCAGAGCCTGGAGGGTGCTGGCTGAAGGACAGGATGGGTTCAAGTATCTGTGAGACAGAATGGGATTGTATTATTGGTTTCAGGATCTCAGTCAGATTTTGGTGTGATAGTTGAAGAAGTTACCTTGGCAGATCATCTGCTGGGGATGAGGCATTCAAAGGTCTGAGCTATTTTAAAACAGAACAAAACTGGTGGCACAGTGGTTTGCATACTGGGCTGTGAGTGAATGGGCTGGAGAGCACGTTCAGCTGTGGTGTGGGTGGGATTGGGAGCCTTGGGCAGGTGTGGTTAGGGGATGAAACCACTGCTGCTGTGGCCACACTGTGGGCTGTCAGACATAGTGAGGAGCAGGTACTTGGCAATGTCACCTTGTGCGTGGGGTCAGAATGAACTGGAATGACTGAAATGCACCACTAATTCCTCATCTCCTGGAGTGTAATCTGTAGCAGTTACTGAACTGCATCAGTTTAACAGATAGAAGTAAACAAAAATGGTGTTTCCTACCCCAGGCTGTAAATTGTGGAAATGGGAGAGTTGTCACAAGACTGCTCAGCTGTGGTCTGAGCTGGTGCTTCAGGTGCAGGACCAGATGAACAGCTGAGGGGGAAGCAACTGATCCAGCCTATTCAAGGGAAACCAGCTCTTTCATCTCTAAAGTGGTAGATATTTCTGTTGAAGCAATTAGCAGTGAACCAGTTTATGGTGTGACCCTTGAATGTGGGCCCTGAGTTTCTGGAGGAGCACCTCACAGCCCTCACTGCAGCTTCTGGCAGGGGTTGGGGTGCACAAAGCTGCCCCTGAGAAAGGCAGATATCTCGTGCATTCACAATTGAATAACATCCTTTTTGCAGCTAAAGCAGTTGTTTACAGGGAAAAGTAATGTTACTCACGTTTTTTACTTCTGCATTTTTTTAACCCATCTTTTAATGTGATTTAACAGCTGGAGATGAGGAGAAGGAAGCACTAGAAGAGCAGCCAGCTCTCTGCAGACAGGCAGAGTACTCCGGGGACCACCACTGGTCCATGGATGACAGATGGGAGCTTATGGTCTATAACTTAACAGATGGATCACAGATCTTTTTTTCACTTGAATGGAAAAAATCAAATGATTATGGGGCAGCTACATAAAAGCAACTATTCAGAAAGATCTGTGATTCAGTGTAGTGATTTGGGGTGATGTAATTTGCAGGGATGAAAACTTAGTGGCAGTGACTAACGTGTAAAAGCAATGACAAGAAAAATGAGCTATTGCCCTGATTCATGTTCCTTAAAACTGTATTTCATCACATAAATATCTTTTTGTGTGTGTGTGTGAGCAACTTACACTTTTATTTCTGTAACAAACACAACTTTCCTTCAGAAAGTGAATTCTAATTTATTGTGGAGAGTAAAATAGAGAGGTAATGTTACATTTTGATGTGACACCCTAGATATACAGTTATATATATGTATCTATTACTGCACCCCAAATTATTTTTTGTATTTGCTTTACCACCTACCACTAAATTGACAAAATCAACAAGAATTTTTATGACCTCTATCGATCCCTGACCCTTTGCATCACAGGGACTTGGCACATTTGTGTATTTGTAATTGCTGGTAGTGCGCTCTCTTATTTATTTCTGCATTTCTTGAATGCGTGTCATGATAAGAGATACTTTTTGCTATTGTTATCTGAAACATACTCAATAGCATACATGGCATACAGTAAATACTCTGATGCCTTCATTTCTTAGTAGCTTTCAAGAGCTTTCACTGTTTCAAAACAAAGTAAAAACAAATATTATGTAACAAAGTCGTTCCAGGTAATGGAAACCCCAAGGGGTACTGTGAATTCCCCATTCACTTCTTCCCAGTTTGCTTATTAGGCTCTTAGACGAAGTGTAGTTTAAAACACATCAGCTTCCAATGTATTTAGTTACCTCTCTTTTACCGCACTGTAATGGCATGGTTGAAGATACTCTGGGGACAATAATGGTTACTTCTGTTTTGTCTTTATTTTTGTTTTGTTTTGCTTTTTTCCCTTTTTGAGTAATGTTTCCTTTTCCCGGAATCAAGATGTTGAGTTTTTCCTCATAATTTCCCCACCTTTCCTCCAAAGGTATGTTTTACTTTCATATCCTGTTTTTTCATACCTAGATTTCTGAAGGAAATAAGATCTGTGCAGTCCCATTGTGTGCACTTGTGCTTGTATCAGACTCCCTACAACAAGTTTTGAACTTGATCAATTTTAGCCCCCTTTAACAGGACCTTGGAAACCTCTTAGCTCTTAAATTCCTACAAGACTTAGGAGAACAGGCCCCTGTGTAGATAGAAGGGCTGAGAGACTTTATCAGACGTCAGAATCCACAGAAGAAAGACAGAGAAACCCCACATTTAAGTTTCATTAGTTCTGCCCTTTATCAAATTGATTGTCTTTAGAATCTTTTTCAGTGTTGTCACTTCAAAGTTTTTAATCCTGAAAGTTGTTGCAATGCTTCCTTTCAGCACAAAAAATGGCTCCTGACAATTACTAAGTTATAAAGACCCACATGAATGATACATTCTTCTGCTGATTTGTGTGAATTCAGCATTGCATAAAATTAATCAACATTGTGTCATAGTTTATGGGATGATTATATAAAAGAGGGAGGAAAGGAAGCCTCCAGGAGAACACAGACATGAACCTAATGAGAAGAAACACCAGAAGCACTTAAAAAACTTGTTAAGTTAAAAGATGGCAGTGTTTGCAAGAAAAGAGCATCACACCTGACCTGCTGTCATGTCATGGCTGTAGACTTAAGACTGTCCTATGATTGAATGTAAAAAGCCACCAACAGATATGAAGTAGATGTCTCTCACTTGAGTCTAACAGACCATTAATACCTTCTGCACCCCTCCTGAACATCACAGAAAACAAGCTGGTCATTACTTCCTCTTTGTTGTGAGAGAAGTTAGAAATACTTCATTTCAAAGCTCCTCTCTCAGATTTTCAACAAATTGCAGAAGTTGTTGTACTTAACAGCTTCAGTGCCATATTGTATTTGGGACTGGAATCAGGAGCCTTTTAGGAATCCAAGTATCTTCTCATATACCCAAGTATCTGCTGCTCATGGCATCCTCTCCTTGTATACAAATGAAAGTGAAATAATTTTTTAGTGGCTGAAAAGAGTGAGAGTGCTGTTGGATCTTAACTATGGCACATCAGCTTCTGTACAGGTAGCCTCCCTTCCAGGCACAATAGTGCACACGAGAATAAGGAATCACAGCAAAATGAGGGCTGGAAGGGATCTCTGGATGTCATCTCTTTCAGACTCCTGCTAAAAGTACTCCAGGACCTTGCTGAGTCAAATATTAAACTCCAGGATGGAATTGCCACAACGTTTCTGGGCCATCTCCTCCAGTTGTACACAGACTTGTGATGAAGGGTTTTTTACTTAAATGCTCATATTCATTCCCTGTTCTCTTCTTCTTTTCTGGTCTCTGTGCTTATGGTGGGTGATTATGCACTGGGAGATTGTGCAGAAGCTTGAACAAAGATCTCTAGAGCTAAAAGCATGTGTTGAGGTACTGTTGTTGCTTAGATGTTTCAGCTAGGATAAGAAACTTGGTGGACTGGCCACAGTCACAAACTAGTAATAAATCCCAGAAGGTTTCTGTGACTCAGGATCCTGAAGGAGCTTTTAGGATCATTTCCAGGCATTTCAGCTTTGGTAGCTAAATATGCATGGGATGACATTGGAGCATTTTGCATGAGAATGTACAGATGGGACTTTGGAGTAGTTTTGATGGAGCCTCAAATCTTTGTCAGTCTCTTGACCTGTACACCCAGAAGAGGAGAGAGCAGAGCAATTAATGATGATGGGCCCTAATGGAGTCTAAAGCAGTATTCTGTTTTGGAGGGAGGTAGGATCATTCTCCAGTCAGTCATGTATCCTGGGTAACTGTAGGGAAAGAGGATTTGAGCTGTATTTGTGCTTCATTCAGTTTAACCTGAAAACATTAGGGACGAAACAATGTTGATGGCAAACCTTACCCCAAGAATTTCACGAACACAGGCACTGGCTCTGCAGAGGAGAAGAAATACTGTGATCACTCCCGTGACAAAGCTGAAAAAAATAGGGAAAAGCAGTGTGCAAGATAAATCTTTATCTGGACATAAGTTGTCCATAGAAAGAGGTAGCTGACCTGCGAGAGCAGAGGGTGTGAGTCCGGGCTGGCAACTACTGAAAAGATCAGATATTTGAGCTGCTACAAAGATTTGTCTGTACTAGTGTGGGCAGAGAGGAAACATGGCAATTTGACTAGGGTGAGAAGAAAAGGAAGAATGGAGAGCAAGTGTGGATTAACCAAGGCTAGCTAACACAGCTTTCCACTTTGTTCTGCGCTTTTGGGGCACTTAAGTATATTGGCCCCCTGTTAATACAGAACTTGTATCATGGCTTGCACCCTCAGTTGTATGTCTCTGTGGCATGACTGCTGTTGTTTACTGACAAGTATTATTAGGAATGTCTCTTGTGTATGTTTTATAATCCATTAATGCCGTTTGGCAGCTGCAGAAGAAGGTCAGCCAGCTCCCCACAGACTATGGGCAAATTCTCCTTTGACTGTAGTGGGAAGAAAATTGCATGTTTAATACAAAGCTGTATAATTGAAAATCTCCTGGTTCTGGGGATGTGGACACTGGCAATCATAATCAGTGGCTCCCTGAGGCTTTTTGGTTACATGACATTATCTATCACTTGATTGTACACTACAGTGCAATGCGGGAAAATCTTCAGAGTGAATGGCCTGTAAAACTCAACATCCACACACACCATGACCTGGTATTTGCTTGAAATTCTATATGACTATTGCTATTTTCATGTTAGGTTCATCAGTTTCTCTTTTTAATAACTTTGAAAAGGTCATATACAATTTGAATTGCATACCTACATTGAATTGTCCCATTTCTACATTGTGAATTTTTGTTTTAGAATCAAAGAATCATAGAGTGGTTTGGGTTGGAAGGGACCTTAAAGGCCACCTATTTTCAACCCCCCCACCATGGGCAAGGATGGCATTCAGTAGATCAGGTTGCTCAGGGCCACATCCAACCTGTCCTTGAAAACTTCCAGGATCTATATTAAATCCCTTTGATCTGCATTAGGCACTTTTGACCTGTATTAAATCTTCAGTGAAATATTTTATTAATTATTCATTGACTGGGAGATATGCTATCATCTTTTCTCAAGATGCATTCAGATTTTTCAGTACCTCAGCAGTTTGAGGCCCAATAAAGCTCAATATAAATCCCTTTTTCTCTCCTGTAGACCAAATGCAGTAGTTCACATGTTTTCTGCTGGAGAGGGACAGAAGTAACCTATCTTGTCCAGGATGTTTTAATGGATTAAGCAAATCCGTAAGCATAGCAAAAATCAGTATTCCAGTTTGTTTCAAACCCTTCTTCATTCCTTTGATCATTCACACAAGAGAGGCAATCAGGCCTTGGAGGTACTTTCCAGTGTTGGATTTGCCTTTCCAAGCCCACCTACCTTGCTAGGAGCAGCTGCTGTGCCTCTCTGGATCTCCTCCCTTCCACTCAATCCATTGCTGAGGTCACTTTAGAAGGAGATACTAGATGGGGAAGGTTGGAGGTATCTGCTGATCCAGCCTTTTGTCACTACGATGGTGAGCTCTCCTTTGCTTTCTGCTGGTCCTCAGCACATCGCATCCCACTTTGCCTCATTGTCACATGCATGCGCCTACCCTGAGTTTCCTCACGGGTGAACTTCTTTGTTCTCATGCTCCACACTCAGACTGGTGACCCTTCACAGGGCAGTTGGTGCAGACTGCAGTGCTGATGGCACATAAATGCAGGACATGCTCTTCATAGCTTTGCTGTCTGTCTCTAGGCATACTGAAAAGGAAGTTCACGAGTTTTCATATTTTGCTTTAAAAGCCGAAATAAGAGGCTGCTGCGCTGTCTTCCAGGCCCAAGACTGACTGGAAAAGTAGAGAATGTTTAACCTCCCACACAAACCCTGCCTGGTACATTGTGTGCTCTTGTGCTGAGTGGCTTGCTCCCTCCTCTTTCCACTGAGTTCAGAACAGCCCCTTCTCTTCTTCCCATCATTTTAGGCACTCTGGGGCCTCTTTTGCACTCTGAGAAGGGTTAATTCCATTGTAGAAATGGGGTAAAAATGTCTGCATACTTAATCTTTCCCCCTCTCTTGTATAAGTAGAATTGCCTCTGGATCTTTCTAGTAATAATTATCTAACACAAGCCAAAACATTTTTAATGAACTGGAGTAAACACCCAGACAAATCTTAACTACCTGTAGGAAGGATTCAGTGATGAAGAAATTCCCTAGAGCCTCTCTGTTATGTGATATTTTTTTGTGTAACAGTGTTTTAATCCTTCTTATGAGGCATATCTTGAATGAAAGGACATCTTTGATTGTAGTACTGTTTGAAGGTATACGGAGATGGGAGACTCTGCTAACAGTAATGGCATGATTAAGTTTTACATCCCAGGTTTTCAATGTCTGCATAAACTTCTAGGAATCACTCTCAGAAAACATAATCCAAGTATGTGAAGTGAAAGAAGAGAACTGAGAAGTGGTTTGCACAAAGAAAGGCTTCCTGCACCCACAGCAGCAAAACAAGATCGCAGCAGCAGTGTTTGTGTCCAGTTGCACTTGAAAACATTCACCTGTGTTCCTATTTCTTTGTTCATCTTAATTCTTAAAGGAATTTTAAACAAAACCAAAAACCAAAAACAAACAAAAAACCTTCCCCAACCCCCTAGAAAAGACAGACATGCAAGGGAACACAAATGTTGGCTACCTCTTACCAGCAAGACTGATAACTGCCAGTATTTGTGAGAAAAGGAATTAAAAAGAGTGGGTGTTAAGTACCACGTAAGTCTAGCCCCACTGCCTGTATGACAACACATTTCTACCTATTTAGTGCAACATTTCTGTTCTAAAGAGGTTTATTAGCCTATAGATGAAACAGGCTACAGCCAGAAAGACAGATTTGAAGCGTGGTTTGTCTCTTGAAATGACTCAGAGGTAGTTTCAGGTTGTACAGGTGATCCCAACTCTGATGAACAATTTCTGCTTTTGACAGTGCCAAATAATTGGTTTTTTTCCTGATGATTATGCTCTTTATGCAGTGGCATGTAGTGATAGGGCAAAGGGTAATGTCTTTAAGCTGAAGGAAGGTAGATTCAGAGTAGATATTAGTAAGAAATTCTTTACTGTGAGGGTGGTGAGATTCTGGCACAGATTGCCCAGGGAAGTTGTTGATGTCCCATCCCTGGAAATGTTCAAGGCCAGGTTGGATGGGGCTCTGAGCAACCTGGTCTAGTGGGAAATGTCTCTGACCATGGCAAGGAGGTTGGAATTAGATGATCTTGAAGGTCCTTTCCAACCCACACCATTCCATGATTTTTTGATTTTCTCCTAGAACTTGTATTACTGGTCTGTTGGAGAGCAAAGATTGAGTGGGGATGGCTGTAAAACTGTTTCAGAAGATGCAAGTAAAAATTATTTGAATCACCACTGCATACATTTTCCCAGGTTATTCACCAAGTATGAAGGTAGATGTGCCCTACCAAGAGGGACAGATAAATGCATGGTCATATTTTCAGGGTCTGTGTTCCAGTTGACCATACTCAAGTGTATGCTTTGTGAGCCCATGGTCTTTCACACATTCCCAGTGTTACCTGTCACACGAGTGTCAGCACAGTGGAAGTACCAATGTCAGTGGAAGTACCAATGTTCCTAACACTGTTTGCTTTTCTTCTTTCACCTGCAGGCAGCTGGTGCTTTGCAAGGGCAGCTGCTGTGTCAGAGCACCAGCTGCACTTGCAGGCTGAGCCATGCACAGTGAAGGTCACCAGTTCTGTGCTCTGTTGCACGGTTCTCAAGCTTATTTAGTCTGAGATCTTTACACTCCATCTCTCCTTCCCAATTTCTGTCAAATTCTGCCCCTGCTGCATAGTTTGCATTTATTTGCATAAAATAGTTACTTTTACTACTGCTTACATAAATGCATATTCAATTTCCCTCTAGCTCATTCCATGCATCGCACACTGATGTTTTATACTCTTCACAGTCCCCAGCATCACTAAAATAGTCATTCTCCATGAAAGTACTTTTCAGGATGTGGGCTGAGGAGCTGCAGCACAGCGGTGTTGCCAACCTGTGCTGTTGAAACACCACTCACAGTGCTGTTTGCTAATGCTCTGGCTTATGGAAGATATGTAAAGGTGAGTCTTCCAACTTACCTATAACAGAAGGGAGTGTATTGCTTGGGCTGTCTTAATGGCAAAGAGGAGAACCTGAAAAATAAATGTCAGAATAAATGTGCTCGATGGCAGCAAAATAAAAAGAATTTCACTTCTAACAACATTAGCTTGGTTTCCTAAATAAAGGAAGGAGAAATGATTATTTATTTGTTTTGAGTAAGTTTGCAAACCATGTGTTTACTATTTCTGTGCAGGCTGATGAATGCATAATGAACAGGGAATGAGATTACTGCAAAAAAAAAAAAAGGGAAAAAAGCAGGGGCAGCTGTGAAAGCCCTGGTTTTTATCAGCCAGCTGGCAGTCATCTCTGGGGCACTGGCCAGCCAGCATGAGCACGGCTGTGGAGGTGAAGTGCTGGAGCATATGTGGATAGAGACAATTTTTGTGGTGGTGTTTACAAGACAAGGAGCAACCAGCCAGAGCAAGAAAAGAGCATCAGGTACATGAATATGCTGCTTGTGGAGCAGTGTTTTTACAACATCCTGACTCAGAGAAGTGTGATTTTGGAAACCTTCATGGTGGCAGCAGAGGAACTGATAGACGTACAAGTACAAAACCTCTACTCAATGACCTTTGTAACCTGTTTATCTCTCACCTGTTCAGGGGGAGGAAGCATCAGCTACAGCCTCAAGCCCACAGGCATACTGTGACCATATGTTGCAGCATCCCTCACTGTTCATGTCAGTTTTGATGCTGTGAAGCTCCCTGAAAACAGCTTTCTTACCAATTTCAATGCTTTGTCCGCCCATAAAAATGGATTAATGCAGAGAGAGTTGACACATCAAACAAATATAAGGATATCAGAACTGTTTCAATCCCTGGATTTGGGGAGCGTGATTTTAATAATGAATATTGATATTGAAACTGAAAGGGGATATTTCAAAGCAGACTGGAGGCTATTTCTCTTTTACACCTTGATAAACTATATTTTCTCTTTTATGCCTTGATAAACTATCAACATTCCCTTATATATACTATCACATTCATTGTTTTTACTCTGTATTTTTCAAGCTATCCTTTATTGCACTATTGGGATCTAAACAGGAGGATAAAATGTAATGCCCCAATAACTCTTCTTCATCTTTTACTAGTATACTTTCTGTGCCCTTGCTTTCAATTTCATCCACATTTTATACCTTGTATATGCAAATACATTTACTCCTTTACACATAGGCTGAGTTCAAGTATGAAATGGGCCCACAAGTTCGCATTTTTGTTGTGACTAGTCTCTGAGTGTCTTAGTTAAGGAAGGCTCACACACTCTCCAGTTTGCCTTGAGAACTTCTAGAAATTGTTTATTTTTATGATAACCAGTAGTTGGTGTATTTTTATATCGTCCTGTAAGCATCTGTGAACAGCCGAAGACACAGTCTCTACATGCAGTGATAAGTGCTGTTTGGTTAATATTAATGTGCATAATGTTAATGTACATTCACTTGCATAATGCCTGTACCTCATCACATCGATGCCTGTAATCCGTCACATTTTCATTTATAATTTCACAAGAGCCACAGTGCCAGGTCCCCTGAATTTTGCAAAATTAATTTGATGCCTCCTAGTCTAAATGTGTTGCAGTGTGTCTGCTTCAGCCTTCTGAAGCGGGGTAGCACTGCAATGGCAGAAAAGTGATGCGTGTCTGTCACCGCTGCTCAGAATGGCTTTTGTGCAGCAAATACAGAGAAACTGCTGACACAGTCAGGAGTGGAATTAATTGAGGAGGGAGCTGGAGGAAAACAGTTCTGCTCTTCCATAGCCTAGCAGCCTGCCATCCATACCACAGCTCTCCTCTTCTTCCCTCCATTTCAACTCATCTGGATCCAGCCTGGCTGGTGTTAGCAGCAGCAAGAGGCAGCTGCTCTCAAGGGTTGAGGACAGCATGCCCATCCACTTGGACATCTAGGATCTTTTGACTTAGTTGACAGCACATCAGCACATGTAATTTCTATTGAGAGGTGGGAATTTTTACTGCTGTTCTGTCACTGTAGGAGAAGACAACCATGAGATTGAAAGAAGCAAATTTGCTTTAGGTATTGATTTAGATAATTTTCTTCCTATAACAGACTATTTTTTTTAAACTGCTCTATTTCCAGCACAAAATATCTTTCATTCCTTCCAGTGCTCAGCTGAATGCATGTGTTTTGTCCCCGGTACTTTTTCTTCCAAGAGGCTGTTTGCTTCTCTCTCAGCCCAGAACATGTCTTAGTTTGAAATAGCCCTGTGCAATGTCCTGTTAGCAGAGACATGGGAAAACTCAAGACTGTATTAGAAATTACTTATGTATTTTTTGTGTGAATACAGTAATGGGACTAGGAATTCAGGCTTAAATATGATCAGTTGTTAAAGCTTCTAAACTAAAATAAGATGAACCATTTAAAGGTGCTGAGGCTGTACTATTGTGTCCCCTGCAATTAAATTCTCTGTTTTCTAACACTCTTTTGCATCTGTTTAGTGATGTTATATGTGATACAGACCTAGGCTGATGGCAGGGCAGAGAGCTGCAGCCACATGGCCATAGTCTTATTACCTAAAGTGAACACATTTACCTCTGAGACAGATGCCAGCAGGAGCCCTCTCAGCTCCCATCTCTGAGGGAATCTACTCTACACAGGGCTACCTATAGTTTGAGATTAATTGTGAGGCATTTTTGATCAATTGTTCGATAGGTTTTGGATTACAGTACTCTTGCAATTGCAGGTATAAAGGTGCCTGAACTCTGTGCAATCCAGGAAGGGAGGCTTCCCACTCCCTGCTCATTCTGCAGCCCTGCATGCCACCTGCCATTCTTGAGCCTCCTGTCTCTGTGCAACAAAGAAGGGCCAGAGATGAGTAACGGTGAATGGAAAGGTCTAACCAGCATAGAGCTTACAGAGTTTTAAAATTCTAACTTGCTTTTTTCCTATCAATGCCCACTTCAGTGACAAACCCTGCAGCCTGTTTGTCAAGAGGGAGCACGCAGTGCGTGGCATTGCGGGGGCTGTGGAAAGCTGTTGCTAAGGTGAATTTTAATTTTATTTTTCTTTAAAACGTGTCTTCTTCTCTTTTCATGATTTCCCAAACACTTGCTTAATAATTGATTAGCAGTTTTAGGAAAATGCTACTGCAGATTTCTAAAAATTGAGGTGATTTAATTTTCTTTTTATTCAAGTGAAATGCAAAAAACCACAATCAATAATTGTCCATTTTACCTCTGGATTTCTATGTAGTCATAAGAGGCATCACATGGTAAGAGGAAAGGAATGGGCAGACTGGCAGAAGACTACCTCATGAAACCATCTTATTTGCCTGTGACTCCTACATCTGTAAAGGGCCCCATGCAGCCAGCAGCCAATGCCAGTGACTTGGTCATCATCTCATGTTTGGGAACAAAATGCTGTTGATATATGGCTGTTTTGAAACACGGGGTTTGAAATTCAAGGCCCGGAGAATAAATGGCCCAACTGTTCTGTTTTCATGGCCTTAATCTCAAATGGGAAACATACCTCACACAAGATGGCAAAAATGGGAAACAAGCCGTAGAACAGGCAAGACCAGGGTCTAAACTAAGCTTTGGGACAGGGCTGGCTGTCGGGTTCAGCTTCAAGCAAGGTAAGCACACAGCTAGGAGAAGGTGAGGAGTAGAGATAACTAGAAGTGAGAATAAGCCTAGCTATATTAAAAAATACAGGACTGAAGGGGTTACTGAATGGGGCTTTGCAGTCTGCCTTGATAAAGGTGAGGATCTAAATATACCTTTATTTTGCAGCTGCTCTGTGAGTATTGTAATTTCTAAGCAAGAAGTAAATGAGGAAAATTTTTGACTTTGGAGTGATTTCTTGAGTGAATTTTAAAATATTATATACAAAGTTTAAGAGGCCAAATATAAAGGAATTTGAAAGAAAGTATTTCCGTTGATCAGAAGTTAACCTTTGCCTCTAAAATTTTCCTGTGAGAAGGTTTAAGCCTTTCAATTTATCTGTGTCTCAGAAATTTCAAAATTCTCAGTGAAAGGATGTTTCTCTAAAGCTTTGCAATTTTTTTCTATATTATAAGCCTGAAAGGTTTCAAAATATTTGTGGAGATGGTATAAAACAAAGGGTTAGCTTTGTGCACTATCACAAAACAAAAATGGACTTATTGTGGTCACACACATTATGGTCTGCCACATAATTATATTAAAATACTGTATGTGGTACCATTCTTAAAAAGTTTGTGTGACTGGCAAAGTTCTTGTTCTGCAAAATTATTAAAGTTAAATTAAGATATTTAAGATAGAGTCATTTATATTCTTAATGTGGAATTATACTTTTTGAAGTGATAGAGAGATTTGTCTATGATTTCAATTTATACATTTAATGTCATTTAAAAAAAATTTGAGAATTGTAAATTATAAACATGGTTTCTGGGAGGAATTTTCTGTTCATAGAAAACAAAACCAAGGGACATATCTGAGCACTACAGAATGTGTTACCATTGTATACTACACTGGATAGCAGGAAGAATGATTTGTTTGTACTGTACACTCTCTCAAAATTCACTTAATTTCTACTTTAATTCCCTATTTATTTTTGTAAAACATCCATGTATTTTAAATGTCCTCTTAGTCAGTTTATATGGTGTTAGGCAAACAATTATGCCATTGATGATTTAAAGAGTGAGTCAGCTCTAGAGGACGTATTTTTATCGTCTTTGTGTTTGAGGTAACCAATCTGCTATTTTTAAGCATATCACAAATACAGCAAACGTCTGTATCAATTTGTGTGAATGTAATCAGTATTTCTGCGTGATTGTAATCACATCGTGATTTCTTTTTATACTGTCTTCATTCCTGTGCCTTGTATGTATTTGTATTTGAAATTTATATCTGGATTATATTTATAGCACATTTTACACATTTCTGTTTTTTTTCTTTTGGATCAGTGTAACTTTTAATGAAGTTTTAGTAAGGGTTTTCATAGTTGTGAGCCTGAGCTTGTTGTAAATATTGGGAAGGCATTTGTTGTCTCAGAAAATGAATTCCATGAGTGCTCCAGCTAGTAAACTGTTTCTTTAGAATATTCAAGACAAGTATAACATAGAGTTACTAATTATGAGAATGAGATATCTTTATTCAGTGGCACCAATAGGCTTATTATGACCTAATAAACAAATCCAGTTAATCTTATGAAGAGTTTACAATCCAAGTTCGGTCTTTGAAGTGTGTTTTTACCTGCAAATTAAATGCATCCACCCCTTTCCCCCCAGAATAATGCTCCACAATGGGAACTACAGTATATTTTTCAAGAGAGTTTTGCTTTTGTGGTAGAAAGGAGATGGATTTTCCCTCCATTTGCAAATTTGCCATTAGTTATGTTAGAAGATTCATTAATATGTAGAACCAGCATTAGATATTTGCTTAATGTGGTGGGTAGTGAGGAAACAGCAAAGACGTTAAAAATTATTTTATTGTTTTTCCAGAGTGCAGTGATATAATTTTCTTTTATTGTTTAATAAAACTCAGAGAAGTGCACAGATGAATGACTTTAATACCCAGCTGGCACTGACATTTCCAAAAGTGCCATATATGAGACAAATCATTGGACAACAGGCTTTGCACTGGTAGTCTCAAGTCCCCAGAAGACACACCACTGGAGAAACACATACACTCTTCTTCTGAGGGCAAAGAGGTCTGAAAATCTGTTAATGAATCACATAAGAAAAGGGATTTTGAAGTCTTTTGACTGTAATAACATCTTCCCTGCTGAGAAGTTAATCATCTGTTGGCTCTCTTTTCCTCTTTTGAACATTAGTTTGAAGAGCTTCCCATTATTGTTTTTATCTCTAGCTGGGAAGAAAACAAATTCTTTGACCTTACTAATACAGAAAAAGAAATATTTTCCTTTGCAGTCTCAAAACAAACAGACAAACATTTTTAAAGACCAACCTTCCACCTCTGTCCAACAGAGCTATCATAGGGAATTTCAAGCCCTGTATGAGTCCTTAGATTGGGACATACTCAGTAGCTTTTTTTCCCTTGAAAAAGGAGGATCCTGGATAAGAACTGAGGTTGCAATCTTGTATTAAAGCATGTCACTGTTTCTTCATTGCCAATTTACTCACACACATTATACTAAAACTACTCTGTGTGTACGTGTCTCAGTTTTATTGTAGTTCTATACATAAAATCTAGTATATATAATATATATAGTGTGTGTGTGCATACACATATATATATACATACACTTTCCTTTTTAATTTGGCAGCAAGAGTGTTGTATGAAACACTTGGATGCCTGTAATGCAGATAATTAGGAAAACATCAGTCAACCAATAATTGTTTTTTCCCCAATTAAAAAAAGTGAAAAACCTAGGACTCAGTATATTGAAATGTTTTTTTTGTCTGTCAAATGATATTATTTTTATGAGGTATTGGCAAATTTTATCTCACTTTTTTCTTCTTCTGAGATTTACCTAAATCGTATGAATATGATTATCTCTCTTGATTCAGTGGTTCTTATATCATGATGGGAGAGACCAACAGGAGCAGGGAGAGTACCACACATAGGAGTTGTAAACTGGCATAGATATAAAATATACTGGGTTACTCAGTGGGATCTCCAGATAAAACAGGTGGCTCAATACTGATTGATGACCTGATACACAATACCTGACCCACGTCGTGGCTACTGTGATCAGGTGGATGCTGGGCATTTTTTTGTTTTAAACTTATCCCAGGATTTTAGAATTTTCAAGTTTAATTGAAAGCACTAACAATTCTAGTAAAAAGGTTGTACTTTACCTTTTTCATTAACAAAGTATCCAAGATGTAAAAAAGGTTTCAAAGAACTCTTGTGTCAAAAACTGGATTTCATCTCAAGCTCTTTATATTAGGAGTGCTTGAAACTTTGCTTGTGGTGTGAGTCTATGGCCTTGTAGCAAAATTTTTGCTGAATAATTTAGAACTTTAATTAAACCAGAAGGTACCTGAAAACTAGTAGTGGTAGGGATTGAATATTATGCTGTCCTCTTTCTTGGGGCGATTTTTAAATTCAACTCTTCTGGGAGCTTGAGAAGAAATGGTAGAGTCAACATTTTTTAAAGAGGGTATTAAAAAAGAAAAAGCATTTTAACTCGGGGAACTTGTATGACTTTTTTCTGAATATTGATTTCCTAACAGTTTTGAAATACCTACAGTTTTTCCATATATCTTTTCTCTTGCTCTTCTTGAGATGTAAGAAAAGGGAAATACCTGCTTAGATTTCGTTTTTATAAGGAAGGGACTCTAAGCTAAATAACAAAGGCTGTTTTCCAAATTAAGAACTAGAGGGATTTGAACCTTCCTAACATGTGGGTCTAAGTAACTATTTTATGGAAAATCAGCTCTACCTTTTAGTGGGTTCATCCACTAAACTCAGGGCAACACTCAGTTCAGTCATGCCTGGGCATGCAAAATGGTGGGATATCATCATTGCCTAATGCTTTTTCTGTCTCTGTTCAGCACTGACTGCATACAGGAGAAAGTTATGTGAGCAGTAAAATAATCTAATTCATGAAGGCCAAAACCAGTTTAAACCAAGACAAATTAATATTAGACAGAGGGTGTGTCTGTCACTGCTGCAGCCTAGGCACTGGCGTAGAGCATCCTGTCCCATACCTTGGTCTTGTAGTTATGGATGGCTTTTACTCAGAAAAATAAATCCTCCCCTTTATTGTGGTTAAATTGGTTTTGAAGGCTTTCATATTTCAGAAAGAGTGTTTGAGAAACACCACTTTTCATGTAGCCTTTTTTTGAGTTGAACTGAGCAGGTGTCAGTGAGAAGATATTATACGTTTTCTGTGGATGCTATGATGACAAAGGAGCATATCAGTGCATGGAAAAATTTGGAAACTAGGAAGCTAGATGCATGCCTTAATTGTCACACAGTGAAAGACTTTTGTCACAACAAAGCTTTTAGCATCCAGCAGAGAGTTTATGCATAGTCTAATTTCTTATTAATCAGAAAAGTGCCTATTATATTATTGAATGAAGTGGGATTCCAAAAATTAACACTGTTTAATTGCCCAGCTGGAATTGTAAACAGTTATCAAACTTTCTGCTGGTGTCACAAATCCATCTTTATCCTGGATTGTCATGCTTCTTCTCAGACAGGGTAAAAATGAAAGCTGTGTTTGACTGTTGAATGTAAAGAGTCAATGGAATGACTGTGATCTCAGTGCTGTTCAGTGGGATAATGGTTCTGCAGATGTTGAAATAAAAAGGCGAAATATTAAATTATCAGGGAAAGGAAAGGCGAAGGAATATTTTCTATGGCTTTCTTGTTAGACCAGTGCTACTCCTGTTGGACCAGCACTTTTGCTGCATTTGGAAATGGTTGATAATTTCTTTCTTAGCTTTCATGACTAGGAAATCTGGAGTTTATATTTGTTTGTGTGGGCTGCTCCCACACGCAGGCAAGACCTTGTGATTTTTTTCTGAACTGGGCAACGAGAGATGTGTCAGTAGAGATCCCTGGGTGGGCCTGCCTGTGTGTTAGGGCTCAGTGCAGAGAGTGCCCTGGTCCAGTTGTAAGCATGAGAGCCACCTCTGTCCATGACCTTAATCAGCATTTTGTGTTGGCTCTGGCATCCTGTTTATGGGCAGAGATCTTCCTGGAGCTACTCTTGCCTCTTCCTGTAAGAATTGTCCATACTTAAGGTGGCAGGGAGTGTGCCAGAATGCAGGGGAGAACAGGGGGATGAGCCCCTTTCACCTTCTTGGGTCAGTGGAAGCTCCATGGAGGGTGCAAAGGACAGGGGAGCTTGTGCTCTGCATGCATTTACAATAAGGTGAGACTTGATCTTTCAGTGAGAGCAGAGGGGATTTTGGGCTCATGAACTTGCTGCCACTTGCCCTTCCAGCCACTTGGGTGGCCCAGTTCATCACTTGAGCTGCAGCTGCGCCGGTCTGATGTCTGGGCTGATTTCTCACATTCAGCCTCCCTGTGGGAGGACGGTGTTGCCTCTGGCTCAGAGTGAGCAAACTTTGGAGGTACTTAAAGTTGACCTGGACATTTGTCATTGTCATCTGACCACTTGCAGATACCTTTAACTTGAGCACTGAGGAAGCCTGGGCACCACTTATAGCCTTACCTGTGAAGACAAACCTGTGATTCAGAGGTAAATAAAATAAAGGGTCCAATTCTTATCTGATTATGTGACAATATAAAGCCAATTCTATCATGGACGTGGAACAAAAAGTGTGGTAAAATCACAGTTAAATAGCCCTAAGGAAATTTTAATACAGATTAAGAATAGAACTTTCAGAAACTGAGAATTTTCTTGCCCCTCCTCTCCTCACACTATGTCGCTACATTTCCATCTGCCCTGAAAAATCCTGACTTTTCTGAAACAGTTTCATGTATTGTAAAACGTAATTTTTTTCATTCATAACATTTCACAAGGAAATAGAAGTTCTTATGTATTTCACACTTGTGAGTTTTTTCAAAATAACTAGATTCTTCTCCTCAGATGTTTTAAAAAATGAAAGTTTGTTTTGCTGAAATTATATTTTTAACTTTATGATTCAGTCAATGTTAAGATAAATCTTTAAAGGACACATTCAAAATAAAGCAATTTAAAATCAATTAAAACATATAATTTTTCAAATTAGGAAGATAGCTTTTATAGGATTTAAAAATATTTTTATATATATATAATTTTTATATACATTATAACTTTTTGTTTAATTCAAGATGAAAACAGTTCTTTGATATTTAATTTCCTTACCTGTAATGCATAAAAACTTTGTGTTTTTATTCTCCTTACACCAGAAACTTCAGAGTTTGTTTCATTATTCTTGACAAAACTGTAAACTATTGTGAACCTCATATATTCCCATATTAATAAATTTCAGTAAAAAATTATCGAGTGGCTAGCAATACTGTGCAACTGGAACTGATATATTTTACTGTGAGGAAGTCCATTGCTGCTCAGTAATCAAAGAATTGATTGATGCTTTGATTTAAGCTTTCTGGTAATGCACTTTAATTTTCTCTTTTTTGACTGTGTTCAGTAACTGGCACTTTACACAGCCCTGAGGAAGTCTGAAATCAAATCCACTAAAGATGATAGAAAACTTATATTGTTTTCAGAAGGCTCTGTGCTGGATGCCTCAGGAACAAAGTGCAAACTCCTCTGGTTGTGCCTTACTGATCAATCCATTTGACGTTACCAAATAGCTTAAGAAAAATGCAGTAACTTTTCTCATATTGATTAATTTCTTTTAGTGTGGGCACAAATGTGACATGAATGCTAATAAAGGGCACACCTGTCTCTGTGTTGAATTGTTTTATTATCTCACCTCAACTGTCCTACAGCTACTGTTACAGCTCTGGTGTTTTCTGTTGACTAAAAGCAACCCTGGCCACATGGACCACTGCTTATTTGAGGTTGTTTCCCAGAGTACCTCTCCTGACAACCCTTCATTTGCAGTTCCAGTAGGTATTTTCAATAAACTTTCACATCAACATGTATGCTACTTGGATGCAATACGTGTTCTGATTTTTTTCCAGAAAGAGCAATGGTCATCTGGTGTTGCTTGTCGTGTACAGATTCAAATGGTAAGGTTATATATTTTAGTCCTGTTTTGTATGGAAAGAGGACACAGAAATAAGTTCCCAGAGTGAAGAGAATGAAGGTGGTACATTTTCTCAGTAGTTGCCATTTTCAATGTCAGTTGAAAATGATAATTTTCTCTTCTACAAAAATATATTCTGAAGTTCTACAGGGAGAGTTTATGTTATCTTTTGAGCCATCAGTCACTGATTATAATTTCAAAGCAGTACTAATAGCTATTGGGACTCATTTCATAAGAAGTTTGACCACAGGGGTTCTGGCTAGGGATGTACTAAGGCAATTAATCACTGAGTATTGTTGCAGATGATAATTCTATGTTAGATTTCAGCTTAGCAAGAATAGAGTTGAAGATGTCTTTGCGCCTTGGCAATGATAAAGGAACCTTTGATGAGTGCTATATTTTTCTCTGCTTTCAGAAGAAACACCAGTGAAAGGAACATTTGAAATATGATATTAGTGAGACCAAAGCAGTCGTGCCATTGGGCTGCGTGCAGAGACCCTCAATGACCCCTGCTGGTTATGAATAGTGATTTAGTTACGCAATAGATGAATGTCTTAACAGTTAGCCAGTGCTATTATTCTGTTGAAGTAATTTCTCATTGTTTAGGGGAAGATTTATAATCTTAAAATCTGGAGCGTATTTCTTTCACGCTTTTCCTGTGGTCATACATGAGGATGAACTCTGAATCATAATTTTTGGTACTTCTGAGCTGCACTCTCTCTCTCTCTCTTACAGCACACATATTGCACTAGCTTTGCAACTCATGGTCTTCAGGGTAAGTCCCTGGGCATTGATTCCTGGCTGGTGATTCTATATTAGAAAAGCATTAAAGAAACCTCGAAGGTGGCAGTGCAGGCTGCCAGCCTTCTCTTGTCTCTCTGTGAGAGACTTCTAGGGTGACTCTTGCCCCCAAACCCTGATATTTGCCCAGCCCAGGACTCTGCTGCAATACTCTGTATCAAGAGAATTCATTGTTTTTTCTCACCATCTGCCAGCAGAGGAGTGGAGGACACTGGAGTCGAGCGAGGGAAGATCCTGTGTGTTACCAGCTGTGCATGACACACCAGAGGCAGATCTCTCAGCCTGTGCTGGACAGCCTGTACAGCACTGCTTTCCCCCACCAGCTCCCAGCTGCTCAGTGATCACTCAGGGTGTCCTTCCCATGAAGGCTTCAGAGCTAAAGTATGTCATGATGGCCTTTGTTGTCCCTCTGGCTCATGCCCCTAGCACTGACAGACCCACTAGCTGGTAAGAGCACAATCTCGGCCTTAGGACAGGCAAAAATGCATCAGTTTCCTGGGTTTCTGTTTGCTTGTGGAAGCAACATGAACATTATTCTCCAACACACATACTGTGCCACACACTCAGTGACAATCGGTGGATGACCTCTGTACCCTCCTCACTGACCTCAACCTTGCAACCAGCACCTTACTGTGCAGGGCTGGTTCTGACCCACAGAGTCTTCTAGTGAAGGGACCTTGTGCCTTCTTTGAGCAGCAGGCTTAGACATAACAGCAACAAATGTTTTTCCAAAGGAAAAGCTCTTAAATAAAACTCAGCTAAAGAATGGAGAGATTCAAATTTCTGGCTGTCTGGGCATGCATAGTTTGCTACAGTTCATGCAGCTGCTCTTGCAGCATACCAAAGCCCATCTTAGCAACCAGATCAGCTTTCACTGGGCTCACCTTCCACACTAACAGGAGCTGGGTTAGACCCATTTGACAAAGGTATTACATATGATGGGACTATATGTTATCAGTACAGATTTGAATAAATAGTTGGAAAATCAGAAACTTGTGCTTAGGTGTTTTTGAAACTTTTCCTCAGAATTAGAAGAACTTTGATGTAATGACATAATTGAAATGATAAAAATGGAAACTTGCTAGAAAGGAAGCACCTTGTTCAGAGTGCCTATTTTCAGCTCTATTGCAGAATCCCTATGAATTTTAATTTTCACAATCTGAGTTGTCTAACAGTTTTGAGAACTTCATCCACTTTGAAGTACATATTCTTATTCATCAAAGAGCGAAAAGGTTTTCTGCCTGCTTTTTTCAGCACTTTCTTAAATCCCCACGTGCACATGCCAAATGCTGAGGCATAATTATATCATCTCTAAGGTATTTTAATCTCTGTATAATTTAATTTAAAATATTTGCTGTGGATTTGTTCCGTGATAATGGAACATAGGGCTTTGCATTCATTTAACGATTTAAATGAAATCAAATTCTGTCAAAACAAGAAATGATGCTGCCTAATGGATTCTGGGCACAGATTAGCTGATCTGAGTGGGCCTGTTTCCTAAACAGTTCTGTTTTCTCAAGAAATTGCAAACCCCACTGGTAATTCTTGGGATTTTCCCTCAAAAATACTCCTGCCATGTATATGAGCACAGACAGGCAGATTTTGTGCCACTTTACTGATTCATTTCTTGGTTTAAAGCTATTTGACTTGCATTCAGATAGCAACTAGCTCCATACCCATTTTTATAAGCAGCTCGCAATCCACAGAAATATGCTTCTATGTCTCAGTCTTTCCCCATTTTGTTCAATCTCTTATATGTTGAGTAACGTAGTCACAGTCTGTTCATTACAGGTCTTTTCAATTGCTAGTGCTCCTTGGATCTTCCTAAATCAGTGCACAACAATCTTCACAAAGACTGGACAAGGTTCTCATCTTCCCTTGTTAAAACACAGCAAGTATGGAGTGGGTTGCATGTAGGGTCACTGAAGTTCTCTGCATGGTCTATGAATTAAGGCAAGCCCTTATGTTCAATGACTCAACTCCCATCGACAGGTCTCAAGGTACATCCCTCCCTCCACTGGAAGGAGGAGCAATTTAAGCAGCTCTAACTCTCTCCCCTTTCTCCTGCAGCACAGATCAAACTCTACATGAGGCTAGATGGTGCTCCCCTTGGGATTACTGGCTGTCCATTTATCTTGGAAAAAGTACTGCCAATTTTCTTGTTGACAACAAAAAAGGAAAGGCTTTTCACAAGTCAGTAGTATTTTCTCCAAAAAATACTTTTTGGTGCTCTTTCTGTCAGTGACTAACACCTTTCTAGATATTTCCACTTGTTTCCAGGGGCCTACTTGCAAGGTGACATTTATCTCAATGTGATTAGTGGCCAGGAAAAATAAGGAAAAGAACTATGGACAAGAAGATATATTCAATATTTTAAATATCACCTTAATTTACTTCCAAAAGATTTCTTTAACTATCGACTTAGGAATGATTTCATCCTCATTTTCTCCCAGGCAAGCTCCTCTCATTGCTTTGAAGCCCCTAATGGTCTTATCCTACATCGTGCAAGAGGTCACATAATCAGAACCAAGGTAGTAATTGAAAATCCTTGATGAAAGTCTTTTTTCTGGCAGTCCTTTATCTTTTGGAGTCCTCTGGCAACACTGAATGAAATAGTTTCTTCTACATGTCACTCCAGCTAGTCTTGTGGCTCAGTTAGCTCAGTCATGTGGGGACTCTTTCTTTACCAGGGCAAATACACAGCTCATCAGAGAGTCTTTGAGATGAACTGACCTCTGCTGAAATAGCCATAGAACTACAAAAGCCTATTTAAAATGCTGTAAATGGAGATAAACCTTTAATTCCATGTCACAAACAGTAGGAAGGAGTAAGAAGCCATGAAACGTGTAGCAAATGGTACCTTGTTAAGCTTTTGCAAGGAAAGAGCCCAAAGCAGCCTACAGAATTAACAGTGAATAGATCTAGGAACTGTGGATATTAAATCAGAAAATTGCTTGTGGCAGTGTGAAAAACCCCATCACCTAACCAGCTTTATCACCTACAGTGTGGGTGTATGAAGCAATAGGAACATTTTCCCAGTCTTGCCTGGTGTGTTGGTACAAATCAGTCTGAGCGGGCTTTGGCTTTGTGAATGCAGGCAGCTGTCAGTCTTCAGTGGGGGAGTTGTGCTTCATAACAACGTGTGGATGTGGGAAGTAAATCTGTCACCTGTCAGCCAGCCTGAAACATGCATAAGGTTCCTCACTTAGCCAAAGATCACTAATTGCACACGGTGACAACGTGTGGTATTTAAAAAAAATGTTAAGCAGGTATTTATGGGAAAGTTAAGCAGAGACTGTGTTCTGCCCCTTGAAGAAGAATGAGAGATGGTGATGGAACTAGGCTATGGAACGAAGCATGCTGATTGTTTTCTTGACAAGCAAAATTACTCAGATCTTGGTGGAAAGCATTTCAGCATTGCAGGGCAGCAAGAATTTTCTTTGGCAGCTCAGTGTGATATGCATCACAAATGAATATTAGCAATAATTATCAGGTTTGTGTTCTGTTAAGCAAAACTCTACTTTTTGTTCTCATTGCCTTTTCACGCTCATACATACTGATTTTACAAAATTATAGATCTTCATGGAAAATACTGGATGTCAGGATGAAAGTCTAAAGAATTATCTGATATTTCTATGAAAAAAATAAAGTAATTTAAAATAATCAATTTTCAGTCATGACATGAACAGGTGGTCACAATTCCTTTACTGCTAAATTTTCTGCAGATTGCCTACATTGAGACCTGGTTGGATTTTCAGCTGGGTTCTGCAGAGAAAGTGTGCCTATGATGCATGTCATGACCCTGACAGACTGTGTCCTACTGTGCCCCTTTTGCATCTGGCATTTGATCAGCTAAAATCCTCTGGGGGGACCACGGTTTGTGCTCTGGAGGATTCTGCCCTGCCTGGTGCTCTGGTTTGTAACCAACACCTACCAAAGCAGCTTGGATATTCTCTCTTTAATTTATTCAACATTTCCTCTCTATTGTCATGCCTGTTTTTCCAGAACAGGCCATTTGCCTTAATTTTTATCCATTTATAGTGATTTATTAGTCATGTGTATTATTCTGCCATATCCTGCCAATTAAATATTTGTTCTGACCAAAACCTGACAATCTCCCAATGTTTTCTCTGGGCTGACACACTTCTTCTCCATCCTTCAACCCACCATCAGTGAACTTTCTGAGGAGGTATGTGCACCCTCATCCAAGGTGTTGATGAATAAGTTAAACAATACTGGGCCCAGTATAGAACCCTGGGGGGTACCACTGGTGACAGGCCTCTGACCAGCCCCTGTGCCACTGACCACAACACTCTGCAATCTACCACTCAGCCATGTCCATTTACCATGGACAATTTGCTAAAGTCTATGGAATTTTGCCATCATTGTAAGGATTGATAGATGGGAATAAGAGGATTGATACCAAAGTTACAAGCCCAGTCATGTACCTTCTTGCGGAGAGAACATTGATTAATTACAGAGGAAAACCATAAGAAATGGCCTAAAAGGTAATTTTAAATTTTTTCCATCAGCATAAGGTCAGGTATGGTTCAATTACAGCTAGTATATCTATAGTGATCTGAAGTGGTATTTTTCATCCAGTTGCTAAAATTTACTGATTTGCTTATTCGAATCTCTGTTTCTGGCTAAATCATCTGTAGCCAACAGTAAAAAATGCTATTCTCATTTTGTCATCCAGCCAGTTCAGAGAGGTGAAACTGCTGGGAGAACTCTTGATATCATTTTCCTCCTAGAAATTGAAAGTGCAGGGCTTAAATCAGTGCTTCCAAGTAGTTATTTCATGAGCATCAAATTTTTTTCCACTAACAGCTGCATGAATTATGTTTCAATGAAGTCACTATGTCCCTTCATTAAAGATTATCTCTGTATCATTTCCATGTAGTTCAAAGAACGGAAATGTCATCACAGGCATCATAGCAAAGATTAACTCCAGGTAGAGATTCAACCTTCAGAGTTACTTTTTGATTTCATCTCATTTGCAGCTTGCCTTAGCACTCAGGGAGGCAAAGATGGCTGCACGGTCCCAGGAATGGCTCGGGATGCTCAGGGATGGAAAGCATCCTGGCTGTCCTCTGGCAGCAGGAGAGAATGAGAAAGGGAGACGTTTCTCTTTTCCACTCCTGTGCCAGCACACTGGAGTTTGGCTTCTACTGCTCTCATTGTAATTTTCATATTCCCTAGGGTGATGAAAATACCCAAATTGTTAAATCCTCTGCTGGTTTTCTCTGTTGCCATTTTAAAACACAGGTAATCATGAGATGAGGGGTTGTCAGTACTTGGCCATGTAGTTAAAATGCAACACAGTAAGAGAATGGCACTGGAGTAAAAGTGCTGGAATTGCAGTAGACAGCTTTATAATTGTCAGTAGAAAAGATGCCTTCAGTGCCTTATGGTTACTTTCCCTTCAATTGCTTATTCAGCTTATTAAATATTAATACAATTTCTTCAGTATGAAAGCTCAGCTCTTCCCATGCTCTACATGTTCAAATAAAGGCGATTCTTAATGTGTGTGTATAAAGCCAGGTGCTTCTTCATCTTGGAATGAATATGTATCCCAATATAAATCAAAACACATGCAGAATATCTAATTAGAACAGATGTTGAGTCAGTCTAGGAATGAGAAAACCCTATCCCAAGGTAGTTTCCTATATTGGAATAATGACTCATTCCTTAAGATTGGCTGCTTGCATATGTGATCTTCATTCAAGCTGATGGAAAATAACAGAAATACTGGCATTTATGGGCACAGAGATGCACTTTCCCTTTGGAAAGATTTATAGAGTACCAAGGCTGAAGGCAATAAAAAAGGTCCCAGGATGAATGAAGTTTTTATCACCTACAAATTGTGTCCTGATGAACTTTGATGACTTATTTCTCTCAGAGTGTAGCATCAATTTCTTTCATACAATGAATGCAGGGTGCAATACTGAAGTTAAATTGCTGCTGGAGGCAGGAAGGTCATTAGCTAGTCCATTAATCCATCCCTTCTCTCTAATATCTAACAGAAGCAGCAATCACAGATGATCGTAGAGGTTTCCCCATGTATGTAAATGGTGTGGGGTCTTAGTATGTAAGTGGTCTGAGTAAAACTTGTTTTTCCTCCACCAAGACCTCCAAGTTATTATTATAGTAACCTATGTCAGTTTGTCCTTTTATTAAATACAGCTTCAAACATAGCTTCTCTCATGTCCCTGAGTCTTAACTGCATCACAATTGTACCCACACCTCTTGTTCATGGTCTTGCCAGACTTATTGCATAATGCCTATTTTACACTATTTGTATTCCTATGACATTGCCTGAGACTCAGACCAATGCTGACATCCTCCTGTCCCACTGCTGAGTGCTGTAACAGCTGGCAGACTGAGCTGAGAAATTTCTGCTCTCATCTGAAACAACAATAAAAAGATGCAGTTCAAAAAAAAATCCCAAATAAACAAAAAAAAAAATCATGTAACAATTGTACAGCTTGAAAAAGTCTTCTTGTTCCAAGTATATTTTTAAAATGAAAGCATTTAAAGAAGACTGAAAAATGTTATCTTCTGTCCTTTTCGGTTTGTCTTTCAAATTTCTATAAGTAAAATAAAGTTCTATAAAAAATCACCAGAATCCTCTTCATTAACCTTTTATTTGTGCCTGTTTAGGACAATTGTTTCAACCTAAGTTACATTTTCATGTAATTTTCAATAACATTTCATTCTTTGATATAAAGTTAACTTTAAATTTTCAAGAAAAGTTGCTCTGAGCAGGTTCAGTTATAAACAGATAGCAGCAGTGTTGCTAAAAGGCTTTATTTCATTGAATACATTACCCTTCCTCCATTTATAACATATTTCTATAAATATTCCCATGAATTCTGGATCTGTTTGATCTTTTATCAGTGTTGCAGGTTATTTTTCAGATGTATTAGGCATTGAATGTAGCCTTGATAGAAGAATATAGGAAGAATAAAATAGAATTACATTTAAAAATCTCTAATTAATGGATCAAGACTGAGATTGGGGCTTCCAGTTCTACATTCAAGGAAGGAAAGGAAAAAATAGAGTCATCTTTTGTTCTATAGTGCTGTGTCCTCTTTTCACACATTGACAGAACATTGTATCCCTTCTGAACATTCGCATGGTCAGGACTCATCTCTTGGCAGACACTTGTGACTGTAAATGCAAATGCAAACTGAACTTTTCAATTGTGAATAATACTAAGTTTAAATGTGCTTGAGAGCTTGGTTATGAAAAGACTGCATTATCACGAAGTGCATAGCAGTTTCAGTAGAAGTTACCTTAATTCTTTAAAGCAGCAAAAATTCCATTAAAATAAATGGTTTCTTGCTTTTGAGAACAATGTGCTTAGACTGTATTCCTGCCACACATTTGCAAAGGATGAATTTTGCATATAGCTCTCCTACTGCTCTTTGATTTCCTTTTGTTCCTTCAAAATGTTGAAAGTCTCCTGTTGAGTTTGGTATTGAAACAAGAAGAGAAAAAAAAGGGCACCCTCCCTCCCTTCCTATTACTGACTGTGACTTAAGGAGGGTTGACACACTCTGGAATACTGTTAAATTTCATGCCATGCCCCCTGTGTGGCAGATTTAATCTGTAGTGTTTAATGGGAAATGACTGTGTTTTTTCCTGGTATTGAGTTGAAAAGCTGGCAAGGACTCGTAGCACTGAAGAACTGATTGAGGTTTGATGAGATCTTCAGTATTCCTAATTGTTTGGGCTACATGTAGCTTGGGGTTAATGCAAGCATACTCAGCATCTGTGTGAAGCTCAGCCTTGCACTTCAAAATACATCAGTGTCAGATCTTTCCCTGTATCAAACACTCCTTGCCTTTCTGAACAGCAGGTACTCAGCTCTCTTTAGTGCAGCCCCAACACAAACCATGGGTTTCCATTTCTGAGTACACCATCGTCTGGCAGCTGTGCAAACAACCATCCTGGAGACACCTACAGACAATTTACTTCTCTTTTGCTGTCAGTGTATGTTGGAAGAGCAGCCTCTAAATTGTCTCCTTCAGTTTCCTAAGTTCTATATAAAGCTTTGTATCCCATGTACACCCCATTTCTTACAGGAATGGGCCTCAAGTCCTTGTTTCAGTCAGCAAAAGCAAGCACAATTTTCCTTGCACTGCTCATCATTACAGGGATTTTACAGGGATCCTACTAAAGGGATTTCTTTGTCTGTTCAGAAAAGTGTGGTCATGGTGGCCTCAACATTATCATCAAACCTTTATGCTTCCTTCAAGTTTTCTGAAAGCTCCAGCTGTGTTTGGTCATTCAAGTACTTTGTGATTGAACTGTTTTAATTTCTCAGTGTACATTTTACCCCCATGCTGTGCATTTTCCAGCACTCACTGGAAGCTGAGGAACTGACAGAAGTCTGGTTTTTTGACAGCTGAGTGCTGACAGACTAGCGCTGTATACCATGAACTGTGGCACACCATGGGGCTGCCAGATGGCTCCTGCAAGTCACCAAACCAACCCTGTAAATACTCAAACACCTACATAAGGAGAGAAAAGACAGGAAAGAAAATACTGGAGAAATCAAATACCGAGAGACGGAAAATTAACTTATCCTTTGCTTTGCAGAAGTGAAAAAATGCACAGCTAAATTAATGGGCATGTAGCTGATGGATCAGTGGATGTCAGGGAATGTCTCTCTGAAGACCATGCCAAGCTGCTGAGCAGTGACAAATGTGATAGTTCTGGCCTTTGTTTTAAGACAGAAAATGAAACAGATGTTGCTGGAAAGACTTAGACTTCAGTAAGCTCTTTGCCTCATGCTGAAACAAGATATCCCCTGATGATACTGATAAAAAGATGAAGTGAGACCCACTTGGTGATGATGGAAGCAACTGAGATGGGCACCTTTGGTGTTTGTACAGGGGAATCCCTGTCTGTGGCAATACAACATCAGGGGTTGAGCTCAGAGATCCTGGGGTGAAGAGCAACAGCAGGTGCAGGACCTGAGCAATCCACAGACGAGTAAGAATATCTGCTGTGCTGGTTCCTCTAAAAGCACAATGTAAGGACTTTCCTGTGGAAAGACTCCAATCCCACTGTGTTTCTCCACCACTTATCAATACTAAGGAATACAGGAGAAAAACACGACTGTATGCATTCAAGCTACCATGAAGCAAGTAGATTGAGTATAATTTCTCTTCCTCAGCTTATTTTTGTTGTAAGAACTGATAGCTGCAGGACACCCTGTTTGTGTTCATTTCAAGATAAGATTGTTTCTATAAAGGATAAACACCCTGCTTTCATCTCTATTCAAAGCAAAAGTGTTCTCACTAGAATGGCTTATTGCAAAATATTGCTGTGCTTATTTTATTCAGGTACTCACCTTTGGTACTCAGAGATTATATCAAAAGTTGAAACCAGAGTAATCTGCTCTGAAATATAAATACAGGAAAAAAGTACAACCTTAATCCATTTTTGTGACAAGGTCGTGTTTCTAATCTCATGGATATTTGGGATGGCTTGTACATAAATAAAGGCTGTTGCATTTCAGATCTGCTAAATGGGTGGCTCTAGTGTAACTCCCTCATGGAAAGCAAAGCATCTTTTAACAGGTTTTCATATAGGTCACTGAGTGGAAAGGGAAGAATTAATTATATATTAGGCTGTATGTATATAAGATGTAGCTATGTATATAAGATTAAGCTCTTACAGAGATGGAGGAAATCAATCCTGCATTGATTTTCTTCATTGATTCAATAGATGGTTTGTTGAAGCCTAGAAGGAGCAGGCAGAAGTGACTGTTGCCCATAAAAATGTTGTGTATAAGAGAAAAGAGTATTATGGTCTATGAAAGATGAGAGATGAAGACAGGGCATAAGACATCCTTAGAGGCAGAGAATTTGAGGTGGTTGCAAAAATGAAAATCTTAAAGAGAATATTATTTTCTGGGTTCTCAATAAGTCATTTTGGAAGTGCCCATGGGGCTGTGGGCACATCAAACCCCACTGCCTTTATCCTGAAGAGTCGGCAGTTTCAAACTCACCAGTGGCATTTGTAATTTTGAAGCCAATGTGCAGTTCGCAAATACAAGTGATGAGAAGAGCTTTGTGTTGACTGTTGCTTCTCTGTGGTAGAAAAGATGGAAATGTCAGATGGTCAGACCAGTTGATATTTTTAAAGACCTCTTTATTTCAAAATGTTAGTTATAGTTATCTCTGGAAAGGTAAAAAGAGCAGGAAGGTAAAACAAAAATCTTAGTGAGCTGAGAAAAGTGTTGTTCTTTTTGCTGGCTGTGGATGAAGCCCTTGAACTTTTCTTTCTGAAATGGGCTCAAAAAACCATCAAAACTGCAAAAACTCCTATGGGAAATGGAACTATCATCTGTCTAGACCTATTTACCCATTACATATCGTAACTCTGTAGGACCAGCACCACAAAATCTCAGACACCATCACACTGTAATCACGGATAATGCTGACATTTTAATGAAAAAATTTGTAGCCTCACAGCTGGCTTTTGGGATACACCATAGCAGAAGTGGGCTGCAGGCTCTGACCTTGAAACACTGCTCTTGACCTGTACCATCGTTAGCACAAATTGTGCCTGAGGGATTTGGGCCTCAGGCAACCACCAAGAGATCCCAATTTCACTCATCAGGTCCAAGACCTTCAGCACTTTCCCTTTTCATGTTGTGAGAGAAATTCAGTCTTCTTAGTTATGTTCTTCCTTACTGCAGATGTAAGAAGTATGCACAATTTTCAGTTACACCAGCCCACATCAGTTACTTCAGTTTACTGTACTCCCATTCTATTTTGATTTCTGAATAAATGGCTAAATCATACTTGGGAGGGATATTTGTATCTGAAAAATGAAAGACAAGCTAAGCCCATCAACTTGATGGATTAAAAATTAGAATGAAAATATGCAGAGAGATGAAAATGATTTAGCTTTTGTTCAGAACAGACAAATTTCAGATCGTTATGCTGTGGCTATTAATTCACTGTTTATCTCCCTTTTTGGAGCACTGGAGGAAAGCACGGGGAAGCCTGTGGATATCTCCCTAAGGAAAATGGATGAATCTAAAAGAATATGGGAAAGACATAATTAAGAACAAAAGCCTGTCATGCCAATTTGGGAACTGAAAAAAGTGTTATTTTGCTTCTGTCCTAAGCATTTGAAGATGCTGTAGCAGGTGGAAAACAGAGAATTTCACTAGCAGAAGATGAAAATCGCTTTTGCCTCCACTTTCTTTTTGAGCTGTACCAATGAAAGCCTGGTGAACATCAACACAGCAGCCAGAAACCTCCAGTTCATCAATCACCTGGGCAGGGCTCAAACACTTCACAGGTTCATGGTGAACCTGTGAAGCATTTCTGGAGGAGGCTTCACCTGATCCCTGTTTGTCCCCCAGCAATAATGTAGCTCTACATCTTATAGAGTGTAGCCCAGTGGGGATTAAACTGATAGAGTACCAAGCACATTTCACAAAGACAGGGTGAACTCAATTACTATTTCTGAAGACATAACAGAGTAATTGGCTTTCCTGGGGGAAAAAGGTCATGTTATAAAGCTGGATACCTCCAGCTCTTCTACTGTGTGTGTGCCTAGAACGTTAAGTTTTGCAGCAGTGCTAAATGCTATTTACCTTTTACAAAACTGGGTTGGTAACAGGTCCAATTTGAGAGAAAATACTTAAATGCAACACAGAATAAAATCTAAGGGGAGGAGGCAAAATAAAATTAAATTACTTTTAGAGTGATCAGTTCTCTGAACTTTTCCACTTCTATTTCTAAATATACTACTGAAAAATAACAGTTTGGGGAATAGACTCGTAATGCAAATAACACCTGAATGATTATTACTTCCAGGATTCTGGAGGTTGTCTCTTTGGGATGGAACACATGTAGGTGTCAAATATAAGTAATTTATTCCATATGAATTTGAAAATATGGGTAAATTATCAGCAGAGATTCCAGGTAACATTCTGTTATTGCGTTTTTTTGACAAATCATCCCTGTTAGGGGAGCTGGGACAGATTTGACAGCCAAATAGATATCAGGCTGGCACAACTCTTTTCCCCCAGGTAAAACCAGCAGCAAGTTTCACAACTAGCACGTGTTTCTAGTAGGCTTGTGCACCATAAAGGGTCATAAATACACATGCACGTAGCCAGACATACAGATCAACAATGACAGAAACACTGAAGACTCACACAAACACTCAGTGTCAGGGGCCTCATCCTGAATTCCTCCCTGTATAAGCAGGATGGAGTTATGCTAGTAGAAATATATACACATATATATAGTTTTATATATATATATGTATGTAATGAATATGCCTCAGACACTCAAGTCTGCCCATTAGATGCCCCTGGATTGCCAGTCTCTCCATCTTAGTGGCATCATGGATACAGGCCTCTCATCTCTGATTCCAACACAGAGGCTGGCACTTGATTTTGCTCACTCTGGTGAGCAGTTGGCCCTTTTTATCCCTAAACATCCCATAGTAAGTCCTGTGCAATCCCCTCCTCTGTGTCCCGTAGTGTCTGACAGCCTCAAGCAGCAAAACCCAGCGGTCTGGGAGATGCTTCTGCATTGACTCATTTTGATGGTTTTCGTGGCTGGATGTTGGGGCTGAAGGTCTCCTGGGACAAGCCTGGAAGTGGTCTGGACAGTGTGTCCCTTCCTCTGAGTCCTTAATCTGGGTTTTTGCCCTTGTGCTCCTTTCTGCTTGTGGAGATGGACAACATTTGATGGGTTGATGGCTCTGTGATGGACACTGGAAAAGCCTGGCACATTATTATTTGGTCTTCCCCCATCAGGTCTCTCTGCTTCTTTGTGGGCATGCAGAGACGTTTTTACCACATCACAATCCCAGCTGCATCTTTTTAGCTGTTGTATACCTAGTCTTAATCATTGCATGAGTTTAAAGTATCACTAGATTTGGTATCGAAGCTTATATTTCCAGGAAAGCATCTGGGTATGTTGTAGAGGCTATGCAGTGATATACTGAAAGGATTAAGACTGGTTTTGATCCCTGAATTTTATTAACAGGTAAAGTAAAATTAGTTCCAGGATTTCATCAGTTCACTGGAGAGATCCCTCAAATCACCAAAATCCAAACGTAAAAAGGTTTCTAATTTTAAAGCCTTAGAATGTTCAAAATGAAAAGAACTGTTCAAAATGAAAAGGTAAAATAAGATAAAATAGATATTAAATACTTAGAAGATTTCTACATTAAATGCTCAAACCAGCCTGAAGCAAAATACATGATTTCATTTAACTGGCTGAAAGTTTTAATGAAATTTGATTCAGTTTTTAGAAGTACTTTTGTATTTCAAATTGAAATGACCATTATGTTAATTCTTTATACAATTTCCTTCACTGTTTCTGAGGAGAGCTGGGTGGAAAAATGGCACAACAATAGCTGTATAAAAGCTAATTTAACAAAATCCAGCTGTTCCCTGAATTTAGCAGTGATCACCATTTTGTATGAAATACTGCTTTTTAAATCTACCTCAAAATAGCAACAAAAAATATGCACAATGAAGCCATTACACAATAAGAAGAAAGATCCTGTAGTCCTGATTTTCAGAGAGGCTGAATATTGCTTGCTCAAAATAGGAATCTATTTTTTTAAGGGGTAGGTGCTAAACTTCTGGAAACAATTTTTATTTCAGGAGTCCAGTGGTCATGGGAGTAGAAAGGTATTCTGTGTGGATGCTGTGCAGGCCAGTTTTATGACTCAAACAGCTGCAGAACTGGGCAAGTGAAAGCAGGTCTTCACAAGACTTTGCTAGCTCCCCCGCCTCTCCAGATCTGTGCTGTGTATGAGCTCTCTCTGCTCTCACAAAGGCTGTGGATGCACAAATATCTTCTCTCGCTGCTCCCCCATCCCTAGATTTTCTCCCCCTTGTCAGACCCATTTGTTCCCTGCACTGGTGTCAGCAGCAGCAGGGAGCACTTGGGCAGAGAATGCCTCATTGAAAAGCAGTTGTCGTGGGCCTCATGCTGTTTAATCCTTTCCAGAGCTGGTCTCATCTCCTTTTTAATGCTGCTGCTGTCAGTCATGGAGCCAAATGACTGTCATGTTAAATGTCAAGGGGGGAAAATAGAAACCCTAACAAAGACAAAGACAAACAAATAAATGAGGAAACAAAGTCCCCAAGAGAGAACACAAGTGAGATACTCTTAAAATTGCTAATGAAGGATTGTAGTTGGCCTGTTTCATGTGACGGGACCTGTCTGAACTCTGATGTCCTGAAGTTCATGCTGCTGCACAGCACCGAGTGTTGGACTGAAGCACTGAATGCTCACTGTCCTAGGTCCAAGTGTCAACTGGAGGAGCATGTGTGGGTCCTTGGTGCTGCTTCTCCATCCCCTCCGTGCTCTTGTGAGGTTGCATACATCCACAGGCATGTAGAGCATATGAGAAAAACAAATGATCCCCAGAATTAGGAATTTTACAGCTCTTCTGATGCTTAGAGACCAAGAATTTGCTCCTGGTGGTCTCACTCTTCTCTCTGGTGGCCAGTGACAGGATCCAAGGGAATGGCCTGAAATTTTGTAAGAAAGAGGAGGTTTAGGTTGGATCTCAGGAAAAGGCTCTTAATCCAGAGGGTGTTTGGTCACTGGAACAGGCTTCCCAGGGAAGTGGTGACAGCAGCAAGCCTGACAGAGTTCAAGAAGTGTTTGGACAATGCTCTCAGGCACATGGTGTGACTCCAGGGGATGTCCTGGGCAGGGCCAGGAGCTGGACTGGATGATCCTTGTCGGTCCCTTCCAACACAGGATATTCTGTGATTCTGTAATTCACTGACCCATATCCAGAAAGCAGACAGGGTCTGATGCCTGGCTGTAAGAGGCAAGGTGCTTCACAACTGCATGAAAATGGACTTGGGCTGGGAAAGGCTGCTGTTGCTTCTTTTTGCTGACGCAAAGGCATTTGTCTTTGTGGATACCTGTGTGCAAACACCATGTAGCTGGGGGGCTTAAAGACTTGGGCAATGTTTTCTCTTTTCTAAGGTTCAGAGCATCTTTTCTGGTCATTTCTGGAGAGAAGACAAGAGCAAGGGAAGAATTTAAATTGAAAAAAGAGGTTTTGGGATTAGCACAGGTCTTTGTACAAATATAGGAGAGGTTTTGTTTTTGCTCTGGTGAAGGACAAAAAATGGATTCAAAAATCTCCCAAGTTGTTATGAAACAGAATTGCTGTACTCTGGCTGTCCCCTGCCATTGTGCTGAGGGAAGCTTTTCTTCAGCTCCTGGTATTTGGAAAATATCTTTTATCTAAACCCACAAAACTTGATATACTTTAAAAACTTGAAGCCTATCTCTGTAGCTCATTCTTTTTGAGCCTTTCTAAACTCTTTGGCTGAAAGCTGTTCTGAAGCTTGGATATTAAAGGACCACATTCACTAATTGAAGAAGCTTTCCAAAGCTGAAGTTCAGAAACCAAGGCAAGGCAGGTCTTCGCTAAGCAAGCAAGATAAACCAAAATGATGTGTTTAAACTGAGTTGTAGCTGTGTCTTACAGATGAACGTTTTTATTTTGTGTGTATGAAATGCATTGCACTTGTCTTGGGGCCAGAGAGCAGGAAAGAGGAGCAGAGATTTTGTATTTTTCTGGATCGAAGGCAAATAGTATCTTAAAATAAGCTACTGGAAATTCTGCTGTGTTTGGAGGAGAGCCGAACAGAAATAAGAGATGCAAAAGATAAAGGAAGAGATAAAACTGTTTTTGTTTGATTCTACCAGAAGTTTGGGCTTTCCTCTCAAACCTCCCTAGCCTACACAAAACAGGATGCTGTAAGTTTCTGTAAGCATCCAGCAGGAACATACTCATCTCTACCTGTCCAAACACTCTGATTGAATAGGTGGAATTGGTTGCTGGAATGACTGGGCAAAAAACCCATCATGATAGAAATTTGCTGATGATGCACTTCAATTTACACAAAGGAAGAAACAAAATATTACTGTTTTGTGATACCAGACAATACACTATATTGCAGTCACTGGCTGCAGAAATGGCAAAATAAGCAAGATGGAACTGGAACAGAAGGAAGGAGCTGTTAGTGACACTGAAACACTGAGACTGGTTGGGAGAATTTTTCCTTGAATAGGGACAGCTGTGACAACCTGAAACAAATGAGGATATTTGGTGCCCAGGAAAATTCCCTTCTTATCCTACTGTGCTGCTGGTGCAATAACTGGAACTACAGGAGATTGATCCCTGCATCAATCCCAGCTTTGCATCAGGAGATTGAGCTTCTGCCTGGAAGTGACAAGCTCAGTACTTTGCGTCTTCTAGTCACCTCTTTCATAATCCCATCTCTCCCTTTGCTCAGCAAACAGCAAAGATGAAATCGGAAGGAATTCTGCCTGCAAATAAAACAGTCATGCTGTCTGAGCCATGACCTGGAGAGCATTTCTTTTGAAAAAAACCCCAAGCTGTACCAAGTTGTTTCTGAGCAAAATGGCAAGCACCAGCCAGCTCCCACTGCCTACCCCCAGCTTCCTGGAGAGAGAATCACAGAGTGAAGTGGTGTTCTGAAGTACTACACTGCTCTGGTATTTTCTGTCTTCACTCTGAGACACCTAGTGAAATGCCATGGCTTGGCTAAGAGGTCTGGAGAATGAGGAGGATTGTGGAAACGCACTTTCTGTCTTCTCCATAAGCTCTACATTGCATGTGCTGCCAAACTGCAAAACAGAGCAAAAATTTCCTATCCCATATGAAGTAAAGATTTGAGGGCACAGAAAAGATTCAACAGAGCCTTGCTGGGTCATGCAACCAAGATCAGCTCAAGGGATGACTGTCTCAGCACAGCCAGTAGCCACACTGCTGGCTGAGCTCTGACACATTGTAATACAAATACTGCAAAGACAAAGGTTTGGAACACTGGACAAATAATCTTTGGTTTGTTGTTTTTTTTTTTTTTTTTAGTGAGAACAATTAAAAAACTTAGTAACTGCAAGTAAGCAAGGGCCTCACAGTAATGGAATGTACAGTGAGATAATAAAGTTTGAAATAAAGTTGCCAGGAAATGAATAAGAACTGCCATACATCTGTGAAACTCAGTTAGTATTCTGCAAGATAATGTCATAGAAATTGCTGTTGACCGTATTATACAGGGTACAGAATAATTCCCCTCCAGCTTACCAGGTTTAATTTATCTTTTACCCAGCAGTTATTCTGTTCTACTTAGGGATCATTTAACTCCCACACATTGCTAGAAAGTGCAACTCTAATATATCACACCTTCTCATTAAAAATTCGTCCTTCATAGAAGGGCAGTTCTGAAGATGAACTGTCTACAGACATCCTGTGAAATGAAAAAGCAGTCTTATAGAGCTAATAATAGTTTTTGTGAACTTGATGAAGAAGCCATTAATGTCTTTCTTCATTCAAAAGCAATTCTAATCCCATTAAACCCTGGGGAATCTAATTTTCCTTAGCTAGACTGTGACTTTCCTACCTAGAACAACTTCTGTGAAATGACATGCAATATCACAAATTGCATTTGCAGCTCTTCTAGCTCTTGGATATCTATAGAGATAGTGATCCCAAGAAAGTGTCACATTTGCAATATTCATTCAAGCTTGGGTAAGAAAATACTTAAGTAAATGCACTTAATTTTCATTGTTACACTTGGCTTAGCCTGATATTGGTCCCAAAGAGAATTATTTTAAAGATTAAGCTAGTTTCTCAATTTGTTCCCTTTAAAGTGAATGCATTTAACTTTCATGAACTAGAGGAAAAATCATCAATGGTAGTTGACAGAGCCTGTGCCAGGCAAGCACAATTGGGAAAGCTCCTGTGCTGTCAGGGTTTAGGCTTCAGGAATGTTCCTGCCAGATGGAATGATGAACTAGACTGAGACCTCCTCCAGCTGCAGGTTGGTGGGAACATGTATTTTTTGCTGGTACAATTTCTCAGAGAAGAAAGGAACCCAGGGAGGAAAGTTCATTATTCAGAAGTGCAGCTCCCCTAAGACGTGTTCTAAAGAGCACACCTTTCCTGATGTCCTTGCAGGGATCTTCTGTTCAGAAAGCATCCCAGCACTCCAAAAGCTCAAGATATCAAAATCCTGGGAGTGGATCCTAAACAGAGCATCATCTGAGTTTTGCCACCCTGAGTTTTAGGGTACCTCTCTCTTCCTTCAAGGGGTACGCTTGGTGTTTTTTGCCTGGAAGTGGAGACCCATCTGAAAGATTCTCCCCCTGCAAGGCCTGCTAGGGAGGAGACACAAAGGGAAACATGGAGGAACAGTGAGGTAGGAATGGTTCCCTGAGGAGATAGGGAAGAACCAATGAAACCATTCAAAAGGAAGGAAAAATCCCTCCAAGATCCTCCCAAATTGTTCTTTCAGTTTCTGATGGGAAAAGTTGATTATGCCTAGGTGGACCTTGTTTAGGATCAGTGCATTCAAAGAAAAAGGCAGCAATAGAGATTCAGCTGTTGCACTGGATTTCATTTAATTTCCAGAGCATCTTAGACAAACTGAGACAGGTTTCACAATTTGCTTTCCTTTGTTACTGAAAGAACAAAACAAATAAAAAAATAGAAAACTGAAAGTCAAAAAAATCCTGTTATTGATGATTTCCTTTTTAACACTGCATGTGCTCGTAGCTGATGTATTGTGTGGTTTATTAGGATCTTCAGCCCTTAGGTTATCGGATCTTCTTTAGAAAAATGCAATTTAAAGGTTAGTGTTGCTGAAGGCTTATAATGGCACGGTAAAATTGAGAAACTAAATGGAAAACACACTTCCATTTCAAGCCATCAATGTGATGAAATGAAAAGAAAAATATGCAGTGGTTCTAAAGTTGTATCATCGGAAGATAGCACAGAAAGCATGAGTGAGGGTGTTGGCATGATTACAGTTTTCCATGCAGGCACATGGGATCTCTAAATACCTGTATTTAGGTATAAATATAATTAACCCATCTGCTAGAATAAACCTTGTGCTAAAATAGATGATGTTTGAATTTGCAAAGCTATAAAGTAATACACAGAAATTACAATTTTGTCATTCAAGATACGTATCAGAAGATTATTAACTTTCTTAAATCTTTGTTTTTTCTATTTGTCACACTTCATTTCTGGTAAGTTATGATGCCTATTAACCTAGTACACAGATTCACAGGGAAAAATACCTATTCTCCATTAATTAATTGCCTGGCCATGGGATATTTGTTTTCTGTATTGTTTTAGAGAGAAAAATTTCACACCTCTGTGCATTGTAGAGTCAGAATTATTATTTTTTAAACTCCTTTTCTTGAATATTATTGCCTGCTGATTAGAACTATTAATACTTTCTTTTCAAAATGTAACTAATTTAGGAGTTACCATTAGTCTGGACTCATTTTGGCAGGAAAGTCATTCCTCAGATCATATAAATGAGATTAATTGCCCTCTTCTCTGAGGCATGAGGAGATATAACTGCCTCTGGGGCTTTGCCAGACAGCATAGTGAAGAGGTGTGTAGCAAGGTGTTCTATCAAAAGATAAGAAAGAAGATCTGTGAGCAGAGGTGTTCTTCAGCTGCTCCAGAGGAAGACAAATCTTTTACTAGCCAGAGCAGTTTTACTCAGGATCTAACAGTAAGCATGGTGTTGTCCCTGTCATACAAAATGTTTTTCCAGTAAGTTCCAGACTGAAATTTCTTCTTCTATTTTTCTCTCAGGGTCTATGTAAGAGGTTGAAACTGTCTGAGGAAAAGTCACTGTGCAAAGAAGCATTTGATGGGCAGACTGCATCAGATGGACCATGCATCTGATGGTCCTTTAGGACAGTAAACTATGTTGTAATAACACTTTAGAAAACTAGTTTTTTAAAGAAACAGAGAAAATGAATGGGGAAATTGCTAAGTAACAGAAGTAGAACAGGAGAGTGTTTGCAAGAAAAGATTAGAAGGAAAAAGTTACAATATGGAACTATTTCTTGACCTCAAACACCTGTTTGCTATTTCAGAGAAAGAAGTGTTTTCATCTACATCACTTTGAAAGAAAGATGGCTGTCTGGCTACTGGGCTACAAATGGCTCCTGGGAAGCAGAAAAAAGGACTGAAAAAAAAGATTGAAATGGTTCATTAAGTGTTCCAGGAGGTCTAAATAAAATAAATAAAAACTCTGAATGAAGAATGTGTACATGTGTATATATTTTTTCCTTCCATATAACAGGAAAAGTATATTATCTTTTACTTGCTGATCTTTCTTAATCCCTTAACAGAAACTGCTGCTATTATTGCTCCTAAGGAAGTATTGATTCATTACAAAAACAAACAAAATAATTCTCTCTAGAGCAGATGTATTCAAAAAATGCATGTATTTGAACATCAAGGGGAAGTGGTAATTACTGCTTTCAGATTTGTGCTACAAAATTAATTTGGAGACTGTTGTATAATTTCTGTTTGTGGAACACAGAGCAAAATCACATAAGTGTGCTAGCTGAGTGTATTTATGCAAATAGCAAGAAGCAGAAATGCACTTTTGTTGCTCAAGTAAGCACAAAATTTTTTTGTATAAGATACTCATTTCTTGAGAAAGAGCCAATGTTCCATCTCAGTTGAGACCAAAACCTTAGAAAGAACTGGTGGGTTGAGTTTTAGCTATTCTGAGACTTCAGTCAAACATGTCTTTTCTAGGTTTTCTGTTTTGTTTCCCGGTGACCATTATCAGTATAGAAGTAGAAACAGGAATTTTAAGAAAGCAACTTGTAGTGGAATTTGATTTAGAATGTGATGGAAGCTTTATGAATATGTTTTATATGAAGCCTTAGACAGCAATTTCAGAAAAAAAGGGAGACTACTTTAAAAAGTCCCATATATCTTTAGGTATTCTATTGCAAACAGTCACTGAAGTGAAGACAAGAAGTAGGAGAAATAGCCAGAAAATATATTTTGCCATGCTGTTGGAGTTTGGCTTCACACTGCTTCTTCTTTGCTAAACACTGTGAAAATAACAGTGGTCCATGCACTGGAGTCATCTCACACCACACGACCTTTATTCTGGTGGTGAGTGTTCAGTTTAATGTTGTTCCAGTGAATGAGTAATAACAGCATGCCAGTCTGGAAGAAGTCTGGTGAAGTATTAATGCTACTGTAAGTCCCACTGGAGGATGCCTCCTGTGAATATAAAACAGACATATTTATGTTGTGTACTACTTTTCATCAAAAAAATTATCTCCTCCAAATGTCTGCATGTGCATTTGTCTGAGCAACAAACCTCGTTCAATGCAAATAATTCTCATCACTGCAGCACTGTGAGCAAGATTTCTGTTTTGTAAAACTGAGCTATATGAAAAAGTGCAGAATAAATTGCAAGTCAAAGATCAGAAGGTTAATTTAGAGGAAAACAAAATCTATATATTTTTCTATTCTTGTGACAGTTGTAGAAACTGAATTGATTTAAATTGGTTGGAAGGTCCACATAGCAATGAGTAAAGGTCCACATAATCAACAAGTAAAGAAGACAAGAGTGTGGTCCTAATGTTGTTTATAACAATGTAATTCATACAAAATGTATGAGATGTGACACCACAGATGCTTTTTTTTTTTTTTTGACATCTGATTTGCTATAAGGTTTTGCTGAAGAAGAAGAAATTACTTGTTAGTCCCATTTGAGATTTCTTTGCAAGTCAAAACCAATAAAATCATCATCATTACTGTCTGTTTTTTGGTAGCTGTCTTCTGCACTGAATATTAAAGAGCTTTCAGACTGATGGAAAAAATTAGAATGGTGAGAAAATTCTTTTATATTTTACTCAAACATCATGATGATGATTTGTCAGAAAAAGCAAGCTTATTGTTAGTCAGAGGATTATGTTGGATGGTAAAGATGTCTTTTCAAATTGAAGGATTAAGACAAATGACTAGAACACTTTAGTCTTTATTGCCTTTTCAATGCTTTATGTCTTATTTTTCACAATTTTTCAGAGAGACTTTGACTCCAAGCACTTTCTACCTTGCTTCTTATACACATAAGACCTGTACTAGCAAAGATTGCATGGTATTTTCCCCTGGCTGGCCAGATTTCTAGGATTTTCTGACTAAAACCAGTTGCTGGAAGACAATTTTACCACACTGACACCTTATTTTCATTCTCCAGCTCAGCAGCTGAACACTGTTTATTTTCTAGATAATCTTAATTACTCTTGTTCCATGTTGGCCATTGCTATTTTAGTTCTGTTTTAAGGAACATAAAAATGGAACACTCTGATGTTTTTCCAGTCCTAATGAAGTAACCTTTAATTCAAGACAGACAGGAATTAAAAATAAAGAATGAATTTGCTTGCTGTTGTCTACATGCTAACAGCACAACATTAAATTTAGAAAGAAGTACAGAGGAACATTGTAATATAGATCTTATAGCTGTCCATTTGGAAGTCTCCAGCTTTGTTTTGACCAACTTGTGTCTCCTGAGGACAATTGCATAGCCTGGTGGTTGGAATCCAGTTTTTAAAAAAAGCTTCTGCCATACCTTAGCAGTTTTATTAAAGAAAATCTGGATTTGGGATCACTGGTAACTTGATACCTTGAGCTGCTACAGATTTCAAAAATTTCCAAGCTTCTGCTGTGATCTGTAGTTTAATAATGGAGACAGAATGAAGGCCTACAGTACCTTCATCATGGCTGTTTCCATTAGAAATATCAGTGCCTGTTGGAAGTGATAACTGAGGCCATGTCTTATTCATCCATTAAACTGAACTCACCAGCAATTGTTCTGGCAGCGTACTGTAAGGAAACAAAATCCACAGGTTAACTCCCCTTTCTGCCAGGTGGACTGTTCCTCATGTACTGAAACTCAGATTTAGTATTATGTATCAACAAACAAGTGTATTTATTCAGCTGTAGAAACAGGAGCAATGTAGACACTAAGATGAGGAACAGTGAGTCTTAAGTATTTTCAGCATGTGGTCAAGTATTTTCTGAAGGGCTCCAAGGCAAGAGCAATGTGCTATGGAGATTTGAGCTGCAGAATACCTGTTAACAGTGGAAATAGAAATGCTTTGCAACAAAAGCATCATCTTCATCTTCTTATTTTGGGTTCAGGAGGAAGAAATTACCAAATCACCCCATGTCATGTCTTCAGTATATTGACAGCAATCAAACAGACTATGTCTTTTTCTTCTTTCTGAGATAGAGATAGCACTACAAAGATGTGAAGGGCAGGAACAACCTACTGGATTTGCTGCTTTCTTGAAACCTAAAAGGATGCAATATGCAAAATCCAGGAATGGTTAAACAGAACTTAAGCCAGCCAATCATTGTTAAATGTTGATTGCTCATAATCAGGATGAGTAGAGCTGAATCCTTGATGAAATTCTCAGCAGTGAATTAAATAGCATTTTCCTAGTATTCTTGGATAAGAAGAAATGAGGGAGGATTCTCAGGGACATTGATTAGCTGAATAACAGGAACAGGCCAATCTAAAAAAAAAAATTATTCTGATAGCGGTCCCAATGACACAAAGAACAAATGGAAACATTATGAATATACCAAAAGAGCACTTTCTTATGGCTTAGTTACCTCTTTGCTTGGTGTCTAAACAACCTTGCATTCAAGTATTTTTTTTAAATGTATGTGTTTTTTCAAGTGAAGAATAGACTTTTTTAACCTTAGAGGACTATTGGAGAAAAGGTGTTCAAAGGTTTACATTCAAGGGTTCTTCAGCACTATAAATGAATTAATATGAATATGTTGCTACAGGTGCTTTTGTCTTGCCACTTCTTAATCTGTGTCTGGTATGCAGAAGAAGAGACCTTTTTTGTGTGAGTGATGAAGTGTGAATGAACCTAATTTTAAACTCTTTTTACCTCTTTGAAGTGACTCAGGCTTGCTTAGGGGAGTGCTTTGAACCTTTGAGGCAGAGCAGAAACGCTGTTAAGTGCCATCTTCTCTTCCTGTACACTGTGAAGAAATATTTTTCACCAGTGGGTGATTTTCTACATTTGCACATACTCACAGGTATGTCAGCAACCCATGGCTTTGGGGGTTGGAGGGACAAGTATAGTAGTATGGTATGCTCCTGTGTTCTTTCATTTACAGTAAAAGTCATCACACAGGAGGAGTCCTTTCCAACATACATCTTCACAGTCATACACCACATATAGATATTCATATGTACACATGCACACACATATATATGTGTGTGTGTATACATATGTGTGTATATACTCTGTGTATATACACACAGTCATACACTACCACAGGGAAATGCCCACTTTTGAGGCACTCCTCTTCCAGTCTGCCTAGCTGTTACAATTAAATGCATTAGTTCTATGATATTTGCAACAGCTGATGAAATGGTTCTTCCAATAACGCTGCAGAAACTCTGAGTAATGATTTCACAGTTGCATTTCCCTGACAAGTTAATCACAACATTTCCTCCTTTTCTCCCTCACTCCAACACTGCCTGATATTACTAACTGGACATATTTAATGACTATCTGATAATTAGAGTTTGAACTCTTCTGCTTGACTAATTTATTAGCTAATATCATATGAAATTTGATGTTAATATGTCCTAAAGGCTAATCTATTCAGATTGCAATGCATAGATTTGAATAGTCTAGTGTGCTTTGGTAATCAGAAGGAATTACATGATTATGGCTTGTGGCTTGAGTGATTAAAAAAGATTGGCTTTCAGTGCTCATTTCAAGGTTGTTGTAGCATTTATGGAAAGGGGTCTATAATTTCAGTGTAATGTGGATCTTTTATAAGTAACTGATCACTTTTAAGTAAACTACCACGTGTCCCATAATGGTTTAGGATTAGCGAACAGCCTAGCCCCAAACTGTTAGCAGTGTTTTAGAAGTGAAAAGGTTGCTAATCCCCGACCTTTTTTTTTTTTTAGTTGTTGCTTCTTTATTCAGCTGAAGTGTAAAAGTCAGATCTTAGAGAAAACTGAGATATGAGAAAACAGATAGGAGATATGGAATGTGTTTAAGTCATATCAGGGTTACTGACAGGCTGTTTAGCATCATTCAGGGAGCTTATACTAAATTGTTCATCCACCACTAACCTAATTTCCAAACCACAATTCCCACTCTATAATACTGCCATTCATATATTGCTTCTAGGCTTCATTTTGCCTTAAATAGTACAAAATTACACTTTGAACTGATTTAATTTTACAAGGAAATCTAGATTGCTCTGCGCAGTTTTCTAATCTTCATTCAGACATTTTTAGGTTCCCCCAAAATTTTAAAACATTTAAATTGTAAGTGTATTTCTACCCAGATCACAAAAAAATAATTTTGAGAAGCGTGAAGTTTAATCTCACTCCCAGGAGAACCCTGCTATAATGAAGTCCATGAAATGATTGATGATTACTTTGAAGATCTGTCCATTAGGTGGATTTTAATATACGTGGAATGCACTTTGCTGACCCCACTCTAATTCACTGTTATCAGAATGTATGTGGCACCAAGGCAAATAGCTTACAATATCTATCACATTTACAAGGCTACATTTATTGACCCAACTTTTAGTCTCCTGAAAGAATTAAATCAAACATGTTTGACAAAACCTGTTTTCTGCAAGACCATACTGACTGGCATTTATTACATTTTTTTTCCTTTAATGTTTTTGTTGAGCAAGAGAAGAGAAGAACTTTCAGCTACTTTGCAGAAACATCATTTTCCTGTGAGAGAAAATATCCAGGCAGAAATCTCCAGATTAGTTGGACTCTTTGTGCCGTGTATCCATGGGAGAAAAAATTGAAGTACACAGGCTGCTGCAGTCATGGCCAGTATGCAAGGATCCAAGCTGACTGGAATTTTAAACAGAAGATGTTCAAGTCCTAATTATCTTTAATCAAGTGCACTAATCTGTAGATCAGACCAAAGTACTGAGAATTGTATTAAAGTCATCAGGCATCATGAGTGACAGATACTCCTGACAGACCTGTTCCAAACAAGCCTGCAGACTGATCAGCTCAAACTTATTTGGCATGAAGGGTCATTCTTGTGAGGAAGACTAATATGAGGTCCAGGAGAAGACACTACACTACTTCCATGGAAAAATGCAGTTTTGTCTCCCATAAATATGATGATACAATAACTGAAGAACTGCTTCAAACTTCAAAGCACTAGCAAAGCTATTAAATGAACATGACAGAAAAGAGAAATCTAAAATCAGATTAAATGATGGATAAAGGTTGTTAGAGAAAGCACTTCAGGACAGGTTTTTCAAATTATTTTGTGCAACACTTTAAATTTGTGAAGAGTAGGGAGTGCCATAAGATGGCTTAATTTTCACTGAACAGGATACAGGGCTACAGACCGGTTCAGTAGTGCAAGAGCCAAGTCCTGAATTCCCCAGGCATCTCCAAGATGATAAATACAACATAAAGGACAGGCCACAGATGGTATCAGCTATGGTATGATACACCATTGCTTCTATGTTCATGTCTCTTCAATGATTTTTCAATCCAGGGACAAATGGAAATGAGAGTACAACGAACAAATGAAATGGTAGGGTAAGCACACTGCTGGTGATTGGACCACTGTGTTCAGTCACCCAAATTTACTTAGCACCTAATACTGTGTTTGGTACATATGCAGATCTGCTTCTCCAGGTAAGGTCTTTCAGTTGCAGGAATTCTTCTGAAGTACAATTTTCCCTTGGATTAAATTTCTACTCACTCTCCTAAAGTCCCAAACACGACTCTCCAAAATACCTTCTTGACAAGAGGCCACAGTCCTAAAAACTGGTGGCTTCTTATTCTGACCCAGTTCCACCCCTGTATAGACACCTTAACATCTGGCACTTTTTCCTCATGTTTTGCTTAGACTCTTCACACAATCACTGTTTTTTTCTTTTCAATCATTCATGCTTCTTCCTTTAATAAAATCAGATTTTAGTCTGGTTTCAAGTGATTTACTGTACAGAAGTACCATAAAATTCTTGTACATAACTGATGCACCAAAACTTGCATAAAACATAATTTTGGTGGATAGTTAAACAGGGAAAAGGGTAAATTAATATTTTAGACTTGACAAGATTTGTACAGTGTGCTGTCAGTTTTACTCCAGTTAGAAGTTTCACAAAAGTGACATCAAAACTCAGATACAACAACCTAGGTATAATCAGACAAACTTCATTGCAAGTTATTGATGACAGACTTACATGAGATAATACTAGATTTAAATTTGCCTCAATTACTGGGAAAAAAATGATTCACAAGATTAAATTTCAATGACAATAATGTAGTAGGACAAATAGTGTATCTGTTTAACTGTCTCTTTTGAAGCTGTCTGAAAAAGTCATCCATGGACAGCATTATTTCCTGTCTGCCACATCACACAAAATAAAGTCAGGTAGAAAAGATGCAGCACTGTCTCATACAAGTGACTGTAGCAAATTCAAAAGAAGTTACCCATTGCAAAGATTATTTGAATAAAGCTGTTTCTCCTGTGATATTCATAGAAGTAGCTTTGATCTATGAAAAATATTATTATACCCAATAACCTCTGCGGCAATAATGTGCCATTAAAGTAGTCAGGTAGTAATTCGCTTACTCCCTTCAGGACTACAATAATGTTTCTCATATAAAAGTATAATTTATCTTTCCGAAATGATGACGTATAGAAATGAAGGAGTTCAGAGAAATGAGTAACCAAGTCACTTGCTAGACAAATCAGTAATGACAGGTGCCTGCTAATATTGCATAAACTTACATGTGACATGCTGAACACCATGCAAAAATTCATGTATGCAAAAGTTCATGGCAAGGAAAAAACCCAGGAAAAATGACAGCTTTGAAGACAGTAAATAATACCTCTAAACTATTAAAACCTTGAGATGAAGACCCTGATTCAAAATTGGTGGAAAAGCTGATCACATTTTTGTTGTTGTTGTTGTCTTTTTAGTTGGAAGTTATTTCACAAAACCAGAACTGTTTATCAGATACAAATTTTATCAAAATGATTACAAGATCAATGGTATTGAAAGCTGTTAAAAATGATAAAGAGGTCTTCTAGCTTTTTAATTTACTTTTTCTCTTGCTGTTTAGAGGACTATTTATTTTGAAACTTAGGCTAATGGTAGAGGTTTTACCTTAAGAAGTAATAACTTTTAGAGACTTCAATTTTATCTTTCAGTTTCGAATGTGGAAGAAGATCAGTGTATTGCTACTAAGCCAAGAATGGTGAAAAGTGCAGTTCAGCATGTGATTCTGAATGCCCACTATTTCCTACCAAATGGTAGGTTACACTTTGTGGCAAGTATAAACATTTAATATTATTTATAGTTTTCTGTGTTCCAGCTTAATAATTTATAGAAAAAACCTGCTCATTAAAAATAAATGCTTTAGGAGGGTCTTTAATTATTATAAATCAAATTCTAATTTATTTGTCTTTGTAGTCCTCCAGAGTAAACACCAGAAGATATGCACACACCTGTATTTTTCTCTGTTAGCCACCAGAAAAGATGGATTATTTTAGTACAAAAAACTACAGTGTCATCATTAAAATATTTTATGGTGAAGATGGTACTGCCAGAAACTGTGTATGTTTTTAGCTCTATTAGATTTATAAAACAAATAATACCTAATAAGTTAATTCTTCTCCCTATGATTTAGCCCCCAGATCAGATGTCTTGTGTTATTTGAAATGAGAACATTCACTTAGTTTTTCCTACCTTTAGAAAAAACCCAAAGAGTACCCTACTATTGAAGCCCATTTTTCTTTCTTTTTTGCTTTTTTCTCTTCTGGTTTGTTTCTTTGATCTTAATTATTTGTCTTCCAGAAATATACTAATGTTCCTGCACTTAGGAACTGTTCAACTAAATTCAAAGTGTTTATGAATGTTTGTTTCCTACTTTAATACACTGTGCATTGGACAGTCTTGAAAAGTACTTGAAAAGTGACTACAGAACTTAGGTTCTGAAACTTACAGAAAGGATCAGCTCTGAAATGTGAATAATCAGATTGCAAGTAAGCTGGCAGAGGCTTCATGACTACAGGCTTGCAAGCTCATTGCCCAGCAAAAGGGACATAAATTCTGAGTTTCATTCCCTCTGTAAGAAATTTATAGTGCTTCTTATTTTTTTCCAGAAATTGTTTTTAATGCTTGTGATTCAAAATTTTTTTCTAAACTAAGCCAAATCCATAGATTTCAGCCCAGATTCATTGACAGAGTATCTCAGTTCTCCCAAAATACTCAGAAAGTACTATGGAGCCGTGCAAACCCACTTGCCAAAAACCCAAATCAATAGAATTTGGTGGACTTCAGGTTCAAGCACCTCACCTTTGTTGCACAAAGAACCAGAGCATGTCAGGAGGCAGAGAAATGGACAATGAAAAGAAGAGCAAAATGTTGTTACAAATCCAAATGAGAGTCACTCTTTTTTCTTTTCTTTCTTATTGTCTGGGTCAATGTTTTTGAGTAAAAAAACTTCACTATTGTTTAACTGATCACTTTAAACCCCACATCAAAGGATTGCTGTTCTTGTGATAGCTCCTCTTAGAGAAACCTCTCTTCATAGACAATGAAATGATGTGTTTTAATTAATATTGTAATAGCTCAGTGGTACAGCAGGCAAGATTTAATCAGCCAGTGAACTGTTTTCATTAGACCAGAAGCAAATCACGGAGTTTATTTATCTTCTAGGTTTATGGAAATCAGTGCATCTTTAAAGCATCTCTACATATTCCATAACAAAAATCCTTTGCTGCTTTTGAGGTCTTTAAGTTGCTGTTTGTGTCTCCAAAGTTTTTGCAAAAATAATGGACTGGCAAATTGTTGTGGTGTTGTGTGCGCCAACTAAATGTGCCGGGATTTGAATTGTTTTGAGTGATTAAATCTCACATGTCTGCAAATGCCCTTTGCAAACTTCAGCATTTGGAGATTTGCTGCTGCTCTTACAATACTCTGGGGATAGCTTTTACTTAGAACAAAACACCCTGGAGGAAAGAAATGTGCTTTTTATCTAGTCTGGAGCAAAGAGCTGGCTTGTGCTTTGGATGCTCTCTCTGCAAGGGAGCTGGCAGCCAGGGCTGGCCAGTTCAAGCAGGAGCTTGTTGGTGACATCAGGAGGCATGGCTCCATACAAAGCACCCCAGTGCATCTGCAGAAGATTATTTTGCTCACTTCTGGGGTAAACACATGCAAGAGCTTTTGCAAGTCAGGAAAAAGGCATGAGTTCTTTTGCCAACATGGTGTGTTGCATAGAGTTTGGTAAAACACATGGAGCACAAGTATCAAAGTGTTAATGAGATCCTACCAATGGACAACCAACAGTAAATTTTAGCAATAAAGACTCCAAATTGCTTTGGTCTGCTGCCAGAGTCACTGCTGAACATATTTTTCTTTTCTTCTTCTTTCTTTTTTTTTTTTTTTTTTTTTTTTAATTAAATAGAGAGAAAACCATAGGAGATAGTGCTGAAAATCAATAACTTTAATAATAATGCATTAACTGGTTAGCTGTAAGGAATTGTTCTAAAGAAAACTCCGCATTTGACAAAGCTTTGTGTGAGACAGAAGCACTCTGGGGTCAGGGCAAGGGAAGAGATTTATTTCTTGAGAGGAACTGTTGTTGTGGCAATAGCTATGGGGGAGGTTTGGTCCCACTGCTTGTTCTGAAAGCTAATTCATTAGAGGGATCAGAAAAGAATGTCAGAGATTAAAATACAACTTGTTTTTCTGCTGCTGATCTTCACTTGCATTCTCTTCTTCTGGGGTGGGGAGGCCCAGCACATGATCACACTGTTTTCACTCCTGCACTGGTACAGCTGAAGCACTAACCCTCAGGCAGCTGTAGTGGAGGGTCCCAGTACCTCCTCTGTGGACACCCCTGACCTGAATATACCTGGACAGGTGGTGACCACAAATATGTTGTAAAGAAATATTACAGAATTTACAGTGAACCTTTTTTTAAAAAAATTTTATGCACATTTTTCTTTCTTTTCATTATCTCTATCGCTCTTCCTTGGTTTGAACATATTTGTTTGAAGCTGATTTGGCACACAATTTTCAGTCTGGTCTAAGGTTTGTTCTTTCATTCCAATGTTATATTTAATTGCTTTTCTTTCTCTCTGTATTAGATATATTTATTGTGTCTTTCTGGCTTCATTTCTGTTTCTTGACTCCAGCTTTCCTCTTTCTTCTCTTGCAGCTTTTGTTCCCCTCAGTGTTCTCTCACTGCACATTTTCAATTTTCTACAAGGAAGGACTTCCATGGGGGAAAAAAATTTATTGTGTCAAAGCTCCTTTTCTTTTAGCAGCATTCACAGCATAAACTACTGTTTTTCCAGAGAGATGAAAAGCTAGATTTCTTTTCCACCAATAAGCGAACCCACAGGTTGTGTCACCTGGAGAGGACTGGATTTTTTATTCTTTTCTCCATTCCTCTTACAGATATGTCCATACAAGGTCTTGGCTTTTATTTCAGGAATCAGGGAAGCTCTCACCTACATCAGCTTTGTAGCAGCAGCACTGGAAAATTGTAACATTTGTTTTATTATAACAGCATAGGAACCCCTCACTGATTTCTGACTGAAAGTTGGGTCCCTGTTGAGGAAGAAATAAAAATTAAACAATGTGTTGGCACCATTTCTCTTGCTCAAACCTTCCTCACTTGTTCAAGAATTGGGAGACAGCCTGTGACTCTCCATTCCTCAAAGTAGCACAGCTCCAGGCAGCTACATAAACATGCTCAGAGCTCAGCAATTGCACAAAACAATGTCTCAATTAGTGCTTCTTTTTGTCAAATCAATGAATAGTATTTATGTTATAAATCATAAGGAGTAGACTACCCCAGATTTGGCTCCACTTCTCCTGGATGTTAATAGAAAACTAACAAAACCCAAACAAGTAGGACATCTGTTGGTTTGGATCTGTGCTGAGTGGCTGCTAACTCCAGGTGAAGTTCAAGTACTTCTGTCTACATATGTGGATGTCTTGCTTCCCATCTCTACAATACTTCACACTAAGTACTGTCATATCTAATCTCCTTTGGAGTAAAAAATTAAAAAAGGTCATATAATTTTTGATATTTGAACGTGTTTTTATTCCTTACCTTTACTGACATATAGTTCACATCAGGATAGTTTATTACAGGAGCTGAAGAGTAATTTAAAAAAATAATGAAACTGTCTGGGAAGGTTTGTAGGCTTGTTCCCATGAACAGTAGAGGTGACAGGCACTCCACCACGGTGTGCCAAACTCCCACTCTGCAGCAATGATAAGGGGTTTCATATCATTAGCCATGGTGGTGGATTGACCCAGGCTGGGTGCCAGGTGCCTGCCAAAGATGCTCCATGACTTCCTTCCTCAGAAACTATAATGAAAGGCACTTGAGTCGAGATGACGTCGGGAGAGATCACTCACCAATTACTGCCACGGGCAAAACAGACTTGACTGGAGGAAATTAGCTTAATTTGCTACCAATAAGATCAGAGTGGGGTAATGGGAAATAAAAGACAAACATTAAAACCAACTTTTGTCCACCCCTCCTTTCCTCCTGGACAAGACTTCAATCCTGATTTTCTCTATGTCCTCCTCTCAGAGGCACAGGGACGGGGAATGGGGGCTGTGGTCAGTTCATCACATGTTGTCTCTGCTGTTCCATCCTCCGCATGGGGAGGACTCCTCACACTCTTCCTCTTCTCCAGAATGGGTTCCTTCCCACAGGAGACAGTCTTCCATGAACTTCTCCAGCAGGAGCCCTTCAAGCTGCAGTTCTTCATAAGCTGCTCTAGTGTGGGACCCTTCCACGGGGTGCATTCTTTCAGGAACATACTGCTCCAGCATGGGTTCCCCATGGGGTCACAAGTCCTGTTAGAAAACCTGCTCCAGCGTGGGCTCCTCTCTGCACAGGGCCTTAGGTCCTGCCAGGAGCCTGCTCCATTGCAAGCTTCCCATGGGGTCACAGCCTCCTTTGGGCGTCCACCTTCTCCAAGGGCTGCAGATGGATCTCTGCTCTGGTGCCTGGAACAGCTCCTCCCCCACTCTCTTCACTGCCCTTAGGGTTTGCAGAGTTGTTTCTCACATATTTTCACTCCTCTCCCTGGCTGCTGTTGCACTGGGGTTTTTTTCCTCCTTCATAAAGACATTACCCCTGAGGCTCTACCAATGTTTCTGATGGGCTCAGCCTTGGACAGTGGAGTGTCCATTTTGGAGGTGGCTGACATTGGCTCTGCTGGACACGGGGGAAGCTTCTGGCAGCTTCTCACAGAAGCCATCCTTGTAGCCCCCCTGACCCCAAAACCTGGCAACACAATCCCAGTACAGTCATAGAGTCTTGCAGGGCCTTTAAGTAACAGAAATGATCATGAGGGGGCAGAGCTGTACAGGTTGCAGTATAAAGACCTCAGTTAGAGGTTTTCATATAAGATTTGCTTCTAAATGTTGTAACATACTACAAAATTTAGAAGAAATGTGTTTTTAATGCAGAAGTCTCCTAAAAGCAAGGTGGAATCAATCTGTAGAGAATGCTACAGAATTACTTGGTGTCTCACTGAGGATGACACTGTTAGCTACAGCTGAGTTTCTTCCGCACCTGTATAGCACAGGTGACAGCCTTGACTCAGTGTAAGTTTAATGGGAATAGAAATGCCTCATGCAGCAAGGTGTTAGAGCTGTTTCAGACATATGAAATGGCCTGACTAGGTTTTTGAGAAGAGAAGCACTATGTTCTGTTCAAAAGGAAAAATGTTTCAGAGGTGAACAAAACAATGCTGAAGTGGCTTTCTTTGAATGTTATTTCTACTTTTCCTTAAAAAGCCACATATGGGAGATTTGCAAGAGAGGAAGGTTTGGGAAAAAACCAAACAACTCACATTTGGTAAAGTGGAGTGATTTAGTCAATATTACACATGATTCCTGAACTACCTCATTTTAGAAAAACACTGCCTCTTGTATATCAAGTGAGTATGGGCAGGATTCAGTGCTATTTGTACTAACGAAGCTTTAAGGTCTATTGTTTGAGGCTTTTTGACATCTAAATTCACTTCAGCCCTTTCAAAATTCCCAGGGCATTTAACAGAGTACATGCAATGCTCTAAGGTATAGTTGTGTAAACTGCCTCCATGAAGTATTTACAGGCCTTCTGCAGTCAAAGTTCTTCATCAAATCTCATTTCCTTCTCAGTATTTGATGCTATAACCAGATAAAGGCATTGAAACACTTTAAGGGCTGGAACTTGTTCCTCTATAACAACATCACATAAAATGAAGTGTGAAAGAAATAGGAAGTAAACCTGAGGGATCAAAGAGAAATCTGTGGCTCAGAGCAGGGAAAGCCACTCAAAAACAGTGTATGCAGCTAGTGTTGGATTGATATTCAGCTATGGCCATGTTGTAGACAAGAAGAACATCCATGTCTTGCCAACACCGATGTCTAGGTCTCTGTTTTTCTCCCTGTGTTTGCGGACCAGCCACAAGACCTTACTTTGAAACATAAAACACCTTGGACAAGAGCTTCAGGAAGGAGATAATTTCCACAGATCCTTGCTTGGTACACCTTAGCTGGGCTAAGTGAGACAGCTACTCACTCAACACTATCTACAGCTACAGTTCCTTTATATATTTTAGTCTGGGAATTCTAGATTAATTTGTCTCAAATTACAAGTCCAGTTTAAAATAATATCGTAAAAGCAGTGACAGATGCCACAAAAAAAAAAAGCCCCCAACCAAACTCCACAAAAAGTCCTCCTCAGAGATAAAGGCACCAGCTGGGCTGAAATTTCAAAATTATGTTTACATGGAGTGATTTGATGATGCACAAATGTGTGTATACATGTAAGAAAGCCTTTTGAAAGCTTTTGAATTAGTTTAATGGTATTTTCTGGTTTTAACAGAGTGGCAGTTTCTCAACATGTATGGCAATTGCAGGGCATTTAATATCCACTTTGCTGTTTTGTATAGAACTTATTTTTCAGTCCATTAATGCAGTACATTTACATCTCATAGGACTGCTACAACTTTTTATAAACCTCAGGTGGTAACTCTTGAACCATTTTTCCATCTTCTCTCCCCAATATTTTAATGACTTCATCGACTTATGTGAGATCTTTCATCAGCTGTCTACACAATGTATGTGTCTGACCTCCTTATCCCTGCCTTTCCCCACCTGCACACCCAATCTGTCAGTGTTAAAGGTTTCAATTTAAATAATAAACCAGAAGTGATTCCTAAGCCCAAAAAGAAGTGACAGTCCAGGAAACATGTCTCTACTGGACCTTCTCACCAGGAAGGCTCAGGAGCTTATTGCCCTCTCCCCTCTGCTCTCCTTTCCCCCCTGTTCCTTCTGAACAACTGGCATATCTCTAATGTCTCCTCCCCTGCACATGTTCCCAGATATTACCTTCTGTTTCATCATTGAACTGGTACATTCAGGCTTGAGCCTATCTTCCAGGAGCCACCAAAGAGTACTGCCAAACACAGTGTGTTTCCAGCTTTCTGCATGGAACTGGGTACTGTCTAAGGACACCTTTTCACCTGCTTCACCCACAGATGATCTTTTGTCTCTGTCCTGGCTCCTGGAATGATCTCTCCATGTGCAAGATAAAAGTTCATATTGCTCCTTTATATCCTACTTTGTTTTGTTCTGTCACCCAGCTGTACTGCAAATGTTCTTGCAGCTTCATATATTTAAAAGCCAGCCAGATGAAAAGAGGCATATGTAGCAGCAAACACAGCACAGGCACGTGTGCTGATAAGATTAATTCCTTGTCATCCGCTATAATGTTAAATCTAATTTGAATTGCAGCCCTTGGGACCTGCAATTACATTTGTCCATCTGTCAATAAATTGCCATTTTGAGTTGTACTGTAGTTAATTGCAGTTAATATACAAAGCTTTTCCCTTGCTGTTCTTCCATCCCCTTACATAACCCCTGGGTTTTTTTTTCAAAGTATAATTAGAGCTAAATAAACAGAAGCAACACTGAGTTAGCAAGTTATTTTTTTAAGAAAAAGCTGAAGGGTCAGGATAGATATTTTCTGCTCAGGTCTAGATAAAAAAAACCCCACCAACCATCTCTAACTACAGAAAAAATGAAGGAATAGGTATAAAGGAAACCAAAGTACAGGAAACTAATAAAACACAATACTTACCTAAAATACACACTTTGTTTCTAACACTTTGCTTCTAGTGATGAAAATGTTCGCTGTGAACATTCAGTTTTGAATCTCTTGTTCCTTGTTAGCATCTGAGATAATCTCTAACCCAGCTGAGTTATGGGCAGTCCCAGTATCCATTTTAGTTTTACCCGTAAGGATGGTGTGAGCTTCATCTAAATCTGCTTTTCTTATGTACTCTAAAGAGCCTTGTAAAAACTCTTAATTCTCTATGGAGGATGGAAAGAAATTTGAGTGTTTATTTTTAGAGTACACTTGCTGCCTTCAAATTTCCTAAGCTTTTCTAGAAAAAGTCAGGTAAATATTAATACCTTGAAACAAGTTGGAAACTTTGAGATTTCTGGTGGTAGCACATGAAATATATTACAGATTAAAAATAAAATTAAAGGGATGTTTCAGTTTTTATAAAAATAACCTTTACTTTCTTTTTTGCTTTTCTAATTTATACTAAGGGCTTTAATTTACGCCAAAATCCAAACTTTTCCTTTTAGCAAAAAATGCAAGTTTTTTTTTTATGATCTGACCTTCTGTTATGAATCATTATGTTTCAATTAGTATTATAATATTTGTAGATAGTAAACAAGATATGCATCACTTTCCAACCCTCATATATGACTTCTTTTTTTTTAATATAATATTTTTGTTACTGGTGGAGGAGAGCAAAGAATCCAAAGCTAAGCTCTTCTCAGTGCTATTCAGTGAGGACAAGAAGCAATGGGCACCATTTGAAATACAGATAGCTCCACTTAAACATGAGTAAAGACTTTCACTTTAAGGATGATTGAGCCCTGTAAGAGGTTGTCAGAGAGGCTGTGACCATCCCTGGAGAAGCTAGAAACCTGCTGCAAATGGTCCTAGGCAACTTGCTTCATAGCAGGGTGTTGGACTTGATGGTCGCCAGAGGTGCCCTCCAGCCCTAGCTGTTCTGTGGCTGTTCAACCACCTTGGTGAGTGCAAAGTGCCCTTGGTAAAGGGCTTTCTGTTCACTGTTTGAAATTGCCTTTTTGTCCTTTGTTGACTCAGAAATTGATTGAATGGGTTGCGCTCCAGTGTCTTCCTAGTGACTGAGGGGAGGCTGAGCAGCCAGAAGTTCCCCAGGTTCTTTTTCCATGTTTTTCAAAGCTGCATTTTTAGTTGGCCTTCTGCCAGCTCTCAGTGACCTATCCATCACTTAAAAAAATAAAATTAAAAATAGCAGCACTTTAATTACAGTGGTCATTTTTGTTAAGCCCTGTAGTAAAATTCTATGCAGTCCCATTGATCTGAATACATCCAGTTTATCTAAAATGCCTGCAAGTTTTTGCTTCCCATAGTTTTTCCTATCTAAACAGGTATGTGCAGAGGTCCAGGAGCAGGCTTTGCTTGTGAAACAGGAAGTAAAAATATATTCCTGCATGTTTTTTTTCTGGTTTGTTTATGGAGGAGCTCATTAGAAAAAACCAAATCTTTTGCCAAAGCTAATTAATTAATTATCTAATATTAATTGATTAATTAATAAAAATTCTTAGTTAGTAACAGTGATGAGTAAATAGCCTAGTACAGTGATGAGTAAATAGCCTGTGTACCTTTCTGGGCTTGTCAGACACTCAAAAAAATGTATTCAAATTAACATTTCTGTCAGTAACCTGAACCGCGCAATTCTGCATCTCTCTGTACTCTGTACAGCAGTAAAGTGGCCTCAATTTTGGATTACTTTCAGTTGCCTTAATTTCTCTTATTTCAGTTTATTCTGGAAATGAGATAAGTTAGCAGGAAAAAAGCAACTTAAATTCAGAATAAGAACATTCCTAGAGGGACTTAATGCTTTTTAATGACTGCATAATACCGTCTCCGTGTATTTTCATGTAATTAAGACTCAAGAACTAAACAAAATGTGCACAGCTTGTTAATGTTGAAGAAAAGAAGTATTTTCAGGTTAAAGAGGTTCTTTTAAGACCTGTAGGATAATAATGCTGAGACACATTGCATAAATGGGTTAAACCATTCACTGTAAAAATTTGACTACACATTTTAACAGTTCTATGCACAGAAATGTGTAAATTAATCAAATTATGTAGCTAAATTTATTGTGAAATGCCATATGGAAGATCATTTTAACAGCTATGAAAAATCCCAGATGTTCTAATGACAAAAAAGGATTAGGGCCCTTTTGAAATATCGAGAGGAGTATTTCCAACTGATGGACTGTATAAAATTATTGTGTAAAATTTTATGATTTTACACACAAACTTAGTTCTCCAAGCCAACATTTACACGCAAATTCTCCTGTGCCTTCTTTTTGGAAGAGGTATTGCAGATTACTTCAATGTTTTCCTTTCTGTACATAACAACCTATCTTCATGACAATTCTGCTTACCCTGGTATTCATCCTTCCTTGCTTTAATAGTGGTAACTGTATCCCGAAGGCATTGGCAACTGGAAACACCTCTGCCAAGACTGAGCTGATGGGTGGGTACAAGGTGAAGAAGGGTGAAGCCTAAGCAAAACATGGCTTAGAAAGGGGTTGGAGTATTTGGCAGTGATAGCTAAATTTACAGCACTGGATCTTCCTTCGCTTTTTACGCACAGAATGTTTTGTGCTGCCACTGTAAGGAGTTGAAACCCCTGTTTTGTACAGAAGCAAACACATGGTCATGTCTGCCTAGGTAAGAGAACAGTGGAGAGAAACAGTGTCTTGCAAGAGTGTCTGAAAGAGTGACTACCAAATTTGGGGTTGAAATAATTTTACAGAAGAAATTAAATAGGTGACAAGCAGAAATGAGCACAGGGAAAAGATCAGTAACTATTGTTATGAAAAGGAAGGACTGACTAAAAAAATGTCAGAAAAAGAGAAATGGCCTTTTCAACCACTAATTTTACCATTTCTGTATTAATGTGGGACCTCTAAAGAACTAATATTTGTGTTTACTTCCACACCTCACTGTGTACCAGATCTGAGAGAAATGTGAGGATGTATACCCTGTTTGTGAATGGCTGACATGGAAACTTAGCTTGATCTGAATATTGTTTACCATATTCTACATCAGCCTTTTCTTAAAGAGCACACCTCTAGCTGCTTTACTCTGTTGGGGCTTTTATTATTTGATGAAGTGTGTTCAGTTAGAAGAGGGAAATCACAGTGCTTTTGAAACAGGAACATACACAAACCTTAAGAGAATTCTGCTAGACCTTAATCAATAGTTTAAGGAGAAATATAATTAGTTAATTCAGCCTACTTTTCCAGTCCCTGTACACAGAGAAATAGTCATGTTGAGCCAGTAATTTGCTTGCATATTCTCCCTTTCCAAATATAGTGAATTGAATAGGCTTTTGTTAAGTACAAATACTTGATATCAAGCTTTTCTAGATAGGTTGACTTTTTATATTTTAGACCAATTTACTAGCAGAATGATCACATAAAAAAAAAAAAAAAGAGTGGTCTCCCTGGTACAAAGTGCAGTATGAACAGGTATTTACAGGAGAACTAAGCCTCAGAAGCTATGAAACTAAACAGAAGGATGGGAAAAGATGCAAAGAGGTGGAAAGGTGATTAGAATAATACAAATTATAAGATTTAGCATAGAATAGCTGAGCTCTTTCACACAGATTCCTTAGTACTTTCTCTGCTGTGACTAAGAACCCTGGCAGCTGCAAATATCACTGAAAGTGAATTTTGCATGAGAGCAGTTACAGAAGACTTTCATTAACTTTGGAGTCAGTGAGACTCAGCTGCTTAAATTGTCACTGTGAGCAAGTTCAAGAGGAAATGATCACTCAGCTCATGTAGCTGCCTAGGGATTTTTCCATTGCCCAGATCCTTGTTAATATTTCTTTTGGCAAAGTTAGATCAGCCCCTCAGTCCTCACCCCAGATGCCAGTTTGGCAGACCACAATGTTTAAATCCTTGGAGAATGAAAATTGTTTTACCTCAAATCAGGAAAATATCTGAGCAGTGGTGGGTCTTGATTTTTATTTATTTTATTGTAATTAGGATGAATACATTCTAAAGGCTCAGTCATGCCAAGTTTAAAGGCTTAGTACATCATGTAAAGAGAAGTTTTTTCAAATACAGAATGAAGCCCACAGAAACAAAGACTCCTTTTCTTAGTATTTGGTACTAATATGTATGCATACTAATGTGTATGTGAGAGACAATCAGACCTTACAAGCTCATGTATATGTCATTAAATGGATGAGAGAACAGAGAAGTAATAACTAGAAAGGAAGGTGATAAAGATGCCCCTGTATTTAGCAGTACAAGAAGGCTATCTACCTTTTATTCTAAGGATCCCCACTATTTGAGAATGGTACTGGAAAATGCAAGTTTTAAAAAGCAAAATTCCATCCTTTTATGTCTTTACATTTATGTTTTTACGTTTTTGTTAGTGTGTTCCAATCCCACTGGCTTAACCAGTGTCTTTACCACTTACATCAATTATGCATCCTTCTGAAAGGCTTAGCTGTGGGACCATGTGAGAGTTCAATGCATATGTGATGGAATCAACCACAAGGCAGAAAAGAAAATCATGTTCTAGTGCTCTTAGTGTAGGACCCTTCTTATGTTGCCATCTTTCTGCTTTTCTGTTACAATGGCTCTGCTTCCATCATAATTAAGGGCTCTGCTCCTGCTCTTACTGCTTTCCTTCAGTGAATAACTAAATACAGCATGGTTTTTCTTCAATCAATTCTCCATTTATCTTTTCATGGACTTGGTGCACATTTTGGCAGACTCCCTGCTGGCTGGGTGTTCTTATGGTGCGACTGGAGTGTCCCTGAGAGATTCTGAGAGTCTGATGGCTGAATCTATTTCTGTCGTCTTTTCTCACATGAGGAACATTTTCTCTAATTACTGCAGCTCTGATTCAGAGAAGCCCTGGATTCAAACATCAGCTTCCACCTGGATGTAGGTGTTTAGGGATTTCCTGAAGTGAACCCTCTTACCCTCCAAATAAATGCCCAGGGTGCAGAACACTGTGCTGTAAAATTAAGTGCCTTAAGAACTAGTTTTTGCTTTTGATTTGAAAATACCACAAAGGCTGTGACTGAGCAACTGAAATAAATTCTGGGTATTTGCTAAGGCTGTGACTGAGCAACTGAAATAAATTTTGGATATTTGCTGCTGAAATAATGTAATAATAATATTGTGTTTTGTTATTCAAAGTTCATTAGCAGAGCATGACTACTAAGAGAAAGGATGGATGAATTTTTGAGCAGTCACTGTCACATGGCTGTGCTTTCCTGAGCCGCTTGGAAGCTGCCTTGACACAATTCAAAACACTGGACGTTCACTTTTTAACTTGTATTTGACATGGTGATGGTGTAAGAGTAGAGTCCTTGTGTTGTGATAAGTGTTGTGGAGTTGTTGTTATGGCAACTGCACAGTTTACACCACCAATTTTTAAAATCAGGTTTTAAACCAGTGAAGGACTAAGTATGAACATATATTGTGACAGCTTAATCTAAAGCTGATTAAAGACTTCTGATTCCATAAACTTGTTCATACAGAAAAAATGTTGGAGGAGGACTGGACTGGATTCACAAACTCACCAATTTCTGAAAGTAGAAAGGACTCCTACTTATTCCCTTAATATTTTTTTATAAATTCAAATTCTACTTATTAACGTTAAAAACTGAACTGAGATCAGTTTGTTTCAAGGATCTGTTCTAGAAATGCCTGTGTGCTCAAATGTCAATTATGGAGCTATGATCTTTCTACTTTCAGATTCATTAGGAGACTGGCACCTTTTATTTTTTGCTAACTTTCATAGAAAGACATTCTATTTTGAATTTCAACACAAAGATGCCATTGAAATATTCAGATAAATATGCAAAAGAGCTTTTAAATCGGTTCTTCAAAAACCTGGTCTCAGAATGAAGTATGTCACAGGTAAGATTCAGGGTTATTTAACAATTGTTTGAATTAATTCTTTCAGTTGAGAGTCTTAAAAGCATTGAGTGGAAATGATTGCATTACTTCCTCCTCAGCAGAACTAGCTGTTCAGTAACTAGTGTATAACTCTGATTTAGTGAATGTGACTTAGAAAACCCAGTTCATTATGGTGATCAATATTAGCAAGCTCATCACCTGCATGGATTCTTTTATGAGCTCTGGTCACTAAACTTGAATTATGTGCTAGTTCTGGGGTAGTTTGCCATCCCTGAGGAAAAGTACCCTTGACCTGCCACTGCTCTTGGCTCTTGTGAAATACAGAGGAGCCAACAGTACTGCCGTGCTCTCACCCAGGCACCTCCCAGGTGCTGTGACACTGCAACCTCGACAGTTGGTAGGAAGGTGAAGGGTAGCAAAACCTGGTAAAATATTTCAAAACACTTTTTAAAAAAATCTCATTATATAAACTGTTTAATACAGACGAGTGAACAGCCATCAGCTTTGCAGTGTGTGAGTTTCCTTCAACGATTTCAGAAATTACATTCCCTCCTATCTGTGCCTCCTTCAATTTGTGATGTTTTGCTGTTTTCCACAGGTATATACTTAAAGTGTGTTATTGCTTTTGGTTAGGAGGTGCAAGACAAGGGAGATGTAATCCTACTTATTATTTATTTTTACTTCTTGATTGCTTGCTTTGTTTTTAGTGACGTTAGGTGAATAAATAGATGGAAGACCTGTTATGTAAAGCTGTTTACTCATCATAGCTTTGGAAAGAACATCACTGTGATATATATTAACTCATGTTACAATTGCCTTAATAGAGGTTGATACTGAAATCCAGTCATAACCTATGAGTAACCATTAATTAGATTAAGCTTCTTCAAATTCCCAGCAGTGGAAGGAAAAATGTATGAAAGAGGAAAGTAAATAAAAGGAAAGTAATTGACAGGATGGGAGAAAAAAAAAACCTCAGAGAAAAGGCTGCCTGTGGCCAAAGATGAGGTTGTTGAAAGGTCTCTGATAGCTGTTGCAGAAGAAAGAGCCATTAAGCTCAGAGATTTCAGGGAACACCTGGTTGGGAAGAAAAAGTTTTCTTAGAACTCATCATGTACAGGACAATGTAAGAGAAGTTGGCATGCTTTGGATGGTATACAAATAATTCAATATTGTGCAAATGGGTTGAAAAATAAGAGAGACCTCTAAGGGGTGAATCATGCTACCTAATGTTAAAGCACAACAGGGAGTCTTTACATTAGAGAACATGACTTTTCAAGCCTGTTTTCAATGCTTTTGAATTCCTTAAGATTTTATTCTATTCTAACTTAACTGTTGTGATGGCTGGATGCAATAATATACTATGGAATTTTTCACCATTCTCTCTATTGCATTATGGTGTTTCAATAATGTGCTGTTGGATCTTTAACAAGGGTCTGCCACAAAACCTCTTTGAACTACATGTAACAGTGGGTGCTTGGAGATGAAGAGTGAAAGATTGTGAAAATGGACTGTTTGAATAAAAATAACTTCTCTTCAGCTGTAATCAAGGATGAAAGAACTGCACAGCTGTTTGGGTTTATGTTTTGTTCTTTTCCTTTCCAGTAAGGTGGGTGACAGTACTGACAGCATATGGCTTGATAGAGGCTGAAAGGTGAAAAACGTCTCCTAAAGTTTTTTTCCCAGTACTCTTGAAAATACCTGCCATTTGGTGCAATCTCACCCATTTTAAAGAAAAAAAAAAGTGCAGTTTAGAAAAATGAAGTAAAGTCTGGCAAGGACAATTTAGCAGGGAAATTATCTCATTTCTAATTTGAGGTGGAATTTGAACAAAGAGCTCTTGAAGTGCTGTGATGCCTTCTGGGCCCCTCACCAAATGAGCACATCTGCTAATTTAGCCAGCCCTTCCTGCATCCACAGCAAGCTGGAAAGATATTTCTCTTTTCCCTTCAGCCTTTTGGCTGGTCTAATTGAGGGCAGCGAACTACTTTGTTCTTGTTATGAAAGACACTTTAATAAATGGGTTCCATTTTGCACTTTATTTAAGACTATTCAGCTTTAAATGCTCTTCTCACAAGTTGGTCTTCCACAAGTCATTTTAATTGCTCCAACATACTCTTAATTTGGTCTGACTTCATTAAACAAGGGAGAACTCTTAGATATATTTTATCTAACTAATAGATACCTCTGCCATAGAAAACCATATGTGCGTCAGATATTTTACTAGGCTTGATAGGCATATATATAAATGATATTTTGAAGAAAAGAACCAGACCTTCTTATTATTTAGTGTTTAAAGCTCAAAAGAGAACTCCAACAATCATATCTCTTGGAGGATTATATCAAGAAAGAAAACCATGACAAATGCATTAACTTTTAGGAGACATTTCTTACCAAATCCAGGCATCACTTAGGGTTGAAGTTATGAGCATTTCTTGTTGGGTCAGGAAAGAACTTGTGTCAGCTTGCTCCTTTGAAAAACACTGACAATTATTTGCTAATTTGCAGGAGGACTGGAAAATAAAATGTCATACAGGTATCCACAATGCACTTTGGAGAAGAAGGAGGGATGATTCAGCTGACTACAATCAGATGTCAGAGATGTGACTGACTTTGGGCGGTTTTCAAACTAGTTCCAGCAGAAGACTTTTGGGTCTACAGATTAGGTGTGGCAAATCATATTTATGACTACTGACACTGAATTTAAACCCAGCGTGGCAGTTTATCTGCTAAATGAGAAGAGCTAGGTGTCTGAGGAAAATGGTTTAAAAAATATTAGAAAGGAGTCAAGGGAAAGATGCTGAAAACTGGAGAGTGTCTGAAAACCCATTTTTTTCTAGATTTAATGCATCTGTCTTAGCTGTCCAGAAACCCAGAGTCTCTCTGGCTGTTTTTGGCATCATTAACTGTTAATTTTGTAACAGTTAATAGCTTATGCAATATAAACCATAAAGAATTTAATCATGTCTTCCATGATTAATTTGAGCATACTATGCTGCAGAGCACAGGCTCCCCAGGGAAGTAGTTAAACCACCAAGCCTGACAGAGTTCAAGAGGAGTTTGGAGAATGCTCTCAGGCACATGGTGTGGCAACATGATGGAGCAGTGGGTGCTTTCACAGCATTATGTCAAGGCAGTGTTTCAGGGTCTGGGCTTAGAGGATACAAGAGAGCAATGGCTGCTGCAAGGGTGTTGGAGGACTGCGAGGGCTTGAGGGAGCACAGCCTGGACTGGACTTGTATATTGGGAGCTATGTGGAAGATATTGTTTTCAAGGAATTACCAGAATCTTGAACAGACAACATCTGTTCCACTGGGCCTTGTACTTAGGGCTTGAGAAGCTCATATTTATTAATGTATACTGCAACCTATCTGGGCTCATTAGCTGGAATGAGCAAAAGGGAGAACTCTCCATGGACAGGATTTGCTCTGGGCAGTGAGCTGTGAGAAAATCTACCATCCAAGGTTACATGAATTGTGGGTGCCCTGTGACTGAAGGCATGTCAAATTTGCTTGTCTATATGTTTTCTCATCCTGTCTCATTGAAGCAGTTATCTAATTAAGCTGTTGGTTGTTGGGCCTTATTGAGATACAGAAAGAGCCCTGCATTCTCTCTTAGTCCACTCCTCCTGGAGCAGAACAAATTTTCAATATGGAACCCTCCTGAGATTAATTGTCTCAAAGGCAACTAAAACTGTAAGAGGTGTAGATAATCAGGGAGTGGGATCCTGAATTTGTTCATGGGGTTAAGTTATTCAACACTATAAGTATACTCATTGGTTAATACATAGCCACAACCTCTTTGAAAACAATTTTTAAATTATGGGAGGAAATGTGAGATCAAAGTGCAATAGATGATTTTAGTAGTACCTTTTCTCTGCTACAGCAATCTATTTCACAGCATAAAACACCCTTGTTTTCCTTTCACTACCTCTAGAAACTTTCATCTCATATGGGAAGATATTTTTATAGACAAAATTTACAGGAATAAAACCAGAAAGCAATTTACCTCAATTTACCTCATATTTAGATCAGAGGAAGTCATATAACCTTTTTATGCAATTCAGATTAGCACCAGCCAGGGTTAAGTTTGATGTCATTCTAAAAGCATTGCTTCTGACATAAAAATACTAACTCCTGTGCAAGCAGAAAGTCTCCAAAGGTTTACAGCATGGATCTAATGAAAAATAAAAATGATTTTCTCTTCTAGAAACCCTATTTTTTTTCCCCAATTTGATGTGTCTTAAAAGGATTCTTCAAAAAAAAGCAATGTATTTGTCCACGTGATAAAATTGCTCAGTTGCACAGCTGAGACTGGCACTTAAGCATGAATTACAGACAGAAGTGAAGTCTTGACAGCACTGCTTATTTGAGTGTGGATGCTTAAAAACCCAGTTAAAGAATGTTTGAAATACAGTCATTTCCCTGGCTTGTTATTACAGATTCCAAAGGGATGGTTCAAGTATCTTAACATTCAGAATGTAAAATGAGAGTCTATTGATCATCACTAAATGTGAGCTAAGGAGAATTAGTTTACCTTGAGGGCTTGCCTGTAACATGAGTGTTGTAACTCTACAACTAATATGACAACTTTCTTTATCCACCCAGAGGAGGCAGAGAAGGTTATTTTCCTAGTTGTTATTCAGAATTGCACAGGTGGGGAATGAACTATTAGATGTACCGTTATGAAAAATCCCAGTTACTGCACTATATCTAGGATCTTCTTTCCTCACAGTTGCTGTTAATATTATCTCTTTGGAAAATTACACGTAAATGTGATAAGGAAATGCTAATCACTTTAAAAAATACCATCTAGGAGACATTTCTGATATTTTTCATTGAACTTCTCCACTTCATGAGATTCTGATACTCTAATACCTTTGGTCAACATTAGCTACCATAAAAGTTAGCTGGTGTTCTGTTGGTGCAGCCAATGGGGCTTCACTTTTTATTCAGTGCATCGTTGCATTGCAGAAAATGAAACAGGGTTTTCAAAAAATCCAGTAAGTTTTAGTCTTTATCAGAGGTGAACTTTCTCTCTCCTTTTCACTCCATCAAAGAACATGTACTACATTAAAAATTCATAAGCTTTTGGCTGGTACAGCATCTTGCTGGTACATCTTCTTGTGTCAGAGAAAGATTGCACCTAAGTACTCACTAAACCAGCTACCAGAAAATGTTGTTATGATTACACCAGGAGATTTCAACAAGCCAGACCACACTGAGTGCTATCATATCAAGCTGAAGAGGGGACTAGTGTATTTGAGGGTGAAGGAAAGTAATTTCCAGGAATTTAGGACTTGACAATTACTTTTGTAATTTCACTTCCAATATTAACAGTCTGTGATAATTAGGGTCAAAATTATCCAGCCTGAATTTTCTTCTGGAGTCTCAGATGAATGAAGTAATGAAACAAATTGGAATTGGTAAAATAGCCAAAGCTTGCATGAAGCAAGAAGGCATAATTCACTTTTCCACAGCTTACCATTGCATCAGGAATTTTTGTTGACAGTGCTCAAAAAGAATAGAAACGGATTTCTAAAAACATGTAGAAGCAAGGCAGAACTGATAATAGATTTGTTTGCTCTTCTTGCATCACTATTTTAGTATAAGCAGTCCTCCAAAAGCCACAGTCTGGATTGCATTTTGCTAAATTCGTTGGCAAATGCTGTCCCTGGCCTGAAGAGTTTCAAGACCACAGCTTCAATCTAGCAAATTCAACAGAATGGAGAAGAGGATGCCTGAAAGTATTACAGCCATGTTATAGATTCCAATGCATCTTGAGAGCTGTGAATCATATGGAAATATGTTGTTCTGTTACAAATAAACAGTATCTGCTACCCCAGCTACTGTTAGCTTTAGCCTGCACTAAGTGGGTTTTACCACCTGTCGTATCCTTCTGACTGCTATGATTTTATAATTCCCACTATCCCTTTCTCTGCTCTCCAATGAAGGCAGGCTGAGAGAGTTGAGCTTCTTCAGGTGGGAGAGGGGAAGGCTCTAGGACAGACCTTAGAACAGCCTTTCAGTACCTAAAGGGAGTCTGCATGAGACCTGGAGAGGGACCTTTCACAAGGGCATGTAGGGATAGGACAAGGGGTTAAATTAGCAAGAGTTTGGGTTTACACTAGATATTAGCAACAAATTCTTTACTGTGAGGATGGTGAAGCTCTGGAACAGGTTGCCCAGAGAAGCTGTGGATGCCCCATGCCTGGAAATGTTAAAGGCAAGTTTGGACTGGGCTTTGAGCCACCTGGTCCAGTGGAAGGTGTCTCTGCCCATGGTGTGGGGGATGCACACATCTTTAGGGTTCTTTCCAACCCAAACCTCCATGAAATTTTGTCTGTACAGACAAGAGAATTTGGCTCTGACCAACTCCTCAGGACATTCTTTTCCAAGTTCCCTTCCAGAGCTCCAAAAATATAACAGCCCTCATCCTTCCCTTGCTATTTTCCCCTTTATTCTACATCGTGGCTTTTCCCTCAGTTTCACATACATCTTCTAGCAAAAGAAGAAGCTTTTAATTTTTTTTGGTCAAAATGTCAGTTTCCTCAAATAGAATTTGTTTAATGTGTTTATTGTGTAAACTCAAGATGTAGACAGCTAGAACTGCATACCTTTGAAACTTGCTGCATCCTTATATTCTCCAAATGAAAACTTTCACTGATCTTTTTTCTCCTTAATGGGGCCAAACTGAGAAATATCCTATAATTTTCAGTGGGCAAAATTTACCTTTTCTCATTATAGTTTGAGTTTGTGTGGGCAGAATTTGCTTGACTCTGTCAAAGATGTTGTTTATATGTCAAATGTGGCTCAGCAGCCTCTCAGACCAGAAAAGGGAATTGCTGAAGCTGTTCCAATCACTTTAGTTAGGGTTTTGCATTCTTGACTCCTCCATAACTTAGCAAATTACCCCTCCATGCATGCAAACTTCATCCAAAACCAGTGCATGAGCTTCTCTCCCCACTTACTCAGTCTTTGTCTGAAGCAAAATTATGCAACAGCCGTATGACTAATCTGTTGTGAATAAAGCCCAGAGTTATAATTTCTGCCTGTTCTCCAAAAGTGGACTTTTGAGGATACTCCTTGAATGCTTTATGCCAAACATGACTGTTTGGATATTCATGCAGTTAAAACAGGGGCCTTCAGTGCTTTTGGCAGCTTTGTTTATAAGTCCAGCTGCATTTGGCTTGCTATTAATGCTGCAACCTCATTTTGCCTTCAACTTCTTTTCCTCTGTCTTTTAAAACCAATAAAATTACTGACTGAAACCATTTAAGTGATCTAGGCATTTGTCAGTAATTACACCTATTTCTCCAATTAATTTGCTTTTAAATTATATATTGATTACTATCAATTTCATCACCGACCTTAAACTCTGATCTGTTTTTTCTTTGAAGGTCAACATGTTAAATTCACCACCACTGGTAAATAGTGAAAGGTAGCTGTGTTTGATGGTGTGAGATGATCATGTATTGACAATAGAAAGCGATTTTAAAACACTCTGGTACATTCCGGCAATAAGTCAGTAAGACAAGGGGGAACAAAGGAGCTGCTGTTTGTGTGAGAGCTGTGACGACCTCATATAAGGAGTCTGACTTGTTTTAGTGGGAATTTCTTGCTGGAAGATTTTTCGTGTCTCTTGAACACTTGATGTGTATTCTATTCCATGACATTAACATGGCTAATTTATAATGGGTGTTTTCTGTAAGTTAGGCTTCACTTAAATACAGAACCCCAGGCATGCCCACCTCTGTCGCAGGGAAGCAGCTGTGAATTGCCTTTGCATGTGTACTGTTGGGTCCCATTTCCTGGGGATGTCCACGTCGTGTTCCATGGGGCTTCCCTGGACCAGACCCATGGAATGCTTGCAAGGAATCTGGAGCTTCTGGGAGTTGATGGACTTCCAAGGATTGTGTAGTAGATTTGGTTGTGGGTGAAGAACAGGCTTTGATGGCTGGTTTTAGTGGAAACCTACGACAAAATAAATTCTCACGGAACACAATGGTAGAAAGTGAGTGGGACATGGATCCATCCTAGAACAGTGCTGACAGCCTTATGGTATCAGATTTGGCTGCTTGCTGCTTGAGGGTAAGCTCCTGAGGTCAATTTCATGCAGTTCTTCCCAAATTCTCAACCTAGATTAAAACTCCTGAGCTAGGTTTTCTAGTTTTTGATCCCTCTTATTTTGACTTGACTGGCTGTGGGGCGTACTTGGAGATCTGATATGCAGTGACACCCTGATCTTCAGCGTGTTACTTACTGCTGTCCTTAACCATGTACACTGTCAGAAAGCCCTGGCATTCAGAGGGATCCTCTGCTTTCCACACTGTCCATCTCTAGTCTATTCTGTACACGCACACGGGAAACCTAGAGCAGGGCCAGCAGTAAAATTATACCTATTTACCACCAAAAGTGATCAGCGATAATTAACAAGAACTTTAAAATATTAGAATGGATAAGTAAGGTCCTTCCCCTTACTACCTTGCAGTAGTGTATTGCAGCTGCTTACTCTCAGGCCATTATAATTACATTAGGATAATGTGCCCTTAGAAATGCAAGAAGAGCCTCAAGTGCAATTGTCTGTATTGTTCTCTTCTGAGACCTCTGCACAATCTGCTGGATTCCCATCTTCTGACACCAGCTCCATGTCCCTTAGTTACTCCTGCTCCTCCCCTAATTGTTTGGAAGCTTAAGAACAGCCTGAAATACAAAGGCATCATTTTTTGTGGACTATTCCTAATGCTTGTGAATGTGTTCCTAATGGACTAGTATGAAGATACTGATCTCCAAAGCCACCTGCCTGGAGGTAAGGTGACCTTTTGCTGCCCTTTTGCTGTTGGCACACATGCAGGGGACTTTTAGCCTTGCATGAAGGGTTCGCTCTTAGTTTAGTTCTGTAAAATTTTATGACATGAAATGGTGCAGTCTGGTGAATAGGAAACAGGACAAATAATACAGATAACTGCATTTCTAACACTTGTCTCAATAACTTGGACAAAGTATGTTCATTTCAGCTATTTTGGTCTGGATGAAACATTAAATAAGGCTTTTTCACAAATCACTGAGATGAAAATTGTACATGAAATTTAGTATTATCCATCTTCTCTTTATAGACAAAATTTTCCACCCTCATCTCAGCCAGCATGAGAAAGTAGGTGAGCACTCCTTTTCGGCTTCAGATCGGAGTCAGCTACTTTCCAAGAAGCCCTGGGTGCTCTTCCAAGAAGCTCTTGCAGCCTTAAGCAAATCCCTTGAGCAGTATCACAAAGTTTGTTCATCTGGGTGAACTGAGGGAGCAGGAGTCAGCAAGGGGGTAAGTGGGGATGGGGGAGGAGGGGGTGGAAGAGAGAGTCACAAACACTTCTGTAGCATTTGTCTAGGTACCTCTGCAAAGCAATTATTGTATATAAAACACTTGCAAGAAATACCATAAAAGCCATAAAAACAAGGGACATAAACCTCAAGTAATTTGAATCTGTAATGTTCTCCATTATGATGAGTAATGCGAATTTTCTTTAACTGCAGAAAAGGATTCACATTTTAAAACATATTTTTCTTTCATTAAAATATTTATCCCCTATGCAATAAAACACGGATGCAGACAATTTGTTAATCTCAGCTTTTGGAATCTGCTTTTAACTAATTTGTCAGTTGCTCATAACAACACTTTTGGGAGTCTGAGTATGTCTTTTTTGGTTGCCATCATCAAGTCACAAAGTCACTGCAGACAGAGGACCCAGTTCCAATCATTTGTGTTGTCTTGCTGTCATTCTGTTGACATAAAAAAAAAAGATTCCTAGTTTATATCAACGTGAAACAAATTAGTCTCTGCCCAAAAGCTGTGAATTGTCACTGTGATCACAAAGTACATGATAAATTGACAGCTTGGGAAGTGAAGATTTGAGGTGTCCAACGAGGAAAAATATTTTTAAGCATTCTGTAAAAATTATGATTTTGAAATACCTAATATCATATGAAAAGTCAGAAATTCAGATAATGTCACTAATTAGTCTACCTTGAATCTCCCAGCATGTCTGTACTTTGCTCACATGTCCCATTTTTCACACAATGGTGTCAATAAAAGGCTGGAATTTGACAGCCTGCATCAGATCACTCAGTTCTGCCTCTGGCAGTTGTCAAAACTGAATATGTCACAGGGCCCCTCTCAAAACAAAGTATTTCCATCTGTCAAATCAGCAGCTGTGACTGGGCCAAAAGAAGCCCTTCCACCCGTTTGATTTCTGTGGCCTGGCATTTGCCAAGCATTCAGACACAATTCATGGCCTCTGCTTATGGCATCTGGGAAATCTGTTGGCCAGAAACTGCATCCAGAACTGTTCAGTTTTCAAGATCAGATGAATTTTGTGTGGACTTAAATGAACATGTGGACAATTTATTTAGTGTTACGAATGAAGAAGAATTAATATTTCTGACTCCTCAAGATGTGTCAATGCACTAAATAGAATGTGCTTTTCCAGTGACTTTTGATGTGTTGTGCTAGGAATATGCAAAAAATCTGTGGTCACGAAGGGTCCTTCTTGCCTTAATGTGGCTCTGGAGGATCTTTTTTGCTCTTTTGCCCTTCCTTCTCTGAATTAAACAGTCCCCAGTTTTCCTATCCATTTATATATTATTTCACATTTTAATTTTTAAACCTTGGCTTCATTCCTGGAACTTACCTTATATTAATTTTGGTGAAAAGGGAACAAAGACTCAACAAGGACACTAGAACAGCAATTCTTGTTTTTTATTAGTGTGACATTACCTGTGTTAGGTAGGAGGATTAGGATTAGGAAACTGAACAAGCTTCCTACCCTACTGGTGACATGCGCCTCAGAATGGGAATGTCTGTTCAAGGGAACTTAGGAATTCAATCACCATTGAAATCCATAGAGACATAGCCTAAAATGGCTTTGGGATGAGGTCCTGCCTATAGCACATTGGTGATAAGAAATTATTGTGAAACTATTTTATAAAATATTCAATACATGTATTTTTAATCTACTTATTTTGAAGCATTATCAGAGGATTACGTAGAAAAGGAAAAGAAAGAAAATAAATCTTTTTATCATTATTCATTGATTTGTTGCTTAATTTTGTTAACAATCTAATTTTTTCTTTCCAAATTGTACTTTCCTACTAATGTATTTTGACATATATTGAGCATAGATTACCAGATGTCCATTGCCACTGACAATTTTACTATTTAGTATTATACATCAGCCCCCTATATAAACATCCTTTAGGAAGAACTTTCCTGAATTAAAAACTAATTACTTTCCTTTGCCTATAAATCTTGTTCCATTTCATTATATTTGTTTATTTTATTTTGTGTTGCCTTCATAGGATGTGATTTCTTCATGCCTCTAAATTTGTCATTTCATGACCAAAAGATTGTTTTCTTGGCTGTTTGACTTTCTGCTTGATATCCTTTTTTGTAAGTACCCACATTTGTTTTTGTTTCATCTGTAATCAGGCACATCAAAGTTGTTTCCCTCTAATTGGCAGAGCTGCTATTTGAGTTTTGTGATCAGATACTTGGATGCACTTAAGGATAAATGAAATAAATTGCTGGGGGAAGCAACAGAGAAAACAAAAGCTACTATGGAATAAAACCACAGGAAACGAGTGGCACAAATGCCATGTAAGAGTACAAGGATGAATTGTTTGTACTCATGAGTTAAAAGAATTCAAACTATATACCTTTACTAAAGTGGATTTTGAATGAAAATTTATGTGTCTTTACAGGCAATGTGTCTTTTTAAATGGAAATCACTAGAGTAGGAAATATGCTGCATATCTACTTCTATCCTTAAGTGTTTTGAACAAAACCTCAGCAAGCCTGATCATTTAAGATTACTGATAAATAAGACAGCACTTATATCAAAAGCAAAAGAAAGTTGTTCAATGGCAGGCAAGAAAATAAAATCAAGACCCAAAGTATAAAACTTATTTCGTCTCAAAATAAATTTATACTTAAATTTGCAAACTTGGAACAACATGTTTTGCACTTTCCAAGAGAAGGGGCAAGAAATACAGCCTGTGATTGATTAAGGCCAAGTCCACATCACATTTGTATGGAAAACAACTATGAAATGAATTGTGTATAGAAAAAAAGAAATCCATTGGTCAGGCTGTAATTCCAGTTCATGTTGGCTATTATAATAATTACTCTCATTAATTTTAAGCCCACAGGCCTCTGTGTTCAAGGTGCACTAAGGAAGACAAGCAAACACCTTTAAACCCATTAGGTGAACTCAAATTTGATTGAACTAATGTTGTCTTCTGCACAAAGGGTTATCTTAGTTCCATGCAATAAGGAGCTATATCTAAGCACAGTAGCTGAACTGCCATGCAGATGGAATCAAGAATTGTCACTCTTTTGCCCATGTTCAAAAGGAGCAAAGTACTAAATTTAGGCTTTTGAGTAGTTTTCAGCTTTAAACCAAACTAAACCATCCATAAGTAATGGGAATAACCAGGTCTAGAAAGTGTGAGGAGCTGGAAACAAGAAAAAAACCCACAACAGAAAAACCCCCACAACAAAACACCAAAACCCGGAGAGGTGAGTTACAGAAGACTGGCTCAACACTTCTACAGGAAGGAGGGTAGGCTTGAACCAAGCAGATTTTTACCTAGCTGTGCTTTGTCTCTCACATTTTCCTTCTCGACTAGATGTGGTATCAGGCCTCTAGGTGTCACAGGCTCCCCAAAGGTGACCCAAAATATCTGTGAAAATACTGAGGAGGAGATGTGGGTCCTGTATTAATGGAAATTCCCATTAGTCACCAGGAACTATTTTCACTATGAAGGTGGCCAAGCACTAAGGGAGAGTGACACAGAGAGTCTGTGAGATCTTCATCCTTGGAAATATTCAGGACTTGGTTGTATGTGGCCGTGGGAAACCAGCTGTAACAGGTCCTTCTTTGAGCAGGAGGATGGGGAAGGTGCCCTCAGGGATCTCTTCCAACCTACACAACAGGATGAGTCTTCCTCTCTCTGTTGGATGAGTCTTCCACTCTCTGTTTCTGTACATGCACAAATGGCCACTGCTCTGTAACAAAAATACCAACCCAGCTGCCATGATATTCGCCTTCCCCTCCCTATGAGATTGTGTTAAAACCATGAGTGTCCATTGCATTTTGAGAATACTGATAGTGCACAGGACACTACAGAATTACTCATGCCATCTGTTTTCTATTGTTAAAGATTAAAAATAAAACTCTGAACATTTATCATGTTGGCAGACTGAAAATCACAAATTGGTATTTTGTATTCCCTCACTTAAGTAGTTATCAAGTGTCCAGAAAATAAGTAGGAAAAGAGAAAGGAGGAGAAAGCCTATCTTGCATTACACTAAATGATAATTTAAAAGCAATTTCCACAGAGATTTTCTTATTCCCGGTTATCCTAACCAAATCCTGCAGTTCTCAGGTCAACTTTGTCCCCTAAAAAACTAGGAATTGATCTTCTCAGGATTCCCCTGGAAAGATATGGGGAATAAAAAGTTAGTCAGGAGAGCTAAAGAATACTATGTTCCTATAGATGATGTCATTCAGAAGTGAGGAACAGTTATGTCACTGCCATGCCAGCAAACTTCTCCACCCTTCCAGAAGAGCTTGCTGCCTGTGCAGCTGAGGGGACAGAGCAGGAAGGACTAGAAGACCACCTGCCTGTTTCCAGTGCATATCCCACTTGTGCTAAGGTGGCACATGGTGCAGGAGGGGCAGCCAGGGCAGGGCCAGCAGTGCTTTTGTTCCCACATGCCATTCAACTCTTGCCTGTTAGCACTCTGTGAAGTTTTGCCTGGCAAGTACAGACAAAAAGGGTGTTTGCTTATAATCCTGTATATTTTCAATAGCATAGACATCTTCCTGAGTTTCTGGCAGAGCTAGAAAGGCTCAGGCCTTCAGTGTTCAGTGTTTCTAGATTGTTTATTCTACTTGATTTCTTTTTAGTTATAAAAACAATACCTGGGTTAATAATCCGTCTGTGTCTAGTTGAAAAACAGGTTATTCAAAATGGATATTAGGAATCCTTTATTGTTCTTTGCCATTCTAAAAAGTAAAGATGTTGATTCATGTGAATGAGTTAAGAACATGAAGATGTCCTGTGGCCAGGGAGGCTTAGACTTTTCTGTGAAACTGATTTGCAGTATTTCTTACTGGACTAATTCTCCTTGCCTCTTCCTGGCTTTGCATGTTATGTTGTGATGTAAAATGGTTCAGCCTGGGATCTCATTTTCTCTGATTTATGTTTGCTGCATAAGTGCTTACTGCAGAAGGAGTGTGTGCATAGTGAGAAGTGTGGCCCTGTTTCAGGTGTTTTAATTTGAGGCCACATAGAGCCTAAAATCAGGGTAATTGATTTCTTTATGCTAGATTTTCTCCATTCAGTCTGGTATTAACAAGCCTGGCTTGCCATTAGTGAATATACTCTGGATTTTTTCTTATAATTTATTCTTTACCTATCTCTGAAGAGCCACTTTTCAGAACAGTAGACAAAAACCAAGTTTATGTAGACAAGCTATTATACAAAAAGGATGGAGTGAAGGGAAAGAAATTGAATTGTCTTTGACAAATTAATTAATATGAACTAACTAATTATTAATAAAATGTGCTTTAATGAGAGCTTAGACATTCTCTGTCTGGGAGTGTCACTTAAAGAAATGTAAATTCCAGTTAAATAAACCTTTTATGAACAATTAGCAATTACATTTTCTGTTTCCCTGAGCAGAATAATGTGTGCCTGCAATATTCATGTGATGAGTCCAAGCATGGGCCATGATTGAGATACTCACATATACCTCATTCATTTTAAATAGAGTCTATGGGAAAGAGATAGGGACATAGGGGTTGGGATGGAGACACAGTCTTTGCAGAAAACCAGTGACCTCTGTTACCATGAACCAAGTTGTTTTTGCTGTAAGAAAAGGAATATTTCTACCTCTCAGAAGTCACTCAAAGTACTTGTTCTTTTTAGCTTAATAGGAATGGGGACTACAGCTTTTATAGGCAGCATGTCATCAAACTCTACAGTATTGCTGAGAACTTCCAGCCTTGAAAAGCAAATACTCTGGTGATAGAAAGTTCACCAAAACTTCCAATTAGCTCACCCCTATCGATCATTATTGTCTTTTCTCTTAAAGTTAAGTATATGAGTCATCAGGTTTTGATATGAATACCGAGTTAAAGACATGTTAGTTGAATCAAACTTACACATTTCCCTAAAACATGCTTTCTCTATCCTTATTTATTCCTGTATTCTTCTCCAGTGCTTTCCTACACTGTCAACATCTTTCTTGAGCTGGTGGTGTTTCAGTAACAAGTTACCACAGTAACAAATACAGAAACTCCAACAATGTACTTTGTTGTTTAAACACTGGAAGGCTGCATTAATGCTTTTTTCCAGCTGGGCTTCAGTCATCACCTGTAGTCTCATTTCAGGACACATGTGCAGCTAATGTTCTCTGTTGTGCAAGTGTGGTTATGTTATTTCCTCCAGACTTTATGCCTACAATCTTGTTCTACTTATCAAGACATCATTTTGTACCAATTAAAATGCCTTACAAAGTTGTGGGCATATTCCATCACTTTTATTTGTCTCTACTGAACTCATAAAATACCTATTTTCTGGATGTTTTTGTTATTTGTTCTACTCTTTCAGGTTTTTATTATCAGACTAACATATTCTTTATGTGATTAAGATCAGCATCAGATTGACAAGCCTGGAACAGACTGTTCAGTTTACTTGTTTTAAATTTCAAACCAAGGTAATCTTACAAATTTCTAAAGAACATTTGAAGTCAACATAAATTCCTTAGATCATTCTTAAGCATTTTTAAAGCTCCTAAATCCAAATTCTTCGTGTCTACTCTTTAAAATTGTCTATCATTAATTGTTTCAACTTAATATAACATTTGATTAGTACTATTACCACCAGAGGTGAGGAATTAATTGTCTATATTGCTTCAAATTACAACTAGAAATGTTAAGCAAATACTTCTGCTTAATCTGGATCACTATTGACAATTCTACCATATTCCTAATAACAGGATAAAAGCACAATTCTTGTTCTATTAGATAATAGAAGTCTCTATTATCAGGTTTCTCTTTAGAAGGTTTTTCTGCAATTAAGCCATTACTCAAGATTTTCAAGGTAAACGAGGGAGCTCTTTAAAAGTTTGAGCACACAGTCCCAGTGTAGCAGCCCATAATGCTTTTATTCTGCCATCAGGCTGCCATGCTTCTCAAATGCTTCCCTATGCTTCTCACACCCAGAAAAACACTGAGGTATGGTTTAGCTCCTTTGATTGCCTTCTGCACTAAGTAGAAATTAGTTACTGTTGCTGATTTCATCTGAAGTAACTGTTTTTGAACCCCCTCCATCTCATTTAGGTCTCTTCCCCCCCCCCACTTATCCTTGACAGATATTTCAGCTAGAGCAAGACAGCCCTGTTGAAAGCCTGGGCTGAAGGTCATACAGCTACAGAAAAGCATGTGGCAAAATAGAGGAATGAATGTGTGCACAGGGAAAAATATGAATATTTCAGGGAGTAGCTGGCAGGAAGAGCCTGGTAGATTGCATGATCCTCTGAGAAGGAGGCTGAAAGAAAGCCTCAGGAGAGCATGTTTCCCTGCAGTAAGAGAAATAATAAGGCAGGAGAATAATGCAAAAGAAATAGCAGGTGATGGCACAAAGAAGAACACCTGGTACTTCATAAAACAGCTTCCAGCCTCTCCAGTTCTGCTGAAATAATTTAATATGAACATTGATTATTTTGAATTTCATATAGGGCTGCTCAAGAAAACAGGACTTTGAGGGTAATCAACATATACATCCCAAGTGACATCACATCACAGATCAATTGGAAGTACCAAAGATCATATGATTAAACTTGGCTTTCTACTTCCTGGCTTCAAATCTCCCTAAAGCAGTGAAACTTTGAAGTCCAAATTACAGAGTATGCAAGGCTTCTTGAATTTTTATACTATGAAATGTTACTTAAAAAACACCAAACCAACCCCCCCCCCAAAAAAAAAAAACCAAAAAAACCCAAGAGAAACACCCAAACTTTAGAAAAAACTTTTGTCTGTGAAGATTTTGACAGACTACATCTGCATTCCTATTACATCTTAACTGTAAATCACATTAACATCACTAGGACCAGCAGAGGCAATAGGAGAGCATCAGTCAGCTACAACCAAACTGCTTGGAGTAAGCTCACTTTGATTCATGAAAATTGTCAAATTAAGTGTGCAGTAATCATCACTTTTCTTGAACACCTTCATTCCACAAAGGAATGCATGAAAATATAAAGGAGGAAAGTAGCCCTGAATTTTTTATTGATGCTATTTAAACAAATTTGTTTAGATTCTTTAGGTTCTCCTAAATCAGTTAGGCATCATGCAAGATGCCTGCATCAATGGAAGGGATGTGCTACAGACTTGGGCTGTGAGGTTAGATTACATCATCCCCCAACACAGATGGACATCAGATTCATTCTCTGGATGGAAATCTTGTGTTTGACAATACAGTACAGCCCAGCCTGTGTGCCTGTGCTCTCTCATCACACCAAGGCTCCTGCTCGCCTCCTCCTGCCTCCCAAGCTCTGCACAGAGGACCAGGTGTCTCAATTACCATGCATTTGTAGGCCATAGAAATCAAACTAGAAAAAACATCTGTGATGGAGGTAGGAAAATTGCAGAGCTTGTTCTAATGTAGCTTGATTTACATTTCAGCCTCAGCTCCAAAAAGTATCCCTGCATGAGGGGAAGATGCACCGGAAGAACAACAAGCAAGACTGCTGGTCTCAGCTGTCTGGACCAGATTTTATCCTCCTCTGTTTTGAGATGCTAATGGATAATAGCACTGTGTATAAATCAGGTGGTGCCTATTATTTTGGTCGTGGGATACCATGGCATAGCTAGACGAGCCAAATGATGGTGGACTGTGTGCTGCATGTGCAGGGGCTGTGGGTTAGGTGCCATGAAGGATGGTGTCCCAGTCTGGGTTGTGACTGGACATTCTGGGGACATGAGATGGAATTAAAAAGCAGGGGAGGATGGACTCTTCCAGGTTGGGTGCTATTCCAGGAATAGCAAAAATATACAAATTTTTCATTATTCAGTCTTCTTCTGTCAGGCTGAGGAAGAAATTAAATGTTCATAATTTATTCTGTATAGCATAATCATAACTACAGGTTTATTCATCTCTATGCAATTTTAATAGGAAGTGATACAGCTTCTACAGTCTTTTGGCACAACCTTATGGCCCTTAAAATGCCTCATTATAATGATGCAGAAAAGTACCAAAATTTCCTATATTTCTATTTCTCTACTTATATTTCCTTATTCACAGACATAAAGGATCATAGAATCATAGAATGGTTTGGGTTGGAAGTGAACCTTTAAAATCATCTTGTTCCAACTCCCCTGCCATGGGCAGGGACAGCTTCGACTGAAACAGGTTGCACAGAGCCCATTCAACCTGGTCTTTAACACCCCCAGGAAGTGGGCATCCCCAGCTTCCCTGTTCAACCTGTTCCACTGCCTCACCACACTCACAGTAAAGAATTTTTTTCCCAATATCTATCCTAAACCTACTCTCTTTCAGTTTGAGCCCATCCCCTCCTTGTCCTGTCACTACATGTCCTTGTAAATAGTCTTGGTCCATCTTTCCTAGAAGATCACTTCAGGTACTGGAAGGACAAAATTAGGTCACCCCAAAGCCTTCTCTTTACTAGGCTGAGTAATCTCACTTGACACAGCCTTTCCTCATCGGAGAGACACTTCATCCCTCTGATTAACCTGTTGGCTGTCCTCTGGACTTGCTCCAGCAGGTCCATGTCCTTACTTTGGGGGGACCCCAGAGCTGGATGCAGCACTGCAGGTGTGGTTTCACCAGAGCAGAGGGACAGAATCCCCCCTCTCACCCACTGCCTACACTGCTTGGGATGCAGCCCAGGACATGTTTGGCTTTCTGGGCTGTGAGTGCCCATGGCTGGGTCATGTCCAGCCCCCCACCCACCAACACACCCCCAAGTCCTTCTCAGGGTTACTCTCGAGCTCTTCATCCCCCAGCCTGTGTTGATACCAGAGATTGCCCTGACCCAGGTGCAGCACCAGCACGAGATTCCCATGGCCCCGTTTCTCGAGATTCTCCAGGTCTCTCTGGACGGCATCCTGTCCTTCAGGAGTGGGAACTGCACCACTCAGCTCGGTGCCATAAAGAAGCTGTCAGAAGTGGGATTCGAACCCACGCCTCCAGGGGAGACTGCGACCTGAACGCAGCGCCTTAGACCGCTCGGCCATCCTGACTTGCTTGGCTACATGGAAAGTTCTGCTGGAAGCCTCTAGACATCATTTGCAATGACTTGTGAAAGCGAGTTTGGATTAGGAGCCTCCAATGTAGCAAAAATATTTCTGCAAACAGTAAGAGGAGGCTGTAAATACTGCTCTTGTTTTCTTTTCTTTTCTTTTTTTCTTTTGAGTGTGTTTTTTTTTTAAATAAAATTTCTGGCATTATTTGAAATTCCTTATGAGAACAGTTGAATTTCTCCTATTATTAAGATTAGATTTGTAGACATTTGAAATCAACATTTGTAAGAACTAACATTAAAGAGTGGGAAAAAAAAAAAATCTCCAGGAATGCATGTCAACATAGCAGCTTTTAAGACACTGGTAGACACTTTTTTCCTTATAATACCATTTCTCACTTAGGCATATAAAAATCCCCCAAAATATTTTACCAACTAGCTTGTTCTGATGGCATGAACAGATGAAAAGTTAAATCAGATGTTAAGTACACATGATGTACGTTTTCTCCAGCTTCTTCAGGTTAAATTCTTCATTAATCTGTTGTCTGGGTGAGATTGTCATTAGCATGTAGAATAAGGAAAAATTTGCATTAATGTGTACTCACACTAAGTCTGACCTCCAATCTTTGCTTTCAAATAAGTAAGTGAAGTCACTGGTCAGATTTATGAAGAACCAAGCAGGTAAGTTTGCCCCCCTGCTCCTGATACTACTGTAGTGACTAACTTCAAACAATCGGAGTGAGTGTTAAGAAAGTTGGACTGTCAGATGCTTCAAAAGCTGCAATTTTTCTAATTTTCAACACCCTACTCTACCATTCCTGGTACCACTTCATTCCAAAGTCGACATAGCTTCCTTGATGAATTTAGCTTTTGCAATGCAAAAGACATCAAATCCTCCTCTGAGTCCAAGACAATGTTTTTGTCTCTCCTGTTTTGCTCATTGGTCCTCAGACAAGATGTACAATGAGAGCCAGAAGAGATTCTGCCCCAAACTTGCGTGGGTATGTGGAAACTGATGGTCCCTTCCCAGGTTCCACTGAACACAGCCAGGGTCCTGGAGCCTGTCATGCACCAAACACAGATTTGGGGAGGTGAGCAATAAATTATTCCCTGGTGTGTTTTGGGGACAGAAGGCAAATGTGTCTGGAGAGAGGAGGTGTGCTTTGGTGCATGGAAGCAACCCCAACAGCAAGTTTGGCTATAAATACACTGGTAGGGACCTGGCAGGTTGGTGAAGGAGCTGGCATGCACAACTGCAGGCTTCAGTCCCAGGGCTGTCTTTCAGTTTAAGAAAAAAACCCAAAACTATGTGGTCTGTTTAAAAGACTGCAAAATAGATGTTATAAAAAATTCACCAGTATTTCTATCAACTGTTTTTATTATATGTTTACTCATTTAAAGTGTGGCCTTTGCCTGCCAGCGGCAATCAATTTGTGGCTAAGAGTAAGCTATTGCCTAGACTAACTGCTACATCCCTACTTCAAGTATTATTCTCAAGGAAAGACATATACAGATGTTTTCCTTTGGGTGCTGAGTGCTACCAGTGGATTGAAAATTTATAGTTTGTCAAGTCTGATAAACGAGATGAAGTAGGTACTTTTAATATAAGGATAAAGTGTTAAATCATCACTGTATGAGTCTTTTCAGAGGCACAATTGCTATTCTGAACAGAGATACTTTCCTGCAGTCTACAACATATGTTTTAACTTCAAATACGTATTTAAGTGAAAAATAGTAGATGTCAGAGGTTCGTTTAACCTAAGGCCTTGTGCTGCAGTTTTCACAGTTTTTCAGCTTTAGTTGAAAATCAGTGGGAGATTGCTCACGAACAGCCTAGTTTGAGTCTGATTTTGCAGTTCTTGGGATAGATTTGAAAACTGATAGACAAAATTCCTGACCTGACTCAGGGACTCAGAAGAAACAATCAAAATCGATCCTTTGGTGGGTCTGAAATCTGGCTATGTAAGTACTTGAAGTACACTTTAATATATATTATTTATTAATGCTTTCTTTGCTGCAGGGCAGTACCTTGTTTAGCCAGTTATTTTTTTCCCATCACTAGTTTTTCTTGTTCGACTTACATGAAAACCTACTGCAACTAAGCTAAGGAGGAAACTGTCTATAAAAGTAGCAGAGGAATAGTTATAGTGGAACAATGGAATTCAAAATTGCTAAGAATTTAAAAGAATAAAATATTAACACACCAATGCACAACAAAAAAGCAGTGCATGCACAACACGTCCAGATGTGAAGGCATAACGAGTGCTAGAGGGTGATGCTAAAACACAGGCAAAGGTCATAAAAAAAATAATCAAAGAATAACCTATGCCTAAAGTTTAGGAAATTTATGTAATTTACATTTCAATGTCTCCCATGCTGATGACAAAGCTTTATTATGAATTTATATCTGACAACTTCACACAAGTTTTCACACAACTGAGTTCCTCAGCTGGTTATCACCAAAACATTGAGTGGAACCAGGCTTTGTCAGGAAGCTGGTGTTCCACATCTCAACAGGGTAAGAAATTTTGCCTCAGCCTCAACTATTCCGGCACTGAAATTATATTTTATTCTGGGCTGTTTTTCAGACTGAAAAAACCCTGGTGTGTGTCTCACATTGAGTGCACAAAAGGGAAAAGAGAATTTCTCATCAAGTTCCCAAATCTCTGTGAGGAAAATTAAAAGTCAAGAAAGAACCTACAGTCAGAACTTAAAAGAATAAGCAAAAATGCAAATCTTGAACTGGAAAAACACTTCCTAACTTTTCCACCAAATATTAATCATAAATCTTTTGTTTTCATCTCTCTTCTATCAGGTAAAAATCATATCAGAAAATCAAATTAAAAAGTGATCAAATAGGCAACAACCCCACTGCAGTACTGCTTTCCAGAAATCAGAATAAAATTTAATCAGCATCAGTTTCCATGCCTACTTCTCTGACCTGTTTAACACATTGATATGTCAGTGATAACTAGAATGTGTAGGCCACCCTAGAAAGAAAATAAAGAAATATTTTATGCACTCACATCACTTGGAGAATTGTTTACCTACACTGAATAAAAGCATCTTGATTCTATATTAATCTGATTGCCATTTTCTCCCTCATAGGGAAACCATTACATTTTTCATGAGTTTATCTCAGGTTGCCAAGGTGATATCTACTTTTTCACCTCAACAGCCCCCACTTGATGACCTTTCTGTCTGATAACACAGGCCTGATTCATCCACAGTTCTGTTCCTTTTGGCTACTACTCTTTTCCCCTTTGGTATTACTGACTGTTATGTTTCCATGGAGTCAGGAGGCAAGAAGTATTTTATAGGAATGGTATGAAATTCCACTGAAGTCTGTCTCACTCCCTTGCTTCTGTTTTCCTATCCATGAATGGGCTTTTACTGGGCAGCCTCTGGGAAAGGGAGGTCAGCACCAGCTCCTCTCCCTGGTAGAGTTTCTCTTTTATCCTTGCAGACATTAGTGCCTGGTATTCCTCCTATAATCATAAGGTGTTTTGTTTAATTAATATGCCTATTCATCTCAATAATTTCTCACACTCTGATATCTAATATAAAATTGTGTCTTTTTAGTGGTTTAACCCCCTCCATCAAGTAAGCCCCACACAGCTGCTCAGTCACTCCCTTACCAGCAGGATCGCAGAGAGGACTGGAAGGATAAAAACTGGAAAACTCATGGGTTGAGATAAAGACAGCATAATTGGAAAAGCAAAAGCCACGCACACAAACAATGCAAAACAAGGAATTAATTCACTGCTTCCCATGGGCTGGCAGGTGTGCAGCCGTACCCAGGACCACAGGTCCCCATCACATAACAGTTACTTGGGAAGACAAATGTCATCACTCCAAATGTGCCTCCTTCCTCCTTCTTCCCCCCACTTTACATACTGAACATGATGCCATCTGGTCTGGAATATCCCTTTGGTCAGTTGGGGTCACCTGTCCTGGCTCTGTCTCCTCCCACCCTCCCATGCACCCCCAGCCTCCTCACCAGCGTGGCAGCACGAAAAGCAGAGAAGGCCTTGGCTGTGTGTGAGCCCTGCTCAGCAACAACGAAAACATCTCTGTATTATCATCACTGTGTTCAGCACAAACCCAAAACACAGCCCCTCACCAGCCACGGGGAAAAAAATTGACTCTACCTCAGCCAAAACCAGCACAGTCTTTTATTCATATTTTGAGTAAAACTGTGCCAGCAGTAGCAAAACTGGAGTTACTAAACTTGCTTTCCAGTTTTGGAAGCTCTGCCTGCAATCCTTGTGCATCTCATTAGCCATCATGCAGCTCCCAGGTACTGCCCAACCTGTGCTCACTGCGAAGAGACAGGTTTACCTGCTGACAAGAATGTGTTGGTTTTTTCCTTTTAATTTCTGTATTAAACTCTACAAAAATTTCTATAAATTTCTGTAGATCAATCTGTATATCTCCTAAAGCAGTTATTAACACCACTGTAAATTCATTGTTTTCAAGCTCAAAAAAGAGGATAAATTGCTTTTGAGCATTTGACAGCATTTAACATTAAAATATACATAACACACAACTGGGAAACTTTTCAACCACATCCTCATAGAAAATTTCAGGGTCAAGTTTCCTTGCTTGTTTGATTGTATGAACAATCATGGGGACATTTTCAATTTCTCGTGGGAAGATCAGCAGCAAACAAGAGATAACAAAGTGTTATACCTTGTTAAGAAGAGAAATATCATGGTGTGCTTATTTTTTTTTTCCAAAACATCAGAAATAAGTGCAAACACAATGATTATCACTTGAGACCTTTAATGTTAGAGCCGAGTTTATGTTTTAATTTTAGTATCCAAATGTCTGCGAAGTCAGCTATTAATTTATGTACATGTTGGATTGTGCATAATTTTTGTGCATTTTTAAGCACTAGCTTAGCTTTTTTAGTTATTCATGTTAAGCACTTTATTCAGACTAGCAGTAGAACCACCGAAACAATGAACATTATGGGCTATTTTTCATATAGTTATGCTCTAAAATGACTTGTAAAACTTAGCTGGGTGCAGGATTCCATGTAGTGGAATCAAGCACTAATAATTATGATAATGAATACTGTAATTGATAAGTGAACAGAAGTGTCTAACAAGTGAGAGAATAATATAGTATTTCCCAACTAAGATGCCGGATGTCTGGTTTTGGAAATTGTATTATAACTTCTGTTTATGTATATGAAAAAGTGAATTTGGGAAGGTGGAAGGCAATAAAAAATGAAATTATGTGTTCTGCCATAAAACGTATTATTGTGTCCATCATCCTGTCTGCAGAAGGATTGCTCCCTAAGACCAGGTTATTCAAGCTTTATTAAATGCTGAGGAAGACTATCCATTAGTCTTGGAGTATGTATCCAATAACCATTTTTGATGTTATTAGATTATTGACTATTAATTCTCTTATATCTGGGATTTTGTTCCTTGGTAAATAGCATAATTTTGTGATTCATCCTAGTATGATTTTTCAAAAGCAATTACAGCTTTTATGTACTCTAGATGAGCTCAGTCTGTGGACTGCCAAAATGGTGGTAAAACTTCACATCTTTGACTTATTAACAGACATGACCAAATGTTTGTCTTTCACTCTTTCTGATTCTTCCTGATTCTTCCTGGTTCTTCCTGATTCTTCCTTATTCAGGAAGACCTTCATGAACAAAAGCAGCAAAAAAAGTAGAAGCTGAACTATTAATATTTATCCCACTGTATTGAGAAAACCCTCTGTGAATTTTGAAACTTCACAGATTGCAGTTCTCATATTTGTTAATTTGAAAAATATCAATGAAAATTCCTTATTCTCCAGTCCTTGGTTTTAAATTGCAACTATCCTATTTGAAGAGGAAAAACAATAGTGTGGGACCTAGCAGATATTTGAAAAATGAATAGTTGAAGCAAACCTTACACAACTACTATTCAAACACATTGGCAAGTAGCTGATAATAAAAAATACATTTGCAAAATACTGTTTGAAATTGACATTTAATTTGATCTTGTGGTAGTAGCATAAACTAAGAGTAGGAAGGAAATAGATTACAAAAAATTTAATCTTTTTATGGCTTCTTACGAACAGAATTCCTTCTGAAAATGCTTTTTCTTAATGCTAAAACACAGTAACATTGTACTCTTTATTATGCATTTGTTTGTTAAAGTTTTCAGATTACAGGTGTGGGAAATGAAAAATTTCTAATGACAGAGGTGGCACAAAATGGGAATATGCACGTCTGTATTCATGTCTCTTGATCCTGGCTTCACAAATGGAGTTTCTTGGGCTGCAAAGTTTGCCAATCCCCTTCTTTTTCCTTTCTGAAGCAATAAATACCTACAAGCTATGGTGCACTTTCTGGCTAAAACTGGGATCAGTAGTTCAGCTTTACATAATCCACTGGGGAGAAACCATAATCATTGGGAAACCTGCTGTGCACTTGCAAAAGTAAGCTAGAGCTGAAACATTCCTGAGACACCTGATCCATTGAGTTCCCTCAATATATGCTGGCATGAAATTATCCTTTACCCTATGGAGTTCAAAATCACATATTTCAACAAAAATCTGAGGCAAAATTGTGCTATAGGTACAGGGAGATTATTTTCTTTTCACCTTACATGAAGCTAAAACTTTGGTGTTACTGTCATTCATCAGATACAGTAAACAAGGCACAGTATAAGCCTTTATTTTTTGTGAAACCTGCCCTCTCTCTCTACCACACAGCTTATGTTTTCTTATGTGACATGCATAATCACTTCTTCAAACAGTAGTTTTCAGGATCCTGTCTGTTGTCCCACATACAGAACAATCTTCTCAGTGGGGCTTTGATGTATCAGGAAAGGATGGTGTTGTTGAGCATGGAAAAAGGATTTTACAATCATAACTCTCGTTTTGAATTTTAGCTGTTTGTGGTAGGGTTTTTTTTAATAAGATAGGCAGGAGCTTTTAACAACAGAAAACATTTTTGGGTGTTTTCTCATGCATAATTTGGAGGGCCTGTAGAAGTGTGACGTTTTCAAAAACAGTTTTTCAGGGGAAAAGAGAGAGCCTTTGATTAGGAAGTTACCCACAATGTGCTTGTTGGAAGATGAACAAAGCAAAGTTGTTTATCTGTGAGGAGAAACAGTATTCCCTGGCTAACATTACTTTGCTACCCTTTCATTTTTGCAAAGAGAAGAAAGAAAACTACTCTTCTAAGAGTAACTGTCTTCTTTTCTGTTCTCTATATGAGACCAATCTGTTTTTCTACTGAAGTACAGAAGAACAAATTAAAATTAGTAAACACAATAGCTGGAGGTGGCCTGTGTACCTTCTCTGGGAGCACAGTTATTCAATAGTCAGGACTTTAAGGGAAACTATGGCAATGAGAAGGTTTTCAGGATATGGCTAGGACTCTTGAGCCTCACTTTCATCAATTTTATGAACAAGTACAAGGTTTGCACTTTTTTCTGGCCAATCTAATATTTTTAGCAAAATATTGGTTAGAACAAAATTATTAACTTGATCCACAGGGCAATATAGAAATAAAAAATGAAAAAAAAGGTAAAAAATGAAGTTTGTCTGTTTAAATTTGATGTGGGCTGAATTTACTTCTTGGTTTTTTTACTTCAAATATGGCTTAGGGATGTTATTGTGTATTATGTAACATTTCATTAGACTATAGTCTATATTCAGGTGGAGCTTATTTTTCTTGTCTTGCATTTCACTGGAGCAGTGCCTGTTGTTGCTATGTACTGATAATTTCAATGCAGAATCAATGCTGTGGTGTTTCTATGTCTGAAAGAAAAACCACGTTCAAGTGGCAGATGCTTATGACTCTACTATGATATTAGCTTTTCCTTCTTTGTAGCTCCATATTTTACACAAGATTAATTACCCTGAAGAGTCTAAAGCGATGCAGGTTGGTTCACCAGCTGCTTCTTTTGTTAATACCACAGCAGGATCTGTACGTCTGCTGCTTCCCCACTGCACACACACACACGCCCATGCCATACTATCCTACAGTTGCTCTGGAGTCTGGACATGGCCTATTGTGCATGAGACCTGGGGCTTCAACCAAACCCATTTCAATCACTGGGGAGATTTCTAGTCACTTGTACAATTTTTGGATCAGTCCTGCAGGCTCCTAGGCACACTACAGTATCCTGAAACCCGTGTTTGAAATGTGAATGTTTGGACTTAAACTCTGGAGTAACTTTGATTCCTTCAGCAATTCCACCTAGACACGTAACACAGGTTTTACAGATTTTGCACTGAGTTTGTTTCTTCAGAACAGCATTTCTTGGCATATCCATTCATATGCATTCAAACCAGAGCATTAGTTTTTTCCTTTTAACAAAAGGAAACTGGATCTTCATATTGTGTTTGCAGCACTTGCAACTTTCCCTGTCCAACAGCAAGTAGCCCTCTACTTGGCTTGCTGCTCTTTTATTTCAACACTGCCTTGTGAGGATATCTGCAGGGTTGGACTGTGCAGCTCCATTCCTTCTTAAATTTCTTTCTTAAGGAAAACCATATACTGTTGTCTGCAAAGCTTGCTGCTCCAGGTGGTCAGTATACATTGCAGTTTAATCTGAATTTGTTCTACTACCCATGCATCCCAGCCAGCAACAAGCCTGTATGTGCACTGGAGAATATTAATTTCATACATTCTGCTCCCACTCTAGATCTGAAGTCCTGATAGCATGAGAATATTGACTTAGCTGTTCCCAACCAAATCCCAGCCTACCTCAAGTACATTTAACTATTCATAGGCAAAATGCGTGCTAAGGTTCAGCTAAATTTGTATTGAACAATTCCCACTGAAATGAGTGGGGCTATTAGTCCTGAATTATGCTTACACAAAGGAGGGGATGAAGGAGTTCTTCCAAATTTATTTTGATTCTCCTCAGAATTAGGACTCCCCAGCCAGTCCTGTTCTTACACTTCTGTGGGCTGCTGAGGTGCCTGGAAACACATGTATTACAGCCCTGCAGTGCATCACCTTGCCCTTGCTCTCCTTGGATATACCAACCTCCTCACTCTGGTCATGTAATTATTTCCTAGATAAATCTGGAGCTACTAGGACACTTTTTGTTGCTGCAGCCCATTACCTGATACTGAAGGGATCCAAACAGTTGAAATACCTTAATTATTATACTTCAGGATCCCAGAATTCAGTCCCCAAACAGCAGAAATTAAAATGTTTTTAGCAATTAGCATTTCAATCTAATTTAATATTTTTATTCAGCAAAAATGATTTTCTAGTTACAGTATAAAGTGTTTTTTCAAACAAAGGAGATTAATCTTACCTTGCTTTTACCCGCAGCCCTCAAAACAATAATAATTATAACTTGATTGATATGTAAAAATGTTTTTCAAAGTAGGGAATTGTTTAGAAGCATCAAATTATTGTTGTGAGCTTAAAAGAAAACCCTCTGTATGCAAAGCAAATTAAAAAGAGCAGGGGAGTACCTATCAGTTCTGCTGTGGATCCCTGCAGGTGTTTTCAAGGAATGTGAGAGCCTTACCCTCCTATTGCAGCCCCTGTCCCCTGTCCCATTCGTATTGGACCTCACGATAATATGGGTGCTGCTCCACAGCTGTTGTTCAGTTTTCTTCCACATACACATTTCCTTGTCTGATGGCAAAGACCACTTATAATGCATGTTGATTTGGATATGATTTTCTGGGAGTCACCCACCTGTATTGAACAGCCCAGAAAAGAAAAGTTGGGAACCCTGATGTACCAACACCAGCCCTAGCCAGTCCATCTTAAAGAATATGCCTTAAAAATTAATCTGCTGCATGTGTTCCTGACCCTAAATGAAATATCTCTGAGTCTCAGTTCTTTGTGTAATCATCCTCTCTACCACCTTCAACACATTGCAGTAGTGAAGAACTCATTGAGTTGAATACTCCATGGTTTTTTAACTGCCTGCAACACGGATACCATTTTTTTGCATGCTGTTCTTCCTGTGGGAAAGCATATTCTTGAATTATTTAGAGAAGATTAATCCTACAATCCTACTTCAGCATGTAATCCTGGGAGACCAAAAACATGTTACTTGAGTCCTAAAATTTGTATAATCCACATAAAAGCTATAATAATAATGGCAGGGAAGCTTATTTTTCTAAGATATTTGCAATTCTGTGATTTATTTTTTTAAACTTCAGCATATTTCATGTATCACGTCAAACAAACTATTTTCTGTGAAAATTTTATTGGAAAAAAATAAATAGCTCAGATTTGTCTTGTGTTTGCCATCTTTCTTCTTTTGTCTTCTCTTATTAAATACTCTCTTCCCCTTCTTGCTATAAATTTTTCTGAAGTGATCTAATTTTTTAACAGAACAGATTGCAATGCCATATAAAAACTGTTCAGGGGTAAAAAGCCCATTTAACTTCTCTGGTTTTGCTATTCTGCTTAGCAGCTTCCTACAGTATTCTTGAACACCCAAATAAGGAATTTTAAAAACCGATCCCTTTTCATAGTGCATATTGAAATTCCAATAGCAATACTGAACCATAAAATATAGAAAATGCCATCTAAGGATTTATGTGTATACAAGAGATCACTTGTCCTTTCTTCCCTTCAACTATGTTTAAACATGTTTATATCAACTCAGAGCAATAGTATTATATTTCCATATTTCTTATGTTAAATTCAATTTAAGTGAAGTTCTTATGTTTCTGAAATTATATTTTCACTTAAAACTGTATGAAAAATTGTCTTTATTTCTTCATTTTTGGCTTATGGGTAGTAAGAGATATAATGGAAGAGTTATAAAATACAGTACTGGATCTTATAAGGAGAAAAAGATAGAGAACACTTCCTACTGACTGGGTTTTTCTAAAAGGGGAAAAAGTCAAACTAATACTGCAGAGAATTTTCTCCAATGCAAAGAAAAGTTTTCTCCTAAAAAAACCTCAGAAATTCCAAGAAAATGATGCTTTTGTGACTTCATCACAAAAATTGATACATTTTTCTCTCTCAATCTCAAAATAATTTTCATTACACTATTCTCATCAGCCGCCATTTTTGAAAATAATTAGAAAGTCTATAGAGTCATTCATGATCATTGTCAACTGAGAACCAATAGCAAGCCATCAAGTTACTCGTGATATAAAAAGGATAACAACTATAAATAACAAAATTATCTGTGATTTCTGACAGATTTTTAAAGTTGTCCTTCTAAGAAGGGTTGCTATTTTAATCTAAAGTAACTTCAATATTTCAGTAAATCCTGTTTTTCAAGTCTGGGTCAAAGATCATAGGTAGATTTGCCAAAAATTATATATCTGTTTTGTCAGTGAAGACTAAAGAAATATATTCTCAAAAATTATGCTCTCCTTCTCAAAAGAAAATATCATAGAAAACAGCTTAATCACTTACTCATATTGTTGACAAAAGGAGTAAATGCAAGCAATTGGGACTGCATTAATTTGCATTATACAGTTTTACCATTTGAGAAGACTGCAAGTAATTGTCTTCACTAGTGATATTAAAAAATATAATCCCTTCAACACAAAAATGAATCATTCATTTCCAGGTTTCAACAAAAATTGAATTAATTAGCAATCAAGGGATTATGAAGTATTAACTGCGAGAAAGTTAAGCAATGACTAGGTCATTTCAGGACCAGAGCTGATCTCTTGTTTTACTACATTTTTCTTTTAGAGTCCTCACCAGTAAAACCAAGTATTTTTTAATCAAAAATAAAACCATTCTTAGGATATGTCAGTATTTAACCAATCTCAGAAAAACCAAAAGCCATTAAATATAAACTTCCACATTTCATGGAGCAACTAATCATGTTTACTTTGAAACAGCTTAATTTGAAGTGAACCTGCAATGTTCAGATACTGTAGGAGAATGTAAGCACAAGAACACTGGGGAACAGCCAATGTTCAAGCTTTGACAGCTGTGCTTGAATCCTTAATTTTGCTTAACTGTACCTGCAGCACGAGGTTCTGTTTAATCACCTCTGAGGAAATGGGGTTTATTTGCTTCAGTCCTGTTCTTCTTGACAAATATGTTAGCAAGCTATTTTTACTATCACGTGGAAGCTGTTATCTTTTTTTTGTTGTTGTTGTATACATGTGATACTTTTGCAGGTTCCTTTCCTCTTTTCTTCAGACGATATCTCTGGTGACATTATGGGGAACAATATCCCTCAGGAAACTGAGAAAAATCCAAGAACTACAGCAAAATTCTGTGTTCCAGCACAGAACTAGCAGGTTCAGAACTAGCATCATCCTCTGTTGATGCTGTCCCTATCAAGTACTTTGAATAAGCTGTCAGTGCTATTATGTGAGAGAGAACACAGGCCTCTTCAAACACTGCTGTGCCATCCAACACAAAGGGCCAGCAAGCCACATCTTTTTTTTGATGCAGCTGCAGAATTGTAGGCAGAGAAAGACCCTTCTACAATGCTTGAGTAAGCAAACTCTGCGTGGACATTGCTGTGAGAGAACAAATATCAGTATTACAAGCCTCCCTTGCTATCACAGCAGTTTGTAGAACTGAAAGAGAAACAAGGTTTGATTTGAGGAGGGCTCTGCAGTGGGACAGACATGAAGTAGATCTGTAGGAATTGACTTTCTCCTGCCTCCTCTCCAAGCACTTCCATAGCCTAACCCAGGAAATTATACTGCTGTCATTGGCTTTATGGGGAGAGGCAGTGACTCCCCAGGCAGGGGCTCTCCTTGGAGTGGCAGATGCATTTTCTGCTGGCTGAAAAGTAAAACAAACCAGGGCAAAAGCACAAAATAACAACATGGATAAAGCAGCCATTGAACTCACCATATCCCTGTTCCAACTGACTATATTCTCCACTTGATGTGTCAGGTTTTAATGCCTAATAAAATTATGGGCCAGGGAGCTGTAGCCACAAGAGAGCAATGGACTATGTGGCCATCTGTGGATGCTAGGAAGGGCTGGCAGAGGAATTTTCCTGTGAAACTTTTCTTTCTCATGAGAGGGCAGTTAGAGAAATCCAGCTTCTCACAGCTTCTCTGCGAAAGCTTTCGTTCTCATGCGAACTGGATGGACAACACTTTGAGAGAATGTAAACCATTTTTATGCCTGCAGCTTGTTATGAGAACTGTGAAAATTATTTTCCTTCTTTAAGAATAATATTTGGAAATGGGTGTCTAACTGCTCAACCTATCACCTTGAGAGGTGGTGGGTCAATAGGCCAATAATGTAATTTCTCTTTTGTGAACCATGCTATAAAGGTTATGGGTGATTAAATGAGGCTGCTTTGGCCGTACCTTGCAACCTGGACTTGTGTCGTGATTCACCGTTCTCTGGGGAATAACAGTGACAACCATCCTCTTCCTGCCTGGCCTACCACATCTGTCAGATCTACAGGGACTGGGGTAAATTGGCTCCATTTATCTTGTAGGGCACACCAGGAATAGAGGCAGCTGGTGTTGCCAGCTGGAAACCTGAATCAAGCAGAGTAGGGAGGTTTGCTGCAGACCAGTTCCTCTGCAGCCCCTGTGTCTCCATGCCCGTGAGTGGTTGTGGTGTTGGGTGGACTACTGAGATACATCTCTGGCTGGGGTCATGTGCTCCAAGGTACTTTGGGGGTCAATGAGGAGATTCACTCCTCATCAGAAAAAAAAAAGTGCTAGTGGACACTTCCCATTTCTGTCCAGTTGACCCACTCCTCCGAGACCCTGTTGGTGAAGCATGCAGATTATATAGGGTCTGCCACAAGTCACTGAAGGGCTGGTGCTAAAGTCTGCAGACTAAAGATTATTCTTATCAAAGCTTTATGTTGCATTCCTTTCATGAACGTATTATTCACTGTTCTTTCCCGAAGAATTTCCTGCTGGTGAGGATGGAGTAATTGGTTACAGGTCTTCAGCAACTGCAAGAAGTATTCCCTCTCTCTCAATATCCAAAGCATATTATGTAGATGGATTTTTTTTTTCTGGTGGTGGTAGGCTATATAAACAAATGTTGAAAAATCCTGTGCAGTTTGGATAAAAGCATTGACTACCTCAAAATCTTGTGACGTGCTCTACAGTTTGGGTAAAAGTCAATGTCTCTGTCTCCTTGAGTAAGAGCCAGCGAGCAGATATACCCTTTGGCATGGTGAAACACGAGTTTGTCAGCATGAACACAGTTCTGGTTTTCATTTCAGAGCTGGTCAAATCATCAGAGCATGGTGGTTTGCAGGTTGGTGGGTAAAGGGTCTCCTCATTCTGCTGAGAGTTCTGGAAACATAGTGCTAAGGAGTTGTAAATAAATATCTCCACTTCCTAAGCACTGTCAGGTGAGAGGAACTCTGGTAGTACTCATCACATCCAGAAATATATTTTTAGCTGGATCAGCTGCTTAGAGGTTCACTAAAGTTTTAACATTGTTTTCCTACTCGTTGATATCTTTTCATTTGCTTTATAACAACAGCTTATGTTTTATGTAGTATTTTATGTGTTGTTTGTGTCTTATGTACACTAGGTTAGCAGCAACAGGAAAGCTCAATTAAAGGTCGTAAATACTCTACTGTTTGCCGATTGCATGCTCACTTACAGCACTCAGTGCTGAAACCAGCCTGGAATCTATTTATTCATAGTTTCTGTTTTAACAGTGTGGGAAGAAACACAGTTTTGCCAAGTAAAGAAAAAAGACAGCTTAATGTCATGAAAATCAGCTTGACCAGAGCTGTATCCTTGGAGCCACAACTGAGACAGTCACAGGAAGCCACCTAAGTTTTCTAGAAAAAGAGCATCAGAAAAAGTCTTCCCTTACATATGAAATACATTTGGATTCCTGAGCACAACAACTGGGTAATGAAGCTGTCAAACACACTCTGTCTTTAATCCAAACTTATTTCTTGATTACTCAAGTGGAAAATTAACGGAGAGGAAAGGAGCAGTATAATCATTCTAAGTAACTGCCTAAGACCCTGCTAAGTTTGCAATCGATAATGCACCAATTTTCTTTCTAATTGCTTTGCCTCAGGTCTTGCAAAGCTGCAGTGTTCTGGATATATGTTATTGTCAAAGAGGAGTTGCAGGCACGTCAGGGAGCCAACAGTTTGATAACCTGGGACATGGAGATGTACAGCTGTGGCAAACGGAAAGGACAGATGACTGCTTCCTTTTGTGACTGAGTTTTGACCTGTACAGGCTTACTGCTCCTCTAATCACCTATACACCTGGGTTGTATTTTATGGTAGATTTTAAAAAGGTTTCAAATTATATATGACAGCAAGTCTTTCAGAGTGGAGAATTGAATATATAAATCTATAGAAAGGGGTATGTCATAATAGAGATGCCAATTTTTTATTGAAAATGGATGCAATACCTCGAGCTATAAAAAACATGCTCAAATGTATTGCACTTTCTTTATACTCTATTTTACACCCTCCCACTCTTCCACATTTTTCAGTGAATTTTCACCTCTTCATGGTCATTCATCCCTCAAGCTGTTTTTTTCAGCCTCCACCATCTCAGTTACACTGTTCATCACCTCAACCCAGATGTGCTATTTTTCCAACTTTTTTTTAAATTCTTTCCATCTTTTCCCCTTGCCTTCATGGGCTCTGTCCAGTCCTGCACAGGGCAGCTACCACTGCACTGAGACTTCTCCACAAGTTGCATGTGGCCAGTATGGGTGTCCTTCCTGTGTGCACCCAGTGCCCCAAAAACTCCACTTGCCGCTGGGAACAGCTTGCCTATCTTAAGCTTTGCACAGTATGGCATTTTCCTGAACTTCTGCACACACTTGATTGAGGTCAGCTCTCTTTTTCCTCCTCCTCCTCCTCCTCCTCCTCCTCCTCACCAGCCTGTCATCTGGCAGTTTCCTTTCCTCAGACTTTGCACAACCTTGCTGCAGTTTCAGCCGTCTTTTCCGCACTGAGTTTTGTATTTCTTGGTTTTACTGATCTCATCCTCCAGGCTGACAGAACATTTTCCTCCTTGCATCCGTCTCATTTATGATATTCTTAAGAAATTTTGGTGATATTACCTCGTTTAACTTCCTGATTAAGTCCTAATATCTACCTAGTTACTTACGAAAAGTGCAGAAATGTATTTTCTTTAGTTTAACCTTAAGCAATTTGATGGCATTCACTTATGAAGTGAATTCAGCTGTGTAGGTTAGATCAAATGGGTGTGCCAATGATCAAAGAGCTTCTGTGTGAAGGGAGGACAGAAAATAACTGACACATGTGCAGAAATTATACAGGCAGTGGTCAGAACAAATTAAGTCCTTAATATATATTGTCTGTGTATCACATTCTATAACTGAGGGCTTCAGGCTGGTAAGGAAAAGAGTCTATTCCAATTACTTAGTAGTCACTTTTTTAAGGAGGTTTATGTGGTGTCTCTTCATGCCAGTCTGTTGTTCAGCCTCACTCCTGGACCTGCTGCTCAGCTTCAGTCAAATGATGCTTGGCAGCTGCTGCCCCAGGATATAAAGCCACTCCTGGTTTCATGGGAATGGATTGCTGGATAGAAAAAAATATCTTCTCAACAGCAAGAGAGAGAGGTGCTTTTAAGGTCTCTGCTGAGGAAAAGGCTGCTGTGCAAACACAGTACTTATGGTAATGCTCTTCCAAATGGATGACAGGGTGTCTGACTTGCAACCATGCAGGTTCACGCTCTACAAGAACCAGACAATCCAGCCAGAGGACACAAGGAATCCAGATTTCACTTGCCTACCTTCCACAGATTTAGTTAGTTATGAGGTATAGAATTTCCCAAAGCACACTGTTGTGCAAGCATCAACTGTGTCTTGTCTTTTCTATTTTCAAGGTGTGTGCTTGGCAGAGACCTTGTGTGTGTTTTGCTGATATTTGGAAAGTATTTTTAACTTTGAATATCAAATTTCTCTATTTGCTACTTCTGTGTTTCAGATTAAGGCCACCATTTTTGTGTCATATTCTGGGAAGAATGGAAAAAACAGCATATTCCTGCTTATTCAATAGCTGGACTATCTGTCAAAGCTAAACTAGGCAAATGTAGTTTAATATCTGTCCTCCTATACTCTATGAAATAACAAATTTACATTTTTTGTGCACTTAGAAGCTTTTCCTGCTTTCTGAACATCCTACTGAGAAGATCTTACACTTAGGTGCTTTGGTCAATCCAGACACCAGCACCAAAATACTCACAGACTTGCAGTAACAGATATTTGTCCCAAAGTTGGCATATTTTACAAGCAAAGACAAACTTTCCAGCACAAGAAGAAACTAGGAGCACTAACCCCTTTTTCCAGTGATCTGACAGGGAAAATGAAGTGAGAGAAAGGACTTACTATGCTGTTCAAAATCAAGATATTTGGGCCTTTTATTGTCTACGACAATTATTTTGGGTACTGCAATACGGCAATTCTGTGTATTTAAGGGTCACAGAGAGCTGAAATCTGGTTTTAAAATTGAAAAGTCCAGCTAAAGCGAGGCAGTTTTCTGTTGCTTTGCACTTCAGATTGGGCAGTGCATAGGATTGCTTACCTTGGAGTTGGTGTAAGAGAGTTAATGTCCCATATCTCTTAAATATAAAGGTAATACTGAGAAGCAGGCCTTGGGCAATCTTCGTATATTCTGAATGAATTAAAAAATATTTATCTAACATATCTTCTTCCAGTATCCATGGAGATTATTTTTCTTTTTAAGGCCAATTCCTCCATGTAATTAAACAAATAAATAATGAAACTGAGGTTTCAGGTATTAAGTGTTTTTATGTAATACCACTGAGCAGTTCAGTGTTTGAACAGTAACAGCTCTTCCCTTCCTCAATCCCTGAAAACTCAAGGAAGTTAATACTCTGATCTGCATATATAAGAGACACATGTGGATAGCTAAATGTTCACTGTAAATTGTTTATTCAGTTAAAAATAATATAATGGAAATGAAAGTATGTGCAGGGAGAGGAGAAAGAAAGGTCTGAAAAAAGCCCTCTCAGAGAAATTTGATTGCCTGATACTTGAAAGTAATTGCTCTTTTTTTTCCCTTTTTGATCACTTAAATTCACAAAATGATATGGGTCTTTGCATTCACATCAAGTTACTTCAATTGCACTAAAAAAGATAGCTTATTTCATTGCTTTCACATCTCCTGGAATAGTCAGTCACTGCCTTAGGCTTGGGAGCCATCAGCCTTTCCATGGGTGCCAGTGAAAGCAGAGGTAGGTAATTAATGCACAGCAATGTGTGTGATCAGCTGCACAGGGACAGCCAGAGGGCAGATGATGCTGCCCTCTCAGGTTTCTGTACAAGACACATTTGAAAAGAGGATACAGGGTATGAAAATACGTGACTCTTCAGGTTTTTTTGCTTTGTACTGCCAGAGTCCAGTTAACAAGATTGAATGTTAACAAGATTGCATAATGGCCCTTGTATCTAATTTAGACATTCATTTTCTCCCTACAGAATGTGCTCAATATGGGGTTCAATCCAGGGTTAAAGCCTTGCTGCTCTGTATTGTTTATGCTATTAATGCCTGCAAATAAAAATGACTGGAGAAACTTGTCTCCATAGAAACTAGCATCTAACTAAATATAAGAAGAAATTTTCTTGCTTCTTTCTCTTTCACCAGACCAGTCCAAGAAGAACATGATGTCCTCATAGAACGAAAGGACTTTGTGATTTAAATATGCAGCCTTCCCCACAAACCATTTATTTCTTCTTACCATGTCACTGCTGCTCTCACCATATTCTCAAAGCATTAATATCCCTTTATTTGCAAGAGAATAGGGGAATTTTGATCATAAAATGCAGTAATATTGTATGAGGATCATGCATTCTGTTCTTAAAGAGTAAACAGAAAAATTAAGAGAAGTCACATGAAAAATTATTTTCAAAATTAATGTAGCTATTTCCTCTATCATGACATTGAATTTCCTCCAAAAATAAAAGTTGCACAAACCCCATTTTTCAAACCATGAGGTCCTATTTTCTTCTTGCATATAGACATATATGAGACTGAGTTCCCCCAGACTTACAAAAAGTTAAACTGTGGCAGAGAAGTACAGCATATCATAAGCAGAACACAGCGCACCAAGCTTTGTGTCTAAGGTTACCTTGTTTGCCTTTCTTCAGATGTCCTCTGCTTCCTCTCCTAAAAATCTTGTGCTATCAGAATATGAGGACTCAAATATATATATATACAGAGTATATATACAGAACTACCACTTTGGCCAGGATGGCAGGAATCTGAAAATCCCAGACAAATATCTGTTCTACTCTAGGACATTAAAATCAGTGTAAGTAAGAGATGCCACGATCCTTGCCTTGTTGGATGATTTGTTAACTCATTTTATGTGCAATTCTGTGTTGAAGGCAGACTTATGATACATGTCTGATATCAGTTGGTACTAGAACCTGGTGTCATGTGTGTGGGTTTTGAAATGGCTTTACATCGCTTTAGAGGAGATGAAGAGCCGTGTACTTACACCCCACAGTAAGTAAAAAAATACAAATTGCTGAAGAAGCTATACTTCCCATATCTGAACCATAATTAAAAAATTATGTATGGACATTTGGTTTTGAGGCATTTAATATGTCAGAGACAAGTCTCCAAAAAGCAGAGGCTGGGATGAATGGACCCTTCTCAAAAGTCAGAGTATTTGAACTGTAATGACTGATTCACTGACAGATATCAAAAGCACATGAATTCAACAGCTGGCCAGTTTCCAGTCAGCTCTCCTAGGCTTCTGCATTTTTTAGTAAGCCTAGTTGTGCCAAAAAGGCCTGGAAGACTTCAGCATTTTTCTTTCCAGTCTGTTATATGTTTCCTTTTCAGAGTGAAAGGTAATTGATTTTGAGTGACACAGAAAAAAAAAGAGGAAGTACCTTCATGCTTGCAGCACTTTGGCTTTTATCTGGGCTGGAGAGGCAGAATTCTGGAGGACCGTAGACATGAGATTTTCCAGCTGTTCCCTTGCCTACTCCTTGGTGCTAAGTGTAGCCATCACCTCTGGTGAAGATTCACTCAGGTATGAACTGAATGTAAAAACAGCTTTGTCGTCATCCTGCATGTTTTAATGGGTTTGGGCTAGATAAAGACAGAAAGCGAAATAGGAATACACAGATATAGATGTTTTTAACATTTCGTCCATGTTTTAATCATACATACCCATTAATCTCTCTGTACCTTCACAGCTGTGCCAGTGCTGTTCTGCTACAGTGCCCTCTGCTCCCACTGGCCCTGTGAGCACCCTGGAAGAGCCAGGGCAGCACTGGCCCTGCCCACCATGTAACTGTGCCCTGCAGGTTTGTCTGCCAGAGCTCTTCTGCCTCCAGGACTGCAGTGCTAGAGGCAGTACTGCATCTAGTCCATGAAAGCACTCTCCTCCTATGTGTGTTTCTGCCTTTGCATTAAGTTGGTGTCATTGTTCATTTGTAAAAAAATGACACTCTCCTGTTGGAGGGACAGCCTGAAGCTGGGAGAAGGCTCTCACACTATTGCCCATAGTGGAAGGAAGGTCATTTTTGCAACCACTAAGCAGAACACAATGTCCAAGTGCAGCAAGCAATGAGAGTCTGGTCACCTGGCTTATCCAAGGAAACTGTAGAGATGGAGAATGGGGGTCTGTTGGGCATTTGCCAAACGCATCACAGGGTTAGGGGCATGCCTACTCTGCATGCCAAGGTACACCAGGATCACTCCAGCTGGCAGTGAAGGGTAGGTCCTGAAAAAAGGATGGAAGAATGAAGTGCTATGGCTAGCAAAGGAAATGAGGAATAGTCTTCTATACTAAAGAATCTCCAAGAGAATAAGTAGGAAGACAGAAACATCATGAGTTTCCAACAAGAGGGGCATAACAGAAAATTTGTGATTTCAGGATCTGGTAAGAAAACCACAGGCTAATTTTTCCCTCTCCATGATTAGTTTGGCACTGTTCTGGCTGCTCCTGTGCTGTCTATGAGCACCAGAAAGCAGCTTTCCTGGCTCTCCAGGGCCTGTAGGGTGCAGCAGCTTTGGAAGGAGGAGCATTGACTGGAAATGGATAGACCCAGGGGCATCTGTAAAGTCATTCTTGAGGCAGTTCATTCACCAGCAAGAGACAAAGGAGCTAGGTGGAAAAAAGGTAAGCTGTGGGGTTACAAGAGCTTCTCTCAAGGTCCAATGGCTTTTTCTCTTTCTCACATTTTGCTTTTGAATTTAAGTTTTTGACTGTGATGATGGAGACTTTCAGAAAGTACTTGAGCAGACTGTGTGAGGTGTGGCCTGAACTAGTGGGACTATTATTACTCTTAAATATTGGTTCTCTCATTTTTAGTTTACTGGTTTCATCTGACACATTAATCTCTCTGAGTGAGACTCACTATAGGACCAACCTGCATTTATTTCTCCTGTGTTTATTTAAATAAAAATCTGTCCCAGACCAGGGTATGAGGAGATCTATAGATAAATTTAATCCAAGAGAGCTCTGAAGGATTCCAGGAAAGAAGAAACTGGATGTGGGCCAACTCTCAGCTTTTCAGGGAGAAAGTCACCAGGCACCCAGGAGTATGCAGGTGCAGCAGCAGGACCAGGGCATGGTTTTTCCATGTGTCACACACTTCAGACATTTTGAGAAGCAGAAAACTCTTGGAAAATGCTGTAGACCCTCTGAAGAGTGAAAACAGACTATATTTTCTGGACTGGCAACTTCCTGTGGTTCAGCCAAATTCCCAGCACTTCCATGGGCATCTGAAATGTAGTTGACTGTGGAGTCATGGAGGTAAAGCTGGTCCTTGGTAGCACTGGGGCAGTGAGTTTGTCCAGCTCTGGCCAGGACTTTCTGGAGGTCCTGCCCCTTGGCCATCCACAGGCTGCAGTGGGTGATGGTGCAAGTGTGGTCTGCAGAAAGCTGGTAGGTGGTGCAAGGAAGGGGCATGGGCTGGATAACTGGGATGAGCCTTATAGAGGGGAACTGGAAGTAAAGCAGGTCCTGAAATGTGCTAGGGCTTGCAGGATTGTGGTTGTTCCTAAAGGTATCCATCGAGGCTAAGTTGGGTGTGCCTGGGGTAGTCTGGGGATGTCCCAGCTTTTGGTCTTGGTCAGAAATTGGTCGGGTGATCCTTGGGGAAGTGGTGGTCTAAAAATATAGAGCCAAACTTTCTGAGAGAGAAGAGCAAAAACCAAAGGGATTTTTTTTTTAATAACTCACAGAAAAAATATTTTCCCGCAGGAAGACAAAATGTTACTGCCTTCAACTTCTCCACTAAAACTTCCTTTTGCATTTTCAGCCACTTGTGTGGATTGGTTTTATTATGTATAATACAGTACATTATTCAATATTTCAGTTCCTGCATATTTCAAAAGAGCACAAAGCCAGGCCATCAATACCACCTGAGCCTCAGACAAGAGACAATACTGAAACATGGAGCTCTATCTAATTTACTGTACAGTTGGTATTATAGATTGACCAAAAAAACCTGTTGTAGAAGTACTTAGTCTCTGAATTTTGAAATTTAGTCACTTGAGGGGGAAAGACACATCAAGTATATAATCATATTTAATCACGACCACAGCAATGCAGATGACCAACAAAGGGAAGTGGAATTGTATTGAATTTTGAGCATGTGAAGAAAAAAAATCTATGGCTGTCACAAACGAGTGTTTCTTACAAACAGGTAATTATTCATAATGAGTAGCATAATGATTTCTCTCTTTTTCTTTGGAAAGTTGCATCAAGACATCAACGATGACAGATTATAGACAAAACCATAAGCAAAGAGCACAATGGAATGCTCACCCTGCTCAGCAGGTGGGCGTTTGAGCTGTATTATTGCAGCACCTTCTGGGCTTTGCAATTTAGTAGACAGACTCTTGACACCACTTTCGAAATAAATTTATTTTCTCTGCGAGCTGTAATTTCTGAAAAGGATTACTTTAAAGTTTTAATTGTAAATACTAATGGTTTGCACAAGAATCTTGAAGGCTAAGGGCAAAAATTGACCTACTATGGATAGTAAACTATAAACACCCAACCAAATTGAAGAGTTTATTATCAAATATTATAAAGATGAGGTGAGTCTGGGACTCACAACTCTGACAGTGGCTGTTAGTAGTCATCTGCTTTTTCTTTCATACTTTTTCTTATGAGAAATTGCCCAGCCTCTTGGCTTTGACCTTGTGTGAGCTCACAAGAAATAAACATAGGACTAGTCATCATATTGCAATAGAAAGGAGGTAGCCTGGAGGGAATTGAGGAACGTATCAAAAAAAATTGCTGCATTACAACTCATTAAATAATTCCCATGTCTATACTGTACTTCCATCTCAAGAAGATGCTGATCACCTTTGAAGGATCGCAGATATTTACTGAACCAGCAGAATTTGAAAGCTCCAAGACTTAACTGGACTGGGTCTTTTGTGGAAAATCATGGTGAATAGACAGTGAGACAGAACTGGTGGTGGTAAAGTAAATGTAAACCCTGGGAAACAATATTTCTTAGTATTAAAAAAAAAAGTGGAAAGAATTTTAAATATTTACTTAATCTAATTAATTCTTTGTTCAGCAGTTAGTGTTGTTAATGTATTTGAAAAATAATTTTATCAATGTTTTGCAATGAGCTTGGAGGAACTTCTTTGCATATGAAAATTAGTTTTTTAAGTTTTAATTATTTGAAAACATAAGAGTATTAATTTAATTGCATACATTATTTTTTAAGAGAACAGCAGTTTCACAGTAAAATTTGATTCTGAACTACAAGGTTCTTTAGATGTAAAAATAAATAGAAATAGCTGAAGCTGAAATAAGTGGTACTGTACAGTAAAAATGAAAGCTGACGTTAAAATCTATAGAATTGTACATAAAAGAAAAAGTTAAAAATTAAAAAATGAAAATGAGGAACAACATAGTTTAATTGTCCTGGTTTCTGTGTCCTTAGCTACCATCTTAGCAGTCACAGAGATAAATTTTAAATTTTGAAAAAACAGAGGCAGCTTTTCTTTTCCTTCATCCCATTGCTTGTGCTTCGATAAAACAGCAGACTCCACTGAAAAACTAGTGCAGTATACTAAGGATTTGAGAGCAAACCATCACTGAGAGTTCGGAGGTTTTAAGAGGCAAAGAGAAGAATTTGAAAGTGGGAACCTAAGCATCCATTTGCAGTTTGCATCTGACTTCTTACTACTAAAATTTGCAATGAATCCAGATGCTTCTTTTAGCATGGGTTAGGTTCAGATCCATCCTCTAAAGGATTAGATGTGGAAGTTTATCCTTTTTAGAGTATTGGCATGTCTGTTTGATAGTACCACTCCGAACAGCTGCTTATGCAGTTTCTGTCCTTTATCCAGCCCTCACATAGCTGAAAAGTAGTGCTGTTCTGAAGTTGATGATGCAGAGCAAGCCTCACTGCTGTATCACTGGGATTTTATACCAGGAGTGTTTCAAAATCTTTCCCATGAACTCCAAATGTTATTCAGCTGATGTCACTAGATTTATTTGTTCTGGGTGGTCCTGGGTTATGACAGTATGAGAGGATTCAAGGAACTGGCACTAGTAAACAGACTTTGCAGCATCCTTTGGCAAGAACCTCAAGAAGTTTGCTCAGCAGTGAGAAGTAAAATATTGGCATGCAGCTGGTGAAGTCTGTGGCAATGAGCAGGATCACTGCATGTGAGAAAGGTACACAGACTTCCCATCAATATCCCAGGAGATGTTGCTATCAACAGACAAACAAAAGCCATTTGACTGCCATGAACTTCTCATGAAGGAAAAGTGTGCATACTAACTAGAAATGTAACAGGAGTCAGTTTTTGTACAGATAATCTGCTGCTTCTGGTATAGGAATTGAATTCAGAGCCTGACCTGCTTGTTTTGTTGGTGTTGATCTCTTGGTCTCCCAAAGCTATGTCCAAGGAAAACTGTAACTAGACCCTGGCTCTGAGACTCTCTACGGTAAGTGGAGACTTCTTGCGTTATGGAACTGCCTCATGGGGATGTTAAAGTTCAGGTTTACTGCAAACACAGGCACATTTCCCTGTGCCACATTGACTGGCAATGGCCAGAAGCCAGGAAAATCATTGAGTTACAGAGGTATTTATATGTAAAATACTTCAGCATCAGGATCAATAACTCCTGCTTCCTAAAGGACTGTGTCTCAAGGCTGTGCACAAACATGTCTGAAAAGGGTCAAATTGATGGTGTGGCCGAAGGGTTTCTCTTCTCAACCTGAACAACTTTTTGCATTAGGCATATGGAAACTGGCTCAGCTGGAAACATGCCAAATTTTCTTTAAAGTTGTCCCATAACCTAGAATTTACTGAGGAGAATAAAGAAAGCAAGCTATGAGATGCTGGAGAGCAGTGCTGCAGAAAGGGACCTGGAGGTCCTGGTCTGTGGCAAATTGAATCTGAGTCAGCAGTGCCCTGGCAGCCAGGAAGGCCAGCTGTATCCTGGGAGCATCAGGCACAGCACTGCTAGCTGGGCAAGGGAGGGGATTGTCCCTCTCTGCTCTGCACTGGGGTGGCCTGACCTCGAGTGCTGGGGGCAGTTTTGGGTGCCACAATATAAGAAAGAGATTAAACTATTAGTGAACATCCAAAGGAGGGCAACAAAAATGGAGAAAGGTCTTGAGAGGAAGTTGAATGAAGTGTGGCTGAAGTCCCTTGGTCTGTCCAGCCTGGAGAAGAGGAGATTGAGGGGAGACCTCATTGCAGTTACAACTTTCTTGTGGGGGGAAGAGGAGGAGCAGACACTGATCTCTTCTCTCTGGCAACCAGTGACAGACCTGAGAGAATGGCCTGAAGTTTTGTCAGGGGAGGTTTAGGTTGGATGTGAAAAAAAGGTTTTTCACCCGGAGGGTGGTTGGGCACTGGAAAAGGATCCCCAGGGAAGTGCTCACAGCCCCAAGCCTGAATGAATTCAAGAAACCTTTCACATAGTGTGACTCTTGGGGATGGTGCTGTGCAGGGCCAGGAGTTCAACTTGATGATCCTTGTGGCTCCCTTCCAATTGAGAATATTCTGTGATTATGTGATTCTCTCTCATTTTCTAAGGAATACAAGTAAGAAAGTGCTGGGTTTTTCAAAGACTGCATTTGCAACATAAACCTAAAGATTTTCTGTCTAGAGGTGGAAGATGAGGAAAACAATAACCATTGAGTCTCTGGAGCAGTCTACTGAAACAGGCTTATACAATATGTATTAAATGGTTTGTGAGGCCAGAGCAGCTGGAGTTTTCATTTGGAAAAGCAACTCAATAAAATGAGCAGCTGTGAAAAGCACATGGAATGGGAATTAAAATGAATGTAAAATAAATCTATGCCCAAACTTTATTTTCTCATTTGAATATGGCACTGAAATCAAAGAGGAGTCATTGCAAACTGTTCAGGCTAGAAAGGGACACACAGAAAGGAAAAAGTCTGTGATGAACATTCACAGTTTTTTTGGATTTGTGACAATAAACTAAGAAAAAGAAATGAAGAGCAGTATTGTATTCAAATCCAATGTTCAAAATTCACTCAGGAAGTTCTAGGAAAGCACTTTAGATGAACTACATTATGTAAGCCTCCTACCTAACGATTTCCAGATAAAATTCCCTTAGTCAGTGGATAGATCATAATGCTCTAGGTAACAAAAAGTCATTAAAAGTTCCCAAAGTCTGTATGGTCTCATTCTTCCTCAGATTGGTGACTGCCCATGATTAGGATTTTTTGCTGTAATTCATGGTTTTTCCATTATGACATTGATTTCTTACACCCACTGAAGTTGGTCTTTGAGGGTAAGTTAATTCATATGAGGTATAAATTACGAATCTGTCAGATTAATTGTGAACTTCAATGAACTTTACGAGATGAGTGAATTGAGACAGAGCAGGTTTTTTCAGGGAACCAAAACAAATAAGTGAAGTAACCTAAAAATGGAGATTTGCTTTCTGAAAACGGACCCATAGCTGAGAAAATGAGTTTGAGATGCGATCTCAGGAAATGAAGCAAGTTTAGTGGTGAATGCAATCCCTTCCCTGTCAGAATAAGGAACATTTGACAAGTTCCTCAGTAAGCTACCTGTATGCAGTCATGGTCAGAAGAATGTTTTCATCCTCAGAAATGAGGACTTCACCTTCTTTGTCCATCAAATGGTTCCTCTTGTGGCAGCTTAAATAACATCTGTTAAACATATAATGATGACTGCATCATGGAGCAATGTCACTGGGAAATTGCAGACAGCATAGCTCTTCTTTGCTCTTTAAATACTAAATAGACTAATACCTATTTTTCTGACATGTGGCATGGCCTTTTACTTGTGGAAATATCACTAGTTTGGAGAGGTTGACACTCATGAAAAAAAATCTTTTTCTGAAAATACAGGGACAAATTTAGATGAGCCAGAGCATGGAAAAATAAGTGATTTAGATGCCAAAATACTCCGTCATTGACATCTCCTTTACTGTTTGTCTTGACTTATTTAATCTCAAATGCCTGTCAACAACAGAAAATTTTATTCAAGAATAAAATTTTTTGGTCTTCACAGGTTGCATAACCAACTACCCAAAGTGAAGAAGGCCCCACCTGCTCATAGATTCCCCTACCAAATTTCTCCTTATGGGAAGGAAAAGAAGTCAGAAAGCACAATTCCTCTTTTGGTTGCATTGAAGATTTAAGAAACTCTCTGTGTTGTAATGGGCCTTGAAATCTTCTACTATCCCTTTAACCTGCTTTTCCCCAGCTTTCATTATCCAAGCTCCTCCTTTTCTACTACCACATTCTTCTATTTTGTGTATCTTGATTAATATCTGATGGCTGAGATTAAATACATCAAAGGCCTTTGTTCATCCTGCTGTCTTTGAATGACAGCTGTCAGCTCTAACCTTCCAAGCAGCTGTGAAAATACTTATTTGCATGGTAAACATCCTCCTTCTTGTGGTCTCTTAAAAAGCTTCCCACAAAGCCCTCACCATTTCCTGATGGAAGATCCTACATTTCCAGGACACTCTACCTGGCGAATTAAAGCTATAAAAATACTTCTAGCGGAATGGGCAGTGCCCTTCTTCTACAAACTGCTCCCACTGACACTATCTCCAAAGGATATTTTGTTTTATTTATTTATTTGTTTGTTTGTTTGTTTTGTTTTGGTCTGGGTTTTTTTCAAAGTCTTTGAGATGGAGGGCCTGGGAGCTCCCCTGACACTTCATGCAATATGGATATCCCATGTGGGATACCCCAAAGATCAGCTAAATCAGGAGCATTTTAAAATCCTCTCTGTGACTTTTCTAATAGTGAAAAAAACAGACAGAGGTGTAAAAGAGAGAATTCTATGGACAAAGGCAACTTGCTTCTGGTGTAAGAGTGCCCTTCCCAGTGAAAAAACAGGAGTTCACATACTTGTTCATATTCAGTGGGAAATTGAACAGGTTCTGTTAATTAAGACATTTGGTAGTGTAAGATTTTATTAGATTTCACAATATTTATAAAGTGGTTAAAATTGTAATCCCAACATCTATTTCAACACTTCTTTTGGATAGTGTGATACAGACCCTAATGTAGGTTTAGGCCTTGCCTTGGTACCAAAAGAGAGTTTGAGTCTAAACTGCTTTGTAACATCAGAAGTTTTAATTCTACCCTGGTTTCAATCTGGCCAAATAGGTTGATTCAATAATACCTGATTTTTCAGAAAGAACATAGGATTAGAGAGTAGAAAACAGATGCTCTCTGCTTTTTACTCAGAACTCATTACAATGGGATTCACAGAAACTGTTGAAAAACCCTTTTGCAGAATTTGATAGTCCTTGGTTGTGTTTTAATTATTATATAATTATACAGAGAATAGCTAAGAGATCTTTCCACATTAAGAGGGGTTGCACAATATAGTGCACTTCTCATGCAATGACAATAATTAGGGAGAACAGGATGTTGTACTGCAATAATGTTTCTTCCTTTCATCTAGTCTCTATTAAGAACAGCAAAATACATGTTCTCTTTGATGCAGCTGAAGCCTATTTCTTCATTTTGCATTTTCCACCTGGTGCAGTACTGTCTTTAGCAAAAAGCCTTTGAGCTGGGTCCTGTGAGTGAACTTTCATTGCAGTACACAAGAAGAACTGTGGACAAATCCTATCAAAAAGAATTATGTGGTTAATGTATTTAGCTCCCTATGCATTGCTTTTAAAATGTTGTTCTTCACACACAAGAAAACTTCTATGTTAGAACAAAATTATTTTTTAACAACTGTTTCATTACAAACTAAAAACTGCACTTTTCCTTTTATTCTGAAAATCATCTTTGACAAAGCCTTATCTTTTGCAGAAATCAATCTAACTGATTTTCCTTTGATGATTCACTGAAATAATAGCAAAGATTGTGAATAATCATTGTAAGACCCTTAAAGTATAATTGTGGTAAGCAGTTTAACTTCAAAGGCAAAACACCTAAGACAAAGTAAAATTATATACTGCAGCCCACTGATGAACTTTCTTGAGAATTACTTGTTCACTTAACTCAGAAACAACCATTCTAGTAGTTCTGTTACATATGAAATCCAATTGAGTGGCATTCTATAATGCATTGAAAAACCTTTTTGAAGCAATCTTTCCTATTCAAGCTTCTTGTGGAAATTCTCACAACCTATATAAAGACAAAAACATATTATTGCCTCTTAATCATTTAAAAGTATTTACATAGTTTCTACTGGATTCATAAGTGTTGAGGAAAATCAAACCAGTGAATATACTGAACAGCAGATACTAGAATTTTCTGTTCTAAAAGAGCAGCTTTTGGTATGTGTGCTGATGGTGTTACTTCTTAATTTTCATTTATATAGCTAGATCAGTTCATTAGCTAGTCAAATCAAACTTTATAATTGCAGTTTTGAAAGCAAATCTTTCTGTCTAGACATAGAAATTGAGTGCAATTTGAACATTACCAAACAGGGATGGGGGAGCAAGGATATCCCTAGATGTGGCCATAGAGGGAGGAGAGCAGTGTAATGTGAGGGGATCCTCCCATGCCACCCCAGTGTGTATACAGTAATGGAAGATTTTGGAACATGCTAAGGATCTACGGAGAGAAATAATCAACCCTTTAAAGCACCATAGCTCCTGTTTAAGGAGAAATTGAAACTCCAAGAGCATAAAAGCAGCAACAGCTTCAGGAGGAAAGGAAGGCTGTGAAGGTGAACATATCTGTCTCCCCCTGGAACTGCGGGCCTGCTGTGTCAGTAGGTGTGGGCAGGCATGGAACAACCTGGGCAGTTAAATAACCTTCTAGATACATACAATGGGCTTAAATATATGTTATTGTGAAGTTGGTCTGTAGAATAGATTTCTAACGCCCTTCCAGACTTCTAAATCACAGTTACACGCCTGGTTCTCCCCCTGCCCTGTAGCTTTTGCCAGCTCTCTGATTCCCCATCAGAATGTTGGCAGAGATAATCTGTATCTTTTGCTAATTTCCTCTCTTCCTCCTTCAAATCAAAGATCATGAGCTGTGCTGGTCGCTTTCTGGAGGTCACTGCGAGTTATGAAGAGGTCTAACCACTTTGGTCCAGTTGCTGACTTTCCCACAAAAAGCTTCAGTCAAAGACCCTTAGTGCATTTTACCCTGGTTGTCTGTGGAAATGCTCTAGAAACTGAGGATTTTGAAGATAGTATCTTGTAACAAAGAAATTTTCAGAATTTATAGAAAGCTGAAAATAATTTTTGTGGAACATTTGGAATTACAGATCTTTCCCATGCTGGCAGTTTGCTTAGTTTTTGAACAGGGTTCATAGAATCTTGGAATGTGCTGAGTTGGAAGCAAGGGCTATTGAATCCATCTCCTGGGTTAATTCTGTAATCTTTGATGTCACTGTAACACATGTGCCTAATGTGTGTTACCTTTTATTTGTACACATACGGTTGTCTCAACATAAAACTTAACAGTAAACAAGACGAGAAAGAAGAGAAAAATTCTTCATCATTTTGTATCCAAGAATAAAAGCCTATTTTACCAAGCAGTTGTTTAGCAGAAGATTACATCAAATCCACTAAAACTTTATTTTCTTAATGCCTGTGATTTAAAAAATTATTTTCATTTAGGAGAGCAATTTAGCAATGTTTTCATTCAAGTGTTAGAAAAGATGTAGAAGCTCTCACCTATGTAAGTTATATCTTTCTCTCCAGGTCCATCCTATAACACTGATATAGTTGCAGCATATTTAATCGAACCAGAGACTTGTGACAGAACTAATGAAGTTGTGCAGTCTTTAATTAGTTCCTCTAATATGTGACAGTGTTCTCACAGATACAATCAGCCCTTCAGGTTAGAATGCAGTCATGTAAGACATTGATGGATTAATTCAGACCCATGTAATTAGATAGAATGAGGTTCTCATATGTATGCTAGGCAGTAAAGTTTAAAAATTCATGAAGCTTCCTGTGTCAAAGACAAATTATTTCAAAAGGCTGTTGACTTCCTGGTTTTCAGCAATGAAGATCAGAATATGAAAACAATAGAAGGGAAAAATCCAGTGTCAGAAGTTCATTAAAGACAATCAGTAATGAATCTCCTTTGATCAAATACAACACAGTGACCACATTCAGGTACAGAGCTCTAAGGAAATAAAGTTATTTCATTTCATCTGATTGCTCCTAACTCTTAAAGAGGAGGACAGATATTGCAGAGAAGGGCTCTGGAGAAGCAGTGTCTGGGTTTTCATGAAAGAAGAGTTTTCATATGTGGTAAATTCCTTCAAGTTATGTTTCTAGGTAGACTGTGGACTATACTAATTGAAAGCAATTAGTATTTATTTATTTTTGCTTTGAAATCATGCCACATAGCTATCACCTTATCCAAAGGTCCTGTATTTTGTTGTGTCACATGCAGTCAGGATTTTACGGAAGACACATACAGGAGAGAGCCTAACCACTAAAACTCTGAATATTCCATTTCTGATCAATGCAGGTTTTGTACACCCTTTTTTTTTTTTTTTTAAATCAGACTAACAATTTCTGAATATTACAGTGGGCAAATACTTAGGAAAATGAAGAAAGCACATTTAGGGCCTATAATCACAATGTCAAATAATTCCTTAGGTACTTGCAGGAAGGTCTATGGTCACAGATGTTTCCCTTCCTAAGCAGGTATGGAATACTTAGTACATTTGGACGAACTCACTCCCCACACTCAATGGGACTAATTATCCACTCTGATATGTTTTTATGACCTACAGCTTTGATTGTGGCTGGGAAAATATGACTCCTATTGACAGATGTGGAATCACTCTTAATAAGATATAATGAAAGTGCAATTCCATATACACCTGCAAACATTGTGTGACTCTGCAGTCTGGCCATTTCTGCAGTTTATTTCATCACACTGATGTTTCAGTGGGCTTTGTGGCCGTGCTTTAGGACAAAGTACCAATATTCCTCAAGCCCCCAGATCAAAGTGAAAGTGCTGGGGACATTGCAATGTCTGTGTTTTTTAATATGTTTTTTTAATTAATGTCTTTTATGTCTGGCACCAGCTGTCAGAATTTCTAGAACCTTTAATATTGTTAATATCAAGTGGTCCTGTTCCTTCATCTCTCCTCATTCTTGATCTTTTCCTCTGAGAGTTGCCACCCTTCTCACTGGTGCTGTCAACAGGAGGATGAGTCAAGCATCCCTGTGCAGTGACTTCATGCACTCAGGTAATCTGGATGCTACACAACTGATGGCAAATTTACCCACTCTGAGTGCAATAGCAGCATCCATCATAGGCTCTGCTTGTCACATAAGAAATATTAAATAAGGCCACACTTCATCAGCACCTATAGCTTTAATCACAAATGCTGTAATATTGAAAAGATTAACAGTTGGGTAAAGAGAATCAAATACACCCTAAAGGCTGTAATCTTGCTTATTAAGTGGATACCATCTTTCATATTTTGCCTTTCAGTAATTACTCGAGCTGTGGCAATAACCTCATATGAACAAGCACTTGTAGCTTGTACTTTGTAGAATTACTTGCACATTGAGTACATTTTTTTTTGGTGGCATTAATAAGTGTGTCTCCCATACACACTTCTGAGAGAAACAGGAAAAACAACTCTCCAGAAGAAGGATTTATAGTTGATGCTACAGTGGAAATGGAAACTATATTGCAAAGGAAGGAAAAACTCCCTGGAAGGTGCTGAGATACTGAGTTATCTCTAGTGAGGCATATTACACACTGAGATTATTTGTAAGGTCTTTTGTTTTCTTTTCTTTTCCCCCTTTTTTTCTTGTTTTTCTTTTTTTGGAGGTGGGGGAGCAGCACAGAGGGAGACAAACATATGTTTTTGTTTTTGCTTCAATCCCAAAGGAAGTTTTTTTCTCTCAAAATAAAAACCCTGAAGTCTCCCTCTATTTGCCCATCTCCTTATTCTCCTGGTAAATTCAATTGAATGAAGCTAAAAATATTATTCTTCCTCATGAGACAGTGTGAAGCTTGTAACTCATAGAATTATAAAATTGTTTAGCTTGGAAAAGACCTGTTAGATTATTGAGTCCAGCCATTAAGCTAACACTGCCAAGTCCTCCTCTAAACTATGACATTGAGTGCCACATCCACATATCTTTTAAACATCTCCAGGAATGGTAGCTCCAGCATTTTCCCTGGGTAGCCTGTTCTAATGCTTGTGTAAGAGACGGTCCGAAGATTCCTCATCTGTCTCACGATCATCGCCAAGGACAGAGACTGAACACAGGAGTCCTGGCCTGGCTGAGGTGGGATGTCTGCCAAGTGTTGCCTGCAGGTGTGCCCCTGGGAACTGGTACACATTCCTGAGGAAAGTTAGTGCAGGTCACAAAGGACTGCGCCGTTCTTGCTGCCAAGGTGGGAAGGACTGCACTGAAGTGAAAAGGAGTGACCTGTCCTGTACGCCTGTCCTGTACCTGTTTCCCAAAGCAACGGGCCCCATAACAATGGGTGGAGATTTCCCCGCCTCTTGGCCAGTTGCCCCTTGCTTTTGAAAAGGACTAAAAAGAGACTTTCTAAATTAACTGAGATGAGATCTCCCCATGAAAAGAAGGTGAATCCATTGGCAGAAGACCACGAGGACTTCATCCCATCCATTGGTAGCTATTCCCCCCCCCCCCCCCCCCCGTCTTCCTCTCTACCCTTTTACTTTGTTTTCTTTATCACTCTCTCTTTCTCTCCTCTATCACATTACGGTGTTGTGGGCACTTAAAAAGGTGCACTGTTTTGATTAAAACTGAAATCCTTTGTGTCCTTTTGCACTCTGAGATCAAGAAATGAACCATCACTACCCTCGCTTGTATTAGCGGATCGTGACAGCTTGTCAACCTTTTTGGGGAAGAAATGTTTCCTAATAGCCAAACTAAACCTCCCCTGGGGCAACTCATGGCCATTCCCTCTTGTCCCATTGCTTTTTATCTGGGAGAAGAGACCAACCCTTACTGCTCTTCACAGGACTTGTGCTCCAGACCGTTCACCAGCTCTGTTGTCCTTCTCTGGACACTCTCCAGCACCTCAATGTCCTCCTTGCAGTGAGGGGCCCAGGACTGGACACAGGATTCAAGGTGTGGCTTCAGCAGTGCTGAGTACAGGGGGACAATCACTGCCCTGCTGGACACAATATTTCTGCCACAAGCCCGGATGCCATTGGGCACCTGGGCACATGCTGGCTCAAGTTCACCCAGCTGTCAACCAGCACTCCCAGGTCCTTTCCTCTGGGTAGCTTTCCAGCCACTCCTCTTCAAGCACGTAGTGCTGGGCTTGTTGTGAGCCAAGTACAGGACCCAACACTTCACCTTTTTGAATGTCATACAATTGTCCTCGCCCATGGATCCAGCCTGTCTAGATCCCTCTGTAGAGCCTTCCTACACTCCAGCAGATTGACACGCACTCCTGCACTACTACTTTGTAGTCCAATTACAAGTGATGATTGGAGAGTATTATAGGAGCTATTTGAAAAGCATATTTCAGCAGGGAAAAATATCCCTCTCTCATGATAAAAGCTCTTTCTAATGAAAGTGGTAAGAGTAGTGAGCAGACTGTTGTTTGATCAGAACTCCAATTTTCACTGCACATATCATCCCCAGATGTATTGTCCTTGAAAAACATGTGCAGTTGTCCTGATATGACCTTTTCAGAAGTCCGAAACAGAGGAGTGAGGAAGAGCTGAAGAAATGTCAAATGTTTTGTCAAAGAACATTCAGGACGTGCTCCTGTTTCCTCTAGTATATCCATTGCCACTGCAGCCCACCACTAGGAATGTCTACTTGGCAGCACTGGGATCCCTTGAGGGACCTAAGCTCTCAGTTTTGGATGTGTTTTCATTGCGTTAATTTGGTGCAAGGTGGCAGAAGGGAAAACCTGGAAAACGGGTGGTAGAGTCAGAGGAAAGGGGGTGACAGAGTTATGAGTCTCATTAATGTTGCACTGCATGGCCTTTAGAAGGAAAGACATCAAGGATCAGAAATGGAGTTTGCTGGAGGCCTTTTCTGACAGCTGTTACAAATCCCTGTCTAGGATTGAATCCGCATGAAGGGCTGTATTGTGTATTTCAGCACTGTATACCCTCAATTGCTAATTAACCCGATTTCCAGAGTTTCACAATCATAGCCAGGTGAAGATAATTTCCTACCTTATAATTGCCATTTCTTTCTCCAAGTGATACTCAGAAAAAGGAAAGAGGTTTTAGATGGGAACTTCCCTTAGATCTGTGAGTGCACTGAGATTAATGCAGATAATTCTGGTACATGCTCATGAGAATTGATCCTTCTATGAGCATCAGTGATGTTTTTTCTCTGTTGCTGTTGAAGGATGACTGGAGTTAAAGGACCCCACAAAGTTATTACATGTCACCAAGAAAACCTACAGGGAAGACTAAAAAATGCCAAAACTAGTGAAAAAGTTTTTAGTGAAAAAAAAAATTTAATGGAGAAAATTTAGCATTGTGTTAGAGGGAGGAAAGGAGTCTTGGTTATAGATTAAAGTCCAAAATGGAGTTTTAAGTACTTGCAGAGGGGTTGTTGGTCCTTTAGAAACCCATGCACACAATCATTTCAAGGACAACTGCAGGAAGGAGTCATGCAATCACTGGTATTCATTATAATTGCAAATACTGGGAAAATATCTAATTCCTTCTTTTATGCTGATGAGTTAGTAATAGGTTAAAGGAAAAAAATGATACTGTAGGTGAAGACAGGCTATGCAGTGGAAGCTACTAGAGGATACATTTGAATTATATTTTATTTTTATCTCTTTTTAATGAGAATCAACAATGGAGACAAATTTTTTTCTCGTTTTCTTAGCTGAGGTTTGTGCAAGGCTCTGCTTTAGGCATATAATCATCAGTACAAAAGCTATCATGTTTATATTTTACTATTTTCTTATACCCCTTAAAAAGTAGTTATTGCTCTAGAGGTTAAAACTTAGCTACAATCATATATAGTAAGACTATGTGGTATTTACTATACAACATAGGTGTAGCTTACATTTCTGACAAGGACTTTATTAGGACTACAGGGGTAAGTTAAATAAATATAATTAATTCCAGACTGCTGTTGATTTGCCACCTACTAACCAAATGAATAGTCAGAAGAAAAGATAGCAGGAACTAATATCTAAAAGCCCAGCTGATGCTTTTTCCTGGTCTTAAAATTGAGTCATACACGATTAGTCGAGTCATACACAGTTAGAAGGGGAAAAGGGATTTTACCTTGGTATTTATTTTAAGGATCCTTAGGTGCACACGTCCAGTTCATATGCATCGAAATGCACCCTGCGAAAATACCCACCCCGAAAGATCAGGTATAACAATATAGGTCTTACTAATTAGCATATCTATCAAAGATTCCCCAATGAGAAGCTCAAGTGAGCCCCTCCCCAAGGAACCTTCCCCTGGATGGTTCTATTTTAGTTTACAGAATGTGTTCTGGAGAGGACCTTGGGGTCTGGGGCACACTGATCCCTAGCTATGAAGCTTCTAAAATGTTTAGTTTCTTAGCTTGACAAACAAGTCCAAGAATGTAGGGAAAAAGCACTAGGAATACAGAAGCTGTAAAAAGGTATAACGGGTATAAAAGAAAAGGCAAAAATCTTCATGGCATCACAGCAAATCCCTGCTGTACCTATGTGCTAAAGTGACATCTTTAACACTGTGGTTGATTTCATCTGCAAATCAGTTATCACCATCATCCAAACAACATCTGAAATATTCCTATACTTGACCATCCAGATGTCAGAATCAACATAAAAATGGCAGTAGTATATGGCAAAAATCCAAACCCCGGTGAATCTTGTTCTTCAAATCTAACCGCATTCATAACACACCCAAAAGCTGTGAAACAATCAAGTTCTAGAAAAAAAACCTTATGAGGACGAAGGAGCTTCCATTAGAGTGTTCACCTTATCACTTAAAAAATAACTTTAATCAAATGAAGAGAGTCCTCTTCCAAAATATGTTAATTCTCTAAAGATGCCATGAGGTATTATGTGCAAACTTATCCAACACAACACAGAAACTAGACCAGGTGTCTCAAAGCTGCTTCAAACCTGGACTTAAACACTCCAGGGATGGGGATTCCACAATTTTTACTACACGTTCTGGTTAAAATTCCCTCTCCAGTATATGCCAAATAGACCAGGACTGGAACTTACAAAAACCTCACAACAGCAAACCAATAAAAATCAGTGCATCTTTGTGTTAAAAATCAACTGGCAAAAGTCCTGGACATGTATAAGGACTAAGAAGACAATTAGGATGTGAAGGTGGAATATTCCTTTCCCTCTTGCTCTGCAGCTTCTGTGCCGGAGCACGAGGTGTAGTGATCTCTAAAAGCATCTCCAGAGCGAAGCCGCTGGGCAGGATCAGCTGCATGCACTCACACACGCGTGCACGCACAAACGCACGGACAGCTTCAGTAATACGGGTCGGCAGCAAAGAGGTGGGAAGGGTCTTTGCGTGGGTTTCCACAGAAACAGTTTATTGCTACTACACTGTGAGGAGTTCTAGAGGCAAAGACCCAGAACATGGGAAAACTCAGGCTTAAGTGTGGGGTGTGGCTAACACCAGGAGCCAGCCAGGGAAGCAGAAGTGGGGTACATTACCATAAACGAACAAGGCATCGTGGGAGAGGCTCCTTTCCCTCACCATAGCTGAAGTCTTTGGCACCAGGGACGGTCTTACCAAGAACTCTCTCTGTCCCTCGTACCACAGGCTAACCGGCCACCACAGTGGAACCTTGAGGCTCTAGGAATCACCTACAGAGTTTATGAACAAGACAGAAGGAGGCCTGGGAAACGAGGTCTGAGTTAATAATATCAATGCTGGAAAAAAAGCTCAGATTTCATATGGATGCTTAAACACAGAGGCTTGGTGCAGATACCAGTTTGACAACATACAAACCTTTTCACTGAATCTTACTTCAAGTAATCTTCCTCTGAAATTATAATCTAGTGTTATAAGCAATAATTCTTTGCCAACTTTTCTCCTGAAATACAGAATAAATTACTGCTTCTCTCTTGCTAACAGTGAGCAAGGGAGGACTTGCAAACAGGTCTAACCATGCATTTTATCTAATTGCTAAACATAATTAAGCTAAATATAATTAAATTAAAGTCAGAACTAATTAAGCTAAATATAATTAAAGTCAGAACAAGTGTTTCCAAACACTAATTATATTAAACTTTGCTGATTTTTGTTCAGACCTAAAAAGAGGTACTGAGATACTCCAGGTTTTCTACAAAAATATAGTATTCTCTGCATAGATGGCCTCTCATATACCTTTTGATAGCTAGGTTATCAAATTCTCCTCAACACAAAAATAAAAATAACAACATGCTTGGTTGAATCAGCATAGCCAGGAGGAAGGATGCATTCCACTATATTATCCAGAGAAGGAAAATGGGGAAAAATTGCAATGAATTTATCAATGGAGTGTGCTTAAGGTATTAGCAAAACAGGGAAACAGAAAAAAAAACATTGTCATAGCTGAAAGGGATATAGAAAACCTTTGATAAATCCTGTCTATTTCTAATATAATTTGGTCTGGGTTTATGTCTCTATAGTTCATTGATTTGAACCACCTTATAGTCTATATCCCTGGGGATAAGATTGGAATGGCACATACAGGATTAAACATCATTAAGTTTGCAATGTCTCCAGAGACTGTAGCAAGGATAAGAACTGATTCCACTGGAGGCATCAACTGTACTTCCCAAAGCCAGGCTATACTCATTGATTCTGTGTAGTTTTAGCATTTTAATTTGAGCATTAAGATTGGTAAATTTAGCCTATAAGCAATCCTAGAATACAGCAACCAAACATAAAAAGTATTCTGCTAAATATTAATTATGACATTATGTTATACAGAATGACCTCAGAGAAGAATAAAAGTATGGCAAAATAAAAGTTTTGAAATATTAGATGAAGCTCAGTAAAGGAAATGAAAAATAAAAAGCCAGGAGCTTGATTTGTCAAACCTTTCCACCAGCCTGCAACCTTCAGCTCACAGCAGCTGCTACAGCATCCACTTCTGCCCTGCTAGTATTCCTGTAACTCAGTATAAAACCTATCTGAGACACAATTGAGGCCTCTCATTTTTAGCTAAGAACCCAAGCATACAGAAAGGATTTTAAGTTGCTACCCAGTCCATAAACTAAAATCCAGCAGGAAGATGCCAATTCACAATCTGCCTACTTTTCACAATGCAACAAACTCCAAGTGCTCTTCTGTACAGAACAAAATGCACATTGTCCGACATGAATACTCAAAAGCATGCAAGTACCCCTATCATTCATACATGCACAAATATACACACACTTATACATCTTTGTCCTTGCATAAAGGGTTTGCCTAAAATGATGAGTTTCTCATGAGTGTGTGTAAGGGACATGCACTTTTATAGACCTGAGTTATCATCTTTTAAAGGCCTTGGTTAATCACACATGACAGAGGAAGGACCACAGTTTTCACAGTGTGATCTGGTTGTGACACCACTCATGAGGACTCTGTTGCAGATGAGAAAAAATAATGTAGGTTTAAAGGTTTTAATGTGATATTTGTGAGGGTGCAGGGTTCCCAATGAAAATTAGTCAGCCCTTCTCTCCTAGGTTATTCACATGACTTTGGCAAACCGTAGATTTCTGCTGAGTCCATTATCAAACTATTTTTTCACTGAACATTTGCTCATTTCAATAATGATGTAGCAGTGGCTCAGGTTTTAAAGAAGCGCAGAAGAAGCCAAGGCAAAGCTAGAAATAATCAAAGCCAACCTTTGATTCAGAGAGCTTGGAAATGCCTATTTTCTCACTTTCCTTCTGTCCTGGCACAGAAGTTGGAATCAGACCTCAGGATGTGTCTCTCTTCTCCCACCCAAAGGGAGCTTGGACCTATACAGTGCTGGTTATATGTGCTGGGAGGTGTGTTGCACCCTGGCAGTGGCTGGTAGTCAAAATAAGCAGAGAAAATTAAACAGTCCCTCTGGATTTAATAAGTCACATTTTCACAATGAATTTTCTTTTTTTTTTTTTTTAACAGAGAAGTACCTGTGGGCAGGGTGGGAAAAACGGGATATGCTGGGGAAAGATTTGGTGAAGGAAGGAGCTAGGGTTTGGTGGCAAAGAGTAGAATTCCTCTTTATAATTTTGTCTTTTTCCATTCTGCCTTTCAGAGGGTGAAACCCAGAATATCATGGTACAAAGCACTAGATACAGAACTATTTGTTCCTCTCTATGTTTTTCACACTTTTCTTCTTCCAGCATTCATACTTAGCTCTGGACTCATCCCACTTTCCTCTGACTCTTATCACCTCATTTTTTCTTGACTCTTTCTTCACTGTGGCGTTCTTTTTTCTTGTTCAGAGCCACTTTTTGTGAAAAAAGAGAAAGATTTTTATAAAAATATGTAACAAAACAAATCTCAGCTTCAGCCTCTAGCCCGCCAGGTCAGCCACCCATCTATCCTCCACAGATTCCTCCAACAGCTTCAAATGCTTCCTGCTCAGAACAGCCTCGAGCTATCCAATCAGTTTACAACATCCTTAATGAGGTAACATCTTCATTCTCTGCCTCTAAACCAAGACTCGACATTCCTGCCTGGCTCCCCTCCTTGTCTGCTAATGAAGGGAGCAATTTTTAAAATCGTTATTGTTTTAAACAGCAGCCTTCTTTGTCTTCTATCAAAATGCCTAATAGAGGATGAGTGAGATAAAGCATGTGTATGAGCTTCAAAGAGAGTCAAAGGGGACTTGCTATTATTCAGTGCAAGCTGTATTAATACAGCGTTTTTTATAGAAAAAGATAAACAAGTAACAGGGTATTCAGCAAATACACATTCAATGCCCAGAATGGGTCTTTGAGTAATTCCACCTTCCATCCAAGCACACTACTCAACAGAAGAGGCCTAACTCAACAAATGGGGAAAATTTGCAGCTACAGCCATATTTCAAATCAGTCTATTAAAAAAATCCAACCCCAAAAAGCTAGAAGTTTTAGGAAGTTTCAATTAATAAGTAGGCTGTGGCTGTAGAAGCCAAAAACTGGGGATTTACATTTAAGCTCTTTTAACCACTTGGTAATGGTGGTAAATTTACTATCACTGACTTTATTAGGTGGTCTCACTTGAGAAAGTCACACCTAAACTGATGTAAGGGCTAGTCTTAAAGTGAAAGGCTCACCTAAACTGATGTAAGGGCTGGTCTTAAAAAGAAGGATGTTGCCACTTTGCTTTTGATCCATCCATATTCCTAGTAGAATTATAAGTGAAACAGAAAGTTTCTAGATTACTTCCTGTACCGGATCCCGAGTCTATTGCAGGGATGTGCTTTATGACTTTCTGATGCTGACACACCAGGACACCTCCACTGCATGTCCTTAACTTGTGCTGCCATTCTGGTGCCAGTGACTGCAGCAGAGGCTGTGGCGTCATTTGTGCAGTGAGAACATGCACACACCTTTGATAACAACTCAATCAAATTGTTATGTGGCCCCTACCACTACTGAGGAGACAAAACAAGTGCAGTTCCTCATTGTTGCTGATGGTTTTCAAGCCTGCTTCTTGAAATACAGCTAACTTTAAGAGTAGCAAGAGGAATAGTGTAGTTAATTTTCAGGGAAAATTGACTGTTGCGGCAAATTAAGAGTGACAAAAAATTGTCTTTCCCGCTTGAATTTGACCATACTTCTATTACACGTGAGGTTAACAGGATGTGATTTCTGAATTATTCATTAGGATCTTTCTAGTAACAGGAGGTACACAGCTGTAGACCGAGCAATTTCTATATCCATTCTACTACAGAAATGGTTTGGCAGGAGAGGCTATCGGTTCCTGAATAGCTATTCACACCAACAAAACCAGGATTTAAATATATCCAGTACTGGTTGGGTTTGTTGGGTTTTGGTGGGGTTTCTTTGGTTGATTTTCCCTTAGTAGTTGGTAATGATAGACAAAAAGAGACAGGGGAAGAAAGCAATGGAAAATAATGCTACCATGAAAATTAGCAGATGTAGAACATTCCTCAGGACACTGCTATGGTAACTTATAAGACCTTATTGTTTTTAAACATTGGGTATAAGTTTCACAAAAAACACCTTTTTCCTCTTTAACTCAGCTGCTCTAATTGCCCTTTTCTTTGTACTGGCAAATATCCAAAATCCAAAGGTTGTTCATGACTATAATAATGCCCCATCCCTGGAAGAGTTCAGGGTCAGGCTGGGTGGGCTTTGAGCAACCTGGTCTTGTGGAAGGTGTCCCTGACCATGGCAGCTGGGTTGAAATGAGATGATTTTTAAGGTCTCTATCAACCCAAATCATTCTATGTTTCTATGATTCTATAGACTCATGGAATCAGTTTTGAAAAATAAAAATACTTGAGACCTGCATTTTCTCATTGCATATTTGTTATCTGGCATTAAGAAAATGTGATTATTGGAGTCAGGTACTGCAACTTTTGAGTAGTTTTCTTGGTTTTCTGCAAAAAAATTCAAGAATAAAAATGATCATTAATTAAAAATAAGCAGCTACTCTGTTTATTAGCATTTCTTAAATCACAGGCTGGTGGACTTTAAACTTTCCTTGAGAAAGAAAACAATCTGACCTTTGAATCAGCTATTCTCTGCTTTGAGCCTCTGGAGTGAAGGAAGTGTCATAAACTACTTTTAACGTTCTTTACATCCCTAGTACAAATCACATAGATGTAATGGTATAGGGACACAAAACTTTCCATCAGAAAAGAAGAAAAAAATTTTTAGAAAGATAAAATTACCAGTTTTTCTAAATGGACCATCTCCTTGAACCTTCACAAATTGAGAGTCAGATGTTCCAGACGGGCCCTTAATAATTCTCACTTGTAATGAAGAAATGCAGGTACTAACAATCTATTATGGTAACTTGAGCCAGCCAGAAATTTGCACTGGGGAAAAAAGCCTTTTCAGATTTGGTGTGTTCCTCAGGTAAGTCTATATCAACAACACTTTCTGCAGACACTTCTCCCTGTAGATGCTCCCTGCCAGTGTTTCCCTTATGACTCAGAGAGCTTCCCATCTGCTGATTAATGTGTCAACTGAAGGTCAAAGTTTCAGAATATTCTGGAAGTTTAGTCTCACATGCATCAAACCCTCCATTCTCCAGAGATTTGTTTTGTTACATATTTTTATAAAAATCTTTCTCTTTTTTCACAAAAAAAAAGAAAAAAAAAAAGGGCTGGGGTTTCATGCTTGCCCAGCAGCAAATGTAACAGAAAGCAGGATTATGGTATAGGTGAGTTGGGCTTTTTGGCAGAACAAGGCTCTGTGCAATTCAGAGCATCAAAGTAATCTCTGTTTTGAGCACGAGGTGGGACTTGATGGCTTCCTGATGTCCCTCAAACCTGTATCAATCCATTATCCTATGGTTTTATATTCACTTGGTGCTTTTCTAAGTGTCTTGGTTAGGGGTTTGGGGGATGTGTGGTATCATCACCATTGTTAACCAAAGGTAATTAGAAGACAAAGTTAGAATCTCTTGCTCTTTCTTTTGTTCTCTTATTTGTCAATATTTATTCAAGCTTGCATCTTACTCACCCACAATTGCACTTCCTGTTTCATATGCTTTTTTTCTCCTTTGCAGGCTGCAAAGTCATATGTATGGCAAATAGCAATGTTAATGGTACTTTAAAGGTGCTGCCAGAGACCTTGGGATTTAAGTACCTTCTGGTGAGATAGCCAGGTGACTTATATGCAGAAATGTTTAAATTTGATTTGAGGCATGTTGTTTGTGTATGTGGCAGTAATTCTGACTGGGAATTGGAAAACATGAAGATCTATCTGCAATAGTCTTTGCCACTGTTTCACAGTTCTACTGTAGTGTCAAATGAGAATGCCATCGCTTGCATCTTAGATGTAATTATGATGTTTTCTTTTGGTCTGATAGGAAGGAAGAGGTGTCGGCATTTGCAAGTGGAATGATTCACTAAGCATTATAATGTCATTTATCTTTTCTTTGCCAGTGATGTAGTATTTGGTGAAATAATGCTGGGCTGTCAATCTACTGTCAATCTGTAATCAGTCTGTTGGATATCAGACAAATTAATTTTACAAGTTCCTGAATTTTTTCTTGTCATTCTCAGTGTTGTTCACAGTGAAGCAAAAGTAACGATACACAAAGTGTGAGGTTGGTGCTTCAGTGGTAGCTATAGGAATATCAGGTGATTTTGCAGGTACATCCACCTATTGTTTCTAATTTCAGAAGAAACTGAGGGACCCCATGAAAGGAACACTTAATATCTAGCAGGTTGATTTCTAATCTGTAATAGGCTGATTTTTACCAGCAAATTTGTTTCCCCTACAATTTAGGAATTACTGTCCTTTACATCTCTTGTTCTTGCGAATGCAGCAACAGTTTATGAAGTTATGAACACAGCAAACCAACAGGAACCCAGCAGATGCTAAACCTGAAATGCAATATCAGGATTTTAAACCTAAATGGTTGCTGAAGCATCCTAAACAAAGAATTTTAACTATTGAAAGTCTCTATGGTGCTGGAAGATATTTTCGAACATATGCACACTGCCTTCTACTTTGATCACTAAACGATCAGGAATTTATTGGGAAATGAAAGCATTATTTCAGTGCTTTTCAGGCAATCAGAAGTATAAAAAAAGAAAAAGCTTATTTATCTGACTGCAAGCTGGAAAAATGTTTAAATACAAACCCACAGAGACAGATATACAAATATTTTTCTTAATACATGCAAAAATGAGGAACCACATAAAACTGGAGGGATTGTATTTTCAAAAACAGAGACTAGTTAGGGAAAGAAAACCTATAATGTAGCAATTAGTGTGGCACATTGATGTTCACCATTGCTAGCAAAGTCTTGGGTGGAATACTATCTGATGTGCTTATAAAAGTGCTATTAAACTCACCTGATTTCTTGTAAATTTTCTACAATACGAACTATATTCTACAGAAGTTTCTCTGCAGCTGGGTTCTAAAGCAAGTCTCGGAGGTGCCATTCATGTGCTGTGTCACCAATACAGTTACTCAGGCCAAAAAGGAGACCTTGTTCACTGTCTTCATTGAAACCATGGAAGTTGCCATGATGTGACAACACAGCCACTTTTATCTCTTGCTTATTTCCAGGGTCCTGGTTCCACATCACACATATGTTGATTTAGTCCTGGACATCTTGCTGAAGCAAGCCAAGTAACTGTTTAAGAATCTGGAGCAGAGTTCATCCCAGGGTGTGCTCCAGGCAGACACTGTTTACAGCCCATACCATCATCTCTGGCATGCCTCACACTCCTGGACAGTGTCATATGTTGATGTGTGCATAACATCTTCCCTGTGCCATGTTATGACTGCCAAACCAGTAGGCTTTGAGATAACCTTCCCATCACCTGTGGCATTTTGGAAAAAAAGACAACCCACATTAAAAAAAAAAAAAAAATCAGCAGTTTATATGGTGTGCATGAAATCTGTCTTGAAGCCAACTCTCTTTGTTAAAAATTCCAGGTGTTATATTTATTCATCAAATAGGACCCTAAGCAAACCCTGCTTAAGTGCTATGCAGTGAGACCGTGGCCAAATAAAGGTGGAATTAGACTGTATGCAGTGGATTTTTTAGTTGATCTATTTTAAATCCATCTCTATTTAACCTGTGGGTTAAGGTGACATTAATCCGAAATTAAATAGACAAACACAGGCACACAATCACATTAGCCACTGTGACCTTATTTTGCCATGGAAGTTACTTGCATAGGAAGCAAACAATGAGTCTACTGATTACTTTTTTATTTATTAATCATGAGCAACTTTTGCTGTTTACGTGGCGCTTACTGATCTTTGTATTTAGCCTTTTGAGCACTTACGTTGCCTTCAGTAAGCAGTCTGAAACAAAATTATTCTGAACTGCAGGAAAACAGAAGGCAGACAAAAAGATCAACAACTGAGTTATGAATTTGCTCATCATTTATAAGTGTCTTCTTTGTCATAATTTCTTAAAGAACTTACAAGAAAAAGCATGGCAAATGATGTATTAGCTACTTGAATCTGTATCACAAATAAGGCAATAATAATTAGCTTACTTGCTTCTAAAGTCAGATGTAGATTGTTTTATGAACAAATACCTTCATATCAGTATATTGTGTGCAGAAGGTCTTAAAATATTTTTTGTTGTATTGTTGACCAATACTTTCATGTTGCAATATCAGATTATTTTGGAGGCTAGGGATTTGATAACTGAGGTCTTTGGTTCCTGGTAAGGAAGGTAAAAAAGTCTTGACAGTTCAGGTTTTCTTTCAAGTACTGACATATTTCAAGTACTGATCAGTAGACATTAAGGAAGTAAGTTATGCAGAATTTTAGTGAAGAAACACATGGACACTTACTGAATTCAGCATTGGTGACATCCATCTCAATACTGCCTTTTCATCATTCCTGCTTATGATAACTCTAGCTCTGTGAAGGAAGGTTAAGGCTGAGTAGAACGTAAATTGTTTCTTAATGTAGCAAGTAAAATACCAAAAAACTGTCACAAATTGAACACTTATTTTTCTTTCTCACTGAAGAGAAAATTTTGTGGCTACTGTTCATAATCTATACATTTCTGAGTTTATATCACATTCTAAATTCATTCTGAATGGCAAATGATGGCTGGTTTAAAACCAAACAAGTAGTACAAAAGCAGAAGTAAATAATAATCTACATTTATTTATGAAAATCTAATACATCTGTTCCTTGCAACATGAAGCTCCATCTCCAGGGTACTTGATTATTTCTGAGAGCTGAGCTGAAGCCAGAGCAGCACAGCTCAGTTAGATCTCTGTTAAGCTTATACAGAAATCATCAGTATTACAATATCCTGAATATTAGAGTAACAGCCAGTAAATTTCTTGTAAAAGGTATTTTATTTAATTTATTAAATTATCTTAGTTTAAAGAGGAATATATTAGTCTATTTATGCACCAAAAAATTTGAGTTTGGTAAACAATCTGCAGTTCACATTGCGCAGCAGGAAGGTTTTTATATATTTGTTTATCAATGGCTCAGGAACAAAAATAACAACATTCAGAAAGGGATTAATTACTTTGAAATTTACCAAACTATTTGTGGAAATTAATAGTGAGCAGGTCTTTTCCACTCCTCCATTAACAGGGGAAATCTACGGACTATCTCAAGACTGTGTTATTGATCTTGTTAAGCCATATGCACAGAGTAGTGTAAGAGAAGCAAAGTTTCAAAATGCAGTATCAGCATGAACTTTTCCCCATAGTGTGGTAATGGTTATATGACACTGTCTTTTTGAAATCAGAACTTTCTTTTTTAACTGGTCTGGCTCCTAGAGTATTAAAAGAAATATTTTAATGAAAAAAACTCTTTGAAGGATTTTTCCTGTGAATTAATTTATTTTCCTTAACATTCCACTCTGCTTTGTAAAGATTGACAATGCACAGAAAACTGTTTTCTTCCCTACATTTACTCTCTTGTGCTATATAATATAATTAGAGTTATGAGTAATGGATTAGTTATTACAACATTTACACTAGAAGGTCAAACACTTTCCTGCTGCAAGCCATTTTCCACCATTTTCATCCCAGGCATATTGGTGGAACATTGCTTTGTCAGCAGGATGTAGAAGCAGAACACAAATAAAATTTATTCTACAAATTCAAAGATGTTTAAAAAAGCATATGTAATTACAACTTTGCCCCAAATTTGGTATCAGATAAGTTGGTCTAAATCAGGAGAAAGCTGATGGAAGCTAATTACATTATTTCTGCTTCACTTCATCGTAACCTGCAGAATAATCCTCCCTCTGCAGAAAAAAATCTGGATATCTCAGAAACCTTGCTGAGATCTGTGAAAGACAATAACCTTCTCTAAAGAAAAAAACAGGGGCAGTTGGAATAGATGATAGAGGTCAGAGCAGTATTCATTACCATTTTTACTGGTGTTGCCTATCTGGAACAGAGCCATAAATGGAGGGATGAGGATCCCAATACCATGTGTGGACTGGTGTGTTATGTGCCATGATATGTGTCATAAGGTCCTTCTTGCCCAGGCATCCACATGGGTGGGCTGCAGGAGACTCAGGTCAGATGCAGCACTCTTGCTGTGACATGTCGTGACTGACAGAGTCTGGAGCAGGGTGTCAGTCTCACAGTCTCATGAAATAGGCTGACATATAATTTGATTCAAGTGCTAGAACTTTCACTCTTTCCAGCTGGGAATTTTTCCTCAGTAGCCTTGCATGCTCATCCATTGGAATGACTCAGCCCCATGATTAATGGTGGCTGATCACGTCTCCTAGGTGCTGATGATATACTATTTTAAACCATCCCAGCTCAAATACCAGGGAACAGGTGCTTTTTTAACAGGATGTGACAGGAAAATCTGTGAGGGAGGGCATGGCTCTGTTGCTTACTCTCAGTTGACTGTAGAGTGGCACTTCAGAAGTTCTGGGATGATATCCCACCTGCTGTCAGCCTAGAAGGCCATGGTTGGGATCTGGTGGCATGTGAGTGCTATTCAAGTAGCACTTGATTCTTATGTGTAGGCAGTGCATTTGAAAAGTTCCAATGAAGGAATTGGATGAGGACCTTCACAAACCTGGTTTCTTTATTTACCTGTTAGGGCAGCAGAAATAATAAAGAAGGTTCAAAAGAAGTGTTTCCAAATCTTCTTACTTGTCCTCTGACCTTTGAATCTGTGTCCCTGTTTAGGCTCAGCTCTGCATCAGAACTGAGAAAGACATGGACTAGTTTGTCTCAAGGCAGAAACTGATCAAGGCTTATGAATCTGAAGAAAAATACATAATAAATATAATTTAGAACTTGATGTGTTTGCTTGTAACAACGATGCAGAAATGTTTAAATACCTTCAGAAGTTCAGAGTGCTTTCCCCTTTCTACTTTTGAAGTTTGAGTATCCAGATTGCTGTAACACAGTATGACTCTCTGCCACGGACTTCCCTGGTAGAAAAGTTGTTATCAACTGAATATCTTGACAAGAAATAGAAAATTCCTATGTGACATACAACAAAGGATTTGTCATGAATCAGACTATATACAATCGAGAATAAAAAGTCTTTTTCAACTTTTAGTAAATCACTTAAAATTAAATGTCTCTAATTTAGGGCAATTATGCAAATGTTTCTTCAATGAATGAAGACCATGATATGTTTAGTGTATTCTGTTAATGCAAACTTCACTCTGCTTTTGTCTGGTATGATTGAGGCTGTCACTTAGAAAGACAAAGGTATTCGATGAATAAAGACTATTGGTACAGAATACTAAGTGTATTCCAGTACCTGGTGAAGCTAGAGGTAAAAAAGTGTGAAAAGGGCAGGTATGCAAATCCTGTTCTATCTAATAAAGAACAGCATTAATAAAGGTTTTCAAAGTATCCTTTTCTTTCTCATGGATAAGTTTAAATTAAAAAAAAAGAAGGGGGGAGGTGGCTAAGGAAATTATTGTGCATGTATGCTTTTCATGTTTTTCCTGTAAGTGTCATCAATGCATTTTTTTCTTTTTTTGTTATATTCTTTTTCTGTTTCACTTACGTCACTCATTCATTAGTAATTAGTTATAGCACTTCTGACACTTACACTGCTATTTCCGTGGGACTCTTGGAGTCTTCTGTTACTTCTGTCTGATTGGAGGAACATTTATCAACATTTGATATTAGATGTGTGTAAGCTTGAGGAAATATGCCTCTTTATGTCCATGGTTTAATAGAGAGGAACAAAATATGCTGGTTCTTTTATGATCAACATAAAAATGCAAGATCCCTCTTTCACATGGCTTTGAATTTGAATAAGTAACCAAAGATCAATAAGTAACCAAAGAGCAGTAAGTAACCAAAAGGTCTGCTGGACCGATATAACGCTGGAAAAGTCCTCTAAATTTGCTGCAGTGTCTGTTATTTATTCACAGAGTTCTTTGGGATATGGACTTTTCTAGAAGAGTTTTAGAGAGCTGCCTCATTTGTAAAGATGTAGGGGAAATAACTGGCGGGAATAGATGTTTACAGCAAATATATTCATGGCAACAAGAAGAAAAGAGACAACATGAAACTTTCCTGCAAGATATACATATTCTGTGTACTGGGAGATTTTTTTTTTTCTGAAAGGAAGCAATCTTCTGATCAGTTTTGTACATTCCTTCTAAGTGTGTGCAGAAGGCATGAATTCCATAGAATCGCCCATTCCACAGTGAAATAGTGCCCTAGAGTCTATAAACAGGACCTGTTAAAGTCAAATGTTTCATTTTTAGATAAAATAATGTATAGGAAAATGTACCTGAGAAATACAGGAAGGTGGCTAGAAAATTTATAGGGAACACTACAGAGAACAGTTCAAGATGATCTGTGATACAGCTTTTGCCTTGTCTTAAAAGTACTCTCTTTTTTCTGTATAGTGACTCTATCCTTCAGAAGCCATAACATACTCCAAAGTATGTTTCAGCTCTTTCCTAGTTGCACTTGTTTGTGCTTTTTAAGTGATTTCAAAGACAAAACTATAAATGACTTTGAACTGTACCTGGTGCAAAATTGATCTTCAGCTGACTCACTTTTTCTTACTGCTCTCTTCAACAGCCTGAGATGAAAAAAGCATGGTCCAAGCACCTGCTGGTAATACAAGGGCATTCTGGACACCATGTCAGTTTAAAATCTCAAAGGATGAAATCTAGCATGATGTAAACCACATCATAAAACCGCTGCAAATCTAATAAGCAAATGACATTCCGTAAACTCACCAAAGGAGAAATGCTGGGTTATTGTAATCGAGAAAATGAGTGTTTTAGGGGAAAAAAACCAACCCAGCCCCTTCAGCTTTGAAGAGTACCTTCAATTCCCAGAAAGAACAATGAGATAGACTAGGAGAGCATTCAGCTGTACAAACACATAGGAACGTGTTCACATTGACCTAAAAAGTGTGCTATTGACATAAGAAATACAGCTAGAGTAGAATAGCAGGGAATGGAAGGGAGGAGGGAATTAATGTTTTTATTGTTTTTTCTCCTTCACATTAGCTTCCACCCACAGATGGAAAGGTAACAGTGAAACCGGCTGGCTGGCTGCTCTGAAGGTTGGAGGCAGTCGAGGTGGTGCTTGGCACAACAAACACTCTGTTGGTACTATGGCTCCTGTCTCCTGACCCAAAGCAGATCCCTCATCCCTCTTCCAGGAGAGAAATATCACAGCATTAGAGACAGAGGGAATCTTTTTCCTTGTCCACTTGTGCAGCTGCACTTTCTTGTGGGACATAACTTTAAATGTTGACCAAATTCTCTTCTGGGTGCCATTGCTCCTAAATCTTCTCTTTTGCCAGAGTCTGGTAGCTGACAGCATATGCAGACACCAGATTGCTCTAATCACAGAAAGAACATTTTCAGGAACAAAGCAAAGAACTTTTGAAAGTTGGAATGCAAAATCAGACTATAAATAAAACCCACAAGAGATCTGCAGAACTGTGAATAGCATTGTTTCTACTAAAAAACCAGAAAAGCCCATAGTTCTTTATATTACATTATTTTAATTTGGAATTAGGTATTTTCAAAGTATCATGGAAGCTTTCAAGCATGTGAAATTTTGGCTTAGACGTTGATACATCTTTTAAAAAAGATTAATTAAAAGATTAATTCTCTTAGATATCTCCTCTCCTCTCCTCTCCTCTCCTCTCCTCTCCTCTCCTCTCCTCTCCTCTCCTCTCCTCTCCTCTCCTCTCCTCTCCTCTCCTCTCCTCTCCTCTCCTCTCCTCTCCTCTCCTCTCCTCTCCTCTCCTCTCCTCTCCTCTCCTCTCCTCTCCTCTCCTCTCCTCTCCTCATTTTGGTTTGTTACAGTAATTTTTCATATTAATAAGATGCATTCATGTTAATCAAGAAAAGTATGCACCCTTTCAAACCTCGCAGCAAAATGTGCACAGCTTTTAACAACATGCTGAAATGCAGTATCGGTTAGTGGGCATTTTCCCAGAAAAATTACATGTGTCACTTCATACTGTTCATGTGCTTCATTTCTTCTGTAACTAGAGACAAAAATAGGATTGCTGATCCTATATTTCCCAGGAACCAAGTCCCTGGCTTTGATCATGCCAGATCACCTCTACTCTGGAGGGAAAACAGTTGTAAGATCAGCTTAGCTCTTCCATTTGTCTCCAAGTCTATGTAACCAGCCATTGCTTTCACAAAGAAGTCTTTTCCTTCCCAGCTGCCAACAAAAGCTTTCTGAAAACCTCACAGCCTGATTTTTCTGCTAGACATTGCTCCTTTTGGGCACATATATAATGATCCCATGAAGTGTTACATGAGTTTAGGAAACAGATACATCTTCCAAAAGATACTAGAAACAGCGTCAGCTAGTCCAGACATCTTCCCCACCCACATTAAAGATATCCAGCCTGTGTTTTTCAATATTTGAGTAACTTTATTAAGTGATGAAAGCTGACTGATAAAGTAGCTCAGTTGCTCTGAATTAGCGGTGTGGGGAGTCACACAGCTTATGAGCTGAAACTCTTTCCAGCTATTGCAATCATATGTGCCTAGACTTTTATTAATTTAGGTAGTTTTGTAATTTGTGAAAAATGTCTGTGAAACAGAAAAACAGCTGTGGCTCTAAGCAGAGGACTGTGGGTAATAATTAATAGAGCTGTTATTTAGGCTTGAAAGTATTCAACATCTGAATAGATCCAAATCTGTAAAACATGAATTCAATTAATATTTTTGTCTTATGTTTTGGACACATTCAAGTGGGTTGAGCAGAGCAAAAAGCATAGCAGATCTCTTTATTTTTCTAGCCAAAGCACTTATTTTACTGGCAGCTGCTCTAATTAAGGATGGCTGAGTAAATGCAGTTTTCAAGCTTTGTTAAAAAAACCGTTTTCTTAATGCTACATTCAGATTTGTCATGCCTACATACAATGGTGCAGATGGGCGAGTCCTGCGGCACCAACATCCAAAGCTTTCTGCCGGGATTCAGCTGTCCAGAGCTGTCAGTACCCAGCTGTGGAGACATGGGATTTGGCTGCTGTCAGATAGAGGAAAGGGACAGGGGGCTCCCAGCAGTCTTAGAGTTCTCACTCAGGCAGATGTTGCCTTCAGGAGGAGAGGGATGTGCTCCAGCAGCTACAGCTCCTCAAGCTGCTCCCCATTAAGAGTCAGTGGTGGAGAATGACAAGAAGGGAAAGTTTCTTTTATATAGCTTCTGCAGAAATGGGTTTTCAGCTGGGTTGCCAAGGGAACCTGGGACTTTCAAGGGAATGTTTTCCCCATATTTTGAGTGAGTTGTCAGACTCTAGAAATGGAGGACAGCAGAGGTACATCAGTTTTGAGTAATGGTTACATGGGGCTAATTTGTGCTATGCATCCGTTGCTCACATTTAACACCATAACTCTGGCTAAACTTTTTAGCTGTCTCTGAGCTAGAAAAAATTCTTCTTTAGCTAAATCCCTGTCAGGTGGAAACCCAGAAATAATACCAGAATTCCACTTCTTTCAGTTTAAAGTCTTAAAGGAATTTTTTCAAATCTGAGATTCAGATCTGTTGCTCAGATAGTATATAATCACAGGTTGACTAGGAATTTTCTTTTCCCTAATCTTTATTTGCAGACTTACTCTTAACCACTTTCACAAGGTAAGCCTTGTCTGTAATTGTCTCAGCTCTACCACAGCTGAGACTTAATCCTTTTTTCCTTCCACAGCTGTGTTTTTTTTCAGAACAAATTATATATTTATGCAACACCAAGGTCTGCAATTTTCTCGTGTATTTTGTTGTTGTTGTTGCAGTTGTTGTTGGTTTTTTCCCTGCCTTTTTAATCAGGTTTTCTACTTCTACTCCTACTCATCATGTTTTTCACTCTACACTCAGGAACAAACCCAGGTATGGCTAGGGATAATTCTTGGTAATAAATCTGCAGAGGAAACCCCAGATGGCAAAAAGTGTCTTAAAACTGGTGAGAAGATGGCTATAAGCACTAGAGCTAAGTAAACATTTAGGTTCTTAGTTTCCCACTGAAATATTCTGATGATCTAATAGCCCAATTAAATTGCCATGGGACCTTAGAATTCTCATTAGTTGCACCTGATTAAAATAAAGATTGATTTTTCTGGTTTTTTTTTCTATAAAGGCATTTGGGCTGACAAGGAGTACAACTCACATGCCTGATACCTCCAATGAGCAGAGCACTAAGTGCTGCAGACTTCTTGAAAGTAAGCTGCCCTTAAGCACTCCTGCTTAACTAGCTCAGCACAGGATTTATCTGCCATTTTCTGAAGACTCAGTTCCCAATATTGAGAGGAGGATATTGAAGTACAATGATTCTGGAGAATGAGAAGAGATGAAATAAAAGTATGATTAACTGTTAAACTATTGCATTAGAGTTAGTTCCAGTTTAGATGTTTTGGGGTTTTCATCTCAATTTATACTCAGTCCATTAACCTATAGGTCACACTCTTTCTGACAGATCATCCTGAGCTCTGGTCTTGTAGACAGGGAGACAGTAGCATGTCTAATGGCACTTATCTCTTCTGCCAGGCATCAAAAGTAATGAAGTAAAGGATTTTTTTAATATAAATTCAGAAAATACAGAACTTTATTAAGGTGTTGTGAGTGGGTGGTTAAAGAGATATCATTATTTTCTTTGAATAAAATGTGCTTGCATGGATGAGGACAAAATATCTCCAGTATTTCATGTTGTGGTGGTTAAGCTGTGCTTGCAGTTTCTAGGTGATATAAAAACAGTGCTGCAGGTCTTCTCAGTTGGAAAAAAACCTGGGAAGCAAAATGACTGCTTAAAGAAATATAAGGAGGATATAAGGAGCATAAATATATATAAGGGTATGCAAAATTCTTCCTGGTTTTGATAATGCTAGAAATCTCATTTCTTATATAACTGAGGGACTTTGCATACATAATCATACACATAATAGAAAACTTGCAGATTAAAGTCCTTGCTGGAGTCAAATCCTATAGATAGACTTTTTATTGTTATAGTGAATAGACCAATCCAGGTGGCTGAAATCATCTTTCTGAAAGTTGGATGTGTTCCCACAACAAACGCTTTGGTTTAACCATGATGTAACACAGATACATCAAGAAAATTTTTAACCTTTAAAGCAATATGTAATTTCATTTTCCTTTTTCCTTGGCTAAAAGTTTACCAGGATCAATCTGTTATGCACCATAAAATTTCAGGATTGTGACTAATCTTAAAGATAGATTTAAACAGTGTTATTATGGTTGACTTGTGGAACTAGAGTGAGAGCATAAGAAACGACCATGGAGCAATATTTCATTTGGGTAAAGACTAAAATGCCATTGGATTGATAAGTAATATAGTGTATATATTCTAAAGAATGATAAAATCAATTTATATTGATGAAAATGCAGTTTAGCATGTATAAAGAAGTGCCTTCCAAATACATGACCTCTCTTAAACCAAGTGTGTTAAAAATTTCACAGCCTTACAGGTTCATGTGCCCCTGGTAGACAAAAAAAGCAGTGCTGAGTCAGCCAGAGTTTCACAAGTGCTTGACCTTGATGTTTATTCAGATATTCTCAAGTCTACAACCTTAGTTCACTTGTCCTCTATGTGATTTCACCTGCCGTGACAGAGCTGTTTGCTGAAGTATTCTTGTGGACTTCTCCTAAACAATTGTCATTCTGAATAGCTCATGGCATGGCACTCCAGAGTAATACCCTTCTATTCAGAAGTGATGCTTGAGGAGAAGAGAAGAATCCCAAAAGTGCTGTATACCCCCTACTGAGATTGAAAGATTGTGGCAGAATCCCTCTGAAATTAATGTTTTATCTTAAGACCCTTCATGATAAAACTGTTCCTTTTTTTTTTTGATTGTCTGACCAGATTTCAAATGGCCATTGTTCTCAAATAATACTTTATTTTGCAGTTACTGTTCCATTTGCTTCCTCCCCCACATTTCTATACCATCAAACAAAAGGATCAGAATTATACTCATGCTATATTTTTCTGTAAGAAAAGACGGATAGACTTCAATGCAAGGTAAAACCAAAACCAAAAAATCACACCTATACAACTTTAAAATTTTTTTGGGGAGCATAACCCAAATTTCCTGTGTTGGTTTACTGCACATACATGTTGACTGAAATGTGTTTGGATGAACAGTCAATTTTTTTTTATTTGCTATGTTGTGAAGGACTATTTATAAAGGAGAAAACTGGAATTCTCTAAGAATAGGAACTGAATATTTAATATTAAAATTGTATAAACTCACAGTAGACTGTAATTAAACAGAAATTCAAGAAGGTAATACTGCATTGTGCTAAAAATAACCTTATTGTCATCTGGATTAAGAGTATGTGTAATTAAAAAAAATTACAACCACATCTGAGTAATTGATTTTAATCAGTCACTCAGGCCGTGTGTCAGCAGTCAGCAGACAGATGTATATATATTACCTCTGTAGTTATTATGTTGGTTTCTAGATTTGAGACAGGGTTTTTTTGGTTGGAACTGAAAAATATATGAAAAAGGAATGCAAGAACAATGGTTGCCTACAGCCCAGGGGCTTACACCTGCTGAGATATTTGATTGGTTGACAAGGAGCTGAAAACCAAAATATTTTGGTGCTGTCAGCAGTTGAGCTAATTCCTCCCCCATTGGACAGGCTCTCAGCAGTGCTCTCTGGGAAATGTAATCTGGTTTTGGGAGCTTACACCATGCAAAACAAATTTCTAACTAATGCGTCCTAGAGGATGGTTACATACTACAAGAATCCTTCCTCCATCCTGTTCTCCTGGTGGATTGTGGCAACATCCATTTCCCCTCATTCCTCATTTCCCCTCATCCTGCTATGATGTGCTTTGTCATATGAAATACTGGTACTTTGCCCATTGTGGTGCTTCATGGTGAAGATCATTAATAAAATAATACAGTTCACTATTAAGACTTCAGGTAAAGTTGTGTAGCTCCTGTGATCAGGAGGCAATGGTACTGATTTGGTGCTGCTAATAATAAAGGAGTTGTTAATTCAGTTATAAAAAAGGATATTTTTGCATTATGATCCCTATTTTGCAGTTTTCTGCCCATATGACCTATCCAGATTTCTTTAACTTTTCATTATCTGACAGTTGACTGACTACTGTTTGTGGCAGACCAAACTCCAAAGAGAGAAAGCTATGAATCCCTCATATGTTTGGTTTCCTCTCTCCAAAAGCAATATTTCAGAGAACATATGGGATCTGCAGACCAGATTCATACTTCTCTGATCTCTAGTCATTCTTCCTGATGAAGTACTGGCACATCAACAAAACCATCATAAAAAGGAGCAATATTGTACTTTAAAGTGCTAGTTCTGTGATGTGTCACTGGTACCCAGGTGTAATTAAAAAGAAAAGAGTGAGTGAGGATATGCTGTGATTAGATTTGATCTTACCTAGTTACATAGCTTTAATGAATTTCACTTTGATTTACCTGCAGATGTAGAAGAAGTGAAGCAGGTCTAGCCCTCGGCAGAAAAGAAGGAGGCTAGTGAGCAAAGCTGGCTCAAATCTTCACAGTAGCTTAACAAAAACTGAATTCAGTCACACCAGAAATGAGAAGAAAATACGAGATATTCATCATACAGGCCTCTTCCTTCCTGGTGAAGGCTGGAGCTCTCCATGTATCCTGTGAGGGCTGCCAGGCTCCTGTACAGCACAGGCAACACCAAGATGATGCAGCTGGATTGCCCCCATCCTCCATCTCATAACCTGCTGCTGAGTCTTGTCAGCACCTGTGTTCTATGAAAAGAGTATGGTGGATGCAGGTATGAAAGGTCAGCACCTCTGTTAGCACTGCTCCCCCTTTCCCCTTGGGAAATGCTCCATTGCATTCAACCTTTGCAATTTAGAACAATACAGAATATTAAAATAAATATGATATTGTCAGATTATGAAGTATCAAGAACAGCCTCATGCACCCTGAAAATGAAAAAAATAATTTTACTTTAATATAGCATTTCTTGACTAAAAAAAATGCCTCAGTCTATACTCTTACTTGAGCTGGGCTTTAGGAGATATATAAAACACAGTGTCTGAAGACCCTTGTGATTAGCTGTGAGCTAGCTATATATTAGTTTCCTAACACAATTCCATTACTGCACAATAATTTACAAGTCTAGGCATAATAATATGGTCTCCAAAATAAGCTCTTGTGTGTGTGTCAGGAATGCCTTAGCAAGAACTCTAGCACTGTTGGTGTGCTGCAGTTGTAGTGACAGTCAATTTTTAGGCAATCCTCACAGCTAAAATTACTCTGATCTCTACAATCCATCTGCTAGACAGTTGGTAGTTCCTGGAAAGAGGTCACTTGGTCTGTTCAGCCTGGAGAAGAGGAGACTGAGAGGAGACCTCACTGCAGCCTACAACTTCCTCATGAGGGGAAGAGGAGGGGCAGCGACTGGTCTCTTCTCTGGGGCGAGCAGTGACAGGACCCAAGGGAATGGCCTGAAGTTGTGTAAGGGGATCTTTAAGTCGGATATTAGAAAAAGGTTCTTCACCCAGAGGGTGTTTGGGCACTGGAACAGGCTCCCCAGGGAAGTGGTCACAGCACCAAGCCTGACAGAGTTCATGAAGTATTTGGACAATGCTCTCAGGCACATGGCGTGACTCTTGGAGATGGTGCTGTGCAGGGCCACGACTTGGACTCGATGATTCTTGTGAGTCCCTTCTAACTCAGCATATTCTCTGATTCTGTGAAAATGTTGTCACTACACCATTTCTCTTCTGTTCTGGCTGTTGTGGCTGCATTGCAGATGCAAACTAGGCAGAAAGCTGATATCCCCATCCAGATATTTCCTTAATGTAACAGCATCTTCCAGTTGGGCTGGAATAATTTTGATGGATCTTATCCCCAGTCCAGACAAGAGTCTGAAAGAGCAGTAGTGGAAGTTCTGACCTCATGCAGGAGTCAGTAACAGACAGAGATCTCTTCAGGTGCAATTTACAATCCTCCATCTCCTCCTGAAGCTCACAGGCTACCTGCACACACGGCACAAAATCATTACTGCTAAAGAAGCTCTCTTAAAATATCTGGGGCAAAATTATCTGCCAGAACAGTTTCTGTCCATTCATTAAAGAGTGACAAGCATTAGTAAAAGCCATTAGATCCTGTTTTCACTAAGACTGAATGTCCTTGTTCCTGATCCATGGGGTAGATCAATCTGGAGGCCAGTCAGTTACAGAATCCCTGCAATGGGATGAAACAACACTTGGAGCATTTTGCATTTATTGTCTGCAAGACAGAGAGGAATGGCTCCATATAAGCAAACAACTGAGGGATACGTCTGTAGCCAGTGGAACCTTGCACTGCTTCAGTTACCCCAGTGGATCTCTGCTCAATTTCTGAAGTCATTAAAACAGCTGAAGATTTCAGTATTTATTTGGAATAAAAAGATATTGTAGTGACAGCAAGAAGCTGTGGTAGGGTAAACTATCCAAAAAGGCAGCCTGTGAGCTGAATGATGACAATAAAAAACACCTGGTACAACACTCATAGAAGGAATCGCTAGAATGCTTAAGGGCAGAATTTGTATGAAGAAGCTGCCTGGTGACATCAGGTAAATATTTATAGAATAACACAAAACATTTCCAGAATTGCTGTAATGGCACAAAAGACAATTTTCTTTCAACCTTTATGTGTGCCACTTAGCTTTATTGGTGCCAACAGACCTAAAGAGTAGTTTCAGACGCCTGAGAAATAAGGCCTCTTCCACAAGTGACCCACAAATAAGTGAAAAGCTCCTTTGATAGAGTACCAGCCCTGAGTGTGAATTCTCTTGTCCTTTTAAAAACTGAAATGATTTGTATCAAAATTCCCCTTTTGATTTCCCTCATGAAACATTAGGAGGAACACTAGTACCCAGGGGGAAAGATAAAGATAAAGCTGTGCTGGCATTTAAGCTGGCAAAACACTGCAGTGGGAATACACTGCCCAGGAGAAATTTATGAAATATGTGTATCCAGATTAAGTATATCCTTTTTATTGTTATGGACTGTCTCTGAAGCTGTTTGAAATGTTTAACTGCTTACTATTAAATGAATGTGCTTGCCTTTGGGGAAGGCTTCACATGAAACCATGGAGCCAATAAATAAGAATTCATAATAGAATTCGAGAAAAGTATTAGGAATTAGTCAATATGTGCAATAATTTATTTCAGTTTTCCTAATCAGTCATGGGAATAGCTAATGTATGTGCTAATATCTTATGTCCCTACTGCTATTTCTCCTCACCAGGAACATTTTATGAATATTGTCTATTTTCTTTAATAGTTATTATGTACATATGGAATTGGAATTCCTTTCCAGGGAGTGTCCATCCATTCTAAGAGCAGACATTCATGTAAATGTGTTGAAAGTGGTTTTACAACTTGTTTGCTGTGACATGTTTGAAATGATAAAAGCTCAACCTGATTTTATTCCGCAAAATTTTTGATAAATGGCAGTTGGTAGTCTGGCATTCACTGGATGTTGAGAATTAAAGGATGTGATAAAGAGCTCTATATTGCGGTGCCACCGAGTTGGCAGGCTGGCAGGACAAGCCAAAAGAAACTAGAAATGTAGGGGAAAAATATAAAAAAAAAATATTTAATTTTGATTAGCTGAGAGTTATAGAAGGATACTGTAACCTCTGCTAGGCAGTGTTCACCTGTGGGTCATAAAATGGGAGTGTGTGGGATGATTGTACTGGCAGGAATCAAATCTACCATGATTACAATTGCTTAAGAAACTATCAGTCTTCTGTCAATAAATACTGTGACATCACTGGGCATAATGAATAATTAGGGAAGGCATTCAAGTTGGTCAAATCAATCGAAAAAGACACCTTATTTCAGCATCTCTACAAAGTTGGAGTGGACCCTTATCAGCTCCTGGAACATCAACATCTGATTGCTGCTCTTTTCTCCTTCCCCCAGCTGTGATTTCTTTTTCTCTGTTTTGGTTGTCTTTCTCTTCTTGCACTTGCAAGGGATTTGACTTAACTCCTCTCCACCCAACACCTAGAAGAACTATACCACTGTATCTCTGTATGTAGAGGTGGTTAAAATATGTATTTTTCAGCTGCTGGTTTGGCCCCACTACCCGATCTGTGTGCCTCCTACAGGAAGCATACAAAAGAGAATGAGCACTAGAGAGAGAAAGAGGTTTTCCCCAGATTTCCTCTGGGTTTTTTTGTTTTGTTTTGGTTTTTTTTTTTGTTGTGAGCACAAAGCTTGTTCTGTCTTCTGGGAAGCATATGGCACTCCAGTAACAGGAATGAGAGCTCCAGATTGGATATTTTCAACCTGTGCCCTGTGGGATGCTGGAGATTGATGGAGTATTATCAAGAGCTCTGGGAAAGTGCCTTAAATGAGATCATCATGTGAAAACATCAATTTCATTGTCAGTGCATCCATCTTCTCTGGAAAACTGCTGGTAGGCCCTGCTGGGGTAAAAGTGTCACTTGCAGCAGGGCTTCAGGCCTTGACTCCGTCTTGTGCATTGGAAGATGAGATAAACTCTTATGTTAAGGTCTTACCATTTAACCTTGAAAGATGCAGTGGCAAGTCTAGCTGACCTTCCTTCTCAGGAACTTCTCCAAAACTGAATGGATGTCTATTCGTATCACAATCTTTTGCTTTTATACATGTGGGAGATGACCTTGCCCTAGGGTGACTGCAACATACACAAGAGACTGCAATTCTTGGGGAATAAAATGCATTATTTGCAAAGAGGGCTGCTTGTTGTGGAATCACTTTAAAGCACCCCTGCATAAGTAGTAAGTGGGATTGTGATTCCTCAGGTCAGTCTGATTTGCATGATTCAAAATACCATTTTTCTTCTGAATATGAGAAATCTTCCTACTGTAAAGAAGATGGGAAAAAGAGAAGTGTACCTTCATTGTGCTTTCTCTTCCTCTCACAAGTACTTCAAATGCTCCTACACCCAAGTGAGATGCTTTTGTCTCATCCTTCTTAAGCATCCAGGTGGACTATGTTCTGGTCTGGCAGACTAAGCAGTCAAGAGAATCCATCGAACTGTTAAGAAATTTCAATAGTTTATAGCAAAATACTGTCACAATTCAGGCAAACACTACCTGCCACTGGATCTCCATTTTCTAAATTGGGGTTATCTTGCCTTTCATCTGGTTTTCTGTATGTACTCACCTGTTCATAAAAATGTATTCACTGTGAGACCACTGATGTACATTTATTTAAGACAAAGATATTTGCATTTTTTCTGTAGCATCATGGGTATAAATGTATACAATCTCAATGCACCATTTTAATTTCTGTGATAACACTGGTGGGGTTTTTTTTAAGAATAGGCAGAAAGAAACAGGATGGTAATTTAATATACACGAACTTTCACATAAGCATTTTTCTAAAACACATTAAAAGTAAATGTTATAGTCTAATTTTCTTTTAGATGGCTAATTCTTCAGATCTTGTGCAATAGTATCAATAATGTATTTAGTTTCTTGGGTAAGATTATGTTCTGTAAAATTAAAAATTCAGAATTGTATATTTGAGAATTGAGATTTTACAGCTGGCTTTTTGGCAGAAAGGGACTAGGGTTTTTGTAAGAGCTCAACAATATAATCTTCATAAAATTAAGGGATTTCATAACGGTTCATTTGCTTGAGCTATTTCTAATACACTAGGACTTTATCTACGTGGTGAAAGCAGATGTGAACCTGACAGCCTATAGTATATTAAAAAATGGCAAACTCTATTCAGTCTCCAAAAGTTGTTGCATACGCACAAAGCGTAAGCAGTACAAAGTCAGGAACCATTTCCTTATGAACTAATGAGGTTTCATTTTGCCCTATTTTCACCTGCCAGAGGGAGAGCTAGAAGTTGTCCAGTGGCGAGACAACTGAAAGCTTTTGGCATGAAGACAGATTAGACAAGCCCTTATCAGGAGCCTGGCAGTGCCAGAAGAGAGTGAAAGGGAGATGAGAGGTGACAAATTATGCTTGGTCCTGATGTAGTGCAAAATCTTCAAGGTTTATGTTTCTGTGATACATGTACTGATCTGTGAAACAGCTCAGAAAATTGCTTTTGAAAACAAGGGAGCAATTGTTATTTAGCTTACCTACTACATCATCTGGCAGGCATGGGGTGGAGAGAACAAACAGCTGGGAAAGGGTGATTTTAAAATCATTCCCCTATACTATTCTTCCTCCCTTTCCTAGGAGTTCCTGGGAACTCTCCAACTGGAAATCGTGTGCAATCAAGATTTGGTGTTGATGTTTCCCCTGATTTGATGAGATTATCGAGGCACACCTGGATATATAACAGAGCGTGTTCTCTCAGTTTTGTGTTTCAAGAAGTCCAAAGGAACTCACAGTTAAGTTCAGCTGCAGCTGGATCTGCTTCCATGGTTTTTTAGTTTCTCTGTTGGATTTAAGCACGGTGTACATCTTTCCTTTTTCTTCCTAGCACTTGGGCTCGCTTGTGGAGTCTCACCCTTATTTCACTTCCAACTCAGTGATTTAATCATTCTGAACTGACTCCTTGCCTCATGCAGATCTGGGCTGTCCTCAGTGGCACTTGGCTGTGCCTGGCAGATGAGCAATATTTTTGATCAGAGGCTGCTTGGAGCAGCAACGATCCCCTTGGGTGCTCTCTCTTGTGTCAGGAATTCCCTCTAAGCCAGGCTCATGTGCGTGTACACCACTGGAGCTGCTTCCCCAGGCTCTCAGCAGATGACAAGAGACACAAACACATTCAGTGCATGCCCCTGCCAGCCGTACCCTGGCAGCAGGGCAGCCCAGGAGCAGACCCTGGGTTGGGCAGAGGGAATCAAGCCCGGGGCACCTCCTTGACAGGCTTCATCAGCAGGCACAGATGCCTCTGAACTTCTGCAGAGACTCGTAACACGGCTCTGGCTGCAGCCCAGATGGAGCAGCCACCAAGAGCTTGATGGGTTTTCTCTGCTCCTGGGTCAGATGAAGTGATCAGAAATGCTTGGGTGACCAAGGAGTCTTCAGGAAATGTGTGTGTAAGAAAGAATGATAAATATTTCAGATATGAGTTTTATCTAGCTCCAGCAAACAGTCAGTTTGGGAATACTCTTTTGCTTACTTTTCTTTTTTCAGTTTTTATTCCCAAGAGCTACCAGAGGCAGTTAAAGTAGGAATTATTTTCAAATGTGAATCACCACTCACCATATGGCTTGAAGTGGGAAATAAGCTTTTAATCATACTCCCATGCAAAAACACTATTCAGAAAATTCAGAACTTTTTTTCTTGTATAGAATACAATTCTTAACCCAAACTAGAGATTACAGAACAATGACACACACAAACATACATGCAAAACACTGACTTCTTCTTGTCCTACATTTAATCTCCTGTTCCTGAAAACTTGCATTCTTTGGGAAATAATCTTCAAGAGCATAAGTATATGCTGTTCAATCACACATTTCATTCAGTCAAAAGAAGTTTGGGGTTTTTTTCATTAGTCTTGCAGATTGCCTTAGTTAAGACTAAAGAAACTTATGATCTTGTAAAGGAAGGAAAATGTTTCCACAATTCACTTTTTTACATTACACAATCATGCAGAATATATATTTGGAAAGCATTGTCTATTTTATCACTTTTTTACCCTCAGGACACCTTAGCCATGGTCCAGATGAATATGGACAAGGTGGTGAGCACAGGCATGTAGGGCTACCTCTATTACCTGTGATCTGGGCTCCCTGTGGACACTGCTGTGAACTGAAACTTCTGTGACTGGGTTTAAATTATTTCAGTGATCCTGTAATGCTACCTAATACTAACAAAAGACAGTGTCAGTAAAGATTAAAATTATGTTGTTAATAGAAAACATCAAAAGACTGAAAAGACACTCAAGCAAATTTGCTTAAGCATTTGAACAAATATTGGAGGATATTCAATACAATGTTCATTTTCTTTTTTCGTTCCCAGAATGAGAGGCAAATCTCATGGAAATGCAGGTCCATTGAGTTTATAATCATGGAATAAATTGTGTTTATCTTATTTGGAAAAAAGAAATGGTTTTAAAAAAATCATATAGACAGGATAATCTAATAATTCAATGCTTACTGCTATAATTCTCTGAATTGTTTTTTTAGTTGGGTTTTTTGTTGTTGTTGTTTTTTTTTCTAGTTCATACTTCAGTCCCTAGATTAAATAGCCAGGATAATTTGATTGCAAAACAGAATTGCAGTCCTCTGAAGCAAAATCCATGTGGAGTTTTCTGTTAAAAGGAAAACAAGTTCTCAACATTGTAGTCTGACATATCCCAGTCTTAAAAGTGCTCAACTGCTGTCATTGAAAATACATCAATAGAAAATGGGTACATCACTGTTATGTGAAGGGCTATAGGTTTTGGTAAGGCACATGCTTTACTCTACCTCCTTTTAAGCCAGCCCCAGTTTTACAACTTTGCCAGCTGGCTCCTTTCACTTTTCATATTAGCAGTTATTCATTAGAATCATAAATTTATCTAACGGTTCGGGTTGGACAGAACATTAAAGATCATCTGGTTCCAGCCTCTCTGCCACAGGCAGGGACATCTTCTACTAGACCAGATTGCTCAGAGCTCTATCCAGTCTGGCCTTAAGTACTTCCAGGGATGGGGCATCCACAGCTTCTCTGGGAACTGAGGTAAGATAATATTAATAGCTCATGGCTTAGTGAGTAGTTATGCTTTAATGTCCATATATGACTACCTAAAAAAAAGCAGTGACTACTGAAGAAACTTCATAACTTTTTATTCAAAATTCTCATGTTGAAGAAGTCAAGTGAGAGAGAAGAAAGAGAGGAAAGAAAACAGAAGAAATGTTCCTCTGAAAGCTCAGTTTTGCCTGGGCTGTTGATGCAGTTTTCTTATACTCTGCAACACTAAGACATTGATCTGTGCTAGTCTTCATGTACTGTTTTAGTCTCAAGATATCTTTATTCTTCTGTTTAAAATCTAGAGATCTTAGAGGGTATTTTTCATGATAAAGTGGGGTATGAAGCATTAAATGGCTCATGCAAGAAAATATATGCTTCCTCATATGAAGCTCATACACACATTTGAAGTGCCAGACATATGTCAGTAAGGAATATGCAGCACAATGTTATTTTTTTTCCCTTGATATTGAACTGCTGAACTTACTTCAAAATGTCCACCTACACTTGCATCTGTTCTAGGGTCCACTCTATTTTTTTAATTTCTCCCACCTGCAAGTTGCCTATGTATGTCTCCTTTTTCTAAGGACAAAATATTGTGTGGCTGGAGCTCTGCTTTCATCTGAGATGGAGAAGATGGAAAAAATGCATTTCCCATCCACATGCAAGATGTTTTACACTGTGTAACTGCAGTAATAAGCAGTGGTCTGTCAGATCTCTTCAGCACAAAGAGAGAGAGAATGGCAGTGAAACTGTGTTATAACTTTTGCAAAAGCAGAAGCCTTTGGAATCTGTGGTTTTTGACAGAAGAGACTCCTATGAAGATGGAGGGAAAACATTGAGCTTCTGTGTTGAAAAGCTCTCTGTCAGTACAATTAAACTCTCGGTCAAGTGTTTTCTCTATAACTGGGCATCTACACTCATGCTTATTTTGAAAAGTTTTGTGATGCTTCCTTTCATGTATGAAAATATTTTTTGTATATAAAATGGGGATAAAATTTTTTCAGTTTTCCAATAACATCATGTAATTCATCCTCCATCTGCAGACCTGAATTTTTCAGATCTCAGGACGATCAAAAGTTGCTCTACTCAGTTTTCCTAGGATTCATCAGAAAGCCTGCACACAGTAATGATGATTACCAGATTTGCATGTGTCTAATAATTTTTCAGTAATGAGATTGCTCCATCAAAAGAGTAGAAGAAAACTTACACTGAATTTTCCATTGCAAGCTTCATTGGCCCACCACTAGTAAGGGGCCTTCAATGTCAGGCTGCAAATCTCCCCAATAACTACGTGACCTTTGTCTCCTGAAAACTCTATTAACAGCGTCTTTCTATACTCTCCTAATTTTCTTCAGATGCTCAAAAAATTTCATTCTAAGTTCAAGTACAAGTCAGTCACAGTTTGAGCAAGTTTCAGTACCAAAGTTTCTCTGGGTAAAAAAGTCCAAGAAGGAAAGTCTTCACTGACCTCACTGATCATTCTCTTTCATTGCAGGCAGGATGAATTCATCTTTTTCTGAACATTATTTGCCTGCCCAGCTTTTGTTAGAGTTAGAACTACCAAGCTTGGCAAACCCAGCACAGGAAGACCTGGCATGTTCCTGGAGTCAGACTGCACGAGGTCTCCATGAGTAGTCGGGTATATTCAAGACATATCAGCCTCTGTTTTGAATCCATGACTGATGCTTATTTGTGTTCTGGCTATTTGGCCAGGACTTGGGCATTATGACAGCTGAGACTAGCAGGTACCCAGAAAATGGAGCCATTTCATGGAGCTTTAGAGGGGGGTTTGCTGCTACAGGAGAGGGACAATTGCCAAATTTGTCTGTACTTCAGATTTTTTTTTTTTTTTCACTTTTCTTCTGGAAAAAGCAAACCTTGGTTTAAAAGGTTCATCAATAATATTAAATACTGCTCATCTATCTATTTGGTTTTCACACAGTGGTCTCTGCTGTTGTAATAATCCTATCTCATCACGGCATCCAATTTCTCTTCCTCCTCTATAATTATATCATCTTTCTCAATAGTATTGCATATATTTTTATAAATCCTGAAGGCAGTGTTCGAAACAGTCTAAACTTGACTAGGAGGAGACATAAATTCTAAGTAATATTTTACACTGGCAGGAAAGAAGCTCTAGAGAATAAAAAATAGTGCTGAGATACGAAAGTGGTCCATAGGGAGAAATTTTTATCAGCATGTGGGGGAAGTATCATAAAGAGAAAATCTTTCCTAAAAATCTTTAATACATCTTGAGCATTACAGCACTCTGAAATTTAACTTTTCCAAAATGCCATACAGTTTTTTATACGACAGATAAATCTAATCCTGCTAACCTCTGGCTGATTCTCTGTTCAGCTCATGGGAGCAGATGTCAAGATAATCTCATGCATCTTTGTCTTGCATTGTATCTCACTGAGGTGGAAGACCTCACTGTGGCATGCCCCAGAGTACCAGGAGGCCAGTGTTGGAGCAGAATTTCAGTGATGCAGAGGCCATACTCTCACTCTCTGCACCTGAAAGGGCTAAACACCTACAAAAACATGCTCAGGGTTGGAGAGTTTTAGATTAAATCACACTGCAGAGTGTTTCTCTCTCTGGGCACGAGAGCAGCAGGAACATTATGATGTCCTCCTAGATAAGAAGTCCTTTTTCTTTTTAAGTGACATTATGTATTAGCTGGTCCTTTCAAGGACACGATTTTTAGTAGGGCTTTAAGTAGCTGTCTAACACAAACAACTTGCCTGGTGTGAGACCTGGATTACACAATCATATTGCACAGCACTTCCTTGCAGCTTTCAAAGGAGAATTTTTGAACCACAGTGGTAACAAATGCTGTAACAAAGGCTTAAAGGGAATTGTCTACTCTCAAGCCAAGGGTGAAAGTCTGGAAAAACAGTCAGTGTTCAAAAAAAAAAGGAGCAGATGGTTAAAAATGAAGTTTTAAACAGCTCTTCTGACCACTGGTCAAAGAATGAGAAGCTGGATCAAAATGTGCCATGAGAAACAATATTAGCCTTTCTATGTACCACTTTCTATTCTCTGGGCATTTGAAAGGAAATTATATTTCATATTTCAAATTATCAATTTTATGCAGATAAATGCCTTTATGTTATTAGCACCATTTGAAGCAGCCTTAGTGAAAATTCAGCTCTTTCTCTATTTCCCAGGTGGCAGGTTTTGGGAGGAGTAGGAAAAGGAAAGGGGACAAACATAGTTATAAAAGAGAAAAAAGGAATGCAAAAGCCACTGTCTCTTCTCTCAGACTTACTTCTCATGTTAGAGTGCATCCAAAGGTTAAACAATCTCTTTCACCTAACAGGAAAATTGGTATAAACTCCCAGAAGCTAAGCTTAGAGAGCTACAACAGTAGCCTTTTTGTCATATTAAGGAAAATTAAAGAATCTATTTCTGTGGCAGTGTGCTGCTGGAAACAAATTCATGTCTGAAAAGTCAAAGAATGACAGAAAAATATAATTAGAACTGTGGGTAATGGACATTCCTCAAGCTTTTCAATGCTTGAAATATTTTAGCAGGTGGCATCACTTTCTCAGGATTCAAAATTAAGAGACATCTGAGATGTAAAGTATCACTTAAAGCCAGCCTCCTACCTCGGTTCCTGTTTTAACACAGTAATCTCACCAATTCCAACCATGGTGTACAACTGTGATGGCTATGGCTCTTTAAAAATACTTATACACAGAAAATCTGAAGATCCTTACTTGTCCAATGATCTCTGATGACTCAGTGTACAACCTCTACTCTAAACCAAACCAAAAACTAAACAAACAGTAACAAATAAAATATAAAAAAAGTTTGACCCATCACTGCATGTGTGAGCACATACTTCTATCAGTCCACTGTTTGCTTGAATCATTCTTGTCTGTATGAAACTTCAAGCTATTAAAATCTCCCGAACAGATGCTACTAACACAGGGAGCAAATGTTGTTTAGGAACAGTTTAGAAAGCTGTGCTCCAAAGTTATATCTATTTATACCTTTATTTTGGGAGAACACTAATATGATTCCCTGGAGTACCTTGAATGATGAGTCATCAGAACACAATGACAGAAGAATTATGTTTCAAAGAAAGCACAAATGTTAAGCAATGACAATTTAAAGAAATAATAGTATGGTAAGAATGATATGTGTTACACATGCAGGCAGTTACATTCCTGAAGTCTCATTAAGGATCAGGTTTTGCTGTTTTCTGCACTGACTATCACCACAATTAATGAGACTGTTTGCAGAGTTGCTCTCTATCAGAGTCTCTAAATCAGGGTTTTTTAAATCTATTTCCCCATAGGCCATGATCAGTGTTATTTTTTAACTATTTCATGGTGCTTGGAGATTCCATAGTGATGAAATGCCCAGTATTGCATTAGTTAACACTAATTCAACTGGGAGTTCATTGCTTCCTATAGCATTAATTTCTTTTCCATGGCCATGACTTTCTCAGATGGAAAACGTGGAAGTAGAGTGGTAATAAGGTCCTAAGCACGTGAGCTAGGGAGAGGAGCAAAGAGAAAAGGAACAGAACACTCGTGGGTGTTGAATAAGGTTTACACTCAAGGTTAATTTTGAACCTTTGAATTCCACGGAAGTGGAAGTTCACATTCTCCATTTTGCAGGATGTAGACCCTACCCCAGCTTTTAAGTGCATCCCCATCACAGTATGGTCAGAAGTACATATTTCTCTCACCCTTTTGTGTTCTGGCCACAAGCTTGGTTAGAGCTTCATAAGCTCTGAAGATGCATCTTCAGGAAAAAGAAAACATGGAATCAAAATATGCTGTTTCCCCAAATACATTGGTTGAGTTGCAACAACATGGAAGGCTTTGGTGACTGGAGTTTTGGCAGAAGGGAAATTAGGTTTACTAAACCAAAAGGAGGTTTTCCCATATTTCTTTTCTGCTACTCTTTCCTCATGGAAAGGCAAAAATGTCAGAGTATGCGTGGGAGGTTGAGGTCGTTAGAGTTAGGACTGACAGATGAAGGCAAGGTGAAGCCTGAGTTACTTTCTCAGTTTGTTTCTGAAAAAACAGACTCATTACTAAGGTAGGCAGACTCATTTCTAGGTAGAAAAGCCTAGGCTGGCCAAGGAGATGCTGCAGTGGCTGCAATGTGCACAGCAGTAGCCCAGTGTCCTGGCCCCCAGCATAGCACAGCAGTAGGCATCTGCAGAAAGAGGTTAAGCTCCTTGTGATATTCCCCTGCAATATTGCCTCCCAGACTTTTGTGATTTGTGTCTCTCTCTAAAAGAGCATAGCACAGAACTCAGAGCAACCACTTAACTCCTCACTCCTGAGACTGGTTTTGTAGCTTGCCCTGAGTTCACAGCAGTCACAGCTGCACAATGAGTGGCCTGGAAGTGAAGTGCTCTGGAGCTGCTGGGGATATCCCTGCAACAATCTGAAGACCAGGATGAACAAATTTTCAGTGTGTAAAAGGAGAACAGGAGAAGATGGAGAATATCAGTTCCCAAATAATTGTCCCTGGAATTTGTTAGCTAAAACCCTCAGCTCACCTTAGGAAGCAAGATATGATTTGTTCTCCAGAAAAGTGTGAAATCCTGGAGGAAAACCCCTTCCAGCCCCCATGTCTAGTCAGTGGGTTAATCACAAACAAGAGACAGAACTCAAAGTTTTATTTCCTGGTACCAGTGAGTGGCCCACACTGTGGTCTATCCCTGCTGCTTCAAAGGAGGGCAAGTGAATAAAACTCAAGAGCTTTGTTATTCCTCAGGAGTACAAAAAAACCTTCCTAGGCTTGCAGCTGAGCAGCAGAGCACTGAAGCATGGAATTAATTATATACACTAATTATTTGTTTTGACAGTGCAACAAAGATCTGATAGCAAAGGCTTTATTCAGTCAGTTGAACTATTCAAAAGGTGCTACTGCATACATGGAGCTCTATCTCAAAACAAAAAAGGTTTCTTACTATTACCCCAGTTAAAAAGCTGCTCCAGAGCCTTCACTACTGGGATAATTTGAACTTCCTGATACCAGCCTAAATTCACTCATGCTTGTCACATACTCATGTGATGTTGCAGAAAAAACTGTCCTTTAATTGAAATAAAGTCTTTTCTTTCCATAAAACTGTTTCCTTGGAATGTGTTTAGAGACTGTCTTTTCATTCTAGGTTGCTCAACTGGCTTTGCAAATGGCAGACATCTGCACAGCCAAGCATCCTACCAACCTTTTGTCTTCGTGTTTGTTTGAATTGATGTTTTCTGAGCAGAAACATCCCTCACAACCTGTTTTCTGTCCCAAAGAAACAGAAAGACAGCCAGTTTCTTTGACTCTCTGGTTCTTTTCAGTCCCACTTTCACCTGTGGGGAGTGCTTCTATAGCAGAACAGGAGTGTCTGATGCCCTTTTTATGTAAAAGCTACAAGGCAAGACAAAAATGCACTCCACAAGTGAAAGAGACTATTTACAGCACTTGGTAGTGACAGGACAAAGGGGAATGGCTTCAAACTGACAGAGGTTTAGATTAGATATTAGGAAGAAATTCTTCACTGTGAGGGTAGTGAGGCACTGGAACAGGTTGCCAAGAGAAGCTGTGGATCCCCCAAACAAACCTGGAAGTGTTCAAGGTCAGGTTGGATGGGGCTTTGAGTAACCTGGTCTAGTGGAAGGTGTCCCTGTCCATGGAAGGGGGATTAGAACTAGATGATCTTTAAGGTCTCTTCCAACCCAAGCCATTCTATAATCCAATGATACTGTACAGAATAACCTGCTCTAGTTCCAAGATTTACACTGAGTGTGGAGAGCTGGGGTTTTCTGCTGGCTTTTTCCATAAGCGTTTAATCATTCTCTTGGGTTTCTTTAGGTTTGTTTTTTTTTTTCTTCCCAGAAAACCAGCACTTACTAAAAGCAAGTAACTAAAAGTAATCATGTTGTTGTTGTTCATATGTCAGAAGAAAAAGAATCAATTTTTATAATGTTTGAATTGAAAGCAAAATATGGAAATGCTGAGGCCTTGATTACATCAGTATAAATCTATTCCAGCTGTAACAGTGACAGTTCATTGAAGGGTTATGTTCTGTTAACCCCATATTTCACAGTGCATCCTTCTGTTCTGGCCTGTCTCTCTCTCCTGACATATTCTACCTTTCCACCTCTCACATTCTGGTCTCTCCCTTGACCCAGTGTGCCTTTCCCTATGCTGCAGCTTCTAAGAAAGCTAAGGAATTTTTACTGAAAGCCCATAGCACTGTTGCTCTTGTACAGAAAGTTACTCTTAAATACTTCCAAGGAAGAAGAGTCTGTAATATCCTAAGGTAATTCCTCTTTCCACCACAGCTCCATGGTGTCATACTCAGTGTTCTTTTTGGAAATCCAGAAAACTTTTTGTGTCAGTTGTCAAGAATTTTGGGGGCCAATACTGTTAAACAGTGTCTGCAACACCTTTACACAGTGTATACAATCAAGACAAGTCACATAAGTATATTACAGCACGCGTTCACTAGGTCCAGTGAACTCCTCTGCTGTATCACCATTTTCACACAAGCATCATGCAAATCACGCTCCATTCCTTTCCTAGCTGGAATAAAAGTAAACTGGCCCACGTTGTCAGAAAAAACCCAACCAAACTAATCCCACTAGATTTCACAGACCCGTGTGTTTGCTTGTAATCCACTCTTTTAATTGCCTCTTCATGGCAAAATCTTTAAAATCAATTATTACCACCAGGTAATTCTCATAGGCAGAACTGCTTTTTCAGGGTTCTTTTTTTCACCTTTTTCCTCTCTAGAAGCCACTTACGGCATGTGCTCAGCTGCATGCCATGGCATGAAATTTTCATGGAAGTCTCCAAAAGAAAAAAGGAAGATCCTCCTGTAAACCCATTGACACATCATAGCCTGTAGATAATTTTATATTTTGTGTAGTGATAAAGAAGGAATTGTTGGTTTCATTTAGCCATGGTGATTAGTCAGCAAGTATCTCTAATGTCACAATGAAAACACCTAAGTGGAACAGAAATGTCTATTCTGATTAAAGTATGAATACTCAGATGTAGTATTTTCACCATCAAATGCAACATGTGTTTAACAGTTTCCCAGAAAAGCAAAACCATTGGGGTAAATGCTTTTTGTGATGAGAGGCTTTTCTTGGAGCTTAGTAGTAGCTTAGCAGTACTCTAGTGAAGGTTTGCCTTAGCAGAGACACCAAATGCATGAGTGACGTTCACTCCCCTGCAATGAGAAAGTAAAGCAAAAGGTGAATTGTTCTCCTATAAGAATTTTATTGTTAACACATCATGATGTGTGTATTAACATGCACGCAAGGAAACCTTACTGCTTCATAATGAGTGAATTTGTGGCGTATTTACCACTGAAGAAACTTCTCATCACAGCAGGTGAAGAGCAAAGTGGCAAGCATCATAACTGGGTGCTTTTGATTTGAATCCTGTTCTTACGTGACTTCTGATCATACAACTAGATCTGTTATAAAGCAGCACTCAAGAACACAGCAATTATTTGGGAGTCAAAAGCTTGGCTCAGGCAAACATGGGACTTGCAAGTGAAGGCTTTTCCTGATAATTCAAAATTTCTCACCCTGTAATGAGCTTCTCCATCTAGTTAATATGTTAGTAAATGCATTATGTATTTCTATATTTATACTAGTCAATACATTAAGCCGTTTATCCTATTTAAAATCTCCTGTATGTAGTGGGTTTGTCTGTGTCGTTGTGGCCCTACAAGAAGTTTCACAGAGCTCCACTCTGCCTTTGTACTTTGCACAGTGGTTTTATCCAGAATCTCCAAAAATTCTTGTCAGAGAAAGAGGTATAGGAAGCACTATCAGGCTGGTGATTATCTTTTAGCTGCAATCAGAATTGAACTAATTCCTGCTGTGGTTATAAATATCCCTGAAAAGCTTATTTTCACTGGAGTATCAATTGTCTGGAAAAGGACAAGGGTTATGCAGCTGGATTGTTTGCTCCAGTGGGAATCCAACAGTTTAACAGGAATGTAACACGCGAATTTAGTTTTTCTATTACATTCAAATATTTTTTCCTTCCACATATTTGATCTAATTTTTTATCAGCTCAAAATCTTTGCTACACAGTTGTTCAAATAAATCTCCAACTCTCCAATAAAAATTGACTCTTTACAGTGGTTCTTTAAATTGGATCTTTACCTGAGCTAAGCATTTGGCAGCAAAATGCAAAAAAAATGTGCATTCATATATAAATTCTTCCCATCATCTCTACATCAAAATCTTGTCTGCTGGTGAACAGAGGTTCCTGCAACCAGGCTCAGCCCATGCCAAGGGTGATGGATTCTGCTCCCATCAGAGGTTGGGGAACACAGTCCCAATGTTCTCCTACACTTCTGATAACAGGACAGTGGCTTCCTAGTGTCACTAAGTCAGGCTCTCAGCCAGGAGAGGCTCATACACACCCTGGTGTACTGCACATCATCTGTCAGCTTTTCATCCCTTCAGTTGAAGCATTTCCTTGGAAAATTAGTTTTTGTAATTGAATTATAGCTTACACTCCATTTTATTTCTGTGTATCTACAGAAATAGTGCTGAAATTGAATTTTTGTGTCTTAGTATGCGTGCCTAAATAGACCTAACCTGGTGAAAGTACACCAAAGTCAAAAACTGTGAAGAAATTGAATAGTCAAGTACAACAATTGCTTCAGATGTAGAAATTGCAGCATTGAGTAGAAGACCTTGCAAGTTACATCTGTGTTCAGGTCTGTGTGGTTGGGACCATGAGCTGAAGAGCAGAGATCGTAGCACAGACAATGAATTTTTATTCAAACTGCAGGAGAAAATCTCTGCAAGACACTTGCGACCTTTTTATTTACTGACAGCTTTTATTTAAATTTGTCAAGAGCAAAGGTGAATATTTACTGAACCCAGATGAAACCAGATATAAATTACCTTCCAGGGAAGTTTGTCCACTGCCTCTTTCAAATTTAACAAATAAAAAATTATTCTCCATCAGGCTCTTGTTCTAAAAATATCTTTTCCCAAATTACAACCAACTCATCTCTATGTTTGTTTTAAAAGTACATGTATTTGAAATACATTTTCCACATTTTCAAACCCCAGTTATTGTTTAAAACATTGACAATATCTTTCATTATTGAGCATATCACATATGTTTCACTTAAATTTTCAAATATCAGAGTTGATGTCTGCAACCTCAGCTCTCAGAGGGCTTTTTAAAGTCTGTTGATTTCATTTATTCAAATTAATGGGACCTCTGAAATATTGGGAAAGGGATGCAGGTGTGGAATAGAAAAGCAAGGGCAACACAATAAGGAAAATATTGAAAGTGTCTATGTGTTTTAATCCTAGATACTAGACAATTAGTTTGTGCTGATAAAGTATCAAATTATGTACCTGAAAATCTTAACAAACTCCCCATACTGTCTCTAAAAATAAATTTAATCGATTTTTTATAGCCACACTTTTATCTCAAGGGAAAGGTTCCTTTGAAAATTGAAACTATTTGACTGACAAATGGTCACAATTTGCCACCGCTTGGACTTAGTAAGTTCAAGAGACTAATCAAATTTCTATGTAGGAAAGACAGTTCTGGTATCATGTTTGTTTAAGCTGATAGATTTTGGAATGGACTTCAGAAATGTGAAGATTATCGTGCTTTTTCCTTCATTTTTCAGGTCACTATATTAGTAAAAATGGAAGTCTTGATCAGTCCTTTCATATTCATGACGTATGTCTTGACAGCATTTAAAAGTAAAATTTCAGTTGCTATTTTTATTTTGAAATACATTTCCCATTAACACATTAGAAAATACTTAATTTTTGCCTAATGAAAACACACTTGAAGGTCGAAGCACAAACAAGCCCAGTCAGGGCTGAAATCTCTCCATCGCTCTCTCATCGCTCCTGACAGCATTAAGAAAGGGACAAAAGGCAAATGTTAATAATGGAGTGTCAGCCTCGATGTTTGTCACTAATATTGAATGTCCTTGCTCTTCTTTGTACTTTTATCAGTACCCTTACAGTCTTTTAAAACATTCTCTAAGAGAAGAACCTATAAGAGGAAAACAGCACAATGTCAGCAAACACTGTAATCATTCTGAGTTCACTATGAGGATTCTGAGGATCCCTTCAGATATTGAATCAAGCTCCAAAGTTGCATTCATCTGTCCTTGATGAACTCCTCCCTAATTTTGGACTGCTCCTTGAGGGAGATGACACAAAAAAGGGACATCACCAAAGGAAAAATCTAGGGAATTTATGGCCCATATGTTTTCCTAGAAACCATCAGAGATATTTGACTACTGCACGTTTTCATAGGAAAGGCCCAAGTTCCCTACCAATCTTCCTGCAGGTAAGCAAAGCTGGTCCAACAGCATTTGGTGCACTCTCACTGATGGCTTATTTTCATTTGCTGTTTGAAGTGTCACCATCAAGTTAGCAAAAATACAATATGACTAACAAGCAGTAGTGGGGATGAGTTAGTCACATCGTTAGCCACCTGGTCATGTCACTAACCTGGTCATGACACTGAACTGGTCACCCCAACTCCGGTTGTCATTGGATCTCAGCTTCTGGCTACCAGAGGTGTCCCAGGAGTGCCAAGAGCAGAGAGTAGGTTGTCTCTTCTCTGAGCCACTGCTTCAGGTCTGCTCCTTCCCTCATCTATGATGAACCAGTTGTCTCAGCCCAATCTCACTTCCAAATCTTTCTCACTCCGGATGAAATCCATTACTCAGAGAGGGCAGGAAGCTGAGCTGGTACACTTTTTGCTTGGTGGGATCTTCCAAGGAAATGGTCTGGCCTAGATTGGGCCTCCAGAGACTTTGGCACCTGGGATAGGAACCGAGATGACACTGTCCATATTTCTCTATTCAGTGCCAAACTAGGAGTCAAGCAAGTTAGTCTCTTCTGAGCCTGTTAGGGATGGTCCAAGAGAAAGGATGCTATTGAAAGAGGGTATCCCGACATGCCCAGAATTCCCTCCATCCTGTGAGTTGTCAACACAGCATTCATGTTACAATACAAGCAGCCTCAGACAAAAATGTTTTATGCAAAGAGAAACTCTACTCATGGGAGTGGTAGAGCTAATGGAGACAAATTTAAACTTTTAAGTCAACTTTAAAGTGTGACATAGAACTACCATACTCTGTAACATTGTCCTACCTTGGAATATGGTAGAGATTCAGCAGTATTTGCTGCTACTGCCACTGCAGCTTTGATGAGCTGGGCCCAGTTGTTGTTTGTTGGTCTGTTTGTTTCATTTGTGCTTACCATAGCAGACTACTTTTATTTATTTTTCATAATGTACTTCTTCAATCTGTCTTCATAAGGTTAACAAAAACAAGTTGACCTATGAATAACACACAGTAGAAGAAAGCAAAAACATTTTCCTTAAAATTCAAAACATAGCAGTCTGTTTCTTAACCTGCAACAGACTTTTGAAGTGTGAAATGATCAGTGCAGTCTATGCTACGTTACAGTCTTATATGACTGAAAACTTTGTGTGGTGAAATGAACCTGTGGGAGAAGAACGAATGTACAGTGGTGGAACAAGCCTGTGCAGTCTGGATGTAAACAGGCCAAAGATAACCACAGGCGTGGACTCTGCTTCAAACAAGGATCAGAACATCCCACTCCATCTGGCCCCATCCTGACATGTTGGTTATCTCAGGAAATTTTCTGTCACTGGGAATCCCGAGGATGCAGCCGTGGGGCTCTCCCGCCACAAGCACCAGTTGTGTTTATTGGGGGACACAGAAGGAGCTGTGGGAGCTCAGACATGTGGGAGGGCTCACCATGGGTCTTAGCAAGCTTTGTCCTGTGAGACCATCATCAGTCAGTGCAGATGAGGTTCTCACGTGAGTACTGATCTCTCTGGGAGCCTTTTTACTTCAATGTAGTAAAACCAAAGGAAAACCGAAAAGTTGTTCAGAAGAATGAAAGTAGAAAATAAAGTCTGTCCTCAGCCCTTATTATTGGTACAGATGAATCCTGATCACTGCTCTGATTTTGGAGTCAGAGACAGAAAGAGATGAATGGCATCATTAGCGTTTTCAGAAGAACTTACAGTTCCTGCAGCTAAATGGCTGAGTAAGATGAATTTACTCAAAGATTTTGGCAATTTTTTTACACAGGTATTTAGTCTTCTGAACCAGTAATTTAAGTACTTCTCTTCAGCAACTTCTACAAATAAAAGAGGGAAGTGGAATAAAATTGAACTGGCAGAACTTTTTATTTGGTTAATCATTTTAAACTCCCAAGCTTCAGCCTCAAGATCTGTTTTCATTCTACTAGTGTTTTGTGATCTCAAACCTTTGCTCAAGAGGATAAATTTTTCTTGTTTCATCTCACTTTAACATTCACACTACAGCGAACCAGTTTTCACATCAGGCATGTCAACCACCTCAGGTTTCATTCTCCTCCATGTTGCAATCACATGTGTTTTAAGTTGTCCTGACCTGGAGATAAATACATCTGATTGTGAAGGATTGTTCTAACTTTTAATGCTGTTTACTTGGTTTTGCTTCAGCAGCACATTTATGACAAGAAACCCTTCTGACTCTTTCCTTCATGACTAGCAAAGCAGTTATAGGCAGCACCACTGAGTGTCCATACCACATACTGTCTGAGTAGCCTGTGGAGGACACCCAAGTTCATTACTTATGATTTTACTGTGATTTCTCTGCTTTAAATCTCTTTCTTATTTTATATGCTGGCACTTTGTTTTTGGAAACAATGGATGTTAAAATTAAAAATTCCTTAAAAAATTTCAAGCGCTTAGTTAATTTCGAAGACCTGAAGTAATTTTTAAAATATTAAAAATCAGAGGCTTTTCATTGTGTGACTTCCTTGAAGTCCACTGAAATCATGGCAGATGACTAATGACTCCAACAACCTCCTGATAATGTCATATCTCTGGAACAAAATTGATGGTAATGGTATAGGCAAGCACCAGTATCCTGAGAGGGCCTTGTAAAACTTGCACTGATTACTGTGTTAGTGTGTATCAGCCTGTCAAAACTCAGGAACCAAGAAAGTTTGTAAAACCACATCTGAGTAAAAGCAGACAGGAAAAAAGGTGAAAACTTGGCAGAACTAGTTAGAGATAGCACTGAGATGTCTCTGAGTCTGATCAACTTATTTTTGAAGACATGGGGATTTTAAACAACACTGTTTAGAGATTCACCATCACTTTGCTGCCATGGAAACATCAAGCTATTAGTGTTCAAATAAAGTCCTCATCAAAACAATACTGTTCAGCAGATTTCAATTCAGAAGAATGCTGATTATGTAGGCACTGTAAATATAAGCAACCAATTGGGAGGGAGGTATATATTACACTTTTATTAGATACAGAGTAGTTTTCTGTCTCAAAGTCATGACTCCTGAAACTTAGAAGAGCAAACTTTGGATCAGTATGGGAAAACGTCTTCTATTTAGTTGGTTTATTTTATACACTAAGTTTATTCACCAGAAAGTATGCTTTGGACGATCAGAAGTATTCATGAACGTTTAAGAAATTCCCAAATAATGTTAAAAAAATATGCTAGAGAGAGGGAGCAAAGTAATGTCAGAGAAGTTAATACATCTCTTCTCTGACACATACATTTTGAGATTTCATTTTAAAGTTTTCATTTCATAAGTCAGTATTTTAAAATGTGTTAGGTCTATGAGAGCTAAAAAATTACAAATAATATTTTATTTGGTCTTTTAAAATTGGCATTTTTATTTCAAATTTTTGCAGAGAAATCTCTATGATTTTTATTTTAGATTAGTTAACCACTGGCACTGTTTTCTGTAATTCTAGTAACTAAGCTAAAATCATAATGTCACAACCACATATGCCTGGAAATATAAGCACTGGAAAGATTTTCAGTTTCCTATTTGCCCTTACTGCATTGTACAGAAGTGATTTGTTCATAATCTCAGCAAAATTAATAAATTGTTTTTCAGTAACTGATAGGTTTATTTTTTCTGAGGGTTATACTCATAGACATTTTTCTGAGACTTGGAAGATACAGGTAGTATTTTTAAAAGTTCTGAAATGTTTAAAAAATGCTTTATTTCTGACTGTTCAACACATATTTACGTCAGAATTACTTCCTTGATTTCAGTTGTCATTAATGAAGCAGCCAAATGAGTACTGGATGGTACAACTATAACATAGTACAATAAACCCATTTGGGCTACCATGCATATCATTCAGCAAAATATCAAAAAATTGCCCGGAATAGAGTTTCTCCACAACCTTCTACATAGCACCAAAACAATTCCTTAGGAATATAGTGTGAAAACTGCATGGAAAGTAACTATTCCCCAAAGCTGTGGGGCATTTTGAAGACATCAGGACACAATTCTCAAAAAATCTTATGGTCCTTCTTTTTTCTGTGGAAGGGGGAAGAGATGAAAATGCACTCCCTTCTTTGAGCAGCAATTAAAGGTTGGGGCAGGGTGCCTCGATTCTCCTTTTAAACAAAGTGCTGTTCAGGTCTGTGAACATAATACCTGGCATATGAAACTATTTATCCTTCAAACAATATAAGGTATTAAAAGAAATAACTGTGTGGGCTGAAGGTAAAGAAAGGTTTCTGACTGACATGCAACTTACTGATGAGAGGGCTCTCTGCACCTCCTGGAGTCCCTCCTTGACAGCCACTGGCCACATCCTGACACATTGTCCTTACCTGTACCACAGAGGCACAACTTCACGGTGTGGACATTAAGATGTCTGGATGTGGTGGAATGGAAAACAGAGGAAATGGGTGAGGTTTCACCTATGGTTTATGTAGATATATGTCTTTACATCCATTACTCAATATCTCTTTTAACGGGGAACACTACATATTCTAGTATGTTGCAATGTTTCACCTCCAGTTTTCCAAGGTTCTTGTTACTACTACAAACTAAATAAAGAGAAGTTTAAAAAAAACAGAATTCTCAGTGGAATGGAATCCCCTGTACTATTGAAGAGAAAAAGGAGAAAATAAGCAAATTGGAGATTAAATTATCCTGTAGTGAGACATTATGCTTTCTCATGCACAAGCTTGAAGTCCGTGTTGTGTACTTACCTCCTAACAAACTCTGTGGACCTGGGTTCACATGTGGAACATGGAAGGCAGAAGTAGTTCACATTTATGATTTCTGCCTCTCCTCTGAGATGGCTGTTCCTGTAGGAGGTTGTCTAAAGTTAACTGGCAATGGTTTTGGTTTGTTTTGCTTCTCTGACTATGACCTGGACAGCTCTGGAGCTGACAGACCTGTTGAGCCATGACAGTATTAGGGTGGCAGTGCCCAGAGAGGAGCTGATTAGGCAGGTTGAAAAAGCCCAGTTTAATCCCCACTCCATTCAAGAAGATACAATAGAGTCACCCAGTGCTGCTTTCTTAGTTGCACAAAGTCATGTTGACTTTAGCAAAATTTTTGAGGGCAAGGCCCCTATCATGTTCATCTCAGACAGGTTGAATGTGCACAGTGAAGCTTAAAGATGTTTAGAAAAATGAATATTATCACTGACAGATACCAAAGAACAGCTGAGAGCTGAAATAGCGTGCTGTCTGACAGACAGCAACTAGCTGAAAATGGAACTTCTTTGCTTCGCTTCTCTTCATTTATCCTCACAATACAGATCATACATTTTTCATAAGAAGCAAGTGCTTATGCAGATAAATGTCTGCCAAGAGTGCAACTGGGATGCAAGAACATATTTTGAACTCATATATGAGTAACTTTTGGAAACTACTAACTACAATACAATATTGCAATGGTTTGGGAAGTCATGTATGGATTTTCTATTGAATCCTACTTCTGTAAAGACACACCAGCCTCTTGGCTCAAATGGAAAAACAGATCAAGAACAGAGAAAGACATTCCTCATTTAATCTGACCCCTTGACTGATATGTTCAAAATTATAGCAAACTTCACTTCTGAGCATAGTTTGCTTGTATTGTATGTGCATTTCATATTTCTACAGCAGCAAATGAAGAGTAAAGCAAGTGGCTTTGAATGTCAAGGTTGAGCTGCAAAGTTTTATTCACTTCTGTGTGTCATGTCAATCTTCTGACCATTTCTTTGAAAATGTGTTCCCATGTTCACACAGAAATGGTTGCAGTTTGCAGTGTAGTACAGTGTATTCATATCACTTGGATTTGTGTATGAGATGCAAACACAGGTGACAGAAATTGTCAACCTCCATACACAGAAAACAACAAAACCTGTTCTCAACAAAAATAATTTAATAAACCGATCGTGAGTTTAAAACAATGTTCATAAACTTTCCATTATATCCTGACAGCTGTTTCTCAAAAGGAAAGAATAGAGCTTGTTTTCAAAATACTCCCACAATTTTGAGAAAAATTGCCAGCTCCTGCTGTGCCACTCACTGTAGACACAGATCCTTGACTGCAACTGTGGACTTAAAGAGCACGATTTCCCAGGTTCGAACACAAAGTCCGTTCCCAAGATGAGTCAATTTATTGTTGGCAAATTCAGTTAGAAAAAGAGGAAAGGAACGAGGATTAAAAATTTGTTTTCTTGATCCTGGCATTGATCAAAGTGATTGTCAGCACAATTTAGGGAAGACTTTTTGAATCTTTCATTACACTAAATCACCATCAGTCATGCAAATTTTTCCTTCCAACAAGTGCTTATACTGGCCATCAAGATGGGCCTGAAAATCAACCCATGCAGAAGGTCACTGAATTCAGCGGCTGGATTTCAATGAAGTAATAGGCTGGACACCAAAAAATAATTCCCTTATCCTTCCCTAGCCTTTCAGATTTTTCCTCTTATTATGCTTTTTCCCATTATACAGATGGTATAAATGCAGGACAGTGTAAGAACTGCTTTTCCCGCCTGTTTTAGTCAGAGGGCTCATATTTACTGACGTTTTCCCCCGAAGATTTAATAAAATCAGTGACAAAGAATAGAAACAAGTAATATCATTAATAGAGACTAATAAGATTGTTGTTCTTAACTAATCATATTTTAAGATTGTTTGTGCAAGGATACGTAGTCAGAGGGAAAAATAGGACAAGCCAGGACTGTTAGTTATTACAGCAGGCTGCAATAAAGTCTTCTCTTCTCCAGCCTGAACAACCCCAGCTCTCAGTCTTTCCTCAGAGGAGAGGCTAGTTCTAGCAAACTTGCTATTCGGAGTGTATCATCATGATTATTGCTCTTGGACAAACTTTTGTCTTCACTTTATTCTTTGATCATAAAAGGAGCCAAAGTTCTTTGCTTTGGTATTTATTTGCTACTTCTCGTGATTTTCTCTGTTGGAAACTTTTGTGGGAAATATAATGAATCAGCACTCTAAGAAAATTAATGTATTCTGTGTCCAAATGATATGTACTTACTCAATGCAAAATAAGATCAAGAAAAGGAAGGGAATTTCTACTTTTGCCTCTTTCTGATTTGAGAGCTTCAAAATCTGCTCCTTGAAATAATAGGGGAGAGTAGTACTTTATTTTCCAGTTCCCAAATGATGAGAATTATGCCACTTCTTCCAAGAAATGTTGTGTCCATAGGAATACTCCCAGCCTCCAGAACCCCTGTGAAATACCATGGTGCATTTACTTTGGCAAGATTCAGAGAAGGTTGTAGCTTAGTGCTCCAACAGCTCTGGTACATATAAGGTGGTGGGATGCAAAATAACTCCCGCCGTGCCCAGAATGTGGGTGTTTTGAAGCCACTGGAGGGAATCCTGACATGCCAGAAATATGCCAGGTGACCAGTAGAGAACTTTCTGCACCATAAAGTAACATGATGGCAGGTAAAAAGTGCCCTGGTATGCCTCTGCGTCCCCTTGGAGTGGATCCCACTCAGCCCGGTCAGCTCAGGACGCAGTTGGCTGTGGGGGGCAGCCTCCGGACTGCGGGAAACCAGCGGTCTGGCTCGTGGGTCCGCTGGACCGCTGTGATGGAGGCAAGCGGTGGAGGGAAGAGGCAGACTCAGAACTGAGTTAAATCTGGGAAGTTTATTGAGCCTCGGACACGAAACCCCACCTCCCAGGAATGCCTAGCTCTGAGCGAGCTGAGAAGACACTGGCGGGAGGTTTTATGGGAGGGTGGTAACAAGGGAGGGATCAAAGGAATAACTAATCAGAGGAGGGAAGGATGTGGTGAACAGAATGAAAGGCGCATCAGGGGGACGCATCACCGTGGGAGAGGAAGGGAGGGACCTTTTCCCCTGGCCAATCACACGGCGCCCCAGCCAGAGCTTTCTAGAAGCCTGGGAGGGGTACCAGCACGATTGGCAAGGGCCGGGGAGGAGACAAAGGAGGGAAGTAGGGTAATTGACAGAGAACTGGGAGGATACAAACTGGGTAAATACAGAAGTACAAAACCTGAGCGGAGACCCGGACTAAACCAAACCAAACACACTCCCACACTGGTAGTAGAGACACCAGCTGGGTAAGCTTGTCTTGGATACAGTCACTTTTTTTTTTCTTGATTTTTCATGTTTAAGTTCCTAATTTGTACATCTCCAAGTTTAGGATTATACATGTGCATGTGTGTGTATGTATGTATAGATATATGCCTATATATATATATGCATATATGTGTCCGTGTGTATGCATAGGTACAGGCCTGGTTGATGCTAGATCATAAGCTCTGAGAGAACCTGGGATGCTTTTCCCAAAAGCCTGGTTTCCTAGTAGGTGACCACACCCCTGAGCACACTGATCCTCTAACAAGCTGAATAATGTCACCCAAGGAAGGAGGGCAGACTGATGAAGCAGGGTTTTAATGCAGCTAAAGATAATGCAGGAGAAATACTATTAACCTAAACTCAACCTTCATGTCCAAGCAATTCTTTGGACCATCTATGAGTCAAGATTTCACACAGACCTGATTATTTCTAAAGTCCCTACTAGACCTGACTGAGCTGGAGTTGTAAATTGTTCTGTGTTTCTTCAGCTAATATTGACCTGCTTCGGTCTACTTTATTTGTGTCATCTTTTGTAATCAAACCACTCTACCTGAGGTCTCTATGCTCTGGGAAGCTGTTTGTGTCTGGGCCTCAGTAATTCTTTTGCACCTCTTGTGCATATTTCCTACCGGGGCACTTTACTGCAGGATATCTGAGACTAATTGGGTACAAAATAATATGAGTTCCATAGAAAATTCTGTGCAAAGGCAAAATACGTGTGTTTTAGTATTTAAATGACCAAAATTATTGACCTAATAAACCACTAATGATGTAGGAAGAACAAAAAAAGACCGTGATCCACTTGAAATGTCTCTTTTTTCCACCCACTGTTTTGAGATATACATCATTCCACACTTCTGAGCTGTCCTTTCATCCAGGACTGACTAAACACAGTATGATTAGCTCCTTTCAGCTCAGAGGATATGTATTTAGCATCCTTTCAGAGGAAAGAAAATAATAAGCAACTTGGATTTTCCAATATTAGCCAGAGAGCACAGATCATGGTTTGCAAGCGCTACGGAGACTGAAAGAGAGTGTAATTTCCAAATGCTCATTTTGGCTTTGCAATTGAAAAAGATTTTTTTGTTATGTTATTTAGTGACATGGGGTTTTTTACAGAGGTTTTTTTCTGAGAACCTCTTTTGTTTTAACATACTGATTTAAAAAGACACAAGACTTTCTTCATCCTACTGAAGCTTTTTTGTCAGAGTATTTTAAAATAAAATAAATGTGTACTATTGTCAAGATATTTCCAAATTAATGATGAAATTCTATGTTTACCCAGTTTTATCTTGTTTTCTTTCAAGATTTCTATAGAAAATATCAGTGGCTGAGGTTTAATAACACATTTGATCTCCTCATTGTTATTGAAACAAAAAATAGTATATTTCTTTTATCAGACATGGAGCTGATTGTGAAGCATTTATCTTCAAACCGAGTTTTTTCTATTTTCTGGTTTCTCACTTGATTGTTAAATAGCAGAATTAGAGCATGAGCCTTTATTCCATTGGATATCATTCCTATAATGTATGTTCAAAGTACTTTGGACTTAAACAGAAACTTTCTTTAAAGGACCAGATCTAAATAAAGAAGAAGTAATGAGGAGATACAAATACTCTTTCTCAATGTTAACTGAGAGTAATTAATCATCGGTTAATCAAGACTAATTGCAGGAGCTCAGGTTGGAAACACAAGCCAGTTTAATCTTAGTAGAATAATTTTTTTCCTTTTTTTTTCTTACATATGTATTTTTTCCAAATGACTTCCTAATCTGGGTCCTAATGTGTGTCTTTGACCCTTTTTGGTAGAGCAGGGTGGTGCTTTTCAGGAAATGATACCTCAGGGTAAACCTTACTTTACTAATATATGTGAATCACCTTTTTCCTGTTGAATACATTCCCTTCTGGACTGGAAACCACCAGTAAAAGTATAATTGCTAGAGTTGAAGACTCTGGTTCAATCTCCCACCTCTGGGATTAGAAAGGTTAAAGGCACGACAGAATCACCTACTGTTCCCATGGAAACTTTTTTTTGCATAGATGCTTCCAGGCAAATGACAATACTGGTGAAGGTTTAAAGAGTAGGATTTCAAATGCCTGTTTGAAATACTTCCCAAATCCTGTTGCTGCCTCAGGGAGAAAAATAACAATAATAAAATAGTGATATTATTATTAATAATAATAATAAAATAATGCACATTTTCTTTAGTTCAATTTATAAGTGACTTGACATTGGTTTAACTGAATGTCTGGAGTAATTTTGGACCGGGTGCTATAATTTCACCTGCTCTGGAAAAGGCTAGATGGGTATTTTTTTGGGAGTAGTTTTGGTTGGTTTTCTTTCACTTTTGGTACTTATTTGAAAGTCTTTATATCTGCTTTATATCTGGGGACTGAAGCTTGCCATTTGTTATTCTGCTAGCCTTCATCAGCCTGAGACAAACAAAAAGGGGTGTTATTTCCTCCTAAGGTGCATGTCCCACATTAGATATCCCTGCTTTGTGCCCATTCTCACCATCGTTCAGTCCTGCCTGTTATAATTTATACAGCAGTGGTCTCCCTGGGAAAGCTGGAATATGCTTCTAGGCACTGAGGATGGAGGATGGAGGGAGCAGAACTTCCTCTGGCCCTGAAGCAGCATCTATTCACCTACAGGTTAGCAGGTGACAGTCTCTAAAAAGCAGACTCAGATCTTTGCAGGTGGTATAAAAAGTATTTCTAGCCTGTTTTCTTAGAAATCCTACACAGCTGGACAAAGGTCCCACACCCTTAGAACTCAGCAGAAAAAACTTGCTCCTTCCTCATGCTTTGGTGCAGTCCTGCTGCACTGCCTGGGATGAGCACCCAGTGCAGAAACTCTTCCTGCAGCTCCATATGCTGGTGCAGGTACAAGGGGCATCATAGCAGCAGCATTTTTTCTTGGCCTGTTCTTCACTGAATTAATCAATTGGATCTTTTGCAGTGCTTACTGGTCATCCTTATTAGAGAGACTTCACTGATGTATTACCTTGAATGTCTGATGTCTTCCTCAAATACCTTGAATACCACAAATTACTTTCCTCCAAGAGTATAAAAGACGACTTTTCTCCAGTAATGCACAACCCCCCCCCCCCCCAAAACTCCTACAGTTTTCCTCTTTTGAAAATACCCCAAAATAGAGAAAGATAAACAAATAAAAAATAACAATATTTTAAACATTTAAATGTTCCTTAAAACAAGGACAGAATGGAAAAAAAAAAAGTGGAGATAAATTTTAGGGAACAGGCAGTTATGCACCTCTGGGGCTCCTCCAGTAAAAGCTTTGCCACCTGTAAACTTGGAGCTGATGTCCAAATCATCATGACCAACCAAAAGGTGACAGAGAAGGCCTCAAAAATAAAGAGTGTTAGTTCTCCCTGAAAATTTGTAGCAGGAATGAAAATTACAGAGACAATTTTGTACTGTTTTTCCAAGAAATGAAAATATGTAGTTGAATATGTCCATTTTGTTCTCCCAGTGCTCTTCTGCATTGGTCACTCTAAGTGGCAGAGAAATGAACATTACTAGCTGAAATGCTATCTGTGAAACAGAATCTTGACCAAGCATACATACAAACATGTCTGTTTGAAATCACTGCATTAATGCAGCCCCTGGGCAAAGGTGACAGGCAATAGAGAAACAAACATACTAATTAGTAATATTTCTATGCAGTAAACAAATACAGATAGAACATCATTATTTTTTCCAGCCCCAGAGCCATTCTCTTGCCTTCTAACTATGGGGAAGTCACCTTTCTGGTGTGTCTGACTTGAACAGAGGTAATTTATGGCAGGTAGATTAGATGTCAAGGATGCTGTTTCCACAATCTGGCATGCCTCACAGTTTGGAATTTCTGTTTTAAGCCACCCTTGTCACCCCTGACTACAAACAAATCCATTTGACATCTGGACATTCTGCCACCTGCTCTGCTGGAAATGGTGTTGATCTAGAGAAACAAAAACTCAATAACTGACATACAGGAATGAAAGTTTTCACTAATTTGATTTAGAATCATAATGAAGCTAAGAAGATTCAAAACAACTATTGTCATCTGTATTTTATCACTTTCATAAAATACATAATAAAGTCTGATATATGCTGTCTTTTGGAATCACAGTTATGCAAAACTCCTGCCTTTGTAATAATTTTACTTTAGGAAGTTCACGGCATTTCCAATACTGTAAAAAGAGTTGATTTTACATTCTATTTTTACATCCCAGTTCTTCTAACAGCTTGTCTGCATTAAGAAAAATTTTTAAAATCTGACTAAAGTAGTGAAGTTAAAGAATTTAGTTCCATTGAATAAAAGCTCTCCTTTTTAAACAAAGACAACCACCACTCCAAATGTCCCCCCCAAAATAAAAACTTTCCTATGCTATGACTAAATGATTCCATTAAATAATTTATTGCATTAAAATAATCTTTAGTATTTTCTGAGAAAAATGAACCCCAAGCTTCTACTTCTGAAGATTTGTGGGATTTTGCAATCCCTTTTCAAATTCATGCTAAATTCTGCATTAGAGTTTGGGCAGGAAGCAATCAAGAAAAGTAGTGGAAGCAGAGCCAGCCAAAGGGAACTAAAAAGGTGAATTTAACATCCCTGAGGCCTACAGGTCAGCAACTAAGATGGTTTTCACTGAATGCTACAGTGGCAATTCCTTCTTCAGATACTCTGGGCATTACAGGAACAAACCCTAATTCTTGCATCTGAAATGAAGGACCTCAGTCCTGACCAGGTGCTGATCTGCCACGAGCCCCTGTCCTGTATCCTGCCTGGGAAAAGAACACAGCTCAAATCAAGCACCCGGGTGGTACAGTCCTGGGAGACTCAAGGCTTGGAGTGCAGTCCATCTGCTGTCTCACTATTGCAGATGCTGTGTTCTAACTCCTTTTTTGTTCTGTTAAGATGAATTTTCTTCTCCTTGGACTCTCAAAGCACTCCACAATTTCATATCAGTCAGGAAGAAAAAAGCAAGTAATTAATGCCTTACCCAGATCAACATTTGGGCTTTTCTCATTAGCCTTCACCAGACAACAAATTATAAAACAGAATTTTCAGAGCATGCTTTTGATGCCTATTAGCAAACCCCTCAGCAGCAAGCCTGAGTCAGAGGACAGTGTCCTGCCATGTTAACATCTGTGCAAACCCAATCCTTTCCACTCGCTTCAGTGGGGACAGTTTTACACATGAGATTTTCTTTGGGCTGCAGCACTGATTTTGTTATACTTATCTGAGAGCACACAACAGTTCCTAAAGAGGCAGCAGGGCTATTATTAGCTTTCCATGCCAATACACATGTAATTCTAAAAGAATAATAGCATTAATCTGATGGCGTCAGTAAATCTGATGGCATTAGTAGGACCAAGTTTCCAAATTCAGCTTCCTCTTAGCAGATATCACTTGAAACAACTTATGTAATTTTTATCTTTTCTATTCATCCCTCTTGCCATGTGTGTATTTTTAGTTTCCTCTTCTTTGGAAAAGGCAAATGAGCTCCATTTTGTAACATTCCAGCCTGTTCATATCCTTGATGGTTTTCAATCTCTCTGAAACATGCACACATAAATATTAGAAAGAGAAAGCAACAAGCTCAAACATACCTGGGACTCAACATTGTCACAACCCCTTTGCTCATCACCCTAAAGCTAAAGGAACTTTAAGGTTCCTCCACTACCTCAAAGATTTATTTAAGAGAAGCTCTTCATGGAGAGAACTTGGTCTAGGTCACATTCACCTCTGTAGATGACTGTTCTAGCAAATACTCACCCAAAGGTCTGACTATAAACAATATCATGCAATAATGCAGTCACAGTTTTCAGCCTGTTTGTGTGACATTAATCATGCTTCTTTTCCACTGACGTTAAACTTCTGTGTTCCTCGTCAGCCATTTCAGAAAAGAAACCTGCTTAACAGGTAATCAGTACCTTCTAAAATAACCGTTTTCATTTTAAGCCACAATCCTGACATCCCAGCACAAGGCTAAGGAAGGGATTCTGAAGCCAAACAGTACATTACAGTCCAAAAGGGGAACCAACATGCAAGCATCCTGTCTCCAGGTAATTTTTCATCGTTCATAACAAATAATAAGGAGAGGGAAACACTGCAAAAAAGTTGGTGCAGAAAAAGGTTCAAAATTTCGTCTTTTACTCACACAGCTCTAATTCCATCAGAAATCTGGAGCCGCTGCTTGCACCGGCATGGATTTACAATAATACTCTGCTTCCCCTCTGTGGCAGAGTTTGGTAGCTCACCAGTCATGCAGCAACATAGAAAGGAATGAAGGTTTGTACTTCTTATTAAAGAATTTGAATGAGAAAGAAAATAAAAAGGAAATTAGGGATGATTATCAGAAACAGTTTCAATGGTGTTCATCCTTTCATTACAGTAATTCATTTTTATTTCCATCTTCCACCTGTTTCAAGACTGTTTTTGTCACCATGGATTGCAATGCAAGGTATCCTTAAAATCTCCCCGTTACTGTACTTCCAGACTTGAGGCACGCAGCTGTGTGGAAGAGGAACGGTGGGGTGCAGGGTTTGCCCTGCGGCTGGGGGACTTCAGCCCGCCCCATCTTGCACCAGGCACGTGTGGGGCTGCAAGGGGCATCACTGCCATCGTGGCAGCTGACTTGTGCACTGCTGTCCCTGTGTGCCACTGTGGAGCCCAGGCGAGGACATCCGTGCGACATCCCGCTGCGACATGGCCGTGCCAGCAGGAGGGGACAGCTGGACCCCAGGGGTGGGACAGCCACCCCCAGCTCCCCGCCCTGGTGCAGCTCCTCAGCTTAGTCCTCTGCCAAAGCCATAAGCAGAAGGAAAAAGGAGGCAGCCCCGAAGATGCTTTTCAGGGTCTGTGCTGAAGTGTTTGATAGGAGGTCCAGCCAGGTGTGCAGTGGCCTTTTCGCACAAGGAAACCAGGTCCCAGGAATATGAGTCAATGTTTTCCAGGGGCAGCTAAATCTTTCAAACAACCAACTCATCTTTATAAGGAAATCTCCAACAACCCACAGACAGAAGGCAGAGGAAAAGCTGATGACCAAAAATACTGTAATTAAGTAGGACCCCAAACAAACACATTGGCAACAGCTGTCCACTTATTTTTTGTTGTTTCTAGTGTTGAGCTTTAGGTAAATAAATGATGCATTTGTATGACCTCCATTTATTTCTTTTACATGTAAAAAATGGTATTTTAATTTCATTGTTCTCTTCTGGCTCTGACTCTACAATTTTTTGGGGGAGTGGGGAGATTCTCTAAAATTTATTAAATCAAAATTCTCTTATTAATCTGAAAGCATTCCATGTCTCCAGACAATGCATATGACCATATCTTAAAAGCTAATTGTTACATTATCTCAAGAAAGATAATAAATTGGTATTTTAAAGAATGCAAGTACAGAATTAAAAACTAAGCTTTCAAACTATTGACCAGTGAATCTCTGAAATTTTATTGCCTTTATTACAGTGATTTATAGAATGGTTTTTGTTGCTATACAGATAACCTGTTAATTTCTTACTCTTCTGTAAGCAGTGAAAATTGTCCATTTTCACTTTTTTTTTTGGTCTTATCTGCACTAGGTTCAGTATTTCCAAAATAATATGTGTTGTTCCATCTGTTATTGCTGACAACTTTCATTTCTTACTTAAATCCCAGTGTGGACACATATCTGAACAGGTGGAATGATAACCTGAAAACCAGTCAGACCATGGATTTGTCAGACCAGAATAGACCACATTTGCATTGCTGTTGCAACAGGAGAGGCAGCTGTCATCCTTGGCTAAAGAAATCACTAACTGATGTGAAAGGAGAGGAGGAGAGGCTTGATTTTTATTGCTGCATGGTGGGAAATGAGACTGAGAAAGTACAGTGGGCACGTTTGTACAGCCTAGCCAGAAATTAGAAAATCTGGGACATCAGAAATACTGTGGTTTATGATAACTAAAAAGTGACATTTTGGGACATTCCTGGCTACTCTTCTACGCTGAAATTCTGTCTGGACTGACCTGTATATAAGTAGTTGGTCAGGATGGTACTCCACACACTCAGTTATGGATGGATTTAAAAGCAGCGCTTAAAATTGACTGTCACAGAGCAGAGGAATAAAGATTTGAACTCATCAGCAATAGTAAAATATAGAAAATATTCTGACAAATTGGGCACTCTCAATGTTGCAGAGGTGGGAGAGGTGAACAGGAAATTATTACTGGTTGTACTGGGTAGCAGACTTGCCCAAAATCACAAAGCAGGGGCATGAATTTGAATCTCTAGAGCTGCAACTCACAGTGTTCATGTTTTGATTTCTCTATGAAAATCAGAATTTAGGTCAGTACCCAGGATCATACCAGTGTTACAGTTGAAGCTGAGAGAGAAGGGGCAGTCCAGGCTTCCTTTTCTGATCCTTCTGGCACCAGTGCTGCCACATCACAATACAAATCTTGGAACAACAGAGCAGCATGTTCTAGGAGCAGCCAGCCAGCCTGGGATTTTTCCAAAGCACCACTCTGTGAGGGTTGCAGAAGCCTCCTCACACAAGCATCTTCCATAAGTCTTTTTATGAGACTAGTTATGAAGCCATAAAAATGATCCATGGTCCTTTCCTAATTTTAGTATATTGAACTCTGCTGTCAAGCAATATGAAGGTGAAACATTTTCCAAAACTGACATAACACAGTGCCAGAATACACATGGCTTCTTCACCTCACTGGAAATAGAAGAGTAATATGATTGTACAACTGCATTCAGGAGCTATGAGCACAAAGTGACAGTGGGTCAGAGTCGTGCTGGCAGTTTTGTGTCAAGCAAGTGCAATTCAGCTGCTGCCTCCTGCGTCCTCCTTCTGAGTGACTGCCTCACTCAGATCTGAAATGTTTCCCTATTTTTTTGCCAGGTGAGTTGTTGTGTTGCCTTAGAGAGATTAAACAGCTCTGCACAGGGTCAGGAGAGTACTCAAGGCAGCAAGAAGCCAGAGAAGGGCAGTAGCAGCAGACGTTGCCAGATGGGTTTGTTCTGCTGTGACAATAAGAGTGGAATCCACAGCAGAGCAGTGCTTGGTACCAAGGTTAGAGTAAGGAATAGAGTGGAGGAGGTAACAAGTGAAAAGAGGGGGTCTGAAACTATCTTTTCCTCTATGTGACTAGGAGCTGACCTGAAGAATTTGGAGATATCTCTGAGGACAGTTTCCTGAAGGTTTTCTCTGTTACATCTGCCTGATAGAAATGGAGAGAGAAAAAACGGAGCAAATATTCCTATGAATGTCAGCCTAGCAGCCCCTCAGCTGCAGGGACATTTTCCTCCTCAAGCCTGTGCCTGAACATATGGAGCTATTCTGCCCAGGACATATTTTCTGCACAACACAAAACGGTCTACTAAATGTCATTCTTTTCCACCAAGAAACAGCTGAATTTGGAAATAATCCCAGTTTTGTCTGTTCTCCTTTCTCATTGATTTGTTTGCCCTGCTTGACTTGGCTTAGCTACCGTTTATGGAAGTAACTTAGCGCTGCAGAGACTCTCACTAGAGGGTTTATCTCTGAAAGAGGCTGAAGTCCATGTATACTGATCCTTGCCATGTTTTATGAACAGTTTAAATAACTGATGAGAAATTTGCAATAAAAAATATCAGCAAACAAGGCAATTAGTAATCCAGTAAAAAAAAAAAAAAAGCAGTAAAAGTGCTAGAATTCAGTTTTGTTTCAGACCTCTTTTTGTCTTGCATTAAATGAGAGCTGCCTACTTCCACAGCCATCCTCTGATGATCTGACCAGGATGTGCAGAAATGCTGAACGCTCACAGCTTTTGAGGAGCTTGAAGGTGGCAGTGAAACCCATGTGGTAACCATGTGAATTCTTCTGTAATACTAGGGGATCTAAAAGTCCTGCCAGAGGGCTTTCCCCACAACTATTCAGAACGTTTTAATCTTAACTGCTCAAGAAATGTTGAGAGGAAGCGATTTCTAAAGGTCAGTAGTCCAGCCATCTCAGAGGTTGCTCAAACACTATTATCACCAGCTCTAGATCTGGTTGTTTATAGTTTTGTCCAGGCTGATGTTGAAAACCTCCAAGTCTGGAAAGTCCACAACCACATCCTACTCTCACAGAAAAGAAGTTTTTCAAAAGTCTTTTGTTATACCATTTGCAACTGGCAAGAAGGGTTAACCCTGATATCTTGGTAGCTATGCTTCAAGATGCTATTAAATTGCCTCTTAGCTTTCTCTTCTCCCTGCTATAAGCCCAAGTAACAGTAATAATAATAAGGACAGACATCATTTTTTAATAGCCATAATTTCTTTGACCTACTGGCCATGATACATCTTGTATGTGTTTTGTCCAGGGATCCTGGCTCATACTATGATGTCCACCACAAGCTTACTTTTCTATAAAAAGGATTATTCTTCCACCTCACCAGAAAAAAAAGAAAGCATTGGAACATGCACTTATTGAGTGACTGTGTGATACCTTAGCACTCTCAAAATGAGTAAAGTGCAACAGGAAAAATGTAGGTAAACCTTAACCTCTTTGCCAGGCCAAGACAATGAGCTTAGTAAGATTGACATAAGTATAAATTCATGCTCATTTTTAAAGTTGCCATTATTCTGCATTCTAAAAGAAATTTTCTAAATGTTATTCAAAATTTTCTAAATCAAAATGGAGAGAGGGGAGAACAAATTGTTCTAGGAGCTCACAAACCAAATCTGTCCCAGACTCCAGACATATAGCCCAAAGAGGAATAGTTGCTAATTCCCTACAATTTAGCCCTTTCAGTGCAAAGTGGAGGACACTCTGTACCTCTAGATAAATGCACTCCTGCCTCTACTTCTACTTTCTATAGCACAGAGGTGCTGAAAGTTCCTTGAACTGCTCAAATTCATCTAACATCAGCCCAATCCTCTCCTAGCTAATCTCCCAGCACAAGTTTCTGCTTGACTAGGATGCAGTCATGTACCATGAACTGAGAAGGAAAGAAAGGAAGTGGCAATTTGGAAAGGTTTCGATTTTTAGATCAGATAAAAATCATTTAATGCCTTATAACAAGAAAGAAATTGAAACCAGATTTTGTCTTCAAATCTTCTTCCACCATTGCAGAAATTGTTCCGCAGGCTTGTTCCTTTTCCTTTTCATGCACAAAGTATTTGGAGCCAGCCAAGGGCTCTAAGAGAAAATAGAAAAGCAGCATTGTCTCTGAAGTTTCAGATATCTAATATCTTTATTGACAAAAACTGGTCAGAAATATACCTATTCTAACATCCACACAAAGGTAAATTCAAAAGTTTTTTCTTGCCAAAAAACAGTCATACATCTGAGACAAAAACTAGAACTTCATGGTTTAGTTTTCCTTTAAATTCCCATCCTGAGTTTTCTTATGAGGGAATTCTGTGGGAATTCACCCTGGAAGGGTTTTCAAAGCACTCAAGTATTTGCAGTTCTGATTAAGCACTCACAAACCCTTCCATTGTAGTAATCAGCTGAATAATGCCGTTTGGATTTAAGTCAAATCCCATCATAAAATGCTTTGGAGAGTCTTCAAGACATAAAAAACTGCTGAGACAAAACTACTGTCACCTGTGTAAATATCAAGGGTTTCTGCATAGGGCTGCAAGGAGGAAACAGAGTCTGAGTCCACCTCATGTCCTTATAGAGAGGATGATCTGAATTTCTACCTACAGTAATACAGTTATGCCCTTTGGCTAATGCTCAAAACTTTTAGGGAAAAATGGCTGTACTGAAGCAGCAGGAAATGGATGTAGTTCATCATCTGAAGAGCCTCAGATGTTCTGGCCACTCTGTAACTAAGGGCACCATAATGGTGACGTAGGAGAAGGATTACTACAATGAACCACTTAAAACCAGAAGCATATGATAATATTGATCTGAGGTAGTCCCTTGCCATTTTTATTCCACACTTGTGAAGGTTGAAGTCTTAACAAAAGGCACAGAATATGATATTTGTAATATTGCTCAGATCTCTGTCTTTGAAAATGTAAAGAAAACCCCAAATCCCTTGATAGCTTAAAAAGGGAGGACACAGGAAAAGTCTGTTACTGTCAAGAATTTTAATATTCAGTATAGTGAAATAAAAAGTTCTCCCATTAAGAGAAAAATATTTCTAGAGATGTTGAAAAGACTGCACTGTTGATCCTGAAAATCTTTTCTTACATTATTTGTCCCATTTTTTAATAAGTGTCACTCACAAATTAGGGCATGGCAGACAAACGCAGATGAGGGGATTCTCCAACACTGAAAACATCTTTGAAGTATTAATTATTCGTTACCATTCCAAGCAAACTCCCTGTGCTTTGTCTGTTAGGCATTTGCAATATAATACTGAAATATTGAAGCATAAAAGAATGAACCTTGTATTTTTAATTCATTTCAGTCTTACATAGATGTTAGTTTGTAAATAACCACAACAAACAAAAGAAAAAAACCAAACCAAACCAAAACCTAAGTAACTCATCTAAGCAATTTTACCATTTTGGCTTAAAAGTAAGATTTATTAAATACTAGTGATAGAAATTTTCTTCTTGGCTGTCAATATGCCATCATCATGATTTTTCATGTCAGTTTGATATGAAATTTTCAGACTAAATATTTGATTTGCGTGACCTTTGACACTTGGAACACTTGAGTTCCCCACATCATCCTTCTCTCTAAGCTGGAGAAGTATGGAATTGCTGGTTGGACTGCTCAGTGGATGAAGAATTGGCTGGATGGTCCCATCCAGAGGGCAGAAGTCCGATTGAGCTTGGTGATGAGTGATGTCCTTCAGGGGCCCACATTGAGACCAGTGCTGTTCAATACCTTCATCAGTGGCACAGTGGGGTTGAGTGCACCCTCAGCAAGTTTGCAGATGACCTTGCCTCTGATGACCCCAGCCAATGCATGAGACAATGAACCACCACCCTCAGCCCACCCCCACAGACACACAGCAAAACTCAGCCAAGTCCTGAAGCAGACACTGCACTGCAGAAAGTACCTGTGATGAACATGGACCAAGAAAGTCTCAGTGATTCAAAGCATTTCAATTTGTAGTGAGGATAGCTGCTCAAACAAACAGCTTTTCCTTTTCCTTTTTCCTTTTCCTTTCCTTTTTCCCCTTTCCTTTCCTTTCTCCTTTCCTTTCCCCTTTCTTTTCCCCTTTCCTTTCCCCTTTCCTTTCCCCTTTCCTTTCCCCTTTCCTTTCCCTTTCCTTTCCCTTTCCTTTCCTTTCCTTTCCTTTCCTTTCCTTTCCTTTCCTTTCCTTTCCTTTCCTTTCCTTTCCTTTCCTTTCCTTTCCTTTCCTTTCCTTTCCTTTCCTTTCCTTTCCTTTCCTTTCCTTTCCTTTCCTTTCCTTTCCTTTCCTTTCCTTTCCTTTCCTTTCCTTTTTCTTAACACTAGCTTTCTCTTCTTAATTCCCTTTCATCTCGCAAAGTAGCTAAGGAACTTCATTTTCACATTTTAAGTATTGCACTTAAATATGCAGCCATCTATAATTAACAGAAGGAATTACTTGCACACATAAATGACAACTCCCAAATTAGCTGTTTAAAATTAGGATGCCTGTCTTTCCCCAGCTCTTTTTTCTGCTGTTGTTGTTAGACTTTCTGGTATCTGCACCATCCCCCTGGCAGGCAAAGACACTTTTACGTTGGCTTTCACCAGGGGAGCAACAATCCTGGTGGGAGAATGAAGTTTGGGTTGCAGCAAATGGATGTTTTTCAGAGCCATTTTTCTCCCTCATCTTGCCTCAGGTTTGAGTAAATGAGCATCTGTGTAGAACAATGCACACCTGCTTTAGCTGGGCAGCTGGAGCATGGGGCACATGGATCTTTCTTTTTTTCTCTGTTCCACAGGCCTGAAGGTGACAGTCAGTAGAAGTCCATGCCGTGCAAATTAAAGGCAATGCAAAGCAATAATATCACATTTTTAATGAAAGACAATTGTGGAGGAAAGCACAGCAAGCTTCCTGCAAAAGGGCGAAAGGGAAAATGACTTCTTTTTTTTTCCTCCATATGAGAAATGAGCACAAAGGAAAACAATTCCAGTGACAGAGGTAAGAAAAATAAACTCCAAACAACTTCAGTAGCAAGAAGCTGATAAAATATTAGTGTGTTTACAATTAATGTGTTCTTGCTGGCACAATAGCCCAAAAGAGCCTGGAAAGGTATGATGGAGCTGCTTCAAGATGTAACATTTCCAGATAAAGATGGTTACAATTGCTCTCATGTGGAAGAAAGGCCAGAAAAGAAACCTGTTCTTTGCTATCTTGAAGGAAGATCTAATTGAATCAATTGTGCCCTCTTAGCTGAAGTCACGTCACAAGTGAGGAAAAAAAATGGTGAAAGACTTTGCTTTGTAAAAAATGAAACAGCCATGTAAACTCATAGCCACCGAGATCTTTTCGGCTCTTCAGGGTATTCATGAAAAGACAGAGCCCTCTACTGGCCTCTGCTCCCCCCTGTTCCAAGCCCTTTAGAGATCTCAGTGACAACCCTAAAAGCTTTTCTGCCATACATAGTGTTCTTGATCTAAATTAGGATGGAGCTCAATCTGGGTTCCAAAAACCATTGTTGCACCTGCATAAAACTGCTTTTGTAAGAGAAGATCAGGATCTTATCAGAATAGCAAGGAGATCTGGGTTCATTCAGTTCAGTTTCAGTAGAAAATGTTATACACAAGAAATACTTTATTTTTGCTAAAATAAACTAAAATCTTTACTGCTGATACAAATATTTCCAACAGGTTCAGGTATTAAGATTCCAGAATATTATGGGAAGCAGGTTAAAGCACTTGCCTTTCCCCTAGTACGGATTTCAAATATATTTTATCTGCTTTATTTATTTTAGTTGAACACTATCCCCTTGCAGAAGTAGAATGTGCATGATGTTATTGGCCCTCTGCAATACAAACGCCCCATACCCACCCAGCCCAGCTGGAGTTCAGCTGAGAGGACTGCAGACTTGACACATCCTTAATTCTACAATGAATACATCCCTTTGGAAGAAAAATGAGCAGTTTTAAAATGTAAAAGCCAAATCGGTATAGTTTCACCTGTGTGCATACCCTAACAGAATTATTATCTCTTAGCACAATGCTTGTTGTGCTTTTAATTTAGATCACAGCACTTAATTTGGAAGAATTCCTGTAATTTGGAGTCTTTTTACTTAAGGTGCATGACAGGTAAAGGGCCTACAGCAGAGATGATGGGAAGACACTATTTTGACTGCCCTGATTGCAAAGCATTCCCACAGCCCCTTCCCAGCTTCCCGACTGTACAATCTCCGCTTCCGTACCCACTGCTGGTGCCAGGTCAAACTTCCATTCTCTGCAGCAGAAGTTCAGCCCTTTGCCTGGGGATCAGAAATCCTCTTTGGCTGACAGACTCCTAGAATACCTTTAAGCAACTCAGTTAGGGCCCAGACCAAGTCAAAACAGTGCTGTGCAGCATTATCCTGAAAAACAATTTAATTATTGTAGCAACACAAATGAAATGACATTTGGAGTAGGAGGGCTTTTAGTGACTGAAAAGCCTTCAGCTCAGCTGGTTAGAGCACAGCTCTGCAAATGATGCCAAGGTTGTGGGTTTGATCCCTGTATGGGCCATTCACTTAAGAGCTGGACTCAATGATCTTTGTGGCCCCCTTCCAGCTCAGAATATTCTGTGACTAGACTTAGTGCACAGGGTGCCAGTGTGCCAAGAGATGAGAAGGCTACTCAGGACAGTCTTACTACTGTAACAAAGAAAGAAACATACAAGTGCTCTCAGGCATGCACAACATAAACTAAACTTACTGCATTTTCAACAAGCTTAGCCCACAATTACGAATTGCATATGGACAGCATGATTGTCTGAAGAGAATAAACAAAACCAAGAAGGTGTAGAACACAATATATGCAAGAAGCTGACCCAATAGACAAACAGGAGCCATAAATTTGGTTTATGTTGTTAAGGAGCAGGATGCCACCATGGGCTGTATAGTTTTTGTAGTCTTACACGTTACCTTTCACACTGCTCTAAATAATGAAACCTGCAAAACTCTGGCCCTAGGGTAGGACATGATAGATCAGGTGTGACAAAGGCACGTTTGAGAGCCTCATGTAAATGGCTGACAGCAAAGAGCACACATTTGCCTCTAACTGGACCATTCAGGCTTCCCAAAGCATACAATTGTTTTCAACAAGCCATGCACCACATGCACACAAACATGCACTTACTTGCTTTGCAAGATGGAAAGAACCCTGCCTCCTCTGGGTTGCATCTCCTCTGAAGATGCATTTCAGAGCATTGCAACAGACTCCAATTTCCTTGTCTTGTTAGATCACATATGATCAAGGGTTTTCAGAACATCTGTGTACAACTCTGTGACATGTGTTGCCTAAGTCCAGGATGACAGACAATTTCATTGTACACCCAGTCTTGCACACATCGGTAGGTGTGAGAAGAAACATATTTGAAGCTGCATCCAAGAACAGCCCAAAATTCCATATTGTTATGGGACATTAAAGGATCTTTCAACTTGCTCCATGGTTTCACTTATGAAGAGTGGGGCATTAATAGAATAAGGGCAAATAATGGTAGTTACTACCCTGCTACTACCATTCTCATGGAAACAAGAGACTCGAGCAGAATGAAGTAACACAATTAGGAAGAGATGTGGAAATGATGTTGGAAGGAAAACTTCTTCAGATCCAAAGAGCAATACTATCTTTTCTAATCTCTTTTTTCTAAGGGGATTTCTAAGCACTCACTTTCACAAACTGACTGACTTTCACAGCAACACAGGTATGAAAACAAAGCCAGGGATCTTGAACTATACTTATCATAAACTTGGCTGGACTTATCAATAACTCCTCAGGCAGGAAGTCTCACACACATGACGGGCAGAGCACAACTGAAGCAACATGGCATGCATTACTGTAAAAAAAAATAGTATCTGGAGCACAAAGAAACAATAAATACCCTCCAGAAAGACAAAATATAGAAAAACACCCTCAGAGATCAGTATTTTTGGAGAATTTATTTATAGAATTGTTATTTCAATTTGGCACACAATTGGAAAATGCTAATACAATTTGGTGGGATAACAGGAAAAATGCTGGAGTGTTGCTGATCCTTTGGAGAGAAAAAATGAAATGTGAATTACAAATAAGGAACAACTGGGGTAGAAAACAATGTTACCTGTAGACTATAAAAAAAACCTGAAAGACTTAGAACCTCGAGACAGTGGGATGACATTGCCAAATGTAGACTGAAGCTGTCAGAGGCAAGTTTAACACAACCCAGGTTGTTTGCTCTCCTGAAAGAAGTTGAGCTTTTCAGAATTTAGCTTAATTTACTGTTCCTGTTTTATCTGGCTTGGTTCTGCTCACATTGAGTTCAGTGGGAATACTGCTATTGAGTTCAACAAAATCAGGCCTTTCACAGAGGGCCAATGCAGCCTCTTTCATAAGCAATGAAGCTCTGCACCCAGAGGGGCCACAAATGCCAAATGCTTGCAACATTATACTGAAAAACCGTTTTCTCCTTCTTTTTAACTTCTCCTTAGTCCACCTGCATCTTTTCTGTATGTTCAGTACCCCTAATTGCATTAACTTCTCCACATTCCAACTATTTTGTTGGCAACTATTGCACTTGTGGTAGAAACAGTCAGTACCTTAGACCTTAGTCCTAAATATTAACAGTTTCAGGATAAATTGGATAGTTGACTGCTGGGGCTCTCTCATTCTGGGACTGTTTTCACCTCTGATCTCTCATTTTTCTTGTCCACATCGACTAAGAAAGGATCAAGGATCAGAAGGGAACAGAGAGGAAGAGCAAAGAGGGAAAAGTGGCCACTAATTACTGGCTCCAGAGGAAGCCTCAGAAGGAAAGTGGATGAGCACTTCTCACAGAAGAGCTGAAAGAGCTGATGTGGCATCTGAAAACCATGATGTATAAGGCTAAAACAGATTCTCAGTATGAAACGTGGGTGCATGACCTCCTTGTGGGGTGGGAAGACACTCACAGCAGGTACTAGGACATCACTGCAAGAGATGCCATACAGAAGTTGTGGCTCACAATTCAAGCAATTGAGTCCTTGGAGCTACCATATTCTTGTCTCAGTGAGTTACATTACAGTGAAGTGGCTACAGTGCAGTTTCACCGAGGACAGCAGATTAGAAGATAAGACTATCAATGATATTTTGGCAAAATCAAATCTGTAACTGTTTGCGTGAAAGGGCCTAAACCACTAAAACACTGAAGAAAGGCTCAGCATGAGTGGCCTGACAGAAAACCATCCATTCAGCTTTGCCTTGGTTAGAGACAGTCCTTCCTGCCCTCCTCTTGCTTGGGCTTAAAATCCCACAGCCATTTATTTGTGGTCCATTGAATCTTATCTGTATCATTATCTAACCCCTGAAAGACAAGAGAAATTAAACAATCAATGCAATTTAAAAATAAAGAAACAGAAGTAAGTGTCCTCTGTTGTAACTTTTCCAGCACAGCCATCTGATTCTTTCCACTGCTCTAGTTTACTTCAGAAAACAGATCTACAAAGAGGTTGGGCATAACTGGAGAGGCAGTAGCCTAGAAAAGCAGTTTTCTATGAAAGAAACTGCTACTGGAATGACATCCATGAGACAATGAAGCAGCCATTCTCTGCTGGCATAACACAGCAGAGCCCCAGAGCAACACTTGGTCACTTCTCACTGCACAGCTCTTGGGATATGTGCACTCCTTGTTTTACACATTAAATTAGAATTATACAATACTGCACTGCTGTTGTAGAACTCCAACAGATAACAGGATGCTACAAAGACATTGGAATACACTTATTTATAACTGACTCCCCTCCCCACCCCTGATCTCCAGCCACTGGCCATTTAAAAAAATTAAGCCATATCTACTAAGTATTTTCATTGTCATTACATGCTCTGTAGATCAGAACAAATAACTCTTAAATCCATCTGTAAAAGTCTGGCAAACAAGTTAATCTCAAAACCAGTTAAATACAATATTCAACCCATTTATTTCTGTGTCCATTTATTTAAAAAACATTCATTCAAGGAATGAAAGCTAGGACTCTTGGTACAGTACCAGGTATTATCTATGCTACCATACACTCTTTTTAGCAGAATGAAAAAGAAAAAATACATACAGTTTTAGAATAATTTCACTTGCAACTACCTTAATCATAATAGCCACTCAAAAAAATCCACCATTGGAAAACCAATGCTAAAATAATACATTCTCTTAATCCCTTTATTTGGAGCTAGAATGATACTTTTTTTTTTTTTAATTAAAATCTTTAAAAAACATATACTTTTGTAGGACCCACCTACAACATGCAATTGTTTTAAGTAGCATCTCTAAAAATGGTGTGTGACAGCTTTATGTGGAAAATGCTAAGATATAAAGAACACTGTTGTAGCCCAGCAGTGAGATGTGGGTATGGTATGATTTCCTACCTCTCTGGGCATAAGGTTAAGTCACATCCACACTGATGAAACCAAACAAATATTTAAGCCAGAACAGCAGAACGTTTTAGAATGGAGTGTAAACACAGTCAAAGAAATGATATACTGAGTGTTAACACTGTACAAACAAAGTGCACTGAGACGTGTGCACTAAGCAAGCACTTGTGAATACTTGCTGGTCTGCATAAGAGTTACATTTATTGCAAAATGACATCTGAAACTGATACTCACCAGCTGCTCACCTGTTCTCACACCAAAGCAGCTGCTCTTTAAATTACACCAGGAGATCACAAGCACTACCTTGGCCCTCAACTGTGGGAAAGCTCTACGAGCTCAGGCTCTAGGAGTGATTAACTGGGCAGCACACTCTCACCTCCTCAGTTTCATCAGGAGTGAGATTAGCCCAATAATGGTCCCCTTTGAAAGGTACTTAACATTGTGATCCACTGCAACAAAGCAATTTAGGATATTAATGTGTCTAAACAAGCACAAGTCTTCCTGATGGAAGGCTAGGCATTTTAGCCAGCATGAGGGAGGAAGGATAAGAGGGCTTTTCCTAAGGTACCTCATTTTCTTAAGAAAAAATAACTTACGGAAATACTTTTTTTGTTCGCTATTCTATGCCTTCAACTAAGATACAAATAAGCCCTTGTACATAACATACCATTTTTCATTTCCCATAAAGAAAGTCTGATCACAGCTTATGCAAGGAAGTGATAGAAGCATTCCCCAAAATAAAAGCAGTCCCATTTTCATAAAGTATGTTTACCTAAGATTTCAAGCTGGTTCTAAAACCACAACATTTTATCTTAATTGCCCATTTAAATATTGTGCATTTGATCTCTGTGACACAATCAGGTTTTTATACTAGGCTAACTACAGTTATTTTTCACATTTAAATTTTAATCCATGTTCTCTAACAAATAAACATAAAAAGAGCTTTCTTTAAAAAAACCTAGCCTTTAAGACATTAAAATCAGTCTCAAAAAGCTGCAGTCTTCTTGTAAAATATTACTAAAACCTTGATAAATGTTATTTTTATTTTTCACTGAAGTTTGAAAGCTCAGCAAGTTTCTGAAATAGATCAGATCCTTTTTAAAAAGGGCATGATCACTTATTTGACATAGCATACAGCATTTATTAAATTTAAGAATTGAAAGTTAAATTGCTTTGTGAATTATCTACATGTGTCAAAGTTATTTTCAAAGAGCAGCAATAGTGTCCATGTTGGAAAAGAAGTTCTCCAAAAACTACCTGCACCAAGAGGCTCACAGGACTAAGCTTCAGTCTCCTTTGCCAGTGAGTTCAAGAAATAGAAGTCTGTATCTGTAGTTATGCAACATCTGGGAGGTCTTTTGGAAATGTGAACTTCAGCTAGAAGTTGAAAGCAGTATCTAAACATTCTCCACTACTGACCTAAGGAGAAAAACTTCTTTTTAATCAGAAGAGCAGGTCTCATTAACAGTATGAAAGAAGTTAAAGAATTAAGGGTTTTGATCAGGCAGCCCAGGTCTACATTGAATAAACTTTGAACAGAAAAGATCTTATAGTAACTAAGAATTTTAGCATACTTGAGGACAGATGGGCAGCTTATTTTCTGATAATTCAAATAACAGGTATATTTGAACTTTCTGAAACCCTTCAGGGGGATGCAGAGAACAACAATGCAGATGGCTACATGTTTGGAGACAGAGGTACAACAAACTGTCATTTGATATCAAAGGACCCACGTTCTGTTCTCTATGTACTGGATTGCAAAGAACATTTTTCAGTAAAGTTTTGCAGACCCTGCTGTACTTTAAGTGCCACATGTTCTTCAAACTTGCTTAAGCAGATTCAAATTCAAATGGTCTCTCTCTCTCTCTCTGTAAATTACCACAAACCAAATAAGCACAAGCTGTTTGGAATGGCTGAAGAGCTTTCTGCAGAAAAGAGTGTGTCGCAAGCTAAAATGAGAAAGCTATTCCTGGGGTTGTAGAAAAATTGCTAGTTTGTATTTTGTGTTGGAAATGGAAATAACCAGTCAACCTACTATTTCTGTTAAACTCATTCCCTCTGTCCAATGGAAAGAAAACCCAAACAAACAAAATAACTGAAGGTACTGAAGGAAGAGGCTGCTTCTATAGGCACAAACACCACATAATGAACAAGCATTAGAGAAAAATTTAGCATGCATCTTCAACACTGTTTGCAGAAATCAAGAACAAGAAGTAACTGCTAAAAACTATACAAGGAAATGCTGCCTTCTTTTAAAAAGGTATAAGGAAATAATTACACTGATTAATAAAACACCAATATTCACAACCCACCTGAACTAAAACTGGTTTACATCTTCAGGAAAGAAGTCAAAATAATACAGAACATTTCTTTTTTTCTCTTAAAAAGCAGAAAGAGTGCCACACTGTCAAAGATAATCTGTTGCTGCATATAGATTTGAATCAACCTTCTTGTGCTTTCCATTCAGGGGATACAAAACACGAGGTCATGATTCCTGATAGACTGTTTACAGTTATCAAATCCCTATATAAATCAAGCTTTTTTTCCTACCTAATTTATTATGGAATTGCTAAAACTACAGTAAGATGTAACAGATTTCAAGAGACTCCTGTGAGAAATACTCAAGTTATTTTATGAAAAAAATTTGGATTTTTCTTTAGTTTACCTACGTTCCCCAATATATATGGTAAACGCACCTTGAGTATAAGAACTGCATGAAAACAGTCTGAAAAAAATAAAACATGGAAACTGATGTGTGAGACCATCGGTCCCCTTCCTACTTCTGATTATTATTATTTTATTCTTTTTAAATACCACCACTGACAAAACCCAATGCAAAATATAGTCCCCAAAACCACACCAAACTGCTTTGCTTTGCTGTGCATCTTTTCTAGCAGGTTTTCACGGCTGCTTCTTCAGACAGAGCATCTGGAGGCTCCAAAAGCACAACTTGTACGTCTCCATCAGTCATGTTTATTTGTGTGACGTTTTTTCCAGATCTGGAAGTTTTTCAATTAGTGCTTTATGGTTCATTTTGATACTGGCTATAAGTCCTCCTTCATTGCCATCTGAGCCAGTGTAACTAATTTCTTCACCAGTCAGGGTAGTCATATGGCCACCCAACGCTCTCAACACTGCATTTCCAGCACATATGTCCCATTTCTTAATGTAGGTGACATGGATATACACATCAGCTTCTTCTTGATTCTTTTCAGGCACATCAAGGAGGGCCAACACTTTATAGCCTAGAAGAAATAGGCAGAGGTAAACAAAAAAAATTAAACCAAGCTTTCCTGTTGAAACGCATTAAAAGAACAAGACCAGAAACTAAAATATAGTTCTGCTCTTATGTTTATTCACTCACTTCTCAATCCCTGTATCATGCTCATGTGCAGGGGCTGTGAGCCCTTGGCACAAGAGCCCTCTGCACTCCCTTGGAGGAGAGAGGCTTGAGGGCAAAAAGACTCCTCCCAGAGATAAGCAACCTTCCTCGGATCATGGTGACAAAGTGAACCATCCCCAGCATGTCTTGTTTCTATATGGTGATAGCCTGTACCCACTTGGCTAATTGGTTTCTACCCCACCCCCTGCCTTTCCCATAAAAGGCCCCTGTTTCTGCCCCTCAAGAGGGAGCCTTGTCCCTGGCCTCCCCTTCACAGGGGCTGCTGGACAATAAAAGCTACCTCTGTGGAATTGCCAAGCGAGGCTCCTGTCTCTGTCCCCGAGTTCGCCTTGGGTGATTTCACAAAGAGCTGAATCACAAGAGCTGGAATCACTTGTAGCAGAGAAGCTGCTACGCTTGCTGAGATCACCTGCTGCCCAGGGAGGCCTGCCAGCACTCCTCGAAGAGTTGTTCTTTGTAGGACACTCTAGGAAGGTCGTGGCACACCAGTGCTGACCAGCATCAGACCCCCTGCTCAAGTCTATCTTTTTCTCCCTGGCTTTTTATTACAATACAAGGAAGATGTATACACCACTCTTTAATAAAGCAAAGCAGTCCTTTATTATTCATTATGCAGCACAAAGTAATTGCTCAAAAAGTGTTCTTTCTTTTATGGAATTTTTTCAGTTTTTCAACTCTTTGACCAATATTCTTGTTTCATTAATCTGTTAATTTCTTTATCTTCTTAAACAGAGTCAAGCCCTGGACAAGAGCTGCTATAATTAGCTACACTTTCCCTTTCTTTGTCATTTAGATTCATTATCTAAAGAAGCAATGCAAGACCTTCTTGACTAAAAAATCTGTAAGGGAGCTCTGGCTTTTCGTATTAAAGACACAGAAAGATATATTTCTGTAAAATAAAATTTTACATGGCCTTTCTGGGACTTTAAAACTTCTGTTGCTTTACACTAGTGCCTCACATTTACATTCTGTCAGTAACATGCACAAGGACATCGCATAAGTAAAAAGTATTCTAAAACTTCCTTCAATGAGTATGAGGCAGATAAAAATGGACTTTAGTGACACTAATTTTCTCTTTTGATATAAATGCAATAAATAGTACCAAACTTTAATGGCTTTTTTCTTAATTTTTTTTAATCAACCATACTATTAGCTAACAACCAACAGATTCTCTTCCATGATTCTGCCTGTGGTCACACAACCCTTTCTCTCCCACTGAGGCATCGGTGCCTTAAGTGAACATACATCAGCATGTTTCAATGAAAGGACCACAACAACACTGCTGGCCCAGGCCTAGTTTCAGTAACATACTGACTTGTGAACAGCCTGAAGTCTGAACCAAGTTTGCATGCAGGTTCCCAAACACAGGAAAAACTGTGTCCCTAGGGTCAAGCACTTGCTTTCAGTGATGTGAAGACGAAAAAGCAAGAGGAAAAAGAGGAGGCACCACAGTTACATCCTTTTGCCTAGTAACAGCTGCACCATTAAAACATTCAGAAGCAATAAACTGGATAGGATGCTTAAAGAACCAAACCTGCTCCACCAGCGGGGATTATCACAGTTTTATTTCCAAATGTCTGCCGTGCAACCTGCTCAACTTTTCCTGCATGGGAGCGGGACACAATAATCCTTGGAGTCTTCTCATTGTAGGAGGAACGAGCTTTTACATTTGACCCACCATCCACCATTGCCCAGGCTACAAGAGAAACAAAAATTCTGCTAAGATTAACGAAAACCAATCTCTGTTAAGTGTGAAGATAAAAGGGTACTTATCTAAGAATATGTAATTGATACCTCTGACTTAATATCTCTCACTACTGTAACAGAGAAAGTTAGGGCTGACGGAGGATGCGGTGCATATCCACATGTGCACACAAGGGAAGACAAACAGGCCACACACACATTGGTGCATATGCCATTATCCCAAGCCTGACTGTTCTTGTGTGATACTTCCAAAGAACAGAGTAAGAGGGAAAAATCCCAAGTATATTATATATAGTATATAATATAGTATATAATATATTTTATATATATTCAGAACTTGCAATTGGAAACCTTTTAACCAAAGTTAAAAGGATATCTCCTCATCAGAAATTTCCTCAAAAAATGTTTTTATGTAAGAACAAAAAGGCCCACTACCCTTTAAAGCAGATACCAAAAATGCTACGGAGTCATTTTGTTCAGAAGGATACTAATGCTAAGGAAGGAAATAGCTCAGGAGGATAGTGCTACAAAGAAAGATATTTGATGTTGTGCTTCAGACAACTGCATTTAGAATACACAACTTCCCACTTGTTTCATCATGATGTTCAAAGCCAGGCTTGGTAGGTGGCATCCCCTAACCATTAATCTGACATTTACTTAGTAAACTACCCATCAATTTCATCTCAGTAGAGAGCCAGGTTGTTTGGCAACAGACTGAGCTGTGTGTAATAACAATGCTGACTGCCCTTTATTGCTCTGTATTTGTGTGGTAGTATTAGGAACAATCTGACTCAAAACATATTGGTATTTCCAGCTTGGAAAATGAATACTTGTCACACAGAATTCATTGCATCTCATCTGATTTCTTCTGAACATTGCACACTTCACTATTATTAAAGCAGAGAAATTCTCAACATTGCAATGCTAAAACCCCATTTCTTGAGATAGGTATTGATACCTAAAAAAACTATGTTCCAAAACCTCCAAGATTCTTGAAGCATATTCAAATATATCACATACTTAAGTGACTGGTAATTAAACTTATATTTATAGACAGCAAAATATTTAGCACAAAATGTTGAGTGTTCAGCAGGCCAAAAAAGGAGAACAAATACAAAATGCCTTTATTTAGACTTAGTTTTTGTGCCAGAGCTACTGCAGAACTTCAGAACTCTAGAGGTCAGTATTGCCTAAGAGAAAATGTAAACAGAAATTCCTGTTTTAAGTACACAGTAAGCCATGAATACTTAAACTGCTTTGAAGCTTTCAGAAGTGCATGCAAACTGACAACCTTGCAGCAATGCTTGCTGATACATCATTAATACTAAAGAATTAATTACTTCACAGTTGTGCCATTAAAGCATGTCAGATAATCAATAAGGCTATGCTAGACAGTCTTGCCTGTTACATACAAAGAGTTGCCATTAAGATCTTAATTCAATCTTTTTTTATTCACACTGAATAAACGGCAGTTCCTGGGTATATTTATCACAGACCCAAGTTATTCTGCTAAATGAGAAAAGTACCCTTTTTTGCTAAAGACTAAAAGCACACATGAAACTGATCGGTATTTGTAGGTTTAACTTTTTTTTTGTTTGCTATAAGCATTCTGATTGAAGAGATCTTAGCTCTTAAACATATTTTCAGTTAGTTTGTTCTAAATGCATAATTTTTAGGTTAAACAAGGGCAGCATTTTCCTTTGTGGTTTCACAGCACAGAACACATCTGCAGCTCTAATTGTGAGGTCTGCTGAAGTGCCCTTTTGCCCCGATACTATTTTCTCATTTATACCTACAGATGTCCCCTGAAACACCAAATTTTGATTAACACTATGACTGACCATGATGGAAGTATGTGAAAGCATGAGGTACCTGTATATGATGAGAAGGGCTTGTGTATCACTCCTATTACTGGTTTACCATTTACAGCCACACAAACCATCGTTGTGACGTACTGTCGAAGATCCTCTGTGGACAAAACAACAAAGTGAGCAAGTTTACAATCAGATGTCAGAACACAAAAGGAAAACAGACAGGAGATGATTCAGATTGTTCTCTGAAGACCAGTTTACATTCTGCCTCTTTACAGTTATGTAACTTTGATGTATCTTCAAATAAAACCTTTCAATTTTCAAAAGACTTTAAAGACTTTTCAGCTTTCCAGCAATTTTTCCTGTTCAGTAGATGTAACCTATACTGCCACCAGATCTAATGCTAACACCTGTGTCTTATGCAACACATGTTTTCATGGAAATCTGTGCCCCTGCATTCTTCCTTCTCTGCCTCACCTCGTATTCTCTATCAGTTCAAAAATGGTAATTAAAAACCCAAAGAAGATTCACTGGAAAGGATAATTGTATCAATGAAATAGTCACCAAAAAAATCCCATTTTTTCAGTTGTTCCTTAGTACTTATCAGCAAGGATTTTAGTTGGATTGCCTTGAACTGCTTATGTGACATCCGAAAACATTGGAAAAGGGGGAAGACTGAATTATGCATGCTTTTTTGAAAAATGACAACACAAATTTTCTTATATCAAGTTAAATAGGTTATTTACTTAGCATTTCCCTTAAATAAGCAAAACCAAAAATATAAGATACTTAGTGTTGTCACAGTAATGACTGAAATAAAGAAACATGAAATTCCAGTACAATCCATAATTGACAGTCACCATTTATTATGGCAATTACTTAGTTGCAAGGATACCAAAGTAATTTCAGAGTTGGAATATATAAATGTTGTAATTTGAGAACCACAGAGATTTCATTATGCAATTTGTTCAATTAAATCACAAATAGCTTTGACATAAGACACTTTAACAAGAGACGTCATTTTAGGTACTTACTATTTTGTCTCCAGGGTAAAAGGCAAACATCAGAATTACACACATGATTTGTCAACAAGAATCAGCTACCTGTGTATTCTTGTGTAGCATCTAATGGATCGATCCAGACAGTGACACTTTCTGCTGGCACCTCTTTAGGCTGTATTTTTTGCTTTATGTCTTCAGGAATACTGCGATCCCAGGAGACTGTCTCCTGATCAGCTGTGTCAACATGCTCCTCAGAATTTATCTGTAGTGAGACAACAAAGTAGTTGCATTAACATATCAGATACAGCAACTGCAGCACTTGGGAGAATTACAGGTTTGCTCACATTTTCTCTTTCTTCCTTCACCTCAAATGCAGGAATTAGTCATTTTTCAGCAGCTCACAGGCTATTATGGTCATGTGACAAACAATGCAAAACCACAATCCAGAATTTTACTGTGAACCACACCACAGCTGGACACTGTTGCTTTGGCTGCAGCTCTCCCTACTGAACATTCCCACAGCATGAATCGCATTTTTTTAAATCAATATTTAAATGCAGTTGCTTTAAGGACTACCAGCAGAACATTTGACTCTGGAGAATCATACAGTACACAGACAGTAGGGGATCTAATACTCAATTTATACAGACCAGTAGATGCACATGGAAATGTACAGATATACTATCACCAGATATTGTGCAGATTCTGCATGACTTGGACAAGAAGAAATCTTAGTACATATATTTCTGCTGCCAGCATTGAGTTACAACTAGAAATTTTAGCAGCTCAGTTGAATTTAACCACTACACAACTGTCAGACAAATTTATTTCACAAACAAGTAAGTAACAACCCATACTCATTTTTAGGGTAGGTTGGAGTAAGGTCCTAAGGATAGCCCATGAAGAACATTTATAAACAGCAGTCAAAAGTCACATGTAAGCCTATTGTCACCTGCTGCCCAGCTTAATGAACTTTACTTCACACCAGAGGGCATTTCAGTACATCAAGTGGAGTTTGGCCCAGTAGGGGAGCACACAGCACCAATCTGTTGAATGGAGTAATGATCTGCAAAACCCAACACAACGTCCTTGTGACTGCAGTAGCACAATATTTTTGGATGACCAGAGATGCAGTTGTCCCAAAAATTGGAGGCAAGTGACATGGAAAGACAAGGAAAATGAAGCAGCTACCAGACAACGTTTGAATGTGACAGACCTCAACTGCAACAAGTTATCAGCCAAGAGTTAAGGGCCATTTTCTCCAAGAGAATTCAAAAAGTAAAAGGAAGCAGAACTGCAGCAACTCCAGCCATACATCATAGCTGTCTTCTCACGTAAAACCAGTATTTGAAGCATTATATGCCAAACATGGAGCTCTTGAAGTTGCCGTGACATTTACAAATTAAACATCTGTCGCTGTCCAATAAACCTGACAATTGCATTTTCCCCTAGGGAAAACAGTCCTGCAAAGTCAAGATGAGTAGTTCCACAGACTTGGCAGTCTCAACACAGCCCCTGGGCAGTCAAAGTTCCACTGCAGCACATGACATACCATCATAAAAAAACATTTCCTCAACAGAAGAAAGGGGCCTCCAAAAAGTTAAAGGGTTGGAACCCATGCTCAAAAGGAAGAATATCTTGTTAAACCTGTTGTTAGAGTACACTAGAATTTAAAGTCTGAAACCACCTGAAAGGTACTGTTTTCAGAGAAAGACCACCTACTAGTTCAGATTTTGTGCAGCATTTATAATGATTGTCTCTCAACAGACACAATTATTCCACTAGAAAAAAAACTGGGGGAAGAGTGAGAAGGTTGCACAGCCATCTGGAGAAAGTAAAACAAACAAACAAACAAAACCCCAAAAACCAAACCAGACCAAAACCCCCAAACCAAACCAAACCAACCAAACAAAACCCCCCAAAACCAAAACAAAACCCCACAAATCCCATCCCCTCCAACCAGGTCACTACTTCCATTCATATGACCATTTACTCTGTAGCCTTGGCTAAATATTTGCCTGAGAGGGGCTCACCAACCCTTAAAACTGAAAGCTTCTTTTATTCCTGCTTTTTTTCTTTTTTTTTTTTAATGCAGGAAAATATACCTGGAAAACATGCCTCTGTGTTAATTCCATGTTCCTATCTGTCATTCTCATTTGCTGGCAGCCTCCAGAGGCCATGACCTCACAGTTTAAACTTTTCTCAAGAGATATGGATATGTAGTTCACTGCAATCCCAAACCCTCACTCATAAATTAGGAGTAGCTATGGTAGAAAGATAGTGACAAGGCCAAATATTTCAGACACTAGACCTTATCTCAGCAAGATGCTCTGGGGTTAATTGCCTAATAGCTGTAAGGTGTAAAAGCCCACCTGGGGAAGTTCTGGAAGCACTGACATGATGCTTAACTACATTTTGGCAAATTTCCCCAGTTATGCTTGAATTAAAAGCCCTCCTCACAAAGAACTGCATCAAACACAGAGATTTAATAAAATATATGTAAATCAGTGCATGGAATACTGCTGGAAAGTAAAATAAAAAACCAAAAACCATTATTTCATAAACAAGGCAGTCAGGCTGCATCTGACCAGTACAGAGCTTCCTCAAAACCAGCCTGTAAGGTGCAGGAATTCCATAACAAATGAGGGATGCTGCTCATGGAAGCCAGCAGCAGAGGTCCAACACCAATACCAGGATCAGTCCATGGTGTGCCTTCCAAAACACCCAGGTGTTTCCAGCCTCCAGAAACTTCTGCACAGAGAACACTCCCCTCCAGCACACTGGTGATGGGAACACAGATCTGCTCAGGAACACAGGAAGCAACTCCAGTATACTATGAACTTGTCTGGATAAATGCAGTGCTCTAACAAACAGCCAACAGTCCTGACCACTTAAAGACTTCAGGGAAACTAACAGTGGCTCTTTGTCCTGTCCTGGTTTAGTCCCTACCAGCACTTCATGCTGTCTTTGTGGCAGCTCTTCACTCAAAAAGCTTACTTGAATACCAGCTAGCTGTCCCTGGCATGGTGCACAACTTCAGGTTTTTTCCTGGTCTGAAAGAGTGGAACACAACTGTAGTTATGCCTTTGAATTCACCCATCGAAGGTAAATTAAAGTGAAAAAATATATGCAAACACCACCACCCCCCATCCCAAAACAGAAGCTTCTATTTTTAAAATCACACATCAGTACATGAAAATGCAATGCTTTTCTTAGGAAGTGTTTGGTGGCATGTGAATTTTTTTTTTTAATTTAGCACTCCCTCTCCTTCCCCACAGAATTCTCCAGCTCAATACTCATTTTATATTTTAATATGCAAATAATCCAGTATATTGAAAAACATGAGGTAGCACAGCACTTTATTCCAGAGAGCATCAATATCCCAATCTGATAATTATGTCCTTACAATAGTAAGATGAAATGGACCCTCAGCAAGTTTCCAGATGACATGAAGCCAAGGAGTGCATGTGACAAAACAGAAGGAAGGGACACCATCCTGAGGGACCTGGACAAACTTGAGAAGTTGGCTCACAAGAACCTCATGAAGTTCAACAAGTCCAAGCGCAAGATGGTGCACCTGGCAATCCCAGGCATGAGTACAGTCTGGGAGAACCCACTGAGAGCAGCCTAACGTAGCCGGACTTGGGGTTTATCATGGATGTGTGCTCACAGTCCAGACAGCCAACTACCTCCTGGGATGCATGAAGAAAAGCAGCATGGCCGGCAGGAGGAGGGAAGCGATTCTCCCCCTCTACTCTGCCCTGGTGAGACCCCACCTGGAGTGCTGCAACCAGGTATGGAGTCCTCAGCATGATAATGATGTGGACCTGTTAGAGTGGGTCCAGAGAAGGGCCACAAAGATGATGAGAGGGATGAACACCTCTCCTATGAAGAATGGCTGAAAGCTGGGTTTATTAAGCCTGGAAAAGAGAAGGCTGCTGTGACACCTTAAGGCAGCATTCCAATGCTTAAAGGGTGCTTCTAAAAATAGGGAGAATAACTTTTTACATGGGCAGATAGGGATAGGACAAGAGAGAATGGTTTTAAGCTAAAAGAGGAGAGATTTGGCTTAGATTTTAGGAAGAAATTCTTTACTGTGAGGGTGGTGAGGCACTGGAACAGGTTGCCCAGAGAAGCTGTGGATGCCTGTCATAGGTTAGCAAGCTGAGTCTCGGAAGTGATGTTCTCCTTACAGCTTCCTCTATGACCAGATAGAACCTATCAGCTGGCCAGCTTGAATATGGACAATTCTTTAAGCCACTTAAAGGTGTGACCACCTCTTCGATCCACACTTAAGAATAGACAAACGCCCCCCTCAAGCTCTGTCTCGTTTCCGGTGCTGGGACAGGTGGCTGCAGGGCCCGAGTGGGGGCCAGCTGGCCCGGCCCCCGCTTGGGCCAGGCCGGGCCGGGCCATGGCTCCAGGATGACCCCCCCCAGCAGGGCTGTGGGCAGCCAGAGCGGCTCCGAACGCACCCCCCTCCACTGCAGCCAAGATTTCAGCAAAAAGGGCACCGCTGTCCGGCAGAGATCAGGTGACCAACAGCGATAAGCCACATTCCAGCTGCAAGGCCTAGGTTAGATTAGCCCTTTTAGTGCTGTGAAGAGCTGAAAACCTGAGGGAAGAGAAAGAGGAGATGCTTAAAGCTGAAATTCTGTTGTGAAGCTATGATATATCAGAGTATCCTGTTGTAATTTCATGAAGGTATGGGGGGTGGAGTGTTCAACTCGTGAGCAAAAGCACCTGAGATAGGCAGATGCTGATGCAGCTGTAATTTCATGAGAAGTTTGGACAGAGAGAGATGGAAGCGATGAGGACTTTTGCTCCAAATGGGAAAGGAGAAAACCTCAGTTCCTAGAGATGCTCCCAGAGATAGTCCTAAAGATGAAGATGAGGAAGACCCTTTGCTCCCAGGGAAGGAGAAGGGCCTCTGCTCTTGTTTCTGAACGGCTCAACCTTAAAATTGTACCCCAGAAAACTTCAAGAGTGGACCCTCGAAAGCAGTTGTGGGTAAAGCTGCAAGTCGGGGGAAGGGACTCACATGCAGGCAGAGAGACTCCTCTTCCTAAATGGACTGAACAATATTTGGAAGTGGGTGGCTGTCTCGTTGTGATAATGTTTTCATAGCACGAGCAAGAAGAGACTTCTCTTTCTAAATGGACTGAACAAGGTTATTATGGCAGTGGTAAACAGACTGAACATCTTAAGGGTTGTCTTTTTACATTGTCAGTGGGAGAAGGGAGGAAGGTGGGGGGAGGAGGAGAGTTCTGAAAGTATGGTATAATTTTTTTTCCCCCTCTTTTAGGTCTGTTAATAAACTTTCTATTCTTTCAAGTTTGGTGCCTGCTTTGCATTTCTCCTAATTCTTATCTCACAGAAGATAAGCAGTAATGAGTATTTTGGGTCAAACCACTACACGAAATTAGTGTTTCCGCCCAGTTACAAACCCAACCCGCTACAATGCCTCAGCCTTCAAAGTGTTCAAGGCCAGACTGGATGGGGCTTTGAGCAACTTTGTCTAGTGGAAGGCATTCCTGCCCACAGCAGGGTAGTTGGAACAAGATGATCTTTAAGGTCCCTTCCAACACAAGTCATTTTATGGCTCTAGGATACCCACAACTACACACCTTGGAAGGTGTGAAGGTCAGTACCTATGAGGTGGCTGCATGGGACTGTACTTGATTTGCTCTTATTTGACTGTGTTTCAGAGATGTCACAGCTCAGGGGAGAGCGGTTCGACCAGCAGTCTTTGGTACTTCCCCCACTTAGAGACCCCTTCAATCACTGCTGCTGCACTGCACCAAAGAGCAGCCCTATACCTCTTGCACTACAAGTCAGACTGTTTTACCTCCATTGGCTCTGCTTCTCTGTTTTTCTCCTCAAATGTATCAGAGGTGAAAGCTGTCTCAGCTTCTCACAGCATCTGTACATCCACAAATCGTGTGAAGGAATCAGATGCCAAAACTTGTGAATGTAAACACCCACTTGACAAGTCAGGACATATAAATATGCTCAAAAGGAGAGAACACTCCAGGAGAGCACAAAGCACGGTATTTCCAGTATCTGAGGAAAGTATCTAACCTACCCTGGTTACAAAATCTGTTACAAAGGGAGCGGTGTGCATTCACAGCAAGACTTAGCTCACCTGCACCCAGGACCATTCATGATCCCTCCCTTCCAACTTTTAAATTTGGGGGTGGTGAATAAGAGTTTTCACTGTGAATGAAAGCTGCTTCTTGAAAGTTTAGGTTACTTAACTCTGAAAAGAATGCAAACTGGGAAATCAAAGTACCACTTCTTTTTGTAAATTTAAAATACCTTTAAGCTTTAAAAAATTTGAATAGTAGCCTTACCAGCATAGGAAAAAACCCCCTTAATTTTATTCAATACACTGACATTTTTAAAGCCAGCTGCTTGCTTTTGAAAAGGTTCTTTTCCTCCTTAGATTGCCACAACATATTAGAAAGGAAAAATAAGCTTTTACAGGTGATCTTCCTGCCTTTCAAAAATGTTCCTCTTGCCAAGGTTCAATTTACAAAGAGTTTTAGCAAGGCAGATTTTGTTATGAAAGGAGAGAAGACCTTACTGAATCACATGGTTTTCTAAAAAAAAAACCCCAAAACTTATTAAAAGGTAATTAAGTTTAAAAACTGTAAGTTTAAAGTACTAAATTTTAATTAAGTTTAAAACTATAAAATGTATTTGTATATAAATATGTAAGGTATAAAATCATACAAATGTATGAAATAATAAGAGGTATAAACCCACTGGTCTCATGTTGTCATTCATTTGATCAGAAAACAAGTATTTCTATAATTATACCACAACACTGGAAATGGACACATACATTTTTCAAGGCACCTAAGTCCAGACAGACAGAGGTTTCCCTCTACCATCAACTACATCTTTGTTTATTTTAGCAACAAGAAGTCACTTAATGCAGGAACAAGGTGACAGAATGTGCAAAGAAGAATCTGGACAAGCCTAAATGTCCTGAAGCTCAATTAGTGCTTATCAAAACTCGTTTGGTAACTTTGGCCATTAAGCCAGCAGGAAGCACACTGAAAGAAACAGGATTTAATAAATGATAAAGACGTATCCGACGACAACTCTGCTTCTGTGGCCTTACGATGAATAGAGATTGGTAAAAACAACAAAAGTGGAATTGAGGGAATCAGCATGGATCACAGGATTCACTGTTTCCACCAGTAATCTGCAGAAACAACTAGAATTTTAGACCAGGAAAATAGAGCCACTTGCTCATTAGCTCACACAAGTAGTTTCAGTAGATGGCAAAATTCTCTATTACAGTTCTATACAGACCCAAGTCTAGCAAAGAGAAAGGGATGACTTGCTCATCACAAGAGTTGCAACACTTCTCGTCATTTTAAGAAAACATCCAAATAAGGACAGATTAGAAATCTACCAGTAAAACAGATAATACCCAGAAAACTTCCACTGTTTGTGAGTGGCTACACTAAGAAATTCAACTCTCCAGATGCTCAGCTGATAGATTAAACACCCCCAGTGTACAAACAAGCCAAATGAACGCTTCTAATTGCATCTGAAAAGATAATCACGGAACTCATTAGCATAAAGTTACAGTCTTTAAGTTCATTTTTATGCAAAGAGAGTAGGCATAAGTCATCTGGCATCATTTGGAACCCGTGTTAGGAGATGCATCTCCTGACACCTATTACTGAGATTTCAGATTGACATTCACCCTTCTTGTTTTACTTAGAAACCCACTGACAGTTGCAAAGATCATCCGGGTCAGAAGAACATTAATTTTATTAAAAGCCCTAAGACCTGAGGAGGCCATTCTCACAACATGAAAAGACAAATTACTGAACTTCTTCACTAAAGTGCAATACTTCTGAAGCTTAAGTAGTATTTTGGTGTTTAAACCTACTTCTTTAACATATCTATCTTTTACACAGAATCAGTATCAGTTGCAGAGTGTGCCATCCCAGATGAAATTTCAGTTTTTTAGGTATGTTGGCACTGTGGTCAGAAGCTTGTAAACGGTGAGTTTAAACCTAGACAGTACTTCAGATAGCCTGACAAAAAAGGAGTGCTTGGAGTCATTAATCTTCGAAAGCCAGATTAATTTAGAAGAAAATCAAAGTAAAAGTGACATGTTCTTAAATTTTCATTTCAAATGCTGATTCCAGCATTATCATGCATAAGCTTGAAATGCAGTATTTATCATCAGTCTTAACTGGGAAAGAGATAGAAGAACATTTGTATTCAGAACAGAGTCAAGACTCATAAAAAGATGCTCAAAGAGAAAGACTGGGACAGAGGAAGACTTGATTTCCACCACAGTCACAATAAAAAAAAAGAGGGACCAAACAAGATGAAACTCCATTCAGTATTTACACTAGAAAACAAGACATAGAGGTGATGCAACTCTAGAACAAAAATAAGCCAAAACAGCTCAAAATGGGAATGTAGGGCAGAATACAATCTGACCAGTAAGACTGAAGTCTGCATCCTGTGAAAATAACTCTAGTATAGCAGCAACAAAACAGCAGAATTGTGTGGATCACTTTAAAATTGGCTTTTTCAGTCAGAGGACAAGAGGTAACGTGGTCAAAGTGAAAGTTTAAGGAACACTCTGTCAATCATTCCTGCCTTTGTGACCAAGCAGGGCTGCTCCTTCAGATGTGCTGAAGATGGGCTGTAATGGGAAGTGAACCAGGGTATTCCTAAATAACCTTTCTTTTAAATAACTTTTATTTTAAATTTTTATTCGGGATACATTCAATTATCAAGGTCCTGACATTGATCCCTGGTCAGGCCACATTAAAAGAAATAAGACCCTAAGGCATGATGCTGAGAGGGATCTTTTAGCAGGTAATGCTGCTGAAACTCTGGAATGATGAGATCATTTCTTCACAGAAGCTCTTCTGAGCAGAACATACCAGTGTTTCCGGCTAGTCTACCACTGAATTTGGAAAGAATGCCACCCCAGTCCACTACTACCCCAGCAGCAGGGCCTTAAACATCTCCCTAATCTCCTCACCTAACTCCCACCCCAGTCCTTATCACACTACCACTGTGCCAGCACAAGGAATAAATAGGGCTGCATGGAGAATCAACCAGGAAAGAAGAGCAGTAACCCAGAAAAGATAAACAGTAAATAAAAAATGAAAGAAGCAGAGGGGATGATTACAGCTGGATCAGAGCTTTAACTTGTTCTTAGCAAGACAAATAAATGAGGACAACATATTGGTAATGCAGGAGCCTGTAACTGCAGTTGAGAACCTCACCAAGAGAAAGTGATGCATGTATTTTAGCGTTAAGTATATTTCAAAATCAACTGTACAAAGATGCTTCATGGAATACACATGCAAATATTTATTGCTGGATGTTGAGTGCAATCAGACAACACTGGGTAATACCCAAGGTAGCAGTAAGTGACTTGCCTCTTTGTCCCTTATCTTTCTCACGCTTGGTTCTGAGGGATATAAAACCACCACCACTAAATCTACTTCACAGTGATAAAACACAATTGAGCTGCACCTCTTCGGTCTTACCTAACATAGCTTGAGAAGTCTTAACTGATGCAAATGCATCTATTTATATCAAACAGAGCAGCTGATGTCAGCAGTGGAGTTCCTCTGTACAGACAATACCTTTACTTAACAGAACAAAGGCAAACATTTTCTGTGGGATTTTTTCCCCCTCAGATTTTGAAAGGGCTTTTTTTATAAATCTCAACTCTTAGTATTATAAGACTTTTTCCAGATTTATTTCAGCTTCTGCAAGTGAGAAGCCTAACTCTTCTATCTTCTCTTAATAACCACACTTTAAGAGACTCTGATCTGCTTCAGACAGACTGTTTTCATGCTTTCCCTTTTTATGTCCAGCAGCACAAAACAGGGAATCCAACGCAGCTCACTTACTTTTGTTTATTTCAGTTGAATGACTTCGCCCCTTGGTTATTTTGAAACATTGGAAAGCCATGGTTATTCTTAGAGAATCATGGAGTAATATAATGGTTTGGGCTGGAAGGGACCTTCCAGCTCATGTCACTCCAACCCCCCTGCCATGTGGTGGGACACCTTCCACTAAACCAGGCTGCTCAAAGCCTCCCGCCTGGCCTTGAACACTTCCAGGGAGGAGTTATCCACAACTTCTCTGGGCAACCTGCTCCAGTGCCTCACCACTCCCACAGTAAAGAATTTTGTCCTAATGTCCCATCTTAACCTGCCCTCTTTCAGATGAAAGCCATTCTCCTTGTCCTGTCAATGCATGCCCTTGTACAAAGTTCGTCTCCAGCTCTCCTACAGCCCCCTTCAGGTACTGAAAGGCCGCTGTAATGTCTTGCAGAAGCCTTCTCCAGACTGAACAACTCCATTTCCTTTGCTTTACAAGCATAGCTTAGCACCTAGTTTTTGTGCTGCTTCATCTTCCTGGCTGCAGCATTTGGCAACAATTTAAATACTGAGGTACCCCTGTTAAGCTCAACAACTTCACGATGTGAGAAAATCAGCATTTTGCATAAGCTTACTCTTGGAATTATTTCAGTTTTTGTTTGACAGCTTTTATTAGCATCATCTTCTCTAGCAAGGAGAGAAGAGGAGGTTTATTTGACTTCAGCAGCATCTTTTATTCTGGAGTGTCACTCTGTACAGGGGGATAAGATTACAGATATAAAATAAGATATTTCTTACATTATGCAATTTTATACTGCCTCAGAAAATCCTCTATAATCCTTATATTCACACCAAAACTCAGCAGGTCTGTTTTACGAAAGAGCTGCAGTCTTAGACGGGCTGTTCTGAAGTTACCCTTGATGGATTAGTAGATTGAGATGATACTTTGTCTTCACATCTGAGAACCACATGTATTTATATAGTAGTAAAAGAAAGCTTTTATTTCAGTTTGGACAAAAGTTTAATGAATACATCTTCATCACAGACTTTAAGAGACTGCCTTACCAGTGTATGCATAGCTTAGCGAGTATTTTTTAACACCACATAAGATAAGCTGTTATTATCCCCATCATATTCTTAGAATACTAAACATCCCACAGCTGATCTGTTAGACTGAATAACTCCAGATCACCTGAAAAACTTGTGAAAGACACAAGTCAGACTGTCACTGCTAAGAATTCCAGGCTCCAGAGCAGAGTTTACACATGACCACAGAACAGGCAACACACAGTTTACTGTACTCTTCAAGCCCAGACCAAACTCCCAGCCTTCTTTAGAAGCACAGGCAACTCTTACATCTAGATTAATGAAGTCCTTCCATCTGTGAAAGGGGAGAAAGCATAGAGGTTTCAAGCCAGCTAAGCTGTAAAGCCAACCTCCATGAGGACACCGAATAATGCAAGAGAACAGGGGTCAATACTTTTTCTTCCTTTAACACTGAGCCTCTGAAGGTGGCTTGTCACCGACAGACAATCCAGGAAATCTTCAGAACAGAATCTGCATAATCTTTCTGTAGAGGAAGATTAGTCACATATCAAGTTTACTTCAAACACTGAAGAATTTGTTGTTTCCTCTAGATTTCACATGCAGTAAGTTCTTTACAACACTTCAAAACTCCACCAAAACAAAGAAACAAACAAAAAAAAACCCAAAAAGCCAACAAACAAAAAAACTACACTTTATCCTGTGTAACTTTCAAAACAACTACTAAAAATTGAATAGTAACTCACCAACCAAAAACCAGACTTAGCTACTTTTTCTGTCAACCTGTCCAGCAGAAGCATATGATCACCACCTCTGAGATCCAAATTTAGGGCTTTCTATCCATTTTAAATGGCCGTAAAAAGCTATTTAACAGGAATTTATAAAGGAATTTAACATCAAGAGACAGAAGTTCCGATTTACTGAAGTGAAAGCAGAAACGATGCCAACAAACCCCAAAAAGCCTCAAAGTATAGTTCAAAGGTTAGGGCACAACCTTAAAAACTAGACCCAGGTTTCAGAAGTGAGGGAGAGCAGGAAGGGGTGTACACCTCTGAAAGCAAAGTAAACTCATTCTGCTCAGGTAGGCAGTGGTCCACAGTATTAACACAACTGTGCTTATCTGCTGTCCCACAGCCACGAGCGCTAAACACTCGATTATTGCAGCGCTATGTTCCTAAGCCTCGAATTCTCGATCGCTGCTCCGCACTCCAGGCTCTCCCCGTAACTGACGGCAGGAAAGACAACTAGCAGGAAGGATAACTACAAAAACAACGGCATTCCTGATCTCTTTATCTTAAGCGTACGCGGAATCTGCGCTGTGCAATTACCCGTATCTTTAACCACAGAGCTCACGATCCACTCGAGCGAGACTCGGTGCTTCCCCCACCCCTCCATGCCCGTACTGTTTGATAGTGTTTCACCTCGCGTGGCTTCGCTTGCAACACGCTCCAACTCCTTCCCCTGCAACCCAACACCCCGGGCAACAAGCATGAGGTGGCACTGCCACAACTTCAGCGGGAGGGGCAGGAACAGCGCAAAGGAGGGCAGCGCTTCCCGCCGGCGGTCACGGACCGCAGAGGCGCCGGTGTGCAGCAGCCCAGCGCCGGGGCTCCACACCGGGGTCCCAGCGCCGGGCCCGCGGCAGCCCCCGCCCCACGGAGGGGCCTGGCACCCACCTGCACGGCGGGGAAGGCGCCCTTCAGCAGGTAGAACATCCTGCGGTTGGAGAGGAGGTCGCCGGTGGTCAGCTGCTCCTCGGCCCCCTCCCGCGTCTTCCCCTTCGCCTTGGCGTTGAGGACGTTCCCCTCGCGGACCCGCTTCACCTCCTCCCCGCCCCTGACGGCGGCCAGCACGGACACGGCCAGCAGCTCCCGCAGGTCCACGGCGCCGCCGGCCGCGGAGCCGTGCGGCGTCTCGGGCCCGCCGGCCGCCGGCTCGCTCAGCATGAAGAAGGCGAAGCGGCCGGCCAGGAAGCCGGAGTAGAGGTGGTAGAGGACGCCCAGCCCCAGCAGGCAGAACACGGCCATGCCGAGCGGCGAGAGGCGGATGCCCATGGGGGCCATGGCCGCGGGGCGGGCGGGCGGCGGGGCCGGGCAGTCACCACAATCCCATGGCACGGCCGGAGCGCTCCGCTCCCGCTGCTGCAGCGGCGCCGGGCCGGCTCCACGCTCGCGGCCGAGGCAGCGCTGTCTGTATCCGGGTCAGGCGGAGGCGGAGCCCGCCGCGCGCACTGAGCATGTCCCGCTGCCCGGGACCGCGGCGTTCGCCGGGCGTCCGGCGGGAGCGTGGGGGGTGCCCCGCTGCCCGTCGTGCACATCCATGGCAGCCCACACCGTCCACCGCCCGCTGGTTCTCCTGAGCTCTGTGGTTTGGGGTGATTTTTTCCTTATCTCCCTCTAGGTGGTCCAGGAACCCGCAGCGGCGAGGGAGCTGCTGCCGCCCGCGGGCTGGAGCCGGAGCTGGAGCCGGAGCCGGAGGCTGAACCGAAGCCCGCCCGGCACGCTGGGAAGGGGTTTTCTGATGGAAATCGCTGTTGGCATAAATTGCCGCTAAATTTCTGAAGATGCACTGTTAGCGGTGCTGAGCGTCACTTCTGAGCATCTCTTGGTTTTGTCATACTGGTTCGGAAAGTTCGGGACTTTCTGCCACCCCATTCCTCGAAGAATTCCTCTCATTCAGTAAAATGAAGCAAATCCACTATTTCCTCAGCCAAGTGGTGTGATAAAGGCCTACCTGTCTTAATTTATACTTTTTCTTTGCACCTCAGTTGTTTTGAGGGAGTGTGAAACTTCATAGCCAGGATGGACATCTGGGGTATGAACTGAGAAGAGTCTCTGATTTCTTTCTGTTCTTGTTTCTGATTCTTTTTAGTAGTTTTCAGTAAGTTACAAACAGAAGAACTATGTTAATTCAGCATTATTTGAATTAGTATTTTTTACTCGAGAGCAATGTTCTTGTCGATACACAGGTTGTAGAAACAAAACTTGGTAGTGATTGTGGGAAGAAGTAATTACTAGGGAACATTATAACTCTTTGCTTGGGATGTTGCATTTAAATTTTTTTAAGTGTTAAACTCAGGAAATCAAGACTGTGAAAACTATAAAGACCAAAATTAAGATCAGCCTTGAAAGCTGAAGTTGCCATATCATCTCCTCTGCATTTCCATTTTAATGGGGCCTACAATTACCTGATTACATGTCCAGTGTCCTGCAGGATCACACCCTCTCTGAAGTGCACATGTATGTGCAGGGAGTGAAAATTAAAGTATCGTAGAATGAGAAAGCATTTCATTTGAAATGGGATTCAAGAGTTGGATTTTACTCCAACTATGCTGAAGTTAAACTTTATGTGCTATTAGGCAAAAACTAGAACATCCACATTTTCCAGCTTCCCATTCCTTTTGAGGCACAAGTTGATGGTTTTATTGTTTGTTATTTTCCTCTGCAGTTGCTTCTCTGGCAGAGTGGGAGCTTGAAAGGATACACTGATCATGTTCCTTAATATTGATTTCACAGTTCAGCATTTCATATAATGACTAATGGTAAGAAGCTATGCAGCAATACAGGGTTCACAGCAGAGTAGACTTGTGTCAGTAATGAGCAATGAATGCAAGACTTTACAAACATGCATAGTTTTTATATGTGCCCTTTTAAAAATACTGGGCAGAATAGCCAACAGTAGTGCTGCCTGATGCTATCAGTAACAGTTTGTGTGTGTTCAGTAAACAGGAACTGTTTAAAAGTCCACTATGGTGGAGGAAACCCAGAAGAAGGAAGAAAACCTGCAACTTTATGAACTGGTTTCTTAACTGAAAGAAAGTGAAATACTAGGCTTTTTGTCCCACTGAAGTTTGCAAAGACCTTACAGAGGTGTAGAAAATTAATGGATTTATTACTTGTTACTTACATTTTTATGCCTGCAGTAAACATAGAAAATATTAACAGTAATGTAAGCTGTGAAGAGGACAGTGCACAGAGGGCTCCTTATTTCTGTGATACTGTATGTACCATCTGTGCCAGGTTTTAGAAGAGACTGGTCAGTACCGAATGCAATCACACAACCAGTAGACAATATGCTGGCAGCCTGTTTCTCTGTAGCAATCTTATTCTGTAATTACCAATATAATTTTTAAAGGTTGCAGTTTGGCATCTTCATGCTATTTTCCCAAGATCTGTAAAATTGGGTTCCTCATGTTTATCCAGGGTGCTATTGACTTCTCCTGGGCTCCAGAACACCACAGAGATCTTTGCAAAGTGCTCTTGGCAGATGGTATGAAGATAGTTTTGGCAGGGTTTCTTTATTGCTTCAACCTGTAAGATGAGTTTCCAGAGACCATGGTGTAGGCATAAAATGAAATCAACTTGAGGATAAAAAAGTATCTGTGTTCATTATTAGCAGAAGCAAATTTATTCCTTTACATCAGGGGTGAGGAAAAATTCTGATGGAAATGTTCCTTTTGAAAATGGGGAGCATGCCGGAACACAGGGAGTTTCGTGTCTGACTTTTAGAGTCTGTGGCAAGAATGTATAAACTAGTGAGCTCCCATCCTTGTCCAGGCTAGCAGTGTTTTGTCAGCAGTACTTTACAGTGCAGTATATTGTCATGGCTGCTTTGCCAGCGTCGTTGCTGACTCGTGGAAAAGCAGGCAGTGCCCACATCCTCCACAGCCCCAGCCACGCAAGCCGGTTAACAGGGTCTGTCAGCAGCCACAGAAGTGCTGTGTTGCAGGAGGTTGTTGTTTCTCTGTGGCTCTGACCGTTTATGAAACCATTCATGGGCAACCTTCCCGCTCCGTTTTTGCGTCTGCAGTTGCAGTGTGTCTGTGGAAAAGACGAGGAGTCCCTCAGGCTCGGAGATGAGTTCGATCTGCAGCGCATGGAAAAGATCTGTGGTGTCTGTGCTTCTGAGAGGCTGAGAGAGCAGATGGCTATTGGATGGTACCAGAGTACCTGAGGGGAACCTGCTGTGGAAGTGCCAGCCCCAGCTGCAGCCACTGCATTGCCCTGTCAGTGCTGGGAAGGTAGTCCATGACAGAGTCCCATACAAGGTCTTTCATAGTGTGGGGTAGCTTTCCTTTGCACAGAGCATTTGATTGGTGCAGTGTGTATGTATGGGCAGCTATGAATAGTTGTCATTTGGTTTATGCAATCAGGTTCTTCCTCATTTCTCTCTCTTTTCTTATATTTTCTGTTCTTTCCTGGTTGCTTTGTTTGTGATACCACCTCATCCAATCCTGTTTGCAGCAGCAGTGCCAGTTATGGATAGCTCTTTCTTATATCCTGACTGTGAAGAGCTGAGAGCCTCGGGAGGGTTGTGCAGAGACATACCAAACTTAGGGGTATTGTTAAGGGCTTTATTTAAATTAGTATGTAAAATAAAAGCAGAATGTTAAAAAGTGCGTGAAGCATGATGACCAAACAAGGCAAAAAAAGGTGCATGAATGTCTCTATTTTAGAGTGCATCCCAACTGAAGAGTTCCTAGGTATCTATAGTCCAACTTTTCTCAAAGGTTTCCTTCCCACAGCAGTGTGCTCCTTTGTCGTGGATGCTTCCTTTTCCTTTGTGGAGAAGGAATGGCTCCAAATTCACCTGAAAGCTGGGCTGCCATTCAGTGGAACCTTGGTTGGCTGGAAAGTTGGACAGAGAGAAACTAATGAAATTCAGCAAGGGTTAAGTGTAGGGTCCTGCACTTGAGGAGGAATAACCCCAGGACAGGCTGGGGCTGACCTACTGGAGAGCAGCTCTGCAGAGAACTGGGAGTCTTAGTGAATGACAAGCTGACCATGAGTCAGCAGTGCCCTTGTGGCCAGGAGGGCAAAGAATGTCATGGGGTGCATTGGGACAAGTGTGGCCAGCAGGTCGAGGTGATCCTCCCCCTCTACTGGGCCCTAGTGAGGCCACACCTGGAGTATTGTGTTCAGTTCTGGTCTCCAAAGTTCAAGGAGGACAAGGAGCTACTGGAGAGGGTACAGAGGAGGTCCACAAAGATGATTACGGGTTTGGAGCATCTCTCAGATGAGGAGAGACTTCGGGAGCTGGGACTGTTTAGTCTAGAGAGAAGACTGAGAAGGGATCTCGTTAATGAATATAAATATCCCAAAGGTGGGTGACAAGTGGATGGTGCCAGACTCTTTCCAGTGGTGCCCAGTGATAGGAAGAGGAGCAATGGCCATAGATTAAAACACACAAAGTTACACCTCAACATGAGGAAGAACTTTTTTACATTGAGAGTGGCAGAGCAGTGAAACAGGTTGCCCAGGGAGGTTGTGGAGCCTCCCTCTCTGGAGACATTCACTCACCTGGACTTGTGCCTGTGTCAGCTGCTCTGGGTGACTCTGCCTTGGCAGAGGGGGTTGGACTACATGTTCTCCAGTGGTCTTTTCCAACTTCAACAAGTGTATGATTCTGTAAAATATAAATATAGGAAGGGGCTATAACCTGCAGTCCATGTTGGAATTATGTCTGTATTCCTCACTAGGACAGGATCCAGGTCCTGGAGCTTGCAGCAGGTCACACTGCCAGAACTAGAGCTGTCGCGGGCATACATGGTCCCCTGGTATGAGCTGTGCAAAGCCTGTCTCCTGCATTGCTCCAGGTCAGCTTAGCATGGATACTGAGATGTTCTGCCAGCAGCAAGGCAGCAAAGCTCCTCACTGTCTGATTGCCAGGAGAGATTGCTTTGCCCTCCTGCCTACCCACTCTCACGAGTTTCTCAGTGCACTAAGCTGTTTCCAGGGAATGCTGCTTACAGCAAGTCTGGCTCTGTACCAGGCTTGGTTCTGGTTTTGCAGCAGTGCCGAGATTATAGAACGCAATACCTGTGATTCAGGAGAAGGCCTAAGGGAAAACAGAAGAGAGGGCATCCAAGGTGAAAGCAGATGCAAAGTGTGATGGAAAGAGAGCTGACTATGGTGAGACTGGAAAGAAGGAGCAGGGTCCAAGCCTGGATTTGCAGAGGAGCAGCTGCAGCCAGGTGCTGTGAGCTCAGGAGTCAAGGAGTGGGAAGAGACCTGTGGGGTGGTCTGGGGAATTCTGATACAGGCACCTTCTGCTTGATCTGATAGAAAAATGGTTAGCCAAAATATGTAGAACAAATTTTAATGGACAGATAATTTATAAATCAGATTGGCACTTAGCTAACTGCAGATTTTTTAGTGTGCTCCTTCAAGACCTAATGCAATTTTATGGCTACAGTCAAACCTGGTTTAGGATAATGGGAAAGAGTGGAATTTAGCTCTTTTTATGAGTCATAGATCTGTTAATAGGCCAGTTAGGTACAAAGCTTAACAGCTATTCTGAAAAAAAATTGTATCTCCAAGTCTTTAAGAAGTGAAGTGTAGAAATATCTTCTGAATAAGTAAGAAATTAAGAAGTTTAGAAGGGAAAAGGCTGAATTTGTATGGAACCCTTAGAGGATTAGAAGAGTGAGCTTATCGGTAAAAGCTTATGTGATACATAAAAAGAGGCTCTGTAGATACAAGCTAAGCTATATGGTATGCAGAAGACTGCCACCAAAGGATATATGAGGAGGGAGATTCTTTTATATTTGATCTTTGTGCAAAAAGCTTAAGTGCTTGTAACTTTGTTGGTTTTGGATGCTATACAGAGAAATCCTTTTGTTTGAATTGTAAACAGCTTGGGAGTTAAATGTAATTTCACTGGTAACTGAACACCATGGCTGTGGAGACTCTGAACCACAGTGCATTTCAGCTTAGGAAATGCCCAGCACTTGTGAATTGCACTGAAGCTGTACAGAGCAGTCTGAGACAGTGTTATAAAAATCAGGGAAAGCAGAAAAATCTGCTGGTGACAGCAAGGAAACTGCTGTGCTGACAATAAAGCAATGGGGAAGACATCGAACTGCAGGAGTATAAGGGATTTTATGGCAGCTGTCAAGTACAGCCTACACTTTGATCAAATAAATTACTTAGCTTAGTGTGGAGTAAAGTTTAGGGGTCCAAGATAAAGAGATTATAGTAATGACCTGATAGTAATTTCTGGTCTTCTGCACAGAAGTTAAAGTATGTAAAGTAAGTAAAAATGCTATCAAATTAGAACAACATTTACATATGAGTTGTAAATATCCACTAGCATGAAATACCCGTTCCCTTTATAAAGGAACTGATGACATATAAGTACAAGGCTGTGAAAAGCTGTATTTCAAAGCTTTGTGGAGAGTCTTCTTTAAAAGTCTGTTATATATTGCCTGAGAGGTTTAATTGCTGATGGATTCTAACAGAGCCTTCCAGAAAGGGTTGTGATGGTAAGACCATCTCAGCTAGGCAGAAGTTCATTTTAACACCATGCTGGTTAACAGAGGCACCTCCCAGAGTGGTCACACATTTTCTGTCCACCCAAAACAAGCCAGTATATTCTCTTGTTTCCAGAATTGCAGGAAGCTGCAGAATTGACAGTAAATGTTACCAGTTCCTCAGCAGTTGGGTGGCAATCACAGCTGAAGAGAGTTTTTGCTCCTCTTGCCATGCTTATTTCTGGTCCCACACACCTCTTCCCCTAGTTGTACCAGCACAGCTAATCATGAAGCTCTTCTGCAAACTGAGCCAGTTGAAGCAGGTTTATGTCCCTGTGTGGTGCTGCCCACCTTTAGCTCTTTAGCTTGGTACAAGCCCAAACCTGCCTGATCTCTCTGCAACATATCTCCAGCTGTGTTTCCACCTCCTCCATGCAGACTGGGGAGCTCATCCATCTGAAAACTAACCGAGCAAAGCAAACAGAAAACATTGGGCATAGTATGCAGGTTCAGTATTAAACTGCTCTTTTGGATGGCAAATTTGATTTTCTTCCTAATTGAAGTTGCTGTGTCCTAAGGAACTGGATATTGTGTCATGTCATGGGCTGGGAGTGAGAGTCAAGAACACTTAAAGGCTTTTAAGTGTTGTCCCTGTCCTGCATTGTGAAACTGCCCCCTGTGCTTCCTATTGCAGCTCCAGTATAGCTTCACAAAGGAGTGTGAATACCCTCAAGAAAAGTGCTTGTGCTCTTTGAATATCTGAGGGTGGTTACCTGAAAAGGAAGTAATAAACCCCAGGTCTTCCCATAGAGCATGCATTTGAAGAAGGCAATCTAAAAGTCTAGGGTGATTCAGCGCTCCTGGCAAAAGTCCTCAAAATTTGCATTGGTGCACTTGGCATGCCTTTTGCAGCCCCAATGTCCCTGGAACCGTAGGCTTTATGGTTTTCTGAACCCTAGCCTTTCTTGAAACTCATGGTAATTAGCTGCTTTTGGCTTTTCCCTCTCTGCCACACCCACATCTTGGTTTTTATCTTCTATGCTCCCTTAATTAAGTTGTCACTGGTTCACCTTGTTGTTAATATTAATAATGCTGGTTTTTGTGTTGTGTGAAATATATATAGAATTACAGAATCGTAAAATCACGGAATTGTTTAGGTTGGAAAAAACCTCTAAGATCACTAAGTCTGGCCATTAACCCAGCACTGCCATGTTCAGTAAACCTTGTCCCCAAGTGACATATCCACATTTTCTTTAAAGACTTCAGGGGCGGTAATTCTGTCAGTTCCCTGGGTAGCCTGTTTCAATGCTTGACAACCTTTTGGGGAAGAACTTTTTCCTAATATCCAATCTAAACCTCCCCTGGTACAACTGCAGACCATTCCCTCTTGTCCGATTGCTTGTTACCTGGTAGAAGAGACTGACCCTCAAGTGGCTACAACCTCCTTTCAGGGAGCTGTAGAGAGCAAGAAAGTCTCCCCTGAGCCTCTTTTTCTCCAGACTAAACACCCCCAGTTCTGTCAGCTGCTCCTCACAGGATTTCTGCTCTAGACCCTTCACCAGCTCTGTTGCCCTTCTCTGGACACATTCCAGCACCTCAATGTCCTTGTAGAGAGGGGCCCAAAACTGAACACAGGATTTGAGGTGTGACCTCACCAGTGCCAAGTACAGGGGAACAGTCACTGCCCTGGTCCTGCTGGCCACACTGTTTCTGATACAGGCCAGGATGTCACTGACCTCTTTGGCCACCTGGGCACACGCTGGCACGTGTTCAGCCAGCTGTTGATCAACATCCCCGGGTCCTTTTCTGCTGGGTTGCTTTCCAGCCACTCTGCCCCAGCCTGTAGTGCTGCAAGGGGTTATTGTGACCCAGGGGCTGGAACTGCCACTTGGCCTTGTTGAACTTCATACAATTGGTCTTGACACATTGGTCCAGCCTCTTCAGATTCCTCTGCAGAGCCTCCCTGTCCTCCAGCAGATCAACACTCCCACCCAATTTGGTGTCATCGGCAAACTGACTGAGGATGCCCTCAATTCCCTCATCCAAGACATCAATAAAGGTATTAAACAGGACTGTACTGAGCCCTGGGGAACACCAGTAGTGACCAGCCATGCATGGTTAACTCCACTCACCACCACTCTCTGGGCCATCCAGTCAGTTTTTTATCCAGTGAACTGTGCACCCATCCAAACCATGAGCAGCCACTTTCTCCAGGAGAATGCTGTGGGAGCCAGTGCCAAAGGCTCAAGGAAGTCCAGATAGACATCATCCATAGCCTTTCCCTATTCCACTAAACAGTTCTCCTTGTCATAGATCAACTTGGTCAAGCAGGACCTGCCTTTCACAAACCCATGGTGGCTGGGCCTGAGCCCCTGGTTGTCCTGCCTGTGCCACATGGTGGTCCTTAGGATGGTCTGCTCTGTGACCTTCCCTGGCACCCAGCTCAGTCTGACAGGCCTGTAGTTTCCTGGATACTCCTTCTACAGTTCTTGTAGATGGATGTCACATTTACTAACCTCCAGTGATGTGGGATATCTCCCATTAGCCAGGACTGCTGAAAAGTTACTGAAAGAGGTTCGGTGAGCACTTCCACCAGCTCCCTCAGTACACTTGGGTGGATCCTGTCCAGCTCCATAGACTTTTGTGTGTTTAAGTAGTGTAGCAGGTCACTGGCCGTTTCCCTTTGGATTATGGGGACTTCTTTCTGCTCCCTGCCTCTGCTTTCCAGCTTAGAGGTCTAGGTACCCTGAGGATAACTGGTCTTTACTAGTAAAGACTGAGGCAAAGAAGGCATTAAGGATCTCAGCCTGTACCTTGTCCTTTGCCACTGTGTTTCCCCTTGCATAGAAAAAAAGATGGAGATACTCCTTAGCCCTCGTTTTGTTGCCAATGTATTTTTAAAAACATTTTTTTGCTTTTTGTCATCTTTTATTGACTTAATAGATTTCATTCTAGTTAGGCTTTGGCATTTCTAATTTTCTCTCTGCATAACTTCATGATGTCATTGTAGTCTTCCTGAGTGGCCTGCCCCTTCTTCAATAGGGATAAAAAATATTTATGTCTCACTGTTTTCTAATATAGTCCTGATTAGAATACTTAATTCTCAAAGATGGACTTTTAATAATAATTTAGTATTACTTTATTTAGGAAAATTAGGATATTACAAGTGAGATTTAAGGACTCTCCAGGAAGACATAACTGAAACAATAATTGCTGTTTTGTCCTTTTAGTACTTTTTCTAAATGTTAGACTAGGCAGATGAAAAGGAGCAGTGGGAAGAAAGGAGAACATTAGCTGAAGAATGATGAGTGTAAAGTAGCAGTGTGTTCTGTTCTCAAGTATTTATGGGAAACTTTTTGTCCCTGTAATTATCATTGGAAGTCGCAACAAACGTTTTACTGTGACATTCCTAAGTAACATCCACTCTGTTAAAAATGCCATCCTTCTGCTTGTGTAAAATCATTATCCATATGTACTAGAATGCTGTTCTTTTGGTTTTTACTAGTATTGTGGAGGCAATGTCTTGATCCCTGTTTCTAAAAGAAAACCGTGCACTATCTTCATGTAGCTTCATGTCAGTTAAATATATGTAAAAAATGGAGTTCTTATTTGTCTTTTCTTTTGCTCAGAGTCAAACTGTGGACTGCCTTCCTTTGTCATTTTTTGAGCGTGAACACATTGTTCCGTGATAATTTTGAAAATAGTAGGCTAAGGATAGGAGCAGCACAAAATCGGGATCTCATTCCCCACAGAAGCAAAAAATGTGCTCTCAGATATGAGGCAATGTTCTCATGCTCATAAAAAAGCATATTTTTGTGTTCAAATGCAATGTTCTGTTAAGCAGAGTAGAACTGCATGCAGCAATTGCATCAGTCAAGTGGATGTTTTTCCCAAGTACCTTTAGATGTTAATCATAAAATTGTTCCAAAATAACTATATTTTGTTTGAACATTGCAGACTGGCATTTTATCTTTACATGTAATTATGATCCTCACAAAATATTCTAGACCAGAAATATGGATTTCTATTATTAATATTCTCCTGAGCAGTATGAGTAAGTGCAATTTTTTAGAGACTAAAATTTGATGCCTTAAACAATTTTTTCTGGCTAGTCAAAGAAAATACTGTTGATTGATACATGTATTTTAACATTAAAGAGCTTGAAAAGTCTATTTAAAATTATTTTTGTCCTCATAAAAATGTATTCCTTATTTTGCTATTGTCCTAGTTATTTTCTGCAATTGGCCCATGTTTATCAGACTTTTAAGAGTAATTGCAAACAAAATTTTGCCAATATTCTCTTAATGACAGCATTTCTCTGGAATAAAATGAAAGTCTTCCAAGACACTTAGAGAGCCTCAAACACATTGAATCCAATACAGTAAGGATTTTGCTTGCAAGTCCCACCTCTTTCTTCCTGTTTTTCAGCAAGTGAATGAGCAAGGTACATTTTATAAGTAAAAATCTTTATACGAACACCTCTGTTAAAACTCTGCATCTTATGCTAAACCTTTCTACGGTGTGTAGTCTCAGGATGACCATGAACACATTTCATTCAGAATTCCAATTTTAAAATGTTGCCAGTTCACTATGAAGGCCTCTTGTGATTGCTCTTCAATCGCAGGGTGCAAATGTCGAGTTTTGAAGCAAGTTAACAGCCAGGGAGGCATGAAATGTGTGTTGTAGTTTCAGAAGGAGGGACACTAGTTTTCTTGAAGCTGATGTGGCTCACATTCCCATACGAGTTTGCTGTGGTCAGTTAGCACATACTGGGCAGGTCTCCAAACAGCCAGATTCTTGCATTAGCATCAGAGACAAGTAGGGCTGAAAGTCACACAAAAGTGTTAGGGTGTGCTAGAACTGAGTACAACCAAATACGTGGATCCAAGCTCTAGATGTAGCTGGAAAATCTGAACAAGAAGAAAGGGAGACAGACGGACACTGTCGTTCAGACATTAAAAGTGCATTATGCACCATATTCATGTTTGAAAAAGAACCTATCAGCCTGGAATCAATATGTGTTTTGGTTTTTTTTTTTTGCTTATCGTGTACATTAGACCAGTGCCACCCAGATACTCTTCAGCTTTCTTCCTTATGACTTGCAAATAAGGGCTGCAGAGCTGGGCTCTCAGTGCATACCTTGCAGCATAACCTTGAACATTCGGATGCTGATGACAAAGAGGCAGGGAAAAAACTATTTTTTAAAGCAGGACCCTAAAGGAATAATTAGTTAAAATAGGTCATGTTATTCTTTCATTTAACTTTATCAGTGCCTTTCCACACCATAAGAGAAAACCTTAAAGGATGAGCCAGCAGTATTGGAAGGAAATGTAGTCTATGCTTGGTTTCTAATCTTTGCTTAAGCACAAAATATTTGGATATATATGTATATGAATCCTGTCTTCCAAAGAATTCAAAGAGTACCTTGCTGAACATGACTGCAGTCCTACTGCTGTACAGATATAATTTCTCACAGAGTTTATGTCTCTTCCTCTGTAGTCTAAGTAATATATAATTTCCAGAAACTTTTAATTTCTTGCTGATGCATTTTAAGATATTTCATGAAGTTGCAGGTTACTTTGTTATTGTTGGTCCCTAATTTCAGGACATTAAAACTCTTAGGTTGCAAACTTAACTTAGTCTACCTAAGTACTTGTGTTACTGGTGCTGTATTTCTGGTATAATGATTGCTGTCCCAATCACAGCAACATTATTCAGACCCTTCTGGGCTGATTGCTCCTGGAGCTGTTGCTTTGCAGTGCACAACACTAAATAAACTGACATTCCATACCCCAAAAGGCGAATAGAGGGTTAAACTGGGATGTCATCATCATATTAATTTCCCAGGGAGGAAACAGTGAACTTAGTAGAATCAGACTGTCTGCTGTTGCTAAGATACTGGCATATGAACAAAACTTCATGGTCAAAAAAATAAGGCTAGCACGTGAAAGAATCAGCCCTAGGCACTCAATCTCTTCCTGCAGTAGAAAGCTATCATCCATCAACACAATAACCAGAGGGCTGCATGCAGTCTTAACAAGCGCTTTAACATATTGGTGATGGAGCTCAACAGAGGTGAATTTGTCTGGAAAGTGTTTGAAGCAAATGTCCATGTGTAAATTTGTCACACTACATTGCCTGAGCCAAAACTAGTTTAGCTGGTGCTCCAGGGATCTCTCTGTATGTATGAATTACACAGACAGTCATTGATGCTTCTGTGTGTTGTGTATTTTAGATTTGTTCCACAGGGCAGGCAAGAGATGCTGGAGCAAGTCAGTCCTAAGTGCTGACTGAAAAACCTTTATCTTGTACCATTCAGAATTCTCCAAGATCCTTAATAATTAAAAGCTTGTCGTTATTAGGCTACAAACAGTACAGTTCATCAAAAAAAGATTCAATAATCTGTGAAGTGAGAAACCCTACTAAGCTGTCTCTGCAATACAAGCAGAGACAATAATGGATCTTGTTCAAGCAAACACATGATTAATTCTGACAGCACACATTAAACATTTGATGTGGGCAGCAGTCAATACTAATGGAAGCTGTTAGTGGGAATATCCCATCTCACAGTGAAGCATCTCATAGGTGAGATGGATTGGAAACAGTGAAAAGATGGGTACATTAACAATTGGTTACTGTGGTGAATTCTTAAACCTTCCACAAGCAGCAGAAGGTTTAGCAAAAAAGAAAAGAATCACTGTGTGTGAATTAGTAGGACTTCAGCAAAGATAGTCCCTGAAATGACTGAAGAGGTAAACTTTTGTTTTGGGGTTTTTTGTTACCACAGTTCAGTAAATTTGCTTCTTTCGCCATGCAGCATATCTAGCCCTGGGTTGTTGATGGTGTGTGTAAGAGCTCTATTTGATAGGCAATTGAATTGCCAGAGAAATCCAGTCGTAGAAATAAGTCTGTGTTGAATAACTGGAGGTCATACCAGAAAATAAACATAAGGAAAAGAAGATAAAACATTCTAACATTGTTTGAAATACAGCCTGAGAATTCTGACATTCTGTGAAAGAAGGTCTGAGCATTCTAATATTCCATAAATGAACGTTGTGTGGTACGTTTGACACACCTGAAAGACTACTGATAGGGCAGGAGGTAATGGCCACAAACTAGAACACACAATATTCCAACTGCACAGAAGAAAACCTTTTTTTGCTATAAGGGTGGTCAAATTCTGGAAGAGGTTACCCAAAGAAATCATTGAGTCTCCATCCTTGCATACAGAGTGTACATTTAATGAAGTCTGGATGGCAGTATCTCATCAGTGAGAGATATAAGTTATATCCATGAGGGGATGTAGGAACCCAGAGTACAGAGAATATTTCTCTGCCTGTTTTGAAGGGGTTTTACCCCCCTGAACAACACTGTTTTGACCTTCGTCCATGGAAAAAATTGCTATCAGACAAGAACTAGAAAATACGATGGTGCGAATTAGGTGATAAACTACTATGTAAGATTGTCACAGGGTGAAAAATTTAGAGGTTTTTGGCTTCTCTTTGTAGTAAATAGATAAGAGCAAAAAACATCAAACATCAAAATGGAGGATTGTTGTTCTTCAAACCTTCTTCTTCTTCTACTACTCCATATTCTGCGGCAAAAGTAATTTGGGATGATTGGACAAAAAATTCCACAGTTCCTGGCCATGTAACTGAATAATTGGTAGGAAAGCGAAAATAATATACATTTTTAGTAACCATTGGTTAAATTATCTTTAAAAGGCTGTGTAAATCTTGATAATTGGGCTTTCTCCTGCATTCTCTGCTCTGTGCTATGTCTGGGTCATGCTAGTGACTCTGTTTCTCTGATAAGACTTAATAAACAACTATCTAGCAGCAGTGAAGGCTGAAAGTCTCTGTTTGTCTCTCAAACTAACTCCTGGCAAGGACTTCAAAAACGCTCTCCCATCAGGAGAGATTTAATTTACACCACGGGCTGTGGCAAAGAGATATTATTTTTTCGGTTTTGTAATTGCTGATAATTCTAACTATTGGTGAAGTATCATTGAAACACGGATGTCTCTCTGCATATCCCTTGCCATGGGCACCTTGTAAATTTAGCATGGGTCTAGAATGTTACTTAGGTAATGTTGCCATCTGGACGTTTTGGAGAGGCTTACTCCTGAGAAAAGAGTTTTTCACTCCTGAGAAAACAATTCTTATTTGTAGAGGCTCAACTCAGCACCTCTGCTGAGATGAAGGAGGCTCCTAGCTCAGTAGCTGATGTCTCAGAGCTGCAGAATCAAGCATACCCCATAGCATTCACTATGCTCAGTCTTGTCTACAGATTTTTGTGATTTAAAGTTTTTTGGGGTTGTTTTGTTTTTTGGGTTTTTTTAGATGTTAATGGCATTATGTGATCCCGGGGTTGATGGTCAAGCCTTAACCCAGCCTTCTGGAGGACTCTTTTGAATGGAGTTGTCCTGATGGCTTCTCTTGGACTGGTTGTTCAACCACATTAAAATCATCTATTTTGACCTGCATTTTAAATCATGCTTTGCATGCTGTTCAGCTCCTTGGAGTCTCTAGGTTTTTCCTGTTTTCAGAATAAATAAGAGGAGGTGGGAATAACATTTGTATTATTAAAAATTAACTTTTTAATGGTTATTTAAAATGAAATAATGTTTATGTTCCAAATTATCCTGGCAAATATCTGGAATAATTTCTTTAGGGCTAGTGAAATTAAAGTAATGGAAAACAAAATGTAAGTGATGTTAGAATCGAACACAGGAAATATTCAGAAAATATATTGAAATATTGGAATAATTAATCACAATAAAAAGGAATCAAGTGTTAATTTTCTTTCACTGTTACTAAAATGGTATTTAAATCAACAGTAGCTAAAGTTAGAAAAATAACCCCATTCTGGATGAGTGGTTGCATTGCTTGCAAGCTGCTTCAGAGGAAGCCATTATAAATACATTAATTTGAAAGTGACTTATTTCCACATTCTAGTTCCATCTTCCTCTTTCAATTGCGTTAGTTAAAATTCTCCATAAAATTAAAATTTGGTGTTAAAGTAAGGACTTGCAATGCTTGCTAGAATATATTTTATTCCCTATTACACTGCCTTAAACCTAGAATAATTATAGCAATGAAATTACTTGAGATTTATGCCACCTTCAGTCAGAGCACACTCTGAGTTTAGAAAATGTGATTTTGATGTAATGTAAAACTTTCTCATTTGTATTAAGAGATGCTGATATGTCTCATGTAGACAAAACCGAACTCTGTCAGGACTATGCTGTTACAGAAAGTCATTTCTGTTTGATGTGTTTTTGAGACTTAGCACAGTCTTGTTGAAATATTTTCTACGTAGAGACTCTCAAACTGCTGTAATTCTTGGTGTGTGTGGCTCAGCCAAGTCTCTAGTTTTTCTCTTTCCAAAGCAACTGGGAAGCAGATCATTAGGAGGGGGGTCCCATGTGCCAAGAGGAAGTTTTTTGGGACAGGGCTGTGCCAGCACTGCCACTAACAGCAGATGAAAATTGTGGTGGGAGAGCAGAAGGATGAGAAAAGGACACACAAGAGCATAGTGGCATCTGGGTAGATATTATAAAGGGAATGGGAAGAACTGGACTGAAAGTTGCTATTGGGTTATGCTGTTTGAAAGCATCATGACTGATTGCAGCTGTAAGAAGTGCTTTTCTTTGGTACTTTTCACACATCTCCCAAATTGCCCAGCATTAATCCACAGGCCAACACTGCTTTGTGGGAATGGAAGACTGTTTCAGAGACAAATGGCACTTATTTTCTTTATCCTAATGCCAAGCATTTTGGGCATAGCAAGAGACAGGACCGAGAGCTTCATATATTACTGGGGAAATTAAGCATATACATTTTATAAAAGGAAAGAATCTTGCACTCAGTTTTCTAGGAAGCGTGGCTGTGGATTTTTAAAAAAATGCAGGAACATGCCTATATTCACCCTGCAGCTTCATTTCAAGCACCTCCTGATGCATCTTAGATTTGAGGAGCTGTACAAAACCCATGTACATTTTTCAAGTTGAGATAGCTTTTGTGGGATTCATCTCACCTACCTATGTAAATCCCAGTAATTAGGCTCTATCATAGTCAGTGGAAGCAGAGTAAAAACCACTGGGTTGCATTTATCTGCTCATAAAATAAAGTGAATTGTTCTCTCAAGCAAATTGTTTTTCTCTATTGAGCAGACAGGCAACAGAGGACAAGTTAGCTCTTATATAGTTAATGTCAGTTGAAAAGTACTCTGATCACATTATACCACATCCCTAAGGAAAAATGTACCCACCCACTGCCTCAATATCTTTCCTTCACAATATTAAGCAAAAGGTATTTAAACTGTGAGCAATCTGGCATCAGCCAGAACTTTAAGGTAAAGCTGCACCACCTCTTTTATGAAGGAGCTGGTCAAAGGATTCTTAGTCTCCACAGGCTGAATTTTAGGACACAAAGTCTAAACTAGAGCAAACACCTTCTCATCTACTTGATGAAGCATTCTGAGTGTAAAGATATAAAAATAAATTTCCCCTTCCTCAGTAGATTTTTGCAGATGGGGTCCATTTCGTTCAGTTTTGCATTCTCTTTTGTACACCTCTAACCCCCAAAGAAAGAGTAAAACTAAACTAAACTCATGCTAATTTGGGCTAACATGACTGGAAATGCTGAAGGCCCTTTCTCCCATGAAGCCCAAAGAGGTCACAGCCCCTGGCCATTCCCCTGACCCCGGCCTCCCCTCTTGCTGCCTTTCTTGCAGCTGACCTGCTCCCCGTGCCCACCAGCTGTGCCTGCTGGCTGTCCCCACAGTCCCAGGCAGAGACAGCGCAGCAGCACACCAGCATCATTCGCATCCCAGATAAGAATAAGAGAGGAAGATTTCTTGAGAGAGCTAGGACACATACCTAAGAATATTTTCCTTTCAATTATGTTCACTTACATGCTATCTAGCAGATGTTTCTGACTTGTGTCTAGTGGCCTGGCATGCTTGGTAGCAGTGAAAAATGATAACATTATAACTGGCTTCAGTACAATATCTTAGTTCCTGAGTTCAGCAGAGAAACCAAGGCCACAAGGATTTTCCTCACAAAGTCTGTCCAGATTAAAAACAGAATACTCAGTCAAAATGGTGTAGCAAACTTATTTATTTGGTTTTTAGGTGCTTGATGTCTGATTAAAGAGCATTTGTAAATCCTTTGTATCTATGACCTTTGAAATGTGAATACTTGTTTTATTCTTTCTCAGATCAATATTTTCGTTGCTTGAAGACAGGAAGAACCTGCATAGATAAAGTTCATGCAAAGGAAATTAAAGAAACTGAGTTTGAGATTGCTGTAAACTCATGTTGTCCTCATTAGTCACTGTTTACATTTTCTGTCCTACTGTATGTGAAGCCTCTATCTCCCTGCAGAGGGAGTTCATAGTGTGAAAACAGCAAGCTCATGTTTAGCAATTGAAAAAAGAATTGTCACTTAATAGAACTCGAAGAATCATGAACAGATATTTGAGCATTTAGCTGTTAGTAGAATTCATTTCTACATAGAAGTATGTATATAAACATATACTTCTGTCTGTATGACCTTGTGCCTGAGATCACAAATAACCTCTCACAGCATGCAGTTATTAAATAACTCATCATAGAATCAATCATAGAATCAATCATAGAATCATAGAATGGACTTTCAAGATCATCCAGTTCCACCTCCCCTTCTATGGGCAGGGACACTTTCCACTAGACCAGAATTGCTCAAAACCCTGTCCAACCTGGCCTTGAACACTTTCAGGGATGAGGCATCCACAGCTTTTCTGGGCAACCTGTTCCAGCGTCTCACCACTCTCATAGTAAAGAATTTTGTCCTAACATTTAATCTAAACCTCCACTCTTTCAGTTTATAGGTGTTTTTTTTTTTTCTTTAGTAGAGAAATTTTATTTGCAATTTAAGTGCACATTGTTGTATTCCAACAATGAAACTACTGAAGAGAGTAATGGGCGGATCAAGGCATTTCATATGCTCAAATACCTGTACAGAAAGTAACTTGACACTTAGGAATAAATGCAGTAGAAAACACTAGGACAGTCTTTTTCCAGGACTTCCACTTGCCACCATGGCAGCCATTTTGATCTACTTGTGAAACCTGACAGAGTTCCTGAGTGATTCCCAGCGTGCTTCCTAAAGAATATCATGGACTTTGAGCTGCTTTGTCTTGCATGATTGTGTCTTTAACATATTTCTGAACTGGTTTGTTCTTGGAGGACATGGTCCCACCAGCTTGAAGGGGCTGCACTGCCACACACTGAGCACAGCCAGTTTGTGGATGAAGTTTCTGATTTCACTTAGTGACTTATCCATGCAGCTGGAACTCATGCTGACAGTCCATGATGGAGTCCTGGTGGTTTTGACAGAGGAGAAACAGGAGGTTTCCATCAGGTCAAGCATAAATTGGAGTAAACATCAGCAATCTCAATACAGTTAACAGTATATCAGCTTGCACATTAGAGATGGAGAAAAAAACCAGTGGGAATAAAAATTGATGGGAAAGCCCCATAAACTCAACTCATGCAGTGTCCTGCTGAATGCAAAAGTCATTATCAGTTTCCTTCTGAAAATAAGAACCTGAACTAGCAGGTTTAGATGTACGTATGAATATCTGGCTAGAAGGTTCTGAAAAATTTCTCCCAAAGCTTGGCTGAAACCTGCCAAAAAATTTTCTGACCACAAGAAAAAACATAAACAAAAACCCCCAAGTTTTAAGTGAAACAGATGCTACAAATGAAAGTGCTAATTGACTCCCAAATCTGACAAACAGATGGATGGAAACTTTTCAAGTAAGTCTTTGGGTGAGAATAGGCTCAGGCAACCCACGAGGGTAATGCCTTTTCCTTGAACTGCATTGGCCCCAGCTGTGCAGTAATACATGGCAGGGAAGAGGCATAAGGCCTCAGGGCACCTTACAGGATGAGAATGGAAGCAATAAAGCATAGAGTCCAACATACATTGTATTTGCAAGGTAGGAAGATAAGGGAAGAGTCTTATTTTCAACACCATCCAGCAGATTGATGTCCTCCCTGGGTAATAGGGGCAACACAAGTCTCAGCTCTTTACCAGAAAACTTGAGAGGCTGCAGAGCCTCTCAGTTTTAGCCAGTCATTTGATCACCATTTAATTATCTGAGGTGATTGCCAAATTCCCTTTGAGGGACTACATTAGGGATTATTTAGGGACTTTTCTCCCTGGGTATAGCATTTATGAAAGCATCATGCATGACTAATTACAAAGTAATAAAAGCTGGAAACTGAAATTTATGAAAAAGCTGGAAAAAAATCGTCTTTCAGTATTTCTTTTGACACAGTAAGTCCTGGGTAAGCAAATGTAAAATGAGCTTATGTCATCCTGAATATAAGCATTTAGTGCATTCATGTTGATTATCATGTATTCTTTTGCCCCAAGCTTTCCTGTTTGCGCTGCATTTTTGCAGAAAGCCCCTGTTCATGTTTGTTAGCTGGGCAATGCTGAGAGCTGCAGGCTCAGAATCAGCCTGAGACAGAGCTCCTCTCTGATGAATGGACTTTTGTAAGCATCTGCTTTCTGCATTGATGTCCCACAGAACATCAAGGCAAGGTGACACAACAGCTTTGCTTTTGCCTTTGAGCTAGTGTCCGGGACCCAGCATGTGTGAATATTACCTAGACTGAACACACTGACATTTCTGCTCTTGAGGCAAAGGGGAAGTCTTGCTATAAAGGGATATCAAAGCTGTTTTGGAGACAGAGATTAATAGCAATATTGCTGCCATTTCTGCTGCTGTCTAGAAAATAACATCTCAGGACCCCCCATGATGACATCCATCCCAGTTTGTATGCAGAGTAGTCCAAACTGGTTTGATTATTGAAAGAGAAAACAGATGTGAAGAGGGAGGCTGAAAGCAGTTGGCCCTGGAAATGGAGAGGCAGCCCTTGGGCACTGCACTGCTGTACCAGCATTGAACACTGGTGACATGGGGCTCAGCCCTACGGGGTTACGAAGAGTTTGCTGAGTTTTAGCAGGTTTCACTCTTAATGCTTCCTATGTTAATTAGCTTAAAGCTATCTGTGATACCTTAACAAAGGCTCCATCTGCTTGAAGCAGCTGCAGTGTCAATCAACCTGGAATGGGTGTACAGGAGTTGGAGACCAGATAAGGCTGAGCCTGACTGGGAAAATTGAGACTGAGATGGGAATACTAAAAGTGGGGCCAGGAATGGATGAGATAAGAAATCTGATGCAGAGAAGAACAGACTGAAATGAGCAGTGAAGAGATGCTTTCTGCCTTGGTGTGATGCAGTAAATGTGCTATGCATGCTGAGCAATGCAGAAAGCATGAAGTAATTCCTCTGTCAGTGATCATCGCTCATCCGAGGCACAGAGTGCACTCGTGCCCTGTGAAAAGAGCTGTGAGCATGTAATGAGAGACAATGTCATAAAAAGTGCACAGAAAGAAGCTTCATGAAAGCTGCACAGGGAATTCTAATAAGCCTTTCTTGACTTTGAAGCAGAGTTGCCATCCACTCTATTCATTCTCACATGGTTTTCTGTCCATTATAAGCTCCTGTAGATTATCAAGTGAAAATATGCTGTATGTTTTTGGATGTAAGTGAAAAAAACCTGTGTCAGGGAGGATTTCTACACCTTTCATAGCACAGCATGGGGAAATAGCTGTACAAGTTTTTTGTGTAATTTTTTCCTGGCAGAGTTCCATATTGGTACCTGCTAGAGGCAGAAAGTCAGAAAAGGTGACTTATTGAATGGTAATAATATAAGGAAATTTGCTTGGTGAATAAAAACCTAATTGCCTAGAAGTTGAAACTTTTTTCCTCTAGTGGCTTGTTGGAAGGCTTTTTGGGTGGAGGGAGGTGAATTCTTTATCTTTTCACCTCCTAAAACATATATTGTAGTAGACAGGATAACATCTGCCTTCCTCATACAACTTTTTTGCTTAGCATGTTGAATTAAATCTGCTGATCAATAACTCACTGAGTTCAGTAGATACATTTGATCTTTATCCTTTGGCTGAGGTGCTAAATGCAAACTCTTTTTACTGATATAAGCACAATGAACACAGATAACCTTCTATCTACTCTCTGCTATCTCATGCTACCAACTCTTAATCTGTGTGAGAGTAAAGCCTGATCTAATATTACATGTAACATCAGCAGTACGAAGAGATGTGACATTAAAATGAAAAATGAGACTATTTGAATGCTTTTAAATAGCTTGTTTTGAAGTGCAGTATATATAATAAAAAATAGGGAATTTCACCCTATCTTTCTAAAAATTTCATGACAGGCCATGTCATACAAAACTTCTGGCCTTTATCCCCAGATATTGTCTATGTGAGAATTCCTCTGAATCTGTTGGCATATGGAAGTCAATAAAACATGACATTACAACTCATTATGTTGCTGATTTGTTTTCCAGAATTTTGTGAAAGACCCTCCCCAGAAGTCCCTCATAGGAAGACAGAATGGAAGATAGGGCAAGGTAGCTTGAACAGTTGTGATACTCAATACCTGCATAAAATTTTTATGAGATAACAAAAGTATATTTCATCTTCTTATAAAGTGTCTATGGACTTAGTAATTTCTAGTCCTTTCAAGGTCTTGTCTTCCTCAGAAAGACAGGTATCAATGACAACACACAAAGGCTATTAAGGAGCAGAGAACAGAGATGCTACATAGAGACAGCCTCCAATAATCCATTTATATCCTGTAACTGTTTACCTGATGATCCTGCCAACCCTTAAATCCCCATCCTGTTCTCTCATGGCTTCCCATGCCAAAGTCCCCATAGTCACTATATCACTTTTCTTCTAAGATTTCTTGAAAGCTAATTTCTTCTGTGATACCTGCTAAGCAGTCAACACTGCTGGGCTGCTGCTGGTGGCTTGTGGGGTGTAGAAGCATGGTCATCTTGGTTTGTAGCTCTGTAAGCAACTGAGTTTTCAGTTTTATAGATTAATTTATTAAAAAAAAAAAAGGAAAAAAAGGAAAAAAAAAGAAAACCCCCCCAGCTTTCTAAGTGTTCTGAACAAAGACAAATCTCAGTTTCTGTCCAAAAAAGGATTTTCAGGTATTGCAGGAGGACAGTGATAAGAGGGGCTTGTGTTTCCTGAATTTACCTTGATGTCTAAGAAAAACAAAATTCAACAAAGTATTTCAGAATGAAAAAAAGTGGGAAAAATGCAAAATTACAAGCTGGCACATTTTAATTTGTTTTGAAGTTGTATTTCAGTTCTAGGGAGGCCAAGCCAATCTGATAAACTCAAAAGAAAATGGTTCAAAATCAGTCTTTCCATATACTTTCCAGTGGGGAAAGTGCTCTAGGGAAAATTTGAGTCAGCTGGAGTACATTGGTGCATTTTCTGTTATTCATCATTTATCTCATGTTTCCATTGTTATCTCTGATGCAGAGCTCTCTATACATGCTTCGATAGCAGACAGAAAGATGGGGTATTGTTCTCTTACTGAGGCTTGCGTGCCTACCTAAAAAGAAACAAAGGACTGGGATTTCCAACCCAGAGTTAGAAATGCCCTATTTCAGGTCCTAATTTTTACACTGTGTTCAGTTTAGCTTGCTAGGGCATCACAATTTCCCATGCTGCATTACTGAATTTGTCATCGCTCCCAGCCAGCCCCAGGTGAGAGGCAACAGTTCTTCCTCCCAGCCATATAACTGCATAAATTTCCAAGCATCCCAAAACAAGATGAATTTTGCACCTATGCCACCAGGGGAAGCAAGAAGCAAAGAAACAAACAAGAGTACAAAACATCATGGACAATGATCACTTTAGCAAGGTTTGTCCAAAGGCACTCAATTTACGTCTTATTACAGTAACAGTTTTTTTCCTTCTCATATATTAATTATCAGACTTGCTCCTACATCCTCTTGTTTGCCTGCTTGTTCTGATCCTGTACGTCTCCTTGCCCATCTGGAGGTGGATTCTGGAGTCCCGGTCATCGTTCACTTTGTGTAGTCATTTACAATGATGATACATGTCCCTGGGCTCTGCTTACAATATCATGGTACAAACGCAGTAGACAAGGGTGGATTGTATTTCACATCTGTTGTCCAGATGTCTTGCAATTCTCATTGCCCCTTCTGAGACACTAAGGTCAGATGCAATGAAGACATCCATGGCTTTGCCTGTAGTGCCGGTGAGGAAACCCCATCTCATTTGTCACACATGAAATTCCCTGTCCGATTTCCACACTCACAGTGTGCCTGCAGTGTCCTTTACTCAGTGGGGGTGAAGGGCTGTTACTCACACAGGGAGATAAAGTCATACGTGCCTGGGACCTTGAATGGGCCTCTCACAAATTATGTACATGCAAAAAACTACTGCAGTTTTGCTAGCACAAACCTCTGTCCCCACATCTTGTGTACAAGGCTGTCTCAAGATAAACAATCTCAGGATATGCTTAGTCCTGCAGAAAAATCCCGGGGAGACATGCTATTAATGCTGCATCTCTACCTTCCAGTTGCTTCATTTTTGAAAACATGTCCAGTGAGAGACAAACTGGTGAAAAGATAAATTGTTGCACCTATGGGAGTCCCAGAAGGTTTTTTTTCCCCTCTAAAAACCCTCCTCTGCTCTGATTTGCATGTGTAATTCCATACTTTTCAGACCAGGGACTGGAACTTTCCCTTTTCCACCCAACAGAAGTCACCCCCCCCCATTTTTTTTCCTCTGGGGACAATTAATATTTAATTAAGTGTATCCAAGGGAAGAGCTCCAAAAGAAGAAATTAAGAGAATCCTGTTTCAGATGGTCTAAACTGCTGACAAAGCTACTTTCCTGAGAGGTGGATAAGCCAAGTTCATGTTCCAGTTCTGAGTCACATAGAGGGAATTTGAATGGATGGATGAAGAGCAGAGTAACTGTAGGAGATTGTATATTAACAGGTAAATTTCAGACATTGTGTCAAAGTAGGTTTTGATTAACTAAAGCCTTTCTCAGCAGTGATTAATGACAACTTTCAGGAAAAAGAAAAATAAAATTTAAAAAAAATAGTATTTATGGGGGGAAAAAAAATAAAAGCCCTGTGTTTGAAAGAACTTTTTTCTTCCTTCAAGGTGTATGTGACATTGGCTACCTCAGGAACTAAAATTTTGGAAAATAAATCAACATATTGGAAGTGGGAGGTAGAAGAATGATTTTCTGCTCCAGAATCCCCTAGGGAATATTTCAGTTCAAATTGCTTCAGTAAAAAAGCAAGGTATCTGATATTTAGTTAAGTGTAAAACCCACATTACAAATAATCTTCCAAGTCTGATCTGGAAAGGCCAGTTATCCCAATCAAAATAGACCACGTAGGTGTGCAGGACTTTGAGACTGGTATTAGCTCAAGGCAATTCAAAATTGTTAATTCGATTCTTGTCAGGAAAATTACAAATGTGCAATTTTTAAAAAAGGAGGCAGTGGTCAAAGTTTAATTAGAAATTATGAACCTGCTCAGTTTTTGATGACAATAACCAAAATTTTGTAGAGTAGAAAACAAAAAGAAGAAAAAGAACTGAGAAATCTCAGAAAATTTGATGCAGGCTTTACTGAATACACGTTAAATTTCAGTCCTAACCTGAGATTCTATCACTCATTCTGGAAGGAATCAGTGTGTCAGCATCACAGAAGCAAACCTAAGGGCAGGAAGATGTTAGGAGTCATCCCCACACCGCATGTTGCAAAACATAAACCCTTGCTGCGTTAACAATGCTATTCCATAGAAATAATAGTTAACCCTTTCTTAAAAAGAATTGGTTTTGAGTTTGTACATATGTCCTGGTTTTGCCTGGAACAGAGTTCATTTTCTTCTTAGAAGCTGATACAGTGCTTTGTTTTCTGGGTTTAGTATGAGGACAATGTTGATAACATCCAGATGTTTTGGCTGTTCCTAAGTGTTGGTTACCCTAAGACAAGAAATTTTCAGTGTCTCATGATTTGTTGTGAGGAGCTGCACAATAATCCAGGAGGGATCATGGCCAGGAGAGCTGACCTGATCTGCCCAAATGTGTATCCCTTCCCACAGATCATCTTGCTCAGTGTAAAAACTGGGGGAGTTGCCTGGAAGGTGGATGATCATTGCTAAGGGATGGTCTGGGCGTTGATCAGCGGGTGGTGAGCAACTGTGTTGGGCACCCCTTGTTTCTCTTGGGTTCTGTTACTCTCACCCTCTCCTTACCATTTCTGTTACTGTATTGTACTATTATTGTAATTATTATTACAATAATTATTATTATAATTATTATTATATTTTGTTTCAATTATTAAATTGTTCTTATCTCAGCCCACAATGTTTATCTTTTCTTTCTGCATCTCCACCCCACTGGCATCAGGGGTGGGAGGCAGTGGGGGAGCAGCTGCATGGTACTTAGTTGCTGGCTGGGATTAAATCACAAAAACATGACCAAACAACTGAAGTAACTTTGGAAATTTTTCTTTTGTTCTCGGATTTTACCCTTTAATAGAGATGGGAACACAATAATCATAACAGTGATGATAATGGGTGCCCAGGAAGGAGGTGGAACATGACAAGCTCATATGACTTTTTACCTACTACTCTTCCTGCATCAGAGCTTTTTGAGCTCAGGGAATTTCCTGGGCACTCCAGGCTTGTCCTACTTAATAACCGGCAATGATTCTCTCTTCAACGTTGTGTCCAGGCTCTACTTATATGCACAGAAACTTCTCCCCTTTAGGAGTGCCACAGGCCTGCTATACACTGAGGGACAAATAACCTTCTTTTGATAGTTTCAAACCTGGCTTTCACTAGCTTCCTTTAAGATCTGTAAAAAACTGTTCTTGGCCTCTGCCCTATTAGAAGAAATTTTGGGGGAGGGGTGGCCACAAAAATAGGGAGGTCTACCTTGTGTTTGTAATATTTGCCTTTTTTCATCAGGAATTAGTTTCTACCACAATGATTCTTACTCTCTGACTAGGGGTTATTTCAGAATACGATATAATTTTTTTGCCATTGGACTTGACCTGGTTTCTTCCAAACCTCATTTGACAGAAAAAAAAGGGGCACGCTACATAATTCATTAGATACCAGAAGTACATTAAAAATGTATTTAACAAGAACTAATCCCACCAGGAAATCAAATAACAGCTTATTTCCTCAAAGCAGTCTTGGTGGAGCATGCCTGTATTTAAACATCTGAAACTTTCTTTATAGTAATTGGGGAAAAAATGATTCATCATGCTGCTTATACTCAAAAATGCCCCCCAAATAAAACAAAATACAAAACCAAACAAACCCAAACCAACAAAATACAACAAACACAAAAACAACAAATCAAAAAAACCTGAAAACCCTGTGACAAGTTCAGCCGAACAGTAGGAACTTAATGAACCCAAATAAACAGCGCTGTGCTCAAATCCAGCATACACGTACCTTCAGGCAGTGATCAAAAGAAAAACTGGTTTGTTGAATTTTTTAGTGAACATGGCAGATCCTGGATAAAACCTTGCCTCATCTGCTCAACTCCAGATAAATGGCATGTGTAGGTAACCTGTGCTTGGAGGTGAGCGCTTGTCCTCCTACAGAAGGAGGCCGTACAGAGAAGTGGGCGTGTGGCAATTGCCCTGATGCTTGAGGTTGAAGGGTGAGCTTGCTAAGGACAGAGGGCTTACTTTGAGTTCCCACAGTGGAACAACACTGCCTTACGTCAGTGAAGATATTTATAGCAATTCACTGTATGCTTTGAGCAAAACTATCAAGAGATCTCCAGAACTCTTTTTAACATCAGCCAAGCATTAACTATTGATCACTGTGCTGTTTAGATCTCTTCCCTTTAACTCTTTGGATTTAACAAGAAACATGCTACTGTATGAGACCTGGAATACAGTCACATGGAAGTTTTCAGAGAAAACATTTCTTGTTTGTTCTTTTTCTTTTTTTTTTTAACTTTTATTTCTGTCAAGAAATGTCAGTACAGAAGAAATCAAAACATCCCGTAGAATCATGTCAGTTTGTGGATCAGTTCAAAAGAAGCAGGGCAATTTTCCCAGGGAAATTTTTTGTTTTTCTTCCCGTCTGACATGCCTTCCTCCACCCTGTCTAAAAGGCACATGCCAAGCCCAGAGTCTGGCAGCCATCACCAAGAGCCTTGGGGTTTCTTACAATGCAATAGGGTGTCTTCAATAGGCGAGAAGGGAAGGAGGTCAACAAGGATAACCTCATACCTTTCAGACTGAGTATGAAATAAATCTGGGATTTTTTCCTATGGTTTTTGAAAATGTTCAGGGGATTTTGACCTCTTAATCTCATTTGTTAATGTGTGAAGCTTTTAGGTGGGGGTAGGTGTGTGAGAAGGGGGGAAGCTGGTCCCTGAAGAAGGTGGGAGGAGAATGAGGAATGGATTCCTTATAGCCTAGCAATTTGAAATCCTTAATTAATAAATGCTTTCTTTCCTGTCCCAAGAACTTCTCCTGCAGAACACAGTGCTCTGCAGGAGCAATAGTCTCAGATCTATGGCCTATCTAGGACAATGTACATTTTCAAATCCTAAAACAGATATTTAATTAGAAGGCATTTCTGTTTCAATTGCCTTCATGCATCCCATCAATACTCCTAACATTTCATCAATATTTCCTTTTCCACTCAGTCTGAGAAGTGCAGGCCTTTACAAAGAGTTATTTTGGCAATTAGGCAACTAAAAGAAATGACCAGAGCTGCAAAAGTGCTTAACCCTAACTCTTACCCATTAAAAGCAATGGTAACTGCTACATGTTGCAAAATGATGAAACCTCCACTTGTTGCCTGCATAGAAAAGGTTCCATCATTACTACCTCTGATTAAGACAGGAGAAGAAATATATTCCACAGTGGGGAAAATATTAAAAAGACAGGTGTTTCATGCAAAACAAAACTAAAAAATTATTAGCTTTCAGTTTTTCCTAGGCCTGTCATTTACTGTCTAGCATAAATTTAAATATAAATTTGGAGTACAAAACCAGATTGCAATATTAAAAAAAACCCCAGCATAAAACCACCACCATGGAATAGAGTTCTAGCTCTAGATAAGTTTAAATTCCGATTTTAATATCTTTTAATCAGATGAAAACTGCAAGTAATCAAAACTGCTTATTATGAGTAACATCCAGGGGTTTTATTGTTTGCAACATCTATATTAAATGAGATAATATCAAGGAGACCTTGTTTTTAAGGGATGCATCAGGTGTTGAGCCATTTCATTCCATGAGCTATTTTCCCATGATCAGATTTTCACTGAAATTTGATCACTTCCTATCGAAAGCTTATTCATTTGGAAGCAGTTTGTCACTACTGAGGCTAATTATTCAGTGTAAGATAAGAGAGCTGAGTGTCTTGCTGTGTAAAAGATATGTTTCTAAGATGTATTGAAAACACTGTTTAGCTCACAGCCAGATGCCACCTTTTTCTTACCATTTGCAAATCTTTTACGTAGATGACACAACTGAAACAGCAAATTTAGCCTGTTTCCATTTCATTTCCCCCATAAAATGCATATATTCTGTTCCGAAGCTGCAGTTCTGGGTCAAAGAATTGGTGGTTGTAACTCTACATGTTATTGTGAAGTTAGGCAAGACTATGACATATGCTGGTTTTTTAAAAAGTAGGAAGGGATACCTGTGCATTTGAGATGTGATGGAGAGAACATTAAGAAGATGTGAACATAGCCTTACACTACAATCAGGCTTGGTCAGACATAAATTTTCAAATGAACTACATTTACTGGCTGTAGTTTCACATTTTAATGTGAACTGTATAATGAAGATATATTCATGATTCATTTTATTGGATTATATAATGAAGATTCAACTCATGTTAACCAAATTCCATCCTGGTCCCCATCCCTATCTGGTGAGTCTGAGCCTTCAGGGTCACCTTACTAATAGACTGGAACTTGACTTATGTTTCCAGTCATGCAAATAATTAGTACAACCAGTGGTAATGAAACTATTAGAAGAAAACTAATTATCAGTTGAAGTATTCACAGCAACAGAGCCCCAAATCCTTAAATATATTGCTTAGTTTCCTCATTGTTATTCAGCCTTCTTCACTAACTTTGACCAAAAACATGGAGTTATTTTCAGCAATGACGGATGAAAGGGTGTCAGGAAAATCCATGTTTTCTTTCTCTTGGTCTCAATTTCTAGTTTTTAGCATGAATCACATATGAAGCGTGATCCATCAGAATACCTGCAGCCTAGTCACGTCCCTGACCGTTCAGTAGTCTGCTACATCCTCTTGCAGAAAATCATCTCATTTCTAATGGGCAACCACAACTTTTTCTGGGTCTGAGAAGCAGAGTAATTTCCTGATACGCTAAATGGGAGAGTCCAGAGAGAATTAGATTTCCAAGACCAACTGCTAAAACCCTAGAAAAAATTTAAAATGCTTCCATCAACACCTACAAGAAATACCAATTTCCATAACCCACCATTTGTACTTTGTGTCCAGAATGGCACTGTATTTTTTTCTTTCAAGTTTCAGAAGTTTGCTAGATGGCTGTCTGTGCTGCCATAAGATATTCTGGAATACAGAGGTTTGGGTTGTGATGAATCCTACTACAGCAGTTTGGGATCATCCATTGTCTCAGAACCCTTTACGGTGCACATCACATCTGAGATGCAATGCTTCATGAGTAAAACAGAAAAGAAACACAGAATGATTAGGCTCAGAAAGGACTTTTGAAGGTCATCATAGAACCATAGAATGGCTTGGTTTGGAAGGAACCTTGAAGGTGATGCATTTCCAACCCCCTGCCATGGTCAGGGACACCTGACACCTGACCAGATTGCCCAAAGCCCCAACCTGGCCTTGAACGCTTTCAGGGATGTCTACCACTTCTTTGGGAAAACTGTTCCAGTACTTTACCAGCCTCAGAATAAAGAATTTTTACCTAATGTGTAGTGTAAGCCTACTTTCTTTCAGTTTAAAACCAAAGCCCCTGTCCTATCATTACACACCCTTGTAAAAAGTCCCTCTCCATCTTTCTGCAAGGCTCCCTTCAGGAACTGAAAGGTTGAAATCAGGTCACCCCCAAGTCTTCTCTTTTCCAGGCTGAAAAATTCCATCTGTCTCAGCATTTCCTCATAAGAGAAGTTCTCCATCCCTCTAATCATCTTGGTGGCCTCCTCTAGACTTGCTCCAACAGGTCCATGTCCTTCCTGTGCTGGGAGCCCAGAGCTGGATGCAGCACTGCAGGTGGGGTCTCACCAGAGGAGAGCAGAGGGGCAGAATCCCCTCCCTCACCCTGCTGCCCACGCTGCTTTGGACGCAGCCCAGGACACGTTTGGCTTTCTGGGCTGTGAGTGCCCATGTCTGGGTCATGTCCAGTCTCTCATCCACCAGCAACACCAAGTCCTTCTCAGAAGGACTGCTCTCGACCTGTTCATCCTCAGCTTGTGTTGATACCAGTCCTCTAGCTCAACTCCCCAGTTCAAACAGGGTCACCTAGAAGCAGGTTGCCCAGGACCGTGTCCAACCATGTCTCCAAGGATGGAGACTCAAAAACTTCCTTGGGTAACCTGTGTCAGATTTTGACAACCCTTATGGTGAAAAATTGTTTTCTTGTGTGCAGTTGGAACATCACGTGTTCTAATTTGTGTCTGTTACCTCTTGTCCCATCAGTGGTTACTACTAAGAATAGTCTGGCTTTCTCACCTTCATTCACTCCCATCAGGTGTTTCTAATCAATACACATTGATCAGGTGCCTTTAATTCTTCTCTTAGCTGAGGAGTCCCATATCTTTCAGCCTCTCCTCACATGGAAAAAAGAAAGAAATTTTCAACCTATCATCTGAAAAATTTTGGAAGGTTTTCCTAAATAAGAAATTTGAGACATTAATCTTGATCTAGTTTTCATCATAAGATATGCAATTTCAGTTCAGTGTGCAAGTGCCAGATTAAATCATTAACAGGGTGTTAATTTGGCAGTTTTGGTCATGAAGCTCATCAGAGCACTATGTTGTACATCTGGAGATTTCACACATGTTTTGCCCAGTCTGGATGCTTAAAAGCACAGCGGTGGCAGAGCAATGCCATGGTTACCATTCAAGGTATGTGTGCATTGACAGCTTGCACTGTGTCCAGAATTTCCAGGCTGTTTTGATCAAAAGCTATTGAAAAAGATATGAAGGTGGTGCAAGGAATAACTGTTGGGAGAATCTGCCATGGTCTTGCTCTTGGTGGGAAGGTGTTGGTAGTGAGAACTACACAATGTGGGATATCGCTCGTTGCCAGCGCAGAAACCAAAGGAAGAAGGTGCTAAAGTCTATCATCGAACACTAAGGTAGGCTGTAGCTGAGAGTAGGCATTGATTTGCCTTGCTAAAGAAAGCTCTTTCTCCACAGTTTCTCAATATAGTAGTCAGAAGTGACATTTGCTATAAGATTACATAATTTTTGATGCCTTGTTTTGTGAATCAGCCTTGCTGGACAATGGACAAACCTGTGTTGCTTGGCTTGTAGAGGGCATTAAATTCCAAAAGTTCAGTTAAGAGTTTTGGTCCCAATTTTAAGTACTTTTTCCCTCCTATAGTGGGTGATATTTCTCATTAAACTACGCTATCACTGTTCAGGAAGCTGCCATAACTGACAGAAGTGTCTTTCTGGACACACCATGATACCCCACTGGACAAATGTGCTGCATTCCTCTTCTCTGTTTGCTTATTTTGATCATACCTTTAAAGGCTCAGGGACTGACATTCCCTAACCTGGCAGTATATTATGATCACATCCCTAAATCTCAGATCTCTGAACCTGCAGAAGACAAGTGGTTGCTGAAATTGTTTGTGAGCCTTTTCTTTGTCCGTGTTGCTTGTGGCACTGCAAAGCTTGTGAGCACCTGTCGCTGATCAGGACACTTATTGCACTAATGGCTGTACAAACCCCAAACAGGAAGGTGGTCTGTAGGTGGTCTGTGACTCCCAATCCCCTAGATCACAAAGGCACCCACCTCCTTTCATCCTGGAGAAGTTTACCCTCCAAGCACAGGTTTCTGTCTCCTTGTGTCTCACTATGCATGCGCTAAAATATTTTTCCGTACAAGCTGGCAAATGTTCTACTTACTACAGGTGACACTTTTGTTTGACTGAAGAGAGGAAATTCAGAGATAAACCCTGTGTTATAATTCGCTAATGCATCCAGACTACCTGTAAGTCAAGCAGTGTCATTCTTTCATGTCTCCTTTAAAGTGACAAAATACTCGACCCTTATTTTCCAGATTGTGAACAGTGGCATGGAGAGATAATGTCCCAGCTCCTTCAGGGAACTTATTTCAGTGAAAGTGTGGATTTCAGTGATTTTCCCAGCCTGCAGGGAGCAGCAAACTACAGCTTCCCAAAGTCTAGGTTAATAATGTCCTACCAAAGATAGTCTGCTTCCCTCACCCACCAGCATTTTTCTACAGAAAAAAAGAAAATACTAATGAATAAAGCTGCCATAGCTCAGTCCAGGAATAAAGATGTTTTTCCATCAGATAAAAGGAATGTCTCTAGTCTCTTTGTCAGGGCCTTCCAACTAATCTAAGATTGCAGAGGAAATTTTTATGTGCTAAACTATTTTCTCACTAATCTTATTTTAAGCAAAGTAACAATGAGCATTTATTTGGGACACTCAGTATAGTTTTCTTAAAGGCAGACAAAAAAGGAAATCTGGTATTTGTTTTATTCTACTTTTGCACTTTATCTGACAGCTTGACATAAAAGCAGGCATAAGAGCATAGCTCTGTATAAGATACTAATCTTAAATGACCACAAAACAATTTTCTTCTCCAGATTATCTAACACAGTCTAACTGGAAAGAATGGATCCTGTGTATAAAAATAATCTGGAGATGCTATTCTTGTAGCAGGGCAGTATTTTTTTTTCTGAAATCTATTTTAAATGCTTTTACTAGTTAGTTCTGTGGGGGTTTTTTCCAGGTTGCTTTGTAAATCTTTGGAAACTCTGAATTCTCAAGTGCTGTCTCTTAATAATGAATTCTGGAAGAGTGACTAACAAAAAGCCATGCATCTTGAGTGGCATTTGAGCAAACTACTGCCCCAGAAAAATAAAAAGTGCTTGATGAGTGTGTCTCACAGCCTTCTAGCTAGATATTTAGGTAGACTTCTGAAAGTAGTGAGTTCACAGTGGCTCAGTGGGTTGCCATGATGGCTCTGAAGGTGTCACACTGTGATCCCTTACCATGAGTTTGATCAGATTACAGGCTGTGTACACTGACATCAAGTGCCAGCATTCAGACATATGTAAAGTATGAGAACAGCCTTTCTGAACTCAGTACAATAATTGATGCTTTTTAATTTGGGATCACAGCATTCCAAACCTGGTGATGCAAACACAGTTATCCCAATCCCCTCCTTGATATGTACCAGAAGAAAAGTATCAGGAGTAGATATTAAGCCACTGGAAGGTTGGGGCAAATGCTCATTAAAAAACGACATTGACATCTTGACAACTGGATAAAATTCATTGATTACATTTTGCTGTTTCTGAAATCTCTTAAGTTTTGCATGTTCCAAATGTCAGGTAGGTTTCTGAAATGCCAGAGCAAAAGAATAAGATATGAGCTTCAGGTTCCCTTTTCATCATGTATTAAGGTCTTTTTCCCAGTCGATCTCATCTGGAATTACTGATTTCTTTAGTTTCATCTGGAATTGCTACTGTGGCGTCTTTCTGTAGTTCTGTATTTTAATACCAAATTTTTAGTGTTTGTTCTTTTTTATTAACAGATTTATTGAGGGAATATGATGCCTGCAACATTAGGATTTTGTTCCTGATGCCCCAGCATGCTGTTGACATCTCAAGTACTCCTAATGTATCACCTCCTCCTAGTTCCTTGGCCCCCTGTGCCAGGCACCCCCGGCTGCCTGGGGCAGGGGACAGGCTGCCCTGCTCTGTTGTGTGGTCACGGCCACCTTGCTTCTTGCTACCAGCCTTGCCAGCTGACAGCACCACCATTGCCTGCCTCTGCAAGAAAGGGTCTGGGTAGGTGTCTACAAGTGAGAGGAGTCAGAGAGGCTGAGAGTCCATTAAAGGAAAAATATTTAGACAAATTAATAAGGAGTTGCTATGAGACGCTGTCGTGGGGTAAGAACTGTGTTGCACCAGGGAACTGGCTATTTGAAGTGCAAATCTCTAAGCTTTTGTAGTGCCATCTCTTAAACACCCTAGTGGATTTTCTGCAGTGGTCTGTTTATCTCCTTCAGCCACTGTTCAGGAGCCCTGTGCCTTCCTGCAGGGATGGCCTCGCCTCTGCTTGAGGCTTTGCAGGAGCATGCTGCAGGCTGTGAATCCACAGGTGGATCTGTGGGGGTGCTGAGCTGTCCCAAGCACTGTGGAAAACTGGGGTAACTGGAAAAGTGGTCCAGGGCACTCAGACCCGATCCAGAGCTTACTGAATTCAGTGGGAGTCCCTCCACAGCCCTGCTTGGCCACACAGCCCTGGGGTGATCCCAGTGGGTTACCTGTGTGGAAGCAGCTCCACCTTCATGGAGCCCATGGCAGGACCAACTATTTTTCTTCTGTTGTTACTACATATTAGTGGAAAGGAGTCTGAGACACACAAATAGCCTGTCTGGATCTGTACAGCCCTGTGACAGTACTGCCTGAATGGCAGTCCCCTCCCTGAGCACGGGCAAGAGAAATGCATTAGCTGCAATTCGGTTTCCCATACAGCAGATGGAGTTTTCTATTTATAATACCACAGCATTCTGTCAGAGAAAGGAGAGATGGCAAAACCCCCACCAAAACCCTGGAGCCAAGCACCCATGAACATAGGAAAGCTGCCTTCTGCACCCAACTGTTGGAGGGCTCTGCCAGGCCTAGCTACCTCAGAAACAGATGTGAGTAATTAATATTTGACTTGATTTAGCTGATCAATCCTAGATAAATTGCTTGAAGATTAATCACAAGGTTCTGAGTCACTTTTATTTTCATTTTTACCTGACTTCTTGTAAGATTTCTGCCACATGTGAAAGGAATATAAGGACTATGATGTGCAAAGAAACTACATGGGGGGAATCTCACTGCCACCATGAAGTGTTTGGTGAAGGGACTGGTAGTGATAAGGTATCAAAAGGACTCAAAAAGTCTGTATACAAGAATGTCTATTCTTGGACAGATTTATAGGGGAAAAATCAAGAGGTGAATATTTGTCTCATGTGTTCCAGCATGTGAATCAATAATAGTCCTACTAATTGGTCCCTGGCAGCTTTATTCAGATGCAAACCTCTCAGTCATGATTTGTGTCTGTCTCATTTCCCACCAGGCTTCATTCGGACCAGTATTATCTGAAGTCACATGTAGCAGTGCTGTTAGCTAGTAGACAGTTGTTCACCAATGGCTGAATGTCAATGTGCATAAAAACAAAAATATCATTGCATCCTTCAGTCAAGTGTAAAAGTGCAGATTGTCTGAAATCACTCTGACTGCGGTGGAGTTACAACAGCCAGGTATTTAATCTAGAAAGTACACTGGCGTCATTTAGCTGCAAAGTGCTGCTCAAAGATTATTCATTATTGATGCATTACAGTGCTTCTGGCCAATTGTTTAGTGCTGGATATCTCTAAAAGTAAATTATTACCTTAGAATATACACTATCCACTTCTGTTTATGTTTTTAAATTACAATGAGAGCTAGCTGAAATTCCACTGTAACTATGGCTTACTCTGGTGTCCTGGGAATTTTGCTTCAGTTCAAGATGACTTCTGTTCTGTTTAAAGACTTACAGACTCCATAAATCTTACAGATGATTTTTTTATTGTATTTTCTGTTGTCAATTTTTAGCAAAATCTTGCAACTGAGTACTAGGCTGCAAATATAGTAAATGCAATGATGCCTTAAACCCCAGGCAGGTGAAGGACAGTGAACCTAAGGGTATTATTCTTACTAATAGTTCCCTTTATTTACTTTTACTCATTAATATTTGTTGAGCTATCTGTCCTCAGGTACCAATAATTTTTCATGTTAAATAGGATTTAATCAAAACCTCCATTGAATGAGTGGTAGAGCTGCAAGGTAAAGCACTTGTATGTAGAGGCAAAGGTAAATTTGCCTGTACAATCAAAGGTTTGCATTTTGTATTTGTGAGGGTGCACTACAGTCTTTCAAATAATGGCATAATCACACTCTGGTTTTCTCTCAGAGCTCCCAGTCTTATCAAGAAGGACAAAACTGTTTGTGCTCTGAGGTCAAAGTGGTATTCAACAGTCATTTTTTCCCCCTTCGCTTTGTATCCAGTTGCACAGCTCTCAAACATGCAGACCAGGGAAAACCAGGGAAAGGTGGGGAAAACGGTGAGGGAGATGGATGGGGAATACCATTTCATTTGTATGCTAGGGCCCACACAAAGCACAGTATGCCTCTGTGGCGTTTCAACCAGGACAGCCCCTCTGCCATCTATGTGATGGTGAGGCAGAAATGCTGATGTGCCCATTTCACTTATTCAGTACTGCAGTGTCCTGCCTGAACCGATGCCCTGGAGAAGCATCCCTTGGCTTTGTACAGAAAAAGCTATGATAACCCATTATTTGTCCACCATTTCTTGTCCTCACAATTGTGACCTGAGCATTGCTGGTGTGCCCAGCCCCTACAGAGAGTAGGAAGAGGAGGGAGTATGTGAGCCTTTCTTGGGAAAGTGCTGGTGCTGTGTGTGCTCCCTTCCTGCCATCCCTCGTACACTGACATCCTTTTGCAGGCTGCACAGGAAGAGTTTGAGGGCTGCCAGTGCAGCATAGGACACAATTTGGGGATCCAATAATTGTAGTGTTGTGTAGGTTTATGTAATGGCATCTGAGGCCTGCAGTGGTAAAGAAACATTACCCTACATTTCATAATTGCTGAGGGCTACTCGTAATTGCTCTCTCTTTAGAGTCAAGGGATGATAACCCTCACCACAGATGGCTGCAAGTTTAAACCATTTATTTATACTCCACTCAGGAGGTATTTGAATCTGACCTCAGACACTCTGACCTTAATGTTCTAGACTCTGATTCTAAGTATTAAGAAGTGTAGGATCCAGACAGACTGTTCAGGTTTAACAGTTACTTGAATTCAGCAAATTGTCTAATCTGAGCAAAATATGTGCTTAGTATAATGTTCTTAAATCTAATAATTAATAAATAAATCTATAATAATAAATTAATCTAATAAACTAAGTTTCCTGCTCTTCATTAATTGCACATGTGATTTTGTTTCTGCTTTGTTTTACTATGTCACATAATTAAATACAACTTCTATTTTTCCCAAGCCACTAAGCACATCTTCTAGTAGCATATATTTAGTGGTTGTGTTGTAACAGATTCCCAGCCTGACATGTCGTAGTAGATCAAGGCCTGGCTGGTACAACATCAGTAAGTGCTTTAAAGAAAGCAGACAAATCTAAGGGTTGCTTATGCCTATAAATGTAGAATAATCAGGATGCATTTGCAAAAGAGACAAATATGTTTTGGTTTTGTTTGCAGGTTGCTGCTCAAAGGTTAGTTCATTCATTAGAGTATCTCAGAAATGGAGGGTTGAGTATCATCTAGGAGAGTTGCTTATCCAGTCCCCCCATGCCGGGGCAGGATCAGTTATCACTACTGAGAACAGACTGGAAGTGAAAGAACATTTTTCTGAGTCAAGCAAAATGCAAAATAAAGTCGATTAATTAGAGCAGCTCTGCTTCAAAGGCTCCCTGTTCTTTAATATATTGATCACAGTGTTCAAAGTTCTGCATGATGCCTCCTCCCCAAAAAAAGAGTTCCTAATTGAATACTGAACTATATTCTGATGAAACCTCATGTAAATTGCAAGAATTCGTCTAATTAGTCAGCGTTAAGCGAATGTCAGAATTAAAGGCAGCTTCAATGCTCAGTTAGTGTGCAAGTCTGTGATTTAAACCTTCTTTTTTTTGAAGTGAAGAAATAAAGTTGCAGAGATTCACAAGTGGGGTGCATGGTCCAAGAGTCTACACAGAGATGTATTCACCCCTTATTGGTGCAAAATGGAGTCATTCCTACCAAAGTCAACAGAAAGGGTTTGAGATGTTGAGTTTAGGCAGTGAAGAGAGTGGGAAAGGAGCTTGAGGAGCTTAGTGCACTTGTGAGTTAAAAGAACAATCCCTCAGGTTGCTTACAGAAGTAGCAGAAGTCTGTCCTGGCGAGCCTCCTCCCCCTTCTCACCACGCTTTTTGCTTTGTTGCCTCCGTGAGGAAGCTCCTCATCCTGTAGGAGTCGGGAGATGGACAGTAATTCCATTGGTTAGAAAGGGCCCTGTGATGTGATGATGATCCAGGGCAGGTGATTTGACCTGCATATGCTGCTTTGGGTTCCTCAGCACACAGGGAGAAGGGGCACTATAGATGTGACACTGAGAGAAAATCTTACTGGGGGTATTAGGGCAGCTGAAATGAAGAGTTAAGCAAAAGAGAGAATTTAAAAAAAAAAAAAAAAGGTCAGTTAATTCTGATCCTAACAGCTTATTAGCCAAAGCAAAGTTATTTTAACAACTCTGTAGTCAAAGCTAAGGATTTTTAGGTTCCCTCCTTCCACTTACTGAAAGCTTTGCAAAGACAAAGAGGGCTCAAAAGCAGCTGTGTTGTGTTTCCCCCACTCACTGTCTTTTTTTCTCACCAAGCTTGAGGGTCACAGTGGCTTCTTGTGCACAGATGTCTGCTGGTGGGCAGCCCCCATTAGCTGGGGGTGGCCTCAGCAGCTGGCTATGAGGCTCTTCTGGCCCTCAGGCTCTGTCATGTACCCTTTTTGTCCTGGCAAAAAAAAGTGCACATATTGTAGATGTATCATAGGCACCAGTTATTTCTGAACTGGAGTCAATAACTGTAGTCGAAAAAAAGAAAAGAAATGGGGGAAGATACCAAAAATCAGAAGCATTCATTTAGACATTTGAATAATTAAAAATATCAGCCTATTGAGCTTGATATATTCTAGATAAAAAGTTTCTCATTTTCATTTCAAGAGAGTGCTGTTTTCATTTAAAACTGATCTGCCTCTAAAAGCAACGGTAACAAGAGAACAACAAAACTGAAACATTGATTTTTCTTTTGCCTGAGAAGAACTTTGAAGACTGGCCTAAAAAAGTTTATCTGGAATTGGAATTTGTTGTTCTTTTTGGTATGTGGCAACTTGAAATGGAAAACAAGATACTCTGCTGTATTTTTGCTTCATTCTGTAGCGGTCTCTATCTTCCTTCCCACTCCCACCCACCAATCCAGTTGGGCTAACACATTTCTATGACCAGTTCTGGATGTAACTGACTGAGGGCCAGGAAATGAGACAGCCATTAAGTGATATTTATTCATTTTTACTATGCTTTCATTAAATCCTCACAAAGTGCTCAGTCTCCGATAATCCCTTTCCCCAACCAACTTCTCATGCAGTGGCACTCAGCAGAATCACATCTGTGTCTAGAAGTGAAAAGCAGAAGTCTACACTTGAGTTATAAATAGCCCATAAATGTAGTTATGAATAGTTATAAATAGCATTAGAAATCTGTTTTTTTCAAAGGCTAGTAAGGCTCTTCCCATTATGGGGAACATTGGAGAAGGCAGGTAGTATATATTCCAGTGAAAACTACCTGTACTTGCCATGTGAAGTAAGAGAGTGCATAACTCAGACCTGATACTGACCTTTTCATCATGTTACAAAGCAAGGCTTACTTCATCAGCTAAGCATGACCTGAATATATTTCCATTTATTTCTGTCTGTGTTCCCTTAGGTGAAGCTTTCAGATGGCTGTAGCTTCAGTGATCATCTAGAGAGTTCAGTTCTCTCTGTTCGGGGTGGAAATTTCTTTTCTTCTTGTTGTCATGGATTACCTTACTATGCCAGCCTGTACTCTTGAACAACTACTGCTAATTGTGTGAAGCTGAAGAGTATTTGAGATTACATTTGAATACTTACAATAACAAGACTACCATAATCATTAAAATCATATCCAGAAATACTGGTTTTTACCTCTGCTGTCCAGAGGAAGAAACCAGCCAGTGTGAAAGAGAGAGTGAGGCATGGCTGTTTGAAGGGAAGATCTTCAGGACTGTAAATTCCCTTAATATTTATGTCTATTTGGCTTATTTCAGCAGGGTAACTGTACTGCATTGTGAAATGGACCACAAGCATCTCAGCCTAAGGATGTCGGAGGCGCCTTGGGTGATTTCTTCTCTCATCTAAACAAATGCCCTGAAGTCCATAACTGTGGAGACATCCTTTGCCTCACTGATTGTGTGGTTTCCATGAGCATCAATTTGATGATTTTTGTCTTCTTCTCTTTTTAAACACTATTCTTCTTCTGAGCTGTCTCCTTTCACTTGTTAGTACTCAGCACTTTATGCTGATGGTGCACAACTTTATTTTTGTCCATAGTGACTTTGGCGAGGAAGGGCTTTTATCTGTAGTTACGTTAAGTCTCACAGGGAACATGAACAAGTTTGGGCCAGGAGCTGCGCTCATAAAGCAGGAATGAGACATCGACTGAGCACCACCAAATGAATTGATATAAATGTCTAGCACAGCCTACGGAAAAAAAAAATCCAGGTGATTCTCTTTAACACAAGCTTGCTTTGGAGTCACTCATGCAGTTAAGCAATTTGGAAAATACTATCTAGTTAGCACAGTAGTGCACAGCAGCTCGAATTTGCAGAACTTCACTGCTTTATTAACTACCCACTTAGCAATAAAGCTGCAAAAAATGTGAATGCTAACATTTCTCTATTGGCCTCATCTGAAAAGAATCTGATCAGCTGTTATATGACTCCTGGATCACTCTAATTGTTAAAAAAGGGAACTGGAAAACTTGTCTCTTAGAGGTTGTACCAGACTGCAGTAATGCTTTTCTGTATTCAGCCAAGCTGAATTTTGATTATTGTCCAGCTTATTTCCTTTGAACTGCCAGCACAGGCTTTTTGTCTTTGCAAACATTTAATCTCTGTTTTGCTGATGCCAGAGTTCAGCTTATTTTGCCCTGTGTTTGAAATACTGTTTTCTTCAGAAGCTGCAGATCATGGACTTATCTACAGATTCTCACAGACACTTAAGGTCAATGCCTTCCTCTTTTTCACCAGTATGCTATTGTCATCTCTCTATTGCAAAGCACTCTGTATGTGTTCAGTCAAACAGTGCTGTTAAATTTCTATCTCAGTGGACTAAAAGGTTATTTAGTACATTTATATAATGTTCCTGACCATCCTAGCTCCCACTTTAATAAAGACTTATTCTTAAGCTTGGCATCATGCACTGGCTGTTGGCACTGCATTCAAGTGTTTAATCAGCCAAGGCATAAAGATCTGCCGAAGCTTAAACCTTTGTAGATCTTGTGTCTTTAGGTGACTGGCAACTTGTTTGATGTTACTTACATAGAATCAGTGTTCAGGTAGCTGACATAGCCCAGAGGTATAAACAAATCAGGAATTGTAAAGGGAAGGAAGAATATTGTGTTTCACCAATGGTTACAGTTAAAAATGCAAGTCCCCTTTCAAACACAGGACCAGGGTTCGTACATTCAGCAGAGTGTGTGTATGGAGGGGGGTTGTTCCAGTTGCATAGATTACCTATTTATTCTCCATAAATTTCCAGCGTGGAGAGAATAAAATCCTTTGTGCCCCCAGAATTGCCAGTGAACCTGTCTGAATTCTGTTTTTGAACCTTTCACCTCTGAAAAAAATCAATGTATCTCCCCTATTTCCAGTGCTGAATTTCACATCCTTAGCCAAATCTTCTGAGAACTCTGCTAAAAAAAGTTAAAAGCAACTTTAAATTTTAAATAACTCTTGTGAATTACTGCAGCTCCTGGGGTGAAAGATCAGCTCTCTACCACCCCCAAAGAATGACCCAGCTCTGCAACCCTCCAACACAGGTCCCTGGGGACACCCCCGGGAGATGAGGAAAAGGAAACCAGCCATACCTGCACCTACCTACCACCTTTTCCCACCTCTGTTTATGCCTGTAAAGTAACATGTTCATCTGCAAGTCCTTGTCAGCACAGCAGCGGCACGAATCTATGACTAATACAGGTCTGCTTACTACCTAATTCCAGCCCTTACCGAAACCCTAAGAGAGAAGATAGAAGGAAGTTTTGTTTTCAGCGAGGGTGGCAAAATCCTGGCACAGGTTACCCAGAGAGGTGGTCGATGGCCCATCCCTGAAAACATCCAAGGCCAGGCTGGGTGGGGCCTGAGCAAGTGATCGAGTTTAAGATGTCCCTGGTCATTGCAGTGGGTTGGACTAGATGGCCTTTAAAGGTCCCTTCCAAACTATTCTATGATTCTTTGATTATAAAAGCCAAAAACATGTAAAAAAGGTAGGGTTGTTCACAGGAGAGCCCTCCTGCCGCGATCGGGGTGCCGGTGCTGGTCAGGAGGGCCGGTGCGGGGCTGTGTGTGCTGCGGCGGTCAGCGGGCCCCGGCGGTCAGCGGGCCCCGGCGGTCAGCGGGCTCCGGCGGTCAGCGGGCTCCGGCGGTCAGCGGGCTCCGGCGGTCAGCGGGCTCCGGCGGTCAGCGGGCTCCGGCGGTCAGCGGCTCCGGCGGTCAGCGGGCCCCGGCGGTCAGCGGGCCCCGGCGGTCAGCGGGCTCCGGCGGTCAGCGGGCTCCGGCGGTCAGCGGGCTCCGGCGGTCAGCGGGCTCCGGCGGTCAGCGGCTCCGGCGGGTCCCGGCCGGCGCTGGAGGCGCCCGCGAGGAGGAGCCCGAGGGATGCTCGGCGTGAGGCTCCGCGCTGCGCCGGCCGCGCTTCGTTCCGGAGGCCATCAGCGTGAGACAGGGGTCAAACACGCCTTTTAGAAAGCGTATTGCCCAAGCAGTCCCGTGTTACGGTACAGGTGTGTCCGTGCGTGGCGAAGTAGTAAAATGCGCGTTGTGCTTTGTAAAATAAGGCAGTACTAAAACAAAAGAAAGTCTATAAAGCGTAAACATCAAATGTAATGCCACAGCAGTTGCATTTTTTGCTTTCCAGTGTATGAAAATCTGCTCCATGTGTCTATCTGAATCTTCCTACTGCTGTTCTTTTTTAACAACCATCTTAAGCACAGCATTGTGTAAATTATGGCCGCAGTTCTCCTCCAGAACGTGTTTAACCAGCTGACTTTCTTGGTCTTTGCTTAGGGTAAAGTCCTTAAAGGAACAGTTACTGTTAGTATTGTGATGTTCATTTTGTTGTGTGCAGAAAGAGTTTTTGTTAAAGTCCACATGAAGCCCATTTTCCTCAGAGCTTTGACGGTAAGTGGATTTTTGTTTGGTGTTCAGGCTGCAATTTCAGAGGGAAAAAGGTTTTTCCTTTTTTCATGTTTGCTGCTTTGCTAGAGTTAGACCAACTTATTCCAGCAGGGAATGAACATTTCTCCCCAGGCACCCAATAACGTATTTTAGAGTTCAGACTGCTTCAGGGTTCATTCATTCAGTGATGAAAATCTTGATTTTGAAATGTACCAGTTGGAAAACAGACACTCTGGTTTGGCTTTTGACGAACAGGCCTTCTAGGTCTTGCTGCTCTTTTAAATAAAGTGATTATGAGAGTGAAAGCTGGTTATTTCTTCCTGTGACCACTCTGTATCACCCTGTTTCACAGTGGCTTACATACCAAGTTAAGTTTGGTGGTCCGTGCACAGTCTCCCTGGAGATGCAGAACTGGGGTACAGGCTTTTTATTATTCCCAAAGCATAATTGCCTGCTAATTCTACAATCACTTTATATAAAACTTTTAAAAGCATTAGAAAGAAAATAATCTAGACCTTCATTCTGGTGTCAGTGACATTGATTGGGACATGCACTGAGAAATATTCATCTAAACTAACCTGAGCTCAGAATTAGGCCTGTCAGTTTGCACCGTGGGGATGGGAATTGTCTCATCTGGGATGCTCACTCATGAAAGCATCTGGTCTTCTGTGTAATGTAGTAATCACTTTACACAATGGGATTACAACCATGTTTATAAGTACAGTCTGTTGGTTTGTGTGATTTTGAGTCACTGGTTTGATGCTCAAGCCCTAAGCTGAAGAACTCACAGATATGAGTGCATGACAAATGTTATATTAAGCTGTAATCTTTGTCATCAGACACTGCCTCCACTTAAATTGCAGGGGGGCATGTGATTTTTTTTTCCACTTCCTGGTCCACCTGACTTTTTCTACCCATTCAGAAGCAACCAAACAGAAAACCTAAATCAGGATGCCTACACAGTTTACACAATACTCAATAAACTCTACCAGCCTCACTGCACATTTTAAGGCAGAGATGCCTTCAGCAAAGCATAAGTGAGCTCTTCATTGTTTAACATTTCTAACAGGCTATGAAGCCTTCCAAGCTGAGTAGAACATTCAAAAATGGGCCTTCTGGAGCAGCCCCAAGACTCATGTTTGGAAGTTTCCCACCTGAGCATGCGAAGTTTGCAGATGTGCATCTCACTTGCAAATCAAGTCTTTTACCCTGTAAAGACAACAGCAGAGAAGCATGCAATGGACGACAAAACTTTGCCAAAAATATGCTGCACATCATGTTTTTAGGGATCTTAGAAAATTAATTTTTGATGTTCACTTGCACTATTTTATTTCCCTAGGGCTGAGTCACTGTCAGGAAAAAGAAAAGAGCTTTTGTTAATTTATTGCTCAAAAGAAAGACACTCCAAACTGTGTCCTCTTGGGTTTATAGTTGGAAGAAGAAAGGGAAGAGATGTGCAAGACTGACAATAGCCTTCACATAGACTGTGTTATTTAGTCACACAAAGCTAAGACCAGGGCTGGAGATGTTGCCTGTTTGCCCAGTAAAAGAGGGAAGAGGGGGATCTTGAGAACTTCCGCCCAGTGCTCTGGGTATACTGACTACAGCACCCACACAGCCTCATGCCACACACCCTGCCCACTGCAGCCTTGAAGATTGAGGAGGCAGAAGAGTTGGGACAATAATTCTTATTATATGTGAATTTCTGTCAGTGCTTATGGGAGGCCCTTGAGCCAAGAGAGGAGACATCAGGTAAGAGGGAGCAGTGTGAAGAGGAAGAAAACCCATTTGCTCTTTTAGACAAGCTGAGAAAAGAAAATCAAATGCTAGGAATAGAAAAAGCAGGATTGAAAGGGATGCTCCTGGCAGCCCAGAGCTCAGGTAAGCATGTGGTGGCAGGCAAGGCTCAAACCACATCATTTCACACAACAGGCACCCCACTTCAGTATTACTGGTTTTGATGCACTGGTAGACAAAATGCCTAATGCACATGAATAAACCACTTAAGTTGATGGGAAAAGTCCTGTTCCATGCATTAAAGAAAACTCATTACTTATTCCAGTCACACCAGCACCTGGAGGTGCTGAGGAGCACCCAGGTTTGGATTCCTGAGGTCAAGTGTTGAGTTGGATTTTCTGTAGTGCTCTGCATTACAACCCTGAGTTGGCCTAAAACCACCTCCTAAAGAGGCTTCTGACTTTTAGGTGCTTTAGGAGAAAGACTGCCTATGTAGTGGAAACTTGACTCAATCCACCTCGCAATTCTGATAATCATCCTCAGCCAAATGTGGCATCAAGGGAAGGTCCAAAATGTTAACAGAGGTTATCAGTTCCCCTTTGGTTTTCTTCTCTGGCAGTAATGTTCAGACTATTCATGAGAAGAAATATCTATCATCTTGTAATTTAGGAACTGACTTTGAATCTCAGTTTTCCTCTTGCGCATGAATATTTGAATTCATCTTGGAAACTGGTTCAACGGCATCATTCAGCTGGCACTGACAGCTTCTGAAGTACATTGTGAGGCTTCACGAAAACAGCATCAAGAGGATTATATCAGTCTTGGAAGTGTAAATGTCTGTAACATGATGACCTTAATGTTGGAAATAAATTTTGTGTGTGCATGTATAAACATATGTAATATTTATACATATGTAATAAACATATACAGCAGAGACTAATTTTCAGGGCCATATTACACATCTTGACACCATCCCTCCACATACAGGTTTTGCTGATTCTTTCCACAAGAAAAAATTTCTCCCATACATGAGATTAGAATTTAAAATGTTGAATTCAAATTGACATTTCTGTGCCACTTGCAGTGCAAGGATTGCTGGCAGGGACTGTTAACCAATTTAATGCCATACAGATTTAGCCACAGGAAGGAAAAATGTGAAGCTTTGTATCATGAAATTCAGTGCTGGATTTAGAGGAGAGGGATATTTAGTTACTTGGCCCAGTGGGTCTTTTGAATGCTCTCCAGGAGAAAAAAAAGCAAGCAAGCCCACCTTTTCTTCAGATCTTGGTCAATTTATTTTTTTAAAAAAACTTTGTAGGATTTTTTTTCCTGTGCCTTTTTCAGTTTGGAGCACTGTGAAATGCCCAGGGAAGCCTCTTCCTGTGTCTGTGGCAGTGTGTGGTAGAGCCTCCCTTGCTCTGTCAATACTTGCTGGTGAGAGAATGACTAGGAGAGCGGTGAATAGTTTCTGGTGGGTGCTACTGGTGCCGTCACTGTTCCTACCATGTGAGGAGCACCTCTAAGCACTGCTCCACCTCTGGGGCTGGGTGACAAACACCTTCCCTGTCATTATATGGACCCGCACAAGACTCTTCACTTTGATTTTCTTTCATGTTTCTAGTTAAGTCCCTCGAGAGGACAGCCTTAGAAATGAAACACAGCTGAAAGCAATTGCTTTTCCCTTAAATAAAGTCACAGTTCCTCCCAGCTGTGGTCTGACTGGTTTTCGGTGGAAGTGAGGATGGTGTGAAAAGGTTCATGGATTTCTTATTTTCAGGCATAAGAGCTGTCACCAAGTCTTCTCTCTCACACAAGCTCCTAACACCTGATGACACCACTCCCGTGGCTTCTGCCCAGAAGGAGGGGAATTGTGACTGTATGAACTGACGGGTCTGGCTGAACAGGCCGAGCTGTGCAATCATCCCAGAGCACTGCCCCTGGCAACAGCTTTCAGTACATCATGTGGTACTTCTACGTTAGCTAGCATAAGCTAGCAATAATCTTAAAGCCCTGATAGAGACAGTATCATTTGCAAGCATATTCCAGGATGTCAGAAATCTGTTGTCGACCAATCACCACACCCCCAATTTACCTGGACAAATGTTCCCTGTAAACTTTATTGTTTTCCAGTTGTAAGTCCTCGCACCTGTGTCCACACTGCAGCTGAAACATCTGTTCTCCAGCTTTGCAGCTGGAGTTCCTCTCTCTCTCTCCTAAATGTAGTGCTAAAGGCGTCATGCATGTTTGGATTGGGTCTGAGAGAATTCTCATTATTTTTCCTTTAATATCTTTACTCCAGGGCTGTTGTGGCCATCATGAACAGATATCCAATCTACTCCTGATGGAGCAGTGACATACTGCCAAAACTAGAAATAATGTGCTAAGGATTGAGACATCTGTATTTTAGTGAAAAGGAGAACAGAAATTAATTTTGTTTTGGCCTTTTTCCTCTTTGTTGAATCTGGGGTGTCCAGTGACAGAACCTGAGGGAAAGGCCTGAAGTTTGTGTCAAGGGAAGTTTGTGTTGTATTAGTGTGGTAGGTTACAATGTAGGATGTATGGAAAAGCATGTATTCTATTATCATCTTCACAAGTTGTTAAAGCAGGTGGGGCAGTGCTCCTTATCTCCTACCATGACTCATCCCTGATAACTCCTCCGGGAGCTATCTCTGTTTAATGGGCCATCAAGGACCCACCGCAGGAACCATAGAATCACATCAGCCCATGGGGAGATGCTCCGCCCAGGGGGAGGGACCAAGCATTCCCGCCTGGATAGAATCTGGGATTTGGAACTGCGTGAGCAGTTCTTACCTCCTGGATCTCCAGAGGACAAGAGCTACATAACTACTACTGGACCTTCAGAGGAGGACCCGACCTTTCTACAGGATCACTGCTTCAACAGAACCACTTCAAAGAGCACTGCAGCCACCACCCTGATCAGCAGAGTGTCAGGCTGTATCCTGACTCTGTCAAGTTAAGCCAGTGTTTCTGTATAATTGTCTTGTTCTATATACTAGTAAAGAACTGTTATTCCTATTTCTCATATAATTGCCTGAAAGCCCCTTAATTTCCAAATTATAGTAATTTGGAGGGAAGGGGGTTACATTTTTCATTCCAAGGGAGGCTCCTGCCTTCCTTAACAGACACCTGTCTTTCAAACCAAGACAATTAGGAAAAGTTTTTCACCCAGAGGGTGATTGGGCACTGGAACAGGCTCCCCAGGGAAGTGGTCACAGCACCAGCCTGACAGAGTTCAAGAAGCATTTGGACAATGCTCTCAGACAAATGGTGTGACTCTTGGAGATGGTGCTGTGCAGGGCCAGGAGTTGCATTCAATGATCCTTGTGGATCCCTTGCAACTCAGCATATTCTGTGATTCTGTGATATGGTTCCCTTGTCACACCCTTTAACTATGTGCTTTGCTCCTCAGGCTTAAAAATCTCAATTTCACTGAAAAGTCCAGTTCACAGTCTTCCCACAGATTGCGCTGAAACACTACATGGCAGACCAATGGACCAAGACAAATGGAAAAAGAAAATTGTATTTCTTAGGCTTTAACATGGTGCCTGGAAAAACTTTTGATACCATGTGCTTCACAGCTGCTGGGGAAAAGTATTCCTGTGCCCAGAGAAATGTTCCCAAGCTGCTGCTGGCCCTTGTTAAAACTGAATGTATTTCTGGCTCTGAATAGAGTGAATATTTGGTGACAAGTGTTGCTGACAGCTTTTAGGTGTTACAGCCTAAGACAGAGCAAATGCTTAAACCACAGGCTAGATCCATCTTGTTGGATAAATGGAAGTGAAGTGGATTTATAAGGAAAAATGTTATGAGTCTGGAGGCCTTGAGGAGATGAGGAGTGGCAGTATGTTATTTCTCTGAGTCTTTGGGGTCCTGTCCCTGACTTTGAAGACTTTACTATTTGCTAGTTTCTTAAATATTGTTTTAATGAGAATAACTTTTTGTCTTACTTAAGGTATGGTTATGCTGTAATTACTAAGTCTTCGTTTTTGTTTCTGTCCAGAGATGAAAGGAGCAGGTTTGGCTGGTATTTTGGCTGCTTAGAGGAGGATCACAGAACTATCAAACCTGGATTCTGACCACAGTTTCATTCTGCAATAAAATACAAAGTTCATAGGTGACTAAGGAGAGAAGATTTCAAATAATGTTCTCTTCCTTTAACTGCACTTATTTTTGATGAAAAAAGTATTTCCCATCATTATGGTTTCTGAGTTGCTCAGTCAGAGAAGTCCTTTTAGCTGTATTTTACCAAACATATAATAGATACTGAAACCTTCAGCCAAGAGAGTCTGGCCTTTGTGGCCGTGTATATACTCACACAGGACTCAGCCAGTCTCTGCTGAGTACAGTACCATAAACCCACAAAATGTTCCGTTTCCAAGGAAACTGAAAGCTCTGCTTTTTGACAAATGCACACAATTTATTACTCATTTCTACTACCACACTACTTTAGAACTATTTTCCCCAGCTAGAAGAATATGTGTTTTCTAACACAAAGTGAATTGAGGAGCTGGCTGTTGCTGTAGGACAGAGCTTTTTCCAGGATCACCATGGTTTCACCCTAACAGTGCATAACACTCACTCACGTACCTCCCCAGAAAAGGTGCCTGATGAGTGTGGGTCAGGGGTGACCCCCAGAGGAAGTCTGCTAGCTTGGTGGCCCCATGACCTTGGGCCACATTTTTAAGGGTAGGCAGATAAGAGTTCACTGAGTCTTTTAAAAGCTCTTAGACACCTCTTGCACCTTGAAATTAACTCGTTGCTACAGCCTGTCAAGAAAGTGAAGTGAGAGCTGACAGAAAAATCCCTTCCTCTATCATACCAGTGTGCAGCAGAGTAAAGTATGGCACTTGTTCTTCTCACCTCTCCCTGCAGAAGTGCTTGATGCTTCAGAAAGTGCATAGCTGGATGGCTCAAGAACCACTCTCTGCTAATGTTGTCATCTCTGCTGAGACCTTCTGCTGAGCTTCCCATGTCTGGGTGCCCCTACTCAGGAGGACAAGGCAAAGAGAGACAGCATGAGATTCTGTCTGTTGGCTCAGTGACAGTGTCGTGGTTCTCACTGGTCAGACTCACTGGTGGAATCCAGGCTGGGTGATGCACACTGCTTCCCCAAGGCAAACACCTGCACACAGGGTGGCATTTTAATGCCTGGTGTGTGGATGGTCAGGACTAACTGTGCATCTGTAGCTATTGCGAGACAGCAGTGGTAAGCACAAAGGTGCTTTTTGCCCCACTCTGAAAGCCTGAATTTTAGATGCCTTATATGTCAAAAAGAAAATGCTTCAGGCTGAAGTGAGACTTACTTCTATCCCCTGCGACAGTACAACACAACATTTTCAGTAAGGAGACTTACATATCTCCCAAATGCAGTGGGAAAGGGGAGCTGTCACATGCTACATTCTTGTTGGAGCTTCAAAAAGCTGCAGGACTGCATTAAGGGCAGACAAAGGAAGGCTGTGTTTGTAAAACTCAGGGTGAATGCTGTAGGATCTGCTTACCCTGAAGGATCAAATGGCAAATTCCTAACACACATTTTAACCAACATCATTGCTACAAGTTGAGTAAGCTAGAACTTGTTATTTCATGAGTGGATAGAATACTGAAAGGTTTGGAAGAGAACTAAAATTTTCAGCTGGATTACAGTTGGACAGGCATTTCACTTTAAGCTGAGGACAAATGAGAGCTAAACCTGGAAATCCAGGTTTTGAAATGGTTTTCTGGTATCCCATAACTAAGCTTGGTAACTTCTTAGAGCACAGTGCCAGAAGTTAAACATTTATGTTGTTGTTGACTTTGCAATATTGGCCAATCCTGGTCAGTTCTGACAAAAGTAGGAGAGGGGGCACCTCCTAGAAACCCCCCAAGTCCCACATCAGCACAAGTTCGTAGTTCAGATCCCCATGCTCAACAAAATGAGCTTGGTGGGGATTCTGTCTTTTGCATCTGGTCCATTCCTAGTTAGCATGGATTTGAATAGTGTCAGGACTGACATACACTGAATTAATGCTGCTTGAAGATTTCAGAGTGCTGCATTTCTGATGTAATTTTCTCTTTTCATTCTTGTTCCATAAGAATCATTCAAGCTGTTTTCCCAAGAAACACCGCTCAACTGCATCTTATTTGTGGTTGATCCTGGACAGCATAGAAAAAAAGTAGCTTAACTCTTCACCTCAGGCCCCAGACAGAAAAGGATCTGCCATCACTGCCAGTAAAGTAATGGCAATTGGCATCACCACAAAACTATTTCAGAGGCAGCAGCCATTAAAGAACATCCCTTTTAACATAAATTGATGATTTAAAGTTTTTGGCATGATTTGCTGGGTTTGAGGTTCTTTTAGTTTGTTAGAATCTGATTTTTCAATTAGATTAATTTTTTTTCTTTAAGCTTATACTCTGTATTTAATCATTGTAGAACAATGTTGAACAAGATAAACCCATGAGTGACCTGGCCTGTTAATTAATGACTGACACTACTCGAGGAGGAAATTGAACTAGGTGACCTTCAGTGGTCCTGAATTTTCCCATGATGTAAATAAATCTAGGAAAGCTATGATGAGAAGTCTGAAATCCGAACTCCCACATCCCACTAATGTCACCTCAGTGAAAAAATCTTGCATTCTCTTGTGGCATTGTTATCTTGCAGGAAAGAAAATAAGTTTAAATGGTACAATGTCAGTCAAATGTCAGGTTTATTGTTTCAGTTCATATTAACATCATTACTTTCAGCTGTGTTTTTCCTAATACCTTATATGATGACTATATCCAGTTCAACTCAAGTCAATTGCCTCATGAGAATATGGTTTTATAGTAATAAAAGAGTACCTTTTGGACCCTCGCACATAACTATCTCGAGTTATTCTGAAGCCAAATCAAAGTGTTGCTATGGTTAGTGAAAATTATTTTGAATTAACCACATCATTAGCTGTTCTGGAGACAGGGGAAATTTGAATTCTGATGGATTAAATGATTTGGTTGTGTGGAAATACCTGCTTAGGTACAAAACTCTTGCTTTATCACAGTCTATGGTTTTGCTCCTATAGCTTTATTTGCCTATCAGGATACTAAATGGCACTATTAAAATGTGTTTAAAAAACTCATTGTCCAGCAAAATCAACATATTAAGGCTTGGAGATGTCTGGGACACAAGCAAAATTTAGAAATGGCTGGAAATTTATACCTTTTTCAAGGGCAGAAATCCTTAATGACATAGCTTTATTTTTCTTAGAAAGTGTTCAACCAATTCCACACAAAACCATATGGTATCTAGTCCTCTCCTCTCTTTTCCATCACTACCTTTTAAATTCAAAACAGATTCTGTGTGAAACTGTTTGTTGATTTTTGGAATACAGCTAGACTGGGAGAAATGTGCCACTATTGTATGCATATTTGAGGGCAGGGGCAAGTCATTAGAATTTATTCTTTTTCATTTTACATTACACTCAACATTAAAATTCTATTCAGTTCTGCTCAGAACAGAAAAGCCACCTTAGGAGGATATCTTTAACTGACTTAGATGATCTCCTAATTTCAACAACTGCTGAAGGAATACAGTTTGTGTCTTAAGATAAACACAATCCTCTTTAGTGACTATAAGGAAGCTGAGGTTTTCCAACAGATCTGCAAGTTGGATTTTTCTATGAAAAACCAGAAAGCCCTAATACTTTAACATACCTATGTAACCTTAAATTGTGAAAAATGCAAAAATTTTTTCTAAAAACATCAGTGGAGTAACAAATTCTGTAAGAAAAAAAATTCTAGAAAGGCAGTTGTCTCAACAAAATGTATAAAAATGGTATTTAAACATCTGCTTTGAGTTTGGACCATTTTTTAAATACTTGCACCTGATTTTTGGCATAGGAACAGTAGGTCAGGTTCTTCATGCCCGTTCCACTCTTGGTGGACCAAGCAATCCAGACTGTATCCTCCCCTGAACACTGTACTTTTGAGAAAAGGGGAATAGAAGAGGATCTAGACTGCTGTCCCTGTTATGTACCACAGTAGCCCATAGGTACATGCTGTTTTTTAATCGATCTAAACCACGATGCTGAGCACAAATGAAAACTTAGGGATGAAATACCTTCTCAGTGGTAGATCAAAAAGTTATAGAAAGATTAATATTGCCTCTGCTCTCCAGTCATTTTCAGAAATATATTTTCTCTTCAGAGACACTTCCACAAAAATCCTGCTGACTAGGTCTCTTTATTGGACAGCAGCGCACTCTGGCAACACTTTTTTCCGCCCACCTGACAGTTTTTACTCTTGTGCCAGGAACTGGGGTCACATGGATTTATCCATGCTGGTCCTATGCCATCATGGCATTATAGATGTTAAAAGGCTAAATAAATACTTTGTAACAACCCCATCCTGTCATCTGAATAAAGTGGAGTTTATAAGTGCGTTTTGAATAATGAAATTAGCTGGAGCTGTGTTGTTTGAACCCTGCTGAAGAAGTCAGCTAGCATTATCACAAATGGGAATGATTGATGAAACAAACAGCAGGAGAACAGAGATGGCATTTCTGATATTTCTTTTATTTTTTTGAATGAGGAAAAGAGATGTTCTCCAGCTATGTGGAAATAGAGTTCAAATCACAATCATTACCCCATCTTACACAAACCACTGGATTCTGTGGTTAGGATTCAGATAATTAATGAAGAGCAAAGGGAAATTCCTATTTTTACTAAAGACATACTTTATTTTGCTGGATGGAGTTAGTTTATATTGCAGGGAAATGTGGCATACTCAGTTTGCTCCTATAAAGCGGGGAAGATAAAATACTTTGAAGTATTACAAGCTAAGCTTTTTAGTGGGGTGTAACTCTTAAACTCCCTTGGGGGAAAAAAAAAAAAGAGAGAGGAGAGTTATGGCAATTTAGAATGTTTCTTATGAGTTCTGGTTGATATTGCAAAACTGATGGTGCTGTGAATGGGTGTTCAAAGCTGCCATCTGATCGTGGGGCTGCATACTATGTAGGATCATTGCATCTCCACATTTTCATTTTTGATGGAGGTTCTGAAATTGAGGGACTTTGGCCTGAAAACACATTAATTTGTACAATGAGTTCCTTGTCCAGGAGAAAGAAGAGGCATGAATAGTGCCCTGGTACGTGGTGACAGAGTTTGGAGGATCAGGGACTGTGAGGAAATCAGCCAGGTGAATCACAAACAAGCATCAATTTGCAGCCTAGGCACCTTTCCAGAATAGAATAAAGTAGAATAGCATAGAATAGAATAGAACTATTTCAGCTGGAAGGGATCTACATTGATCATCTAATTCTTTCTCACAGGAGAGCCAGAGGTGATCACCTGTCCCCCCCCTGCAGAACAGGAGTGGATGAAGAGCTGCATCAGGCAAGTTTTGCTCAATGTCCCATCGTTTAGAAAGGCCTCAGAAAAAATGCAAAACTGTGAGAAGGATAGAATACTTTCCCAGAATACTTTGAGCTCCAGAAGTAACCTGTGTTGCCTCAGGGCAATTCCCTCTGGAAATCTGCTGTGGTCTGATGCATCTTGGGCATGTACATAAGCTGCTGTTATTTTTTATTTAAGTATTCAGACTGCCTATGTCCTCACTGTGTAAAGTCATGGTCCCTGACCCATGGCAAGTTATTTTCATGGCCTCTGACATTGCTTGCAGAGACAGGAAGTAAAGAAGAGAATTCTGAAATTTGCAAAGTATTTCACAGGGAAACTCGTAGGGGAAGGAGGTGCCTGCAGCATATTATGTGGTCAGCACAAAATGTGTTACTCAAGAGCTGTAGGAGGCTGAAAAGAGACCTGGTCAGCAGTATCTGCCACAACTAGGCATAAACATGTTTCCAAACTTCCTCAGAGCTGCTCAGTTTGTTTTTTCACCAGCCTACCAGCCTGCAGAGATGACTTGAAGTAGAGCTTCAGCAAGGGATTTCCTCAGGCTTCTGAGTGGTCCATGAGGTCAGTGCCAGTGCTGGCAATATGGTCCTTGGCTGGCAATCTGCAGACAGCTACCAGGATGTTCACAAAGTAATTAAAAGAGCAGGGCAGAGTTACAGCTACTCAGACCAAGGAAATGTGCTCCTCACTGTGCGGGGGTGTAATCATAGCTGCCAGTGAGGTAGTGAAGTGGGAGAATATTTCATTGTCTGTCCATTCAGGTAATGGGAAGGTAGTAGAAAGCATTAAAATGTTTCCAGAGCACTTAGACAAAGATTTGCACGTAGTGATCAAAGCAGTCTTCTTCAAGGTGCTATCAAGTACATCATCTTTGGAGGAGCACAGTGGCATTTCTACCAAGCAGATTTCTGCCCTGCGCTGCTTTGGCTGTGTCTGAGCAGTGAATTAGACATTGTGCATAGTCTCATAAGCTGCAGTTTCTTGCTCATATGAGGATTTTTTTTTTAAATGAAGATTTGGGAAAAGTTGAGTGTTATTAAATTTCAGGGTGCACTGGGTTTTATCAAGGTTTAAAATATTTATCAAGCCACAGCCCATCAATAATCACGGCAGGCAGTGCTGTGGACTTAGCTCAGTTTCAGATAATAGCAATGTTGCCACCATATTAACTTGGAAGATAGATGGGAAAGAGAATATGATTAATCATTGTTAGCCTTGCTTGGCTGATGTGTTTGCCTTTTAGGTAATGTATATGCATGATTTTTTTGAATGCACAAATATCTATTATGCATGTACTGCCACACAATTTCTTTCAGATTCAGTTAAATAGAGTGAATCGTTTTGAGAGGAGTCAGGCAGTTTGAATACTTTGCATTGCCGTCACAGACGAGCAAAACTCAGCAGTATCCCCACACATCATGTGCATGCAATTTTTAGCAGCATTCATTTCTACCATCAAAAGTACATGATAGGCATTTCAAATCACTGACATATTACCAATATTCCTTGTACTTTTCCTTGTGTCTAATCCCATAACTTTTTCAGGGAAGTGAATGTGGAAGGAAGGCAAGGCTTGTATTTTGTGATACCTTGATTCTTCAGGATAAATACTATTGTTCTGATAAATATCTACACAATTGTTGTGGTTTAACTCCAGCTGGCAACTAAGCTCCATACAGCCACTGGCTCTCTCCCCTCTCTGTGGGATGGGGAGAAAATCAGAAGGGTAAAAGTGAGACAACTCCTGAGCTGAGATGAATATGGAAAGCAAAATTCTTGCACACAAGCTAAACAAAACAAGGAATGCATTCACCACTTCCCATGGGTAGGCAGGTGTTCAGCCATCCCCAGGAGACCCGGGCTCCATCACATGTACGGGTGACTTGGGAAGAGAAGTGCCAACACTCTGAGCGTCCCCCCTTCATCCTTCTTTGCCCTCATGCTGAGCATGATTTCATTTGGGATATCCCTGGGGTCACCTGTCCCAGCTGTGTCCCCTCCCAAGTCCTTGTGCAGCCCCAGCCCACTCTGTGGTGGGGTGAGGAGCTGAAAGGGCCTTGGCTCTGTGCAAGCCCTGCTTAGCAATAACAAACATCCCCCTCTATTACATCAACACAAACCCAAAAGATAGCTCCATACAGCCACTGTGAAGAAAATTAACACTACCCAGACAAAACCAGCACAACAACCAATGGCAAAAAACCAGAAAGCTTCTTCTTCATGCTTGCAACAGACTAGTAATGAATTCAAACTTGCACGATTATCCGTTTCTTTTGGAGTCCTAACATTACCCTTGGCAGGGTAGATAAATAAATATGTATTTGAAAATAAAGGTTTTCATGGGGCTGCAGCATATGAAAGTTTTGAAGACAAGAAAATTTTGTAGAGGTGAAAGATGTGAAAAGCTGCTTCGGGCATTGTGGCTTCCACTTATACAGCCTAGAGATTCTTTTCCAGCTGTATGGATTTGATGTGTATCTTCTCTTTTGAATGTGATTGTAGGCAAACTGGCTCTGATCTTTATATTACCAGTTAACAAAAGCCTTTGAACAGTTCCAAGGTGCTGTGTAGCTGATCATCCAGCCTCCTGGTGGAAAGATAAAAAGAGTTTGATGAGGCTTATCAGAGTTCTGTTTCAGATGCCTAAAACCTTACTCTACTCCCACAGGTCAAAATTTTAGAAAAAAAAAATTTGATGCAACATTGTCTTGTTTAGAGGGAAAAGGAGCATATGTTTCAAGACAATCTCATAGGAAGATTTGGACTCATCTAGGCAAATGAAAGCTTGAATCACTGAAGCTGCCATTTTCTTGGATTAAATTTCATTTTCTATTGGAACATCCAGGTTTTTAGATTTTGTTTATTGGATGAAATAGTGGCATTTTCTATTAAAAAAAATTCAGAAAAATTAATTTTATTGGAAACTCAGGTTTAGGCTGTTCAGAGACTAATTTTTTTATCAGATACATCTGAGCCTTACATTTGTATTAATCCCTCATGCCCAAACCAATCTTTGTAAAGTGGGCCCAGCCTTTGACTTTCTCAGGTACAGCCATATCACCAGCTCCTGCAGTCACAGCAGTGAGACTGAACATATGAACACTAGAGACAGCTATGTTCTCTCATTTTCTGTCTAAGAGCACTCCACTTCCTTGGCAATGACCCTAAGGCTGTGAACCTTATTGCTGCCTTCCTGAACTTCAGCTGGGATACTTGTGAGCAGAACCACATCGTAACCAGCGAGACAGGAACTCAGAAACGCTGAGCTCTTTCATCAGCCCGCAATCTTTATTGCAATCCAACAGTTTCTCCCCACCCAGGTTATAAAACTGCTTCCTAATCCTCTCTTCCAAGAGATGGAGAATTAAATATTGTCTGGAGTTCCTGACAAGATCAGTTATGATTTTTAATATCCTTCTTCTGCTAAATTTCCACTTTCTGGGTGGAGGTGTGAAGAGTGTAGATTCTTGTGTAAGTGTATATGCATGTTACAATTCTTCAGGCTGTAGAGCTGTATGTCTCCATATGTGCTTATCTTCCCCTGATGTTAATGGAAAATATGTGGAAGTGTCCTTGTGGAAGAATGTTTTAGAGAAGGGAATATTGTGCTAGGCGGGGTCATCCTGTTAACACTTTTATTGCATTTCTAGAAGAAACCTTTCTTACTGTGAGAAACAATGAGGAAGATCAACTTGCTTGATGACCTAATCCAAAACCAGTTACAGACTGCAGAGTCACTGGACGGGACCAGAAATACCTCAGCTTTCTAAATCCATGGGACCCATTTGTTTTACTCACACTATTTAACATAGCTAATCTTAAAAGAGAGCATCCACAGCAGAGCTCAACATCATGCTCTGGATCTGGTTAGTGACATCCGTAGACATGGTGATAGATCCCCCCATCCTTAAAAATCAGTGATTGTATTAAAGAGATTCATCCAGTGGCAGGGACTTAAATTTCAGGTTCACTGCTGCAATTTAATATTGACAGTAAATCCATTTTCTTCCATTTGCTGTTTTTTTTTAATTGCAATTCATTATTTAATTCAACCAGTAGCAAATACCATACAGAAAAACAAAATATATTTCTGTCACAGTTTCTTGCACTGAGTGTATAGTTTTTACTACCATTGGTGCTTGAAAATTTTCCATTTTGGGCCAGTATCATTTCTCTAGGTTAAAGTTAAAAAGATTGTTTAGGATCTGGAGACAAAAAAAAGGAGACACAGGATATCAGGGAGTTGTATCATCAGGAAGCTGTGAAATAGAACAGGTTTTTGTGAACACTCAATGGTCAATATGAAATAATAGAACTTCAGATGTGGTTTTAAAGAGATGAAAATCTTTAAACTAAGCAGTTAAAAGAATGTGAGCTAGGAGAACACTTACTTCTTAACTGTATTGTCAGCAAAAACACAATTTTCTGTAGTCATTTGAAATTACAGGCAATTATAATTACATGCCAGAGAGAACTGAAGGCTGGCTGGCTCAGCAGCAGCATCACTGTAGTGGTGGAGCTCTGACAGCAGGAAAATGCATCATGATGGAGTACCTGAAGCTCTTCAGGGAACGGAGGCAGAACCAGAGGGATTCTCCCCACATGCTGCTGCCAGTACAGGCTGTGGGGTGGGCAAGCTTTGCAGGCAGAAAAACAGCAGCTTTATCTCATCACACCAGTGTGAGGCTGGCGCTGCTCATCATCCCTGCTTCCTCACAAGCATATGGAGCTCAGCAGGTAGGTTGTGAAGCACTGTGGTGGTCTTTGATTAACCTGTGCCATGTGCAGTGCCTGAAGGACAGACTTTGGCATCAGGACATACACTGTAACTTTCACTCAGATAAGATTCCATCCTGTCTCTTGTCTTTGGCGATCTACATCCACTTCTACCTCACTTCATACTCCACTTCTACTGCTATCACAGTGTGGGAGAGACCAGCAGTACATATGGCTTTCATGTACACAACATGCATCAGACTTGGCCGCTTACCTACTCCCCATCAGGGTCTGGCACTGGCTTCCAAAGGCTCATCAGCTGGGATCCTGACTCTGGTAATGACCCTGGCTTTGGTTAGCTTTTTACCCCAGAATAGGGTGGGAGTTGCTTTATGCTGAAGTCTTGTATTGTGGGGAGCAGCAACCATTTGGGGAACCATAGCTCTTCTCCTTCACCCTACAAAGCCACCCAAGCCCTGGTAGATCTGTCCCTCACTTGGTCATGTCACCTGTGCATTCAAAACAATGTATTCCTTGTGCATTGTTTACTCTTTAACTCCTGTTCACATTCAGAACCTCTTTTGTTTCATTTCTTCTTTGTCCTAATTCATACACTTTTGTTAGTCACTTCTGCTTTCCTTTTCACTTCTTATACTGTGGATCCCTTTTCCTCATATCAACCACCTTTTTAATTGTAGCTTTTCCTTCTTTCTGTACTTTTTCTTTTCTTATTTTGAATGAATATTTATCTTAATTAAATCACCAGGAGGCATATTTAGAACCCCCAGGGTTCACTTTGAACTATGAAAAGGAAAGCTTACTCTGTGCTATAAACAAAATGTTAATTTGATTTAATTGAAGGAAATGCTCTGCCTCTGATAGACCTGTTCCTGAAATGCTCTGCCTACGACAGACTTGTTTCTGAATAATTAATAATTTCAGCCAGAAAAAGTAAACATTATAGCCCTGAATTTTGCTTCTGGTCCTACCAGTGTCAGCCTGGAGCAGATCTGTGGATATGAGCTGAACTGATCTCATTTGATACTGGTTCAGCCAAAAGTAATCTCTGGGCTGAAAGCACCATGGGAAAAGTGCACTTTGGTCTGTGTTGTGTCCAAACACTTTATAGCACTTTAAGTGCTGTTCCCCACCTCTAGTGCCTTGTTTTTCAGAGGAATGGTTTCCCTCATAGCAGAAACATGGTGATAACTGGGGTGAGGAGTAGGGGTAGATGGGATTCAGGAGCCCATTGGCTGAGGGGAAAAAACTGATGGCTAGTAAGATCTCACCTGGAACAGGTGGGGAAGTGTCCCTTGGCCAGGAGAAGCCTGTGGGGAGGGAAGGGATAGGGACCTGTGCCGGTGTCTCTAATGGCTCCTTAAAGCATTGGCCTAAGATAACTCTGGCAGGTTTGCCTCCGGCTTTTGCTCCCTTCTGCTCCCCTCTGCACCTTGAAATAGGAGGAATAAATAACTTCTTCTGCTTTATCCTTCCTTCCTTTGAATGTTGAATCCTTGCTATATGGATCTTCATGATTATGATGTGGAAGAGGGGGAAAGAGTGAATAATGATGAGCGAGAGGAAGAAAATAGTCCTTGGAAGAACTGCTGTCTGAAGGGTAAGGACTCTTCCAATCTTCCTTACAACTTTATTCCCCTCTACCCTGCACCTCTTTTGGCAATTATTGATGATCTGTTCTTCTCTTTTATGAGTAGCCCTGCAAAAGAGGGACAATCACACACACTTTTACACCGCCTGCTAATCCAAAATTGAAACAAATGCTACAGAGCCAAAAATAGAGTTTGATCATTATATGTCAGTCACACACAGAGAAGGTGTACAGTACAGAGCTAGAGATAAGTGGAGTTGTCACAGATATATAACAAGTGTTATCTTGCATGATATTATTATTTAATATTTCCCACAATGCATGATAAAAAACTACTCTCCACTGGATACCAGTTTATTCAAAGGTTCATGTAATTAGTCATGTTAATAAGGGTGGCTCTTAAAGAGATATTTTCAGATTCTTGAGTGCTTATATTGAAGATGCATGACAGGCTGTTTCACTCACCCCTACAGTCCTTCCAAAAGCTTCTGCTGACAATTTCCAAGAGGCACTTGGCAAAATAGCCCTTTGGTTTAACCCATGACCAAATGTGTGGTCTTGCTCATAGTGGTGTATTTCCCATGAAGACAAGAATCCTCAGATTTAGTTTACTGTATAACATCCCAAGTTTTCTTGGCAGCAAAAGGCAAATGAGAAAAAAAAAATCTTTGAAGTAGTTTCTTAATAATTCAAAGGAATAAATTGTTTTGCCCTTGGTCCTTTCCCAAGAGTCTGGGACATAACATATTTACCAGTTCTATTTCCAGTCTATACATATTCTTATACTGTATTAGTATCCCACCCTTTCCAATAACATTTTTCATAAATTCCATGAGGATCAAACCACTCTTGGGCAGTGTCTACCCTCAAGCCATGCTTTCTGGCATAAAAATAGCATTAAAAAAAACCCCAAAGCAAGAGTCTTACAATGCAAATGTGCCAACAAAGTGAACGGCAGGTTAAAAATTACCATTAATTTTACTTATAACAAAAGTGGAAAAAATGCATAGGTTTTAGAGTGTGTGAGAAAAATTTGAGTGAAGTTGCTTGTTTCCACCAAAATAGAATTGCAGTGATAAGTTTTCAGATTTTCTATGATACAGAGTAATTTCAGGATAAGAAAGTCTTAAATATTACTCAACTCTAATAGAGGAAAAACTACTTAAGCCTATCTGTCTTTACAAGGCACTTATTTTTTCTGTACGTGAGGTGATTCTTAAAAGGGATTTGAAGAAATGTTATTAGAATCTTCTCTCCCTGGAATTAGAAAACTATGGGATCTGAAAAGAAATACCTGACTTAAAATTTTGATCACAGATTCAGAAAATCATTAGAAAAATAGATTTGCAGAATAGTGTTATTAATATTGAAATCAGTAATACCTCTAAAGAGGTATAATTCCTCTCTGCTAACAGGACTCTTAGAGAGATTTATTTTCTCCCACTGTATAATATGAGTCTCAAATCTAAAGGATGATTACTTTCACAGTGAATTTCTAAAGTGTAGCAGTCAGGAGAAAGTACCTGCTTTTATGGAAGTGCCCTTTGAAATATAAAGTCCAACCCTGCATTAATGAATCTGTGCACACTTTTGCCAGTGTATGCTACTGGTGTTTTGTAGTGTCTTAGAAGAATCATATATTTCTATTTACTTGTCAATTTTGGGTTTTCTTTATGCTGCATCCTTCTTTCTAGTTACAAAAAATACGTTCCAGAGAGGACATGTCCTTCATGCTGTGCAGCGAGCTGCTGACATGCTGATGTCTTATTACTCCTCCAGGAAAAGTACCTGAAGCCTCTAATCATTGACTTTGAGAACCCAGTGAGGTACCCAATATTGCTGCTAGCTCCCAGCAAGTTCTACAGTGTGGTGAAAAACACCCAGGAGCAGAAATCCCACCAAGAATTTAACCCCCTGGATCCCACCAAGAAGTCAACTCCCTGAATGTTCAGCACAGAAGAGCTGGCAAAGGCTTCCATGGAGCAATAAGTGCCTGTGGAGGTAGGAGTCTTCTCCTGTGAACCCTGTTGATCTGGTTTAGAAATGGGAGTTTCCCAACTCCCTGAGCCTGACTCTTCTGCTGTGCAGCTGAATGCTTGACCTGGTGCCTAGAACTGCTGCTGATCTGCACAAATCAGAGACACACATCTTGCTTCAGGTTGTGTCTCAAAACATGTCTAGAAACAGCTTTTGAATGAATGAACCTTTTTTTCCTGTGTACAGCTTTTCCCTGGAGGGAATTTCTAATGATTATTTCCAGATTTTTCTTACTCTTCACTGATTTGGGTTTTTTGGTTTGTTGTTTGGGGTTTTTTTAGGTGGCTCCCCATCCAGCCTCCTAGTTGTTTCTTTCAATAATTGTCTCCCAGATTTATGCTGCATGAATTTGCAGAATCGTCCTTCGTTCCCTTTTTAATCCTCACCTCTCTTTACCTCTCTTTTCTCTCTCTCCCTCTCTTTTTAGCTCACTGGTTCTCAGGCTGATTATCTCCTTCAAAAAACTCAGGCTTCAAATCTCTCTCCCACACCTTCCTTATCCTGTGTCAGACCATTATACATTAGATTGGTCTAGTAACCAATTGAAGCTGTTTGCATGGTTGGAAAATTAACACTGCTTTACTGTACTTGATTAAGAAGTCCCCAAACCCTTGGCTAAATCCTGACATCTGGACTTTCTCCAAAACACAGTAAATTAATTTATTTGTGTGATTGCAGTAAGAGATCCCATAACATGACAGAAAAGATGTGGGCAGGTATTGTTCATTCATGCTGGTGTTCTCCAGGTGCCTTTTTAGCTGATGATGTGCCAGATTGTCCTGCCTTTATCCTAGTTTCCCAAACCCATTTTCTGTCTTAAATTCAGCTCCACTAATGATCACCACAGTTTCAGTGCCAAGCCAGATACTGTTGGCTAGTTATTGTTAACCACAGGGTCATCTAAATATTGCTCTGAGCTACTCAACATACAGCAGAGGTTCTTCAGATCTGCTCTCATCCATGCAGGTGCAGAAGGCAGCTAACTATTACCATCTGGTCTCTGGAACTGCATTTGCAGGGGCAGCCAGAAAACAGACACCTGTTTGGAACAGGATTGCAAAATAAATCTTAGCTAAATTATGTTGCAAGAAGGGCATGAGGGAAAAAAGAAAACTGGAAGAGGAAATGGACAATGCATTCTTTACCTGCAGAAAAAACCCCAAAAAACAAAACCAAAAAAACAAGTAGGGTAAGAGGGACAAAGCTGTTGGGGTTGTAAATTACATGTACAGGGAGGAAATGGGAAATCCATTTGTAAATTTCATTCAAGGCAGATGCTGCTGTTGCACTTTCTGTCAGATCCTTTGCCAGTTTACGTTATCTATCAGGGAAGTGCTGTTTGTTCAACTCCTGCTGAACCATGGGTAAGTCTACATTGGGCTATTAGCTTTTCAGAGAGTTGTGTCTGGTTTTGTTCCTGGTTTTGGGTTCATATAATCATGGAATGGTTTGGATGGAAAGGGACCTTAAAGATCATCTAGTTCCACCCCCCCCTGCCATGGGCAGGGACACCTTCCACTAGACCAGGTTATTCAGAGGCCCTTGAATACTTCCAGGGATGGGGTACCCACATCTTGTCTGGGCAAGCTCTTCTGGTGCCTCACCACCCTCACAGTAAAGAGTTTCTTCCTAATATCTATCTAAACTTACCCTCTTTGAGTTTATCTTCTTTATCTTTATTTATCTTAGCCCTATTTGCCTGTGTAAAAAGTCCCTCTTTCCTCTTTTATAGGTCTTATTTAGCTACTGGAAGGCTGTTACAAACTGTCCCCAGCACCATCTCTTCTCCAGGCTGAACAGCCCTAGCGCTCTCAGCCTGTCCTCACAGAAGAGGTGTTTCAGCCCTCAGTTTATCTTCATGGCCCTCCTCTGGACCCACTCCAACAGGGCTTCCAATCTGCTGCCGTTGTCACTTGTGCTGAGTGACTTCTGCCACCTTTCTTCACTCTTGCAGGGACACGTTCCTTACAACTGCCAGTTGTCCTCATAACCCCACTGCTGACTTCAAGCAGCACAACAACAAAAATGTGCTTGAGCAATTAGAAACCATATTTGCCTGCGGTTTATTCCTGGTTGCTACGTGAAGGAGAACTAAAATTGCTTATAATTAGGACCCCACCATTTACTTATAATTAGGACCCCCAGCATCTTGATTGTAAGATTTATCAAGATTTAAATATTGGTAATATAGTCCTTGTTTATCAGCTTTTGTCTGCTCAGATTCTGAACACCACATAAACGTTTATTTACTTCTAAATACGTTCTCGAAACAGCAAGTTTGTGAAAGTGGAGCATGGGCTTCAGGCAAAGTATTGTTCTAATACTGGCTTAGAAACAATTTCTTCTTTCCTGCCTTTGCATTATAAATCATGCTACATCTTTGCAATTATCATTACTTCTTTGATTTCTAAAATTAAAGTGAAACTCTTGTTTCTCCAAGACATTTTGTCATTATGTTCTGTAAAGTGTATAGAGCAGATGTTTTCCTCTATCTGTGTGACCTTATCCTTGCATTTGACTTCTGCTTGTTGACATAGATTTTAATTGCAGATCCTTCTCCCAGCAAACAGTGATAAATCTTCAAAGGAATGTAACTATAGCTCTAAATTGCAATGCATGGGTGTGTGTTTAAGACCTCAGGTTAGCCACTAGCTCAGGATAGTAGGTGATTCAGGAGAGGAAGTCACTGACAGAGGAGCAAGGTTATTTTGAGCAAGTTTCCTTGCTTGTGCTGTTCCTTTGGTTTGGAAGACACAATGTTATGCAGTAATTTAGGCTTGATTTCATAAATAACAGCCTTGGCTTCCAGTCTGATTCAGTCTTCCTTTGCTTCACATTTTCCGGGCATTTCCTGCCAAGCTACATTTTTTCTTCCTTAGCAGATTGCTCTCTGCTATCTCCTGGTTTCTCTTACACCAAGTCCCTTTAGGCACCATATCACATCTTTTGAGCTGTACTTTCCTGTGAACTGTGGAGGAGCTGAATGGAAACTGCAGTTCAAGGAACTGGTAATTTGGCAGGACCTTGCTCATGCCATAAATCAAACTGACAGTAAATCACTAACTATTATTTGGTATGGCTAGAACTGAAATGAATACTCTATTTGGAAGAGTCCTTTTTTCTTTCCATCCTGAGAAGCCACGTGTTTCTATTTTCTGTCCAAATATGAGGACCAGCAATATTATTCCTGGGTATAGGAAATTAAAACATCTCTTTATCTGTGTTATAAATATTATTTACTTAAGCTAATGTTTTCATAATGCTTTTTTGTTGTTTCACAATCTACTAGCTACCTAGAGGGGTGTTTCAGTTAGTTCATTCTAATATATTAATCCTTCAAAAAGAGAAAAATTGGAAGAGGGGAAGTGATTATCTTTCTCATTAACAATGTAACACTGGCACCTAGCTTTTTGGGTTTTTTGTAAGACTGACTACAAAGCTGCCTGTGGTTTGATGATGATATATAAAAATTGTGTTTATGGATGTATTACTTCTATGTACCTCTAATAATGAGATGCTCTAAAGCCCACATGCAGAATTTGGTAGCTCTTAAAATACATAAAAAAATAAAACTAAACCAAAAAATTTGGGCCAAGCTTCTACATCTTGAAGGTGAAGCAGGAATGACTTAATGCCTCCTGGATTAAGAAGCCCTGTTGGGTAAGCAAATAGAGTGTGTCCATCTGTGAGAGCTAGGAAAGGAGGAAAAAGTCCAAGGTTCCTATTCAGAGTCAGTTTTCAAGCCTGCTGGCTTCCTGATGCTGTGGGTTAGGTCTGGGAGTCTGAGCCAACTGAGGTTGAAACTTGACCCTGGAAAATGAAAAGAACAAAGTGCTGTTGAGCTGCAAAACCAGGTTTGCTGTGCTGCTGAGATGTCTCTCTGTTATCAGTCTTGGACCTCAGGGAAGCTGTGTATCCAAAGAACTGTCTGGGTCGGTGGCAGCAGCAGTCTGAGTATCCAGGTCAGGAAATGAAGTAATTTCACATATTAAAGCTCTCTGAGAACGCTGGTAGCCTGCAATGGCACATCCTAAGGGATTGCCCAGAATCATGACATTTCACCAATCAAATAGCACATTAGATCAGCAGTGACTTCTGGCTTGGCACTGGCTGATAATGTCAAACAGAAAGAGGGCTGTACAGCAAGACTTGGTTCCAAGATTGGGAAATATTCAAAACCACATTTAGATTGTCACGAGCATGGTGTAGAAATGTGTTGTCTTCATGGCTGGTTGTGTGAATGTTATTTTTGGTAACCAGTATTTATCATTTATGGCATTGTGGAACATTAAGTGTGCAGATGCTACTAAGTGATAAAGTGGCAGCATTATCAGTTTGTGTTAGCTCAGCACTTAGGAAGTCAAGATCTTAACAACACTGGTGCAATGTGTTCAAGTGCTCATTTGTCCCACAAACTCTGTCAAGACACCCCTCTCTCACATCCCTGTGAGAAATGATGAAGATTTGAGTTGCACAGGTATTTGGGATATGGAGAAGTGAATATTCAGGTGCTACAAAATGAACATTGCTCCTTGTGCTCAGGAGACAATTTGAATCTACACACAAAAGCTGTATTAAAAAGAGACAGGAGAAATATTAGACTTTGCAAGGAAAGACTTACAGGCTATCTGAAATCAGGTTTTTGGCACCAGCTTAATTTCAAAGGTTGTCTTTAGTTCTATTCCAGAAACATACTTGGTAAAGTCAATTCTGTATTTCCAGCCAAGCCCAGTGGAGTCACTGGAGAATTTCTTAAGATTTCTCTTCACTCTGTGAAAAATAAATGAGTTCTGTTTGCAAAGATTGCATATACCTCAAAGTCCCTGCTGTAGAATATTAATAAATAACTATTTTTACACAGAAAGCTCTCACGTAAATTGGGCTTTTGTGAGAAAACCTTCAAGATTTGTTCTTTTGTAACTGGCTTTATATTATCCAAAATCTGGCTTCATTTGTTCCTGTTGCACAGAAATGGCAAAATGCTTGAGAGCATTGAGTCTGAGCTGTTTCACTGAGCTAAGATTCTGTGTGATGCTCCCCAGTCTACAGCAAAGCCCCTGGGATTTACTGGTGTGACATAGACTTTTCCCAGTTAACCAGTCTGCCCGTGGCAGCTGTCTTTGCCAGTAGTACCAGACCAGGTAGAGGATTACCTGTGGTGTCACCCTTGTGTTAGCAAGGGGAAGGTTTAACTGAAGTTTCTTCTGTGCACCCCTGTATTATGAGATATGAGTCAAACTTTAGGTGTTCTCTAGTTTTTCAGAGAAATGCATTTTCTGTCTCTACTAGTCATATTTATTTTTGCCTTTCTGAGCCCCAGGGTCTGTAAAGCTGGCCCAGCTTCTTTATGCAAATGTAATAAAAACATTCAAAAAATATCCCCTGAAACACAAATCACTAGGTTGCATTAGAATGGATTCTTGTACTCAAACACAATTCTCACTTAAATATAGAGACTTGGACCAACATTTACTCTGTAATAAGTTTTCTTTTTTAAAAAAGGGAATCAAATAAATTCTTTTAAGAATACCTGAATATAGACTTAACCAAGAGCCCAGAATGGTTTTAGGAGAAGAAACATCCCCTGGTTTTGAAAAATAAAATAAATTTATAGCTGTCTAAAATACACAGTGAAATATTTTGGTGTCCTTGGAAAATATGTAGCACACACTTGGGGTTTTTGGAGTGAGAGAATAAAATATTCACTTTTAGCTAACTTGAGAAAAGTCAAGCCCTTAATCCTTGTTTCCTGCTGGCAGTTCTTTGTCATGCTGTGTTATGAACGAATGCAAAATGGTGAGTCAGATTTTGTAAATGAGGGGTGAGAAAAATGGGAATTGTATTTTTAGAAAAAGAGAAAACTGAGACATAGAGACCATTTAAAACAAACCTGCTTTCAAAAATACTGGCTGTTGAAAAAATGAAGGGAGCCCAGATTCTGTATGTCAGGCCTACAAAACTGGAAGTCTGAGAGGAAGCTTTCTTATCGTGGTGTAGATCAGCCTGGAAAAAATACTTCTTGCCTCCAGAGAGCATTAAAAGTTGTTCTCTCTCATCAACGTGCATAGTTTAATTGCAGTCTGGAACAGATGTTAAAAATTATTTCATCTGAATTAGATTGTGATCTGGGATGTTTAGCTGTCCGTACTCACTGAAAAAAAAAAAAAAAAGTCTTATTTAGTTTTGTAATTTGAAAATGATTGGCACAGTTGAAAGTTATTATACATTAAGGCCATAAAGTTAGAAAAAAAAGTATGGATATAAATAAAATTCCTAAAAATATACCTAAATAATTGACATAAGTGCAATAAATATATGGGATAAATCCATTTTTCTATATATCAGGCTGCATTTTACAATTAATGATTTTTGTTTATTAAATAGATTTTACTGATGTTTAGTGAACTGAGGCCTTTAGTCCCTGTTGCCACATCTTTCAGAATTTTAGAGGTAGTGTATCTCACTTTCTAGTATCTTGTTTTCATTGATAGATTGGGAGAGTAAAGAAAATTGCCCTTTTTTGTCTGGATGTCATGTGGTGTAGCCACAGCACCGATCTAAACTAAATAACTGAAATAACTGTTGGAAAGAAAAGCTGTTGTTGAAAAACACTGTATCACCTTAATATGTTGTGGCTTAAGGTTCTAAGCTTGGCCCTTCACCAGTTTGATACCTTCTGAAATTTTTACTGACGATTCGGATATTTTCAATATAATTTTTCTCCAAGCATGTGCAGTCTGTCATAGACAGCTTATGTGTAGCATCAAAACTAATTTGCATTAAATCTGTGTTAAAGTCAAAAGTGAGGTTTTGTTTTGTTTGGGTTTTTAAATTGAAAACATATTTTAATTTATTTTGCCTAGGTATTGACAGTATGGAGAACTCAAAAACTGTGATGCATATTGGAGAGAGCTGTGGAATGCTCCAGACTGATATAAGTCCAGCTCCATCCAAACCCCCCTGCTGAGCTCATCATGTCCCAAGCAAGTGCTGGACAACTTAACTGCTGCCTCTTGGCACCATCCATGCTGTCCCCTTGTCTTGGGGTGACTTTATGATGTGTATCCCCTATTGCCTGCTCTATGCCCAGACATGAATCCTGTGCCTTTCTGTGCCTTTAAAACTGGGCCCGAGAGAAAGAAGAAAAAAGCCAGGTGAACTTTTCAAAGCAGTTTTGTGTTCAAGGACACAGCGATTGCTGCTGCTGCTGCTGCTGTGGAGTGGAGGCAAGCACCTTCCTACTTTTCCCGGCTCTTGGCTCCTTTTCTTGGAAGAGATGGAGAGTTAAAATCCTTTGCTTCTCTGTGACGTTGGTTTCTTCTTCTTCTCTTCTGTTCAACAACACCAGAACACACCGGGAGACCTCACACCTAGGCCTGGAGGGTTCCCCCCCACAGAAGTCCAGCTTTGGAGAGGAGAAACTCACGCTCACACAGGACTCTGCGATCCGCCTAGGTTCTCTCCACAGCGAGAAGTTTTATTATTTAGCATTATTCTTTTCCCATTGTGCATTGTGTTTGTTAAATAAATAGGGTTTTTTCCCATTTTTCACTCTCCTCCAAAGAATTTTGTCCCGAACCTGGTGGAGGAGTGGTGGCTTTAACCTGCCTTCTTTGGAGCAGATGTTCCTCCCAGAGTGTTTCCCTTAATCTGTCTCAAACCAGGACACCCCTACAAGAGCAGCTTGCCTTAAGCTAGGAAAGGCACTGATTTACATGGATACATTTTGCTTTAGACGCTCAGCTTTGGGCTGCCTTTTTAAGTCACAGACAGGTGATTTAAAACCATGAACACCTTCAAATAGCTACATAATGCCCCTAGAACTGTGTACAATCTGATTTACACTGCTTATTAAACCGACATTATTCACCACTTTTTTCCTCATATTCCTGCTTTTCAGAAATCCGTGCAGTGCATGAATCAAACTCCTAAGATTAAATTTAACTTTTGAATTTGTGTGCACTCTCATACCTCTTGTTTTTACTTCTTGACCCTAAGAAGACTTTGTATACTATTTCTTAGTGAGCTGAAACAATCCTTAAAAGGGTTGGGTAGTGGGAATCTTGCAAGACAAAGTGGAGAATTGCCCAGACAATCACTGCAGGAGAGGTGTGGATTGTTGCTACTGTTGGAGCCTTTGCTTCCAGTTATTTGGTTTGTGTTTATTTATGATGCATGAATTATACAACATGAGCAGGCTCTTTCAATTACTTAATAAAATACAAATATGTAAATACAGGTACCATCCCCAACACACTGCTTTCAATTCTTATCTACTGCAGCACATTTCCTGGATTTTACTCATTCCAGCTCTGCTGGTAGTAAAATATTTGATAAAGAAAACAGGAAATAATTATTCATTTCAATAATTCATGGAAAATGAACAGAAACTATGATGTCTGTGACACATGAGAGCACACATCTCAAACTGGGGTATTAGTATTCAGTGTTGGGACTGTAGCCCTGGAACATATGCTTAAAACATTTCTAAGCCCCTTCGGAATGCCATTTCAATAGAAATTCAGTAATCTGTTGAAATAAGTCATAACAGAAAATTATGATATAATTGGAGCTCTTTAATTGCCGGTTATGTCCTTTGGTTGATCCCCTGAAACAATGTTATTAGTATTTAATGTAAAATTTCTGCAGTAAAAAAGGTGAATTTATGGAGTGAAAGGACAATCTTCCATTTCATGAAATATAACTGGCAGATGGAAACATGAAATAAAGTGCCTCCTGCCAGCTTTTACTATACCTGCTCATAAACTTTCCTGTCTTGAGACACTAGAAGGAGTTTCTTTGGGACAATTAGCATTTACTGAAGGATCTGCTCTTCCTCCACCTTCACAACAGTGCAGCTTTTTTATAATTTTTAATATATTATCCAGCACTTCAGTGAAATGGGTGGTTGAGTGGAATTGTGTAGCTCCCATTGTTAACACGAGAACATGCCAAAGCATGACAGAGGCTGCTGTGGAGTTTAGGTCCCTTAAAGGATAATATTTTATACAGAATTTAGGACTACAAAGGGTTTACTGCTGCCTGAGTGGAGCCTGTATACCCCAGCTTGTTTGACTGACTCTTTCCCCAGAATTTTAAATCTATGTTGTTGTGGTTTAACTGCAGCCAGCAACTAAGCCCCTGACACCCACTTGCTCAGCTCCCCACCCACCCCCCAGTGGGATATGGAGGAGAATCAGAAAGAGGTTAAAGCCCTGGACTGAGAAAAGAACAGCTTAATTTTTGAAATAAAGGTGGTAATAATAAAAATAATGATTTATTGACTTAGGATAAGCACATTTAGCAACAACTTAAACCATCAGTGTGGTATCAACATCATTCTCATACCAAACCCAAAACCACAACACTATACCAACTACTAGGAAGAAAACTACCTCTATCTCAGCTGAAATCAGGCCATGTGCCCCATCACCAGGCTGAGGCCTCTTCATCTTGGTCCTATTTATGGAGTTTTGAAAGGGTGGACTGCAGTTCCTACAGAAAAGTGTGGTTGTGCTACAAAAAAGATATTTTCCAAACACAGCAGATTTCAGAGCCATGTCATTTACAGCAATTTCTTTATAATACCATGCTTTTAATATCATGCTTTTATCTTGGATTTTGCACTACTGCCTTTTCTCTCAGCACCCCAGTCATAAATTTATTGTATTGGCAGGAAATCTAGTTCTGTGAGCAAGTGAGCTGCAGATGAATAGATACAGGTTTTTTCCTCCAAACAGGAAACCTTTTTCTCCTCCTCCACTCCATAATACACTTCTCCAGGGACAACAGCAGGTTGCATTCAGTCCCAGATCCTAAAAGCTTTTCTCTGCAGAAAAATATTTTACAGTTTGAACGTCTATTGTCTTAGAAGGATGGAAAAACAAGTCTTAAACTGCCACATTTTCACCTCTTGGAAGCACCTGCAGAGCTGAAGTGTTGGTCTCCAATGTTGTACTGCTCAGCAGTGGTTCGTAAGTGGCTGGTTGCCTCAAGAGGACCATAAGATTTCCTTTGTGCCAGGCCCAGTTACATGACTGGTTCTAGCCCCAGGAAGCCACTGCTGTACACATGTGAATGCTACTTTGAGTTCAGCTGTTACCTTTAGCAAATGGTCACTTCCCACAGAACCAGACCGATGCCATTTTCATGACGGCCAGAGGCTCCTGTGCTGTCCCTCCTCATCAGCAAAGGTTTGTAAGAAAGGGTCACAATGTGATTTCAATGGATTTGACAATATTTCAAAGGGGCTGTTTGAATATTTACATGTGGAAGGGTTTCAGTAATAAATACAGACTTGCAGAAAATGTAGTGGGAATGTTTTCGTAAATTTTAACACTATTCCTTTGGTTTCTTCTGAGTGGCACTGTTAAAATGTTCAAGGGTTCAGTCTGAGTGTACAATCTTTAAAAACCAGTCTTCTGTAGGTATTTTGGCTGCATATCACCTGATACATTATATAAAAGTTAGTGGAGGTTGGTTGGCTTTCATTGCTATAATATTGGAATGGCTAATACAACTTGAATATTTTTTTTATCATCTCATTAAAACTCAACATTCCAGAGTGTCCTTATATTTTTTTTTTGGTAATTCAGGAGTAAAGGATATATTGTCTAATAAAATTTTTAATTTGCTGTGCTTTTGTATTAAGATATGAAATAAAGGTACAACACCATTAGTGGATGTATTTATTGAGACTATATAAAATCTATGAAAAACAACAAGGGTTTTAAAATCCCACAAAACCCCATTATGCCTTTCTCACAAGACTGAGCATCAGATGTTGTGAGGTCTGCTTTACAGCACTCCCCAAAACACCTTACAGCCATCAGAGAGCAGCTGCTGCCTGGCTGAAGCCCCCGTGCACTCCAGCTGCCCCCACCAAGCCCTCTGCACTCACTCGCTTTGCAAATCACTTTGCCTTTTCCACCACGGGGTTTTTAAGGCAGACGTAGAGCAGAGAAGGTCAGGAAGAAGAAGCTCTCTAGACTGAACGCTGGTGGGAATTTGTAGTATAAGAGGGACCTCAGAAACCGCAGGCACAAATCCTCCTGAGAGGAGTGCCCACTTAACTGCCTAGCACAGTGAGAGGGCACGACAAGCAGAAAATCCAAGCCTGGTTTCCAGTCCGTGCAGCAACTTAGCAGAAGTGTCTCTGTTGAATATGTAAGAGGGTTTAAGACCTTTAGACTCCTTGGCCATACTTGATTGCCAAATTTTGCATATTTATAGTAACTAGGAATCAGTGCATGTCTTGAACACTTTGTACTGTATGCGGTTATGTTTATTTTTAAAGCATGGTGTGAGGAGGGAATGTTTCAACATGAGTGTTGCACTTTAGTTAATAATTGACATGTTTAACATGCATTTTCTATGGCAACTGAGAGCATTCAGTTATATATATATATATTGACCTTGATTTCAGAGATTACCTCCTCCCCATGTGCAATCACTTATTTCCTTCCCATTTCTATGAAGTGCTGCTTTTATTGTGTTTAGTGAATGTTTGAGAAGCTGGACTGTAACCAGACAATCAAAGGGACAACAAACCACAGCGTTTGGGCAGAAGAAGGTGGCCACAGATAATGGCAGTACCAAGGACTTGTAAGTTTAAGTTGGCCCTTGCCATCTCAGAAAGTGAGATCAGACAGCTGATACAAAGATAATGAGGTGGGTCAATTGTGTGCAGGAATTCCTTAGGACAATAAGGAAGTTAACATGAGAAATTAGAGGCTACAAATTCTTAAATTTATTATTAAAATAAAATCCATGGGGAAACCTGGCAAGTGTTTTTGTTACAGTCAGGCATACTCCTTGCAGTAGGTTTGCCTCCATTCCTTCCAGAAAATAATCATTCAGTAGGTTAGGTTGTTTCTTTTTTTTTTTTTTTTTCCTTTAATCTCACTTTTGTTCGTTTTTTGTTTTTTTTTAATATTGCATGTTACTGTTTTATGTTGATAAACACAGATACCATCACTGAGTTCATATTAAGTAGGATGGGAAAATGACATCCACAACTCCTGGACTGCTTTTTGGGATGAGATCAAAGTGTTGTTAACCTCCCAGACTCACTGTAGGGCTCATAAAATGAATGTGGTAGTGCATATATCTGTACATATAGATATGCATACATGCACCACACACACACACACACACGTATTTTTATGACGCTTTTATCCTCCAGCTAAAGTGTAATCTTTTCTTTTGCTCAAATTTTGGTTGATTTCATACTTTCTCTACATCTAAGTCCTGTTTGACTCAGTTTAAAACTCCTATAAGCTGTTTATAGTCTCAAGGGAAAAAGAGAAGTTAAAGAAAATATACTGTGAACCTGAAAGACACTCAGCAATTGCCTGAATTCTGGCTTTTAAGAAATGGAAATGCAAGCATGCAAAGCATCTGTGCCATGTGCATTCCTCCCATAACCATGAATATCCTCCAAACCAGAGCTGTACAAGAGTGTCTCAGAAACTACTCCCTTGCCCTCCTCCGCACCCAGCCAGGTATTTCCCTCTTGAAAACGTTTTCCTCCCTTCTGTCCTCCAACTCTTATTCCTTCTTAATCTTTTGATCTCCCTTAAGCAGAGTGACATGATTTGTTGTTAAAGTGCTGCCCCTGTCAGGATGGTCACTGGGGGCCCTCAGGTGTTTGTCGGAAGGAAGGAAGAACAGCAGCCCTGGGGCAAGAGGTGACGTGTCTACTCTTGTTTCTGCTGGGTTCCTGCTGGGAAAAGCAGTGGGGTGAAGTGGTTTTATAGAGAAAACTCCTAGGATTCTACTGACAGCTCAGGCTTTTGTGAATCTCTCTCTCTGGTATATAACTTTTGACCAAAATCAGAATTAAAGGATATACTCATGTGCCATTCTGAGAGTCAGGTTTTATGATGCCAGGCACAGCTCATACCTTTCCATTTTTCTGTCTAAGTGGAGATGGCATAGTGATATAACCCATATCCTGTCACCCTGGGATGGGCTGTACTTTGTTTAGAAAGGAATTTTTGTGCCTGACATGAAACTGTCTATTTCTTCCAGTCTGTGAGCTGTTACCAGCATCTTCAATGCAAGCAAGGCAAATCTGATTGAAGTTTAAGAAAAAAATTAAATAGCAGCAGAAGTAAAATAATTGTAGAACACCAGTCAGTTTACTTCAACTAGCAAGGCAAAAGAAAACTCTGCTCTGGCGTGCTATGCCATTTGCTGCTGAGATGATGTTTCTTATGATGATCTTGAGGGAAGTCAAGTTAATGCCACTCAATAATACCTAAGAAATACTGTTTGAATGGATATATTGTGAAAAGCAGCACTCCTGAATCAGCTGGTGTCCTGCATGCATTTACACAGATGAGATATATTGATCTTAGTGTTGAATTTGGGGAAGATTTCCATAGCTAACTGCCAGATGATTGATGCTTCATTTTTGTTCTTGAAATACCACTGGAAAAGCCACAGATTAAGAGCTAAAACTGTAACCATACAAACAGAGGATATATGAGGTAATACAATTGGATTTTTTTCTTACTTTTTTCAAAGAAATAGTAACCTGAAAAGGCAAGTTTCTACTTGTTCTTCTGAAACAACGTACTGAATGACTTCTTGTTCCCGATTCATATGGAGGACTTAACATTCAAAATATGTTGATTGGTTTTTTTGCTTTGTGTGTCTGCACTGCTATATACAGGGGCCTTTGTGACTCTGATTTGCTCAGGTACTAATTTGGTGCTGAATGAATTCCATTCTGAACAGAGACTACAATACAAAGTAAAATAGATTTCTGAAGGCATTTTTTGCACAGAATATGATTAAGAAGCAATCAAGCACTGGAAACCCACTCAGTCCCCTACCTTGTTACCAGGTAGCTGGGTCATGCTGTAGGGGATGGATTTAAAGCAATTCATTATTTTACAGAAAGATAAGCTTGAAGCTGTGTGTGCATGTGGATAGTTCCCTTTCCCCAATAGCTTCCTGCAGTTTATTAAAGCCATACAGTATAAAAGGACAAAAAGAACTGATTTTTTTTTTTTCGTTCATTAGAGGAGAGCTTTGCATTTTGAGACTTCAGCAGTTAATCAGTTTCCTTCAGTTTTTCTCATGGCATCTTTTGGAAACTCACATATTTTGAGAGTTTATTTGCTTTTCTAGATATACAATTTACACTCTGGTAACATGCAGTAGACAGCAATTCTTGAGTCTAGACAGTGACAGTAGAAGATTTGATGGTCCAGCCAGTTCCTACTCAGTTTCTGGGTTTTTTTCAGTTAACTTTGAGTGGGTTGGATCAGAACTTTCAAATTCTAGTGTTGTAAAATTTTTTTATATCCTGCATTCTTCATTACAAAAAATTAATAGGCCTGGAGTAATTCTGAAACTACTGTGTTAGGATTATGGGTGCCAATAACTTGTACTGTGCTATGAAAGGGAAGCTCATGATAAGCATCAAGGAAACTTGTTGCCTGGGGTAAATTTCCAGAGGATAAACTGGAGTTGACTAGTACCTTCCATTCCAGCAATGCATCTTTATAAAGGCAAGTTGAAATAGGCCATCACCTTTATTAGAAAGTCCCTTCCCAGAAAGGGTGTTATTCCTCTGTGTAACAGGGTGCCATGCATCAGACAACAAAGGATCTGCTGCTGCCCTCTCAGATCCTCTGCTTCATGTAGGCTGGCACTAGTAATGGTATTGGCTGGATAATTTCAGGTAGATTACCAAACAATAACTTGGGATTTTACTTGGATAATTCAATCACCTATGGATAAGATTCCCTTTCCATTGCAAAGCTCTGATATCCATGTCTGCTTCTCAGACTTTGCAGTGGAAAATTAATTTTATTCATAGATGGAGAAACAGGCACTGGTAGCAGACGTAAAACTCAGAAGAGTATGATGGTATGTCATGTATCAGAGCAGGCCACTGCTTTTAATGGGAGTGCCAAGGTCCTTGTAAGGACAGGCATTCCAGTTTATCCTCTGTCCAGTCTTCATCACTGCTGTCTGATTTATCAATACCATAGGAAAACAAGGTGCTACAGAAAAATCCAGGGGGTGCTTTCCTCTGAGGTGAAATAATGGAAATGGCAAAATCATAGGGCAACTAATTTTGGTTTGCTAATAAGCACTGAATACTGTGCTGGGGAAAATATCACGTGGTCTCTGCCTCCTTTTTCTGAGTTTGTGGACAAAACCACATTAACCTGAAAAGTTCTTCCTTTGAAAAAAACATGTATTTATTGCTGATAGTTTCATATATCAAATTAGCTGCAATAGAGATGTTTCCACAGAGAACAAAAGTATTATTTGGAGGTGTTTGTTTTCATTGCCTTTCAGGGATTTGTTCTGTGCCATGGATGATAAATAGACTCCTGTGTTTACAGTCATACAAACTGCATCAGCCTCTACGTGCTGCCTGTTCTCACAGGCATTGTTTTATCTCTTAGCCTCCTTTTCAGTGGGTCTGGAAGACTTCAAGAGGTGTGTGGGGGGCTGCAGAGATGAGCAGCTTTGTCTGTACAGTCCCTGTGGTGCTGCAGAGCACTGGCACTGCAGATCCTTGTTTTATGTGAAAGAGGATGGATGCACTGGAGGAAAGGACACGGTGTGCTGACCGGGGTGGCAGGAGGTCAGACTCACTGGGTAGGATAACAAGAGGCTTTTGGGGGCTGAAGCTATTTCTAAATATGAGCCAAAGAGCTCATGTGTCCTCCCTTTCTCAAGTGCTAACACACATTTCTTTAATGGCTGTTGCTAGGGCTTTAGCTTTCTGAAAGGGAGTTAGAAGACACAGCTTAGCCAAAATGTGACTGACAGCCAGAGCTGGGGAGAGCAAAATGTCCCCATGAAAGGAATATGGTCCAGCACTTTACACTCATGATAAATTTAGAAATTGCTGGCAAAATTACCCTGCTGGCAAAGAAATTGGTAGATAGTAAGTACCAGTAAGCTCTGATTTGATCCCTTTACCCATACCTCACCTTTTACAAGGTCAAGAGACTTTGATTTACTTAGTTTGCGGTTATTCTGGTGGTTGTTCTCTGTCGTCCTTTTATCCAAGTCTTAGCAGAACAGATGGTCTTCAAATCCTTTTCTGCCTGGACTCCACTTTGACCTTCTGTGCCAGCAATGGACACTGTGCCCCAGAGCTGTCCTGTGGAAAACACCCATGGAGGCCTGGGGTGGGGGCAGAGCAAGGGCATAGCTCAGAACCGTGCTGGTGAGTCCTCTCCTCACTAACATTAGCCTCCTTTAGGGAACACCCTTTTCCAGATAGCACAAAGTATTTTTGATTATACATCTCTCCTTCCTAAAAGAAGAAACTTAAATATATGAATTTGCAATTAAAATCAAAGCCTGCTTGCCATTCCTGAGGAGGGCTTTGTTGGAACCATGTCTTCTGCTGTCCATTGTGCAGGACCAGGAGCAGTCACACTGAAATCCCAAGTGGAGCCTGTCTGAAAGCTGAGAATCCACCTCCTTTTCCCACTAGAATAACTGCTATCAAAACTTATTCAGAAATCTATTCTTCTATTGTTTCCCCCAATAATTTAAATGTTAATTACTTAATCATTGAAGAGACTTTTTTTGTTCTCTTCTATAATATAGTTATTATTTAGAAATCTAGGAATTAATTGTCGTAGGAACAGACTTTTTCTCTGCAAGGGAAAGTAGAAGTTTCATTTGTCACCCTTACTATAAGATTTCCTTGCTTTCCAGTGCTGCAGCTGATGCCTTAGGTTTTAACTTTTATATTTTTCAAATTCTGTACTGCTTGGTGTGTAACTCTGAAGTTTCTCGTAGCCTGTTAATTTCTGCTCTCTCGTGCTAGGTAGACATAACAAAGCCTCTCCAGGCCTGCTCTTCAAGGACACCCAGACCATCCTAGGCCCAAAAAGTATAAACCAAAGAGCCTCTAAGGGGGGCAAGTGAGGGGAATTACATCATTAAACTGAAGCTTTAATTGGAGAATTAACCCTGATATGCAAATGAACCAAACCTATAAAAGTGTGAAGAACTCGTGACCTGCCATCCATCTTGGAGTACATCTTGGGGTCCATCTTGGCAAAAGCCTCTGGCTCCCCAGGGTGTACCTCTGAAGGCCTTTCAAATAAATACCTACTTTTATTCCTTTACTCCTGTCTAGTCTCTGTTTCTAGGAGGCCTCTTAAGGCATCACAGCTGTCACAAAACTCATGTCTGTTTTCTTAGAATGACATCCGCTTGGAACCCAGTACAACTGTGGTTGTCATTTCTCTACCCACCCAGAGACACCTGGGGTACAAATTTCCCTTCAAGCATTTAATCCTCAAGGTAATACGCAACCACCATGCAAAATGCCTCATTTTCTGTAGCTAACACTCTTCCCTCAGCTGTGTAAGAACATTTTCACCTTTTCTCAGCATTATAAATGCCACAGATAGGGAAAGGCAGTAGCTGGAAACATGAGCAGAGGGTAAAGGCCCATGCTGTTGTCATTATTCTGACCTTTCACAGCATAGCTGCAGAAACTCCCAACTGAGATAAATGCAAAGACAATTCCACACTGTAAAGAGTCCTTTTTAACAGCAGCGAACTCAGTTTTCAGGGTCTTTGTGTTTGCCAGGTACAGAATACATTCTTGATTAATTGCTCTACTTAACTGCAGAACTCTGACCGAAGTGGAGACAGCAGTTTCATGCTCTCTGGAGGTGAGCTCTGCCCATGCTGAGCAACAGCACAACACCTAGGAAACACCTCGTGGATGGTGCTAACTTTATTTTTTTTTTTTCCTAAAACACTTCTGTACCCCTTCCCCAGTAAAATCCACGTTATTAAGATGCTTTCCTGGGCCATGGCACTGGTCAGCATAGACAGGGGTAGGAAGGGGAAGGGGAAAGTCTTGGGAAAGGCTTGGAGATCTGTCTCCCAGCCTGTCTGGGTAGGGAGACCTAATGAAAACCATCGCTATGGGACAGGAACATGCACCCTGGGGTCCTCCCAGACCCTTTCCATTCTGATTGTGTAGTGCACTCCTTGCACAGATAGGTGGGATTACCTCACCTGCAAGGTAAGGTTTCCTTGGTTTGACACTTCAAAATAACCTTTCAAGCATGAGTTTTTCATTCATCTCTTTTTTTTTTTTCTGAGTAGTTTTGTCTGTAAAAATATTGACTTAGCAAATCAAAAATCAACACCTAGATTTCTCCATAAAAATAAATCTTTAATATTGAATTTGGTATTGAGGACTCAAACCTCTGCTAATGCTGCATTTTATTACCTTTATTGATGATCAAACATTACCACACATCATGCTTTTAAAGGGGAGTTTGAGGACAATTTTAATTCATGGTTATTTATTCTTCCCTTTCTTTTTATACAGACTGTTTGTCGTTGGGTTTGGGTTTTTTTTTTTCTCTAAAGGAATGAATGCTTCTACTCTGTTGCAGCCATATCTGCCTAACAGCTACTTGCTCATAAATCTGCAGTCCAACACCGACTCATTATTTCAGAGACTGAGAAGAACAAAGTTGGTTCAATGAATTTTGTCAATACATCCTATTTCAGAGCCTGACTAAAACCCACTCCTAAAACAAGCTAAAAAGCAGCACAGCCTCGATCATTGATTTGCATTAGGGAATTTTGGCCAAATGCTTGCAGTGAGTCTGGTGTTCCCATTTGCACAGTTATTTAGGACTCTAGAAATCTCAGCCTAAAACTGTAACGGAGGGGAGAGACTGTAGTTACATCATGAGCTGGTTTCACTAGTGACTGCTCCTTGGATTGTCTAGGTAGTTCTCACTGTATCAATGTTGGCTGGAGATGGCGTTTTTTTGGGTTTTTGTTAGTGATGATGTCTGCTGTGCAAGGCCTTTTTTCTTTAGCCATAAAAGGGTAAAAAGTGGAATTTCATCTTCTTGAGTGTATTTGAATACAGAAAGGAGTGTCCCTGTATCAGGCACATATTTACTGCCCCTTCTCTTGCCTATAGTAACACTAAAATAGTATTTGGGGGGAAAAATCCATTAAGGTCTCACTTCAACACTATGAGCTTTTTATTTACTATCTGTTTATGACACATGAAATTAGGAATGTGGCTTATCCTATCAAAGCTCAGAAATGTTTAATGGTACAGAAGCTCATGTTTCTAATCAAAGCAACTGCTATCTTGATTTTGGAGTAGCAAACACCTATAATGAATTGTGGATGAAAAATTTGCGTGTAAAAATCATTAATTGATTTTTTTTAATCAATATGTTTGTCGAATTTGCTACTGGAAAAAAAAAAGAAAGAAGTGAGATCTCTATCAGTGATTAAATGAGTTACTAAAAAATTCCAATTAGGAACAAAATTCATGTAATTAAATGGAAACTCTCATTAAAAAATCATCTTAGGAGTTTATTTTTTGAATAGAATTATGTCCTAAAATAATAGGACATTCAACCTCACGAAGAACACAATTTTAAGCTGGCCTCTAAGACATGAGAATTTCAGCTGAAGTGTTAATGACATATGAAACAGTTTGTGTTATTAAAACTATGACATCCGGTCCTACATTCGTGTACAGTCAAGATTTACAACACTGTTACATTAATTATGTATTTGCTATTCAGCACCAGTGAGTAGAGGGTGAACCATTTGTACAAGTTTATTTTAAAAAAAATATCTGACTGAACAATTTCTTCTGCAGCTGTACAAGTGTGAAGATGGAGAGCATGTAGTTAGAGCAAGGAGAAATAGGACTGAAGCCAGTTCAGAAGAATTTAGCTGACTTACTTATAACAAGTACACCAGCCTTACCACAGATGTCATTCTCTATAATTTATAGAGCAGTTTGCTGTTCTGTTAGGTTGAATCAGTCATAGCTAGAGAACAGACTGTAAAGTTACACGAGTGTACTGCTCTTAGCTTATAGGACTGCAAAACAAAATGATTTATGTGTGTTAACAGGGCTAAATGTCCCTCAGATACTTTCAGAAAGAGATGAAATGGCTGGGTTTGAGCTGTCAGGGCGGGCAGAATGACAGTAAGGGTTCAACATGAGGGTTTCACAATCCCTACTTTATTTAGCAAAGCAAGGAGGTTAGTTTTCAGTGGAATACCATCATAGCCTTCACCCAAAAGTTTTCTCTCTGTGTCAGTGAATCATGGCATGAACACAGGCAGTATTGCTGGTGGCTGAGCTGCAGACAGCCTCTAGCAGGAAAATGGGGTGATCCAGAAGAGCACTGATAAAGAGTTATGATGCCATTATCTGTCATGAACACCACTCAGATGGAGGTTTACAATTTATGCAAAGCCAAAGTGAAGTGGTAGGCCTGAAGGAGACCTTGAAAACTTCCACAGAATAATATCTTGTGCATTTTATATGGAAATTTTCTTCATAATTTGGAGTTTGATGTGCTGGTGAGCTGTCAGAAGGACTCTGCACAAAGATAGTTTTATTGCAAATATTCTTGCCAAGGGAACAAAAAAAGCAATCACCCCTGCATGTTTGATTTATAATTAACAGGAATAAAAATGTAATCACAAACGTAGCTGCCACATCTAGGCATGGTATAAATATTTTATGCAGTGTTTCAAAGTTGCATATAATGTGCACTGTAAAATTTGAGTATCATAGTAAATGAAGTTATTAAACCTTTAAACAAGAAATTCTGGACTCTCACAATTATGGAAACACTGGTGTGTTGAACAATGATCCTGTAAATTACAGCACGTAACAAAAAATTCTTATCTCTCTGCAGGATGTGCAGGAATATAAATGTCTTGTAAAATTGGTAAAAATAAAAAGCTGAAGGTTGAAAGGACTTTGGAGGAACTTTATGAATTCTGCTCTCAAACATATTCATAAAAGAATTCTTCTTGTTTTAAGGCATAAGCAATTCTTTAAGAGAGGATGTCACACAGGTTATTCTTAGGTCAGGTTGCAGGTTTAGGAACTTCGAATATTCTGTTTGCAGATAGCTCTTCTGCACCTCATTAATGGAAACAGAGACCTGTCCCAAAAATGCCATTATACCTGTTTGTATTTCTGTCAGTGGCATACCCGAGCAGCACCAGATACTATCGGAGGACACCTCTGCTACAAAAGCTTGGAAAGCTTCTGGGAAGCCAGGTCACTCCTTTGATGCTGGCAAGAAACCCAGAACACCACATGGCAGCCACTGCAGCAAGTCCCAGGGCTTCACTGTGCTCAGGGGAAGCACTGGGTGCTGAGCAGCCTGATTTCCAGAGGCACAAGTGGTGTGTGTCACTTCAGCCAGCACTGATGAAAGTGCCCTTCCTGCTGTGTAATCTGTGCATCTGGCAGATGGCATTTGTGATTAGTATTGATTAATGGAGAGTGTGAAAGTTATCTACCTGAGACTGAAGCAGAACAGAGCAGTCAGACATCTGCACAACCGCCCACGAGCACCACAGAGAGGATATTTTCATGTTCCTTACTGTCCCAAAAGTGATGATGTCTTGTATCATTGGCAGCTGGAGACTCTGCCTGAAAAGCTGTTGAGTGTCCATTTCTCCTCCCCTCCTTCTTCCTTCCCAGGACCAAATAGATGCTGCAAAACAGCATCATAACTTTTTATAGAGAAGATACTGTTACCAATAAGGACATGGAATTTTTATAAGCCTTGAAGACCGCTCAATTATTATTGCATATAATGCCTATACAATGTATTATTGTATGTAGAGTGTATATATAATATATTAATGCATACAGTGCAGCAAGTGGGGTTTTCTGATTAAGTTCTTGTTAATGATATTATAGGACAGGAAGAAAAAAGATTTGACATTAGAACAGGCAGGTCAAAAAAAGGTAGTCAGTGGGGGAAGATGTAGCAGAATAGAAAATAAAGTCCAATATTAGTGCATATTTTTCTTAGCTTAGAGCTGAATAATAACTTTTAACTTTCTTCCCCTCTGCCATCCCAGGATTAAATAATAAATGATTTTGTTTCACTGTAAGTATAGTTGATTTCTAATCTGAAAAACCTCCTCTTCTGCAACAGAATTTCATGTAAATATAGATAAATTCTTACAGCAGTCCTTCTGCCCTTCATAATTATTTCATGACTGCTCTGGCCAAGCTAGAAATGTCAGGGTGGGAAAGGGGGATTGTAAGTCAGAGTCTGCCTTGCAGGGTTTCTAAGTCCTGATAAAGGCTCTGTAGGATACTTGTGTTGCTAAACTGCACTGAGGCTTGTATCTTTTCCCTCTTTTGTGCAACAAACTTCAGAAGCATTACCTTGTCCTTTATACTTAGAAATATCATTATGTTATGTGATGTGATCCTCACAGTAAGAGAATTGCGGTGTATGACTGCCAAATGAGCGCAGGACAGTGTGCAGTGCTCTGCTGCAGAGGGGCCGTGGTTAGGGGATCATGCCCAACCCCACAGAGTAGGAAGGCAGGCTGGAGGCAGAACTGCAGGTGGCTGCTCTGAAGACCAGGAGAGAAGACTGCAGGTGAAGAAAAAATGGTATAATTTGTATAACAAAGATATCAAGTCAAATTTGGGATGAATTATTTATCCAGATTGAATTCCTTTTCAGGCTTTTAATGTGAGGTTAATATTCTTTCTGATGGAGTTTAGAATACCAGAGTATTATCCCCAAACACCAGAGCACTGTAAAGAACTCAGTATTTATGTGGTTTAGCTAGTCACTCTTGTATTTACTAGTAGAGATGGAGCAAAGAGGAAGGTGATGGCCTATTTTGTGTGCCATATCTGTACCCAGAAGTATGCATGTCATATGGGCTGACAACACAATCAGACACAGATCCACATCTATTTATCTCCTGTGAACACTAAATTAGATATTTTTTAGTCCAAAGATGTAAAACCATCAAGCAACCATGATAATAGAGCTCCTGAACTAAAGAAAGCTTTGAGTTCATTAGTCTGTGTGCATTCATGGAAAGCCTGTGACATTTTATCAGGAAAACATTCACAGTAAAGAGCAAAGCGCCAAAGTAACCCATATTTCAAACATTTCCGAAGGAAGTGGTTTCTGGTCTTTAAGTTGGAAAAGGACAGATTTCTGGGAACTTGGCTGTAGCAACATGCAAGAAAGATGCAACTGATTCTTTAAATACTCTGTAAAGTGTTCATGTCCCACCCACTCTTGCTGCCACAGAGTGTAATCTGAGAAGCATCATACAAAATATGATGTTGAAAATAGATGTCTGGATCTAGACCTGACCTTGAATGAGTAAAGGAAAGGAAAAAGTCTGTTTAGCACAGCAGATTGGAAAAGAAATTATATTTCTGTTCTCTAAGGAGAGTACAATCTGATAGAAGGCATCAATAAAAACATAAATAAACCTGTTTACAAGCAAACTGAGACTTACTTTACAAATTGGATTCTTAAAAGGAGCGAAAAATCAACACAACCACACCAGTTCTTGGGGTGAGCAGAAGGCCCTGGTGGAACAGTCTTGGTTCAGTCAGTAACAGAGAACAGCAGAAGAAAGTCTGCTTTCGGTAAACTCGGTCCAGTCTTTTCCATTTCACTGGAAGGTGGAAAGCCTGTGAGTTACAACACATATCTCTACATCTGAATTAATCATCCTGGTTCCTTGAGCAGTCATCAGAGAGAAATGGGCAATGAGTGACATAATGAACCTTCAATATTAAAAATTTTTAATTCTACCTGCAATTCAAATTTGCAATGCATTTCCAAAAATAGATTTTTAAAATAGTAATTTCTAATAGAAAGAGATTTTTTGTGTTACACCTAAACATATATATAGTAAGAACCCCTGCCTTTCTGGTGCCTCATTGGAAGGCAAGAACAAACAGGGTTGGGTTTTTCCTCTCTCTAATTATGTCACTTCCATTTTTGTTTCTGAAATGGATTACTGCAGAAATGCTGGCACACAAAAGATACTAAATCATTAATTTTTCCTCATATATGAAGAGTGTGCTTCATAACAGGGGCTGTGTCAAAGTTAACAGGTGGCATATTCCACTAATTGTTGTTCATAATTGTCATCTCAGGCTTGAACAGTCCCACGACCCACAGAGTGGAAAGCATAAGAAATTAAATAATCTGAAACAAGAAGTTTATGGGCTGTTGATTTGCCTTGTTTCTGTTTAATCTCTGTGTAATCCCACAAAAACTTTACTTATTGTCTCTCAGGCCCACTATCAATGTATCCATTCCTAGAGCTCTGGTTCCTCCAAAATTAAGATGCAATCCTCAGGAAATTGACGGCACACACAAAAAGAGTTTCTGCAAAGATTCAATTCCACCCCACATTCTCTGGAGAATGGCATCAATCTCAGCAGCATGTATTGCAGACAGGAAAACTGACAAAGGCTGCCCACAGAATTAAGCCCAGGGCCACTGATGCTGCATGATACCACAAATGGGTGAATGCCCAAAGTATCAAGGAGATATGATGCCCTTAGACTGTCAGAGGAGTTTAGTGAGTAGCAAGCAGTGAGCTATTAAGAATCTACCTTAAAAAAATGATAGTCTGGTTGTACCTTAAATAACATTAATGTAATGATCTACACTACTAGAAACTTGGTGTCATCAGCATTTGCAAATTGGTGGATTTTTAAGCAATGCCAGTCAATTTGTGGCTGCTTATAGAAAGCTCATGAGCTCTGCAGAAATATCAAAAGAAAACCACTGTGCACATCTTGGCGTCTGCCCAGTGTCCTCCCCTGAGGTGGCACACGTATACAACAAAGTGAATGAGGCCTCAGGTGGGTATCTCATGAGCAGAGCTTTTCTAAATGACAGCATCAATCTTAGTAACTGGTGCCAGAAGTTAGTATCTGGGGTTTTTATTACTACACTTTCACAGTTTTGCTGAGCACTCAAATACCTTAAAAGAACTAATATGGGCTTGGTCTAACCATTGCAACACTGGAACTGACAAAAGGAAAGAGCATTCAGGCAAACAAAGACTGGAAGGACTAAAAGATGGGACAGAAAAGTCAGGCTAGAGCTAGGAAAAGATGGAACCTGCATGGCCTTGCACTGCAAGCTGATGGACTTAGGTTCCCATGGATCACATCTGTGACAGTGTCTTATCTTATTCTTCTCCTTTGTGGGATGTTTTCCATTCTTACTCATTCATCCCTGCCCCTTCCTGCACAAGGATATAACACCTTCCAATCCTTTTGTGAGAGCTCAAAGGCTCCTCATGCTGGTATTGTTTCTAAATATTGCATTCTGAACTAATGGCAGCCTGGAAAGATGCTTCCTGACATCAGTACTGCATTGAAAGGTAATTCTTGCAGGAACTTGCAGTGACTTGAGTTCACCCCACACAGGCAAACTGTTTAATGGGAAAAGCCCAGTCAGAGCTTATTAAGCACTGTTTACATGGAGTTCAGGACAAATAGCACAAGTCCTGCATCTCAGTACAGAAATATGTATCACTTACGTAGACTCACCGCAGTCTGACTTTATAAATTGTTAATAAATAGTGCCAAGGTCTACCAAAATACTAAGCCGGCTTAATGATAAACTAAAAGCTTTCCAATTCCTTGCCTTGAAATAACAACTCCCATGTGTTTTATACAGTTATTACCTTTGGGGAATTTAGACTTTCATGAGTGCTCTGGCTATTTACTTTATTTGCTAATGGAGTTAGCTGGGCAGTAATGTGAGGAAAGTTGAAAGGGCAAAACTGGCATGTGTTTAGAAGTGCCTAGCAATTTGCAAAGGAAATAGTAAAAGTAAATTTTAAAAAATCCAAAGTAGTCTGTTACTTCTAATAATGCAGGGAGATACATTCCCTCTATTTTATCTGCCAGCCTTAACACAGTCACAGACAATTTTTAGCTGAGCAACCCAGTTTGCTGAGTGTAATAGTTAAAATTTCTCCTGGGGGAAGGCAGGTCTGCAAACCTGCAAAGTCACCTTGGACAGTTTGTTGTTTCCCTTGTTTATTCAGACAGTTTTCTGGTCCTGGGAAAACAGCCCCATAGACCCCACCATGGGCTCATCCGTGGAGGTAGAGGCTTGAAGGGGCCTGACCCTGTGTCCCAAGGGCTTCTGGAGGCCCAGGCACCAGTGCTTTGTGCTGCTGAGGTTCAGGCAGCTGGGAAGTTAAAACACAAAAGCAGCAAGAGGGCAAGACCCAGGAGGTCACTCAGAGGGTGCCTGGGGGAGACTCACCAGGTTATTATGGGCCTGGAGGACTGGGGAGAAGACCCTGGCTTTAGCTGGCTTGAACAATGCACCTTTCATATGAAATCTCTCTGGGATAAAATCTACAAGCAGCCCTGTGAGGTGGGAGCAAAGCCCTACACGACTGATTGCGGGAAGTGTTTCTCACAGCTGGTCTGATATCCCAGGGGGATGCTTGTGTGAACTGGACTTTGATGCATCTATTAACATTTCCTTCCTTTCGTCTTGGCAGGATGACAGAGACTCATTAGATTTTGGACAGAGGCAGGCTCACTCTTTCTGTGCTCAAAGCTAAATCCAGACTTCTCTCAGGCCCCTCCATGGGCTGCCCCAGAGCCTTGGGAGTGTGTAACACACCACAGAGCCCCACAGCTCATAAACCCCGTCCCCAGGATTTACAGCTCTGGCCCAGCACTGTGCTGATGTCTTCATGCAGCTTCCCTTTCTCCCCCTCTTCTCCGTCTCAAATGCCTGCTCTTGATACACAGCCCCAGCACACTCCTGCACACCGTGCTGATAGTATTTCACTTGTGGGTGAGAAAAACAGCAACCTGCCTTATTTTGTTAGTGGCATTACCAGCACCCTAGATGCCATCCAAGGGCAGAAGCTGAATCTTAGTACAGAATTACGGATATTCATTCTTTTAAAAGCCCTGTTACAATCCCATCTGCTGTTTGCTGCAGCATTGTCAGATTTCAAACTGTAGGAGAGGAAAATAGAAACTACTGCACCAAATGAGGATGTATTCGTTATTGAACAGCTGAATTTCACTATTGCAGGGTTTTTTTAATGGGTTTAACAAAGACTTTTTAGATATTATTGTCAAATCAACTATTTAAGCAGGCACAAGATGCTAGATACCTAATGAGGCAAGCATCTGAATCCTAAGAAAATACACTGTTAAAGTAGCTCTCTTTCTGTTCTGCTTCTGCTGCCAGTGATTGAAGGGCTCCATGCAGCAAGTTGTACAATTAAAATTAGTGTCTGAGTTAGAAAGAAAAACTCATCTGAGAGTGCTCATGTAAATACCAGCCCTGTATCTGTCTTCTGATAGACCCAAGCTTGCAGGGCAGCTCTGGGCCATGTGCATCCCTGTAGTCATTCAAACATTGTCAGGAAGATGTTGGCAGCAGGAAACAGGCCAGTCTGGCAAACATCACCGTTTTCCAGCATCATTGAAATGCAAGAACTCAAAATAAGGGAAAGTGCTTTGTCTTTCCAGAAAAACAATGCACAACTTTAAAAAAAGCAAGTAAAAAATGCACTGTCATCCAACTCCTTTATTTACTTTAAATCCTCCAGAGGCCACAGCAGTGACCTGAGTGGACAGGAGTTTATTTAATATTGGAGTGAATCATTCTTTTCAATTGACTTCAGTGTATGGGATTGGGGCTGCAGGAAAAGATGTTGGTGTGGCCAGCCTGTAAGAACATAAAAGTAAATGGGAACATGGACTTTAAACCAAACCATATTAATCTTCAAAATCTTTGAAAACTCCAGTCAGAGGAAACTGGCAGGGCTGTCTGAATGTGAGCCGGAAACAGGCTGAGGTGCAGCCGGAGCAGCAAAACTCCGTTCCCCAGCTCTCCCATCCACTAGCCCATTTGGAGGGCTGTGAACCCACCTAATGAGGAGGTTGAGTGCATGCTGCAAGCTCCACCAGAACATGATTGAATTTCCCTTTTACTGCTTCTCTGCTGTTGCTGCTCAGTGACCTGTGGAGTTTGTTAATAAAGTTTGTAAATAATGCCCATTATTGTTCCTCATTACAATAGACATCAGCGTCCTCCCCCTCCTCTTCGGAAGATTCAATCATCTTTTCTTGGCAATATATTAGTAAATTAGTACATAACTGAGACACTTTATATATTCAACTGTCTGAAAGACAGACTACTTGCCTGTTTCTAAAGGCTTCAGTATAATGTTGTTAAATACAGATGCTGTGCAGGGCTCACAAGTTGTGTAATTATTTCCACAAGCTGTTTTCTCTTGTAAGTAAAAACTTCAATTCTTTTTTTTTTCCACACCAACCTCCTCAGATGGCAAGAATTCTCATAAACACAACCTTCAAATAATCATGCTTTTACTACCAGTATATAATTTAATTTAAAAGGAAAGGAGGGGGAAGTTTACAGGGTTCTTATTATCCAACTGTTACATTTCATGATTAAATTCATTAAAGCAATAATTCAGAGCAAAGGGGTGGTGCTGAGGGCAGGAAAGTTTACAGTGTAAATACTTAGTGAGCCATGCTGTATAACCAGGCCTCTTATCTTGTGAAAATGATTTATAGAAAACAACTTGATTACATTTTCAGCCCTACTACCGCTGGGTGATTAGATGAGAACTCTTTGTTGTTATGACTGTCTACTTTAACTAAACTTAACTCCATCTGCTTTTCATTTAGCAACCACCACGTCTCTCTGGCAGGCAACTGCCAGGTAAAGAACGATTTGGAGACTGATGCTGCTGGGGGTTTGCAGCCCTCAGCTCAGTTCCCTGACCTCCCACAGGCTTCCTGCCAGAAAGTCTGACATCCCTTAATCCCTCAGTGAGGTCTCTTGAAATAGCTCTTCCATCTTTGCTTATTTAGACTGCAAATTTCTCAGGCAGGGTCTCTTTTACTTCACTGAAACTGCTGCATGTCCAGGCATTAATGGAGTGCAAATACTATGGACAGGAAGATTCGGTATCATTATTCTTATGTCATATCTGATAATGCAATTGAAAACAGTATTAGGGTTGTGCCTGAAGGACCTGAGCATCACTTAGGTTTTGCTATTGTAGGTGGAGGAGAAAAAGGAATAATCTAATGTCTTCTCATTTATCTGACTTCAGCTTGTGCCAGGGTCTTTACAGCAAGGACTTCAGTACTTGCAATTGTGTTGGAAATGGCATGTGTGAAGAAAATAAGGACAAGCTCTTTTGACCACTTTCCAATGCATGAATGTTTGCTGACTCTGCATTCTCATATGCACATATGTAATTTCATTTAATTTTTGTGGTTTCCCAGTTGCAAGGAAAATGATGTAAAGCCCTTTGGACCTAATACTGCTATCAGAAATATTGACATGCATCCTGTGGAATACACATATTGTGCTTGCTGGTTTGTAATAGGACACAGTCTTCCGTATTGGATCTGTAGATGAATGTACATGTTCACCACAGATGGGGAAGCTCTTCTGCAAGGGAGGAGAAACTCCCTAACTGGTCATCTTGAGGGTTTGAATATTTGCATTTGACATGGAGGAGACCATAAAAGTGCCTTTGGCATTGCATGGGGCTCAGAGTCAAATGTGAAGGCTTCCTGTGAGGTACACAGTAAATAACAGAGAGGCAGAAATGGGAACTAAAGCTACATAAACCAGAGGAGTTTCTTCCTATAAATCTGTGTACTTTATTCTGAGATAGAGATAGGGTTCACTGCTTAGACCTCAGACCCAAACTAAATGCTCAGGTACCCTTTTTTTTCAGAGAGAGAAAAGACCTCCTATCCCTTCAAAAGGGAAGGAGAGGGTTCTTGCCCACCTTTGGCATAAGTAGTCCTCTTGCACAGAACCCCAGCAATCCATGCTCCATCCCCTGACAATAGTCTTAGGCCCCAGGATGAGTCTGCATCCTCAGGTGCACTCTCATCACTCTGCTTACTAGTAATGAGAAAAAATATTCACTATAGAGGAAGGAGAAAACTTTTAGCTTACAAATTAGAGACATCAGCTGAAGCTCAGGAAAGTTGGATTCTAGTCCTTTCCCTAATGATTAATTTAACACAATGTAACTGTGCAATGAGGCTGGGTAGCACATAATTTACACTTCAGAGCAGTTTCTCAGGTGGCAGGTAGGTGGGGGGTTAATCTTTCAGCTTTATCCCAAGAGCCTGACTCAGGAAACCTACTGTAACAGGGATGTTATACTTTGCTCCCCTTGGAGGAGTGGACCATGAATGTTCCTATCTCTCTTTTTCCCTAGAGGCAGCATGTTATTCAACCAATTCCTTCCTTCAGTTACTGGAGCTCATCCCTCCCCTGGCTAGGAAGTGGTGTTCTATAGCTTGTCCTATAGCAAGCCACAGGGAGTGAAGGTTACAAATGTTAGTTAAACAAATCAGATTATGGGCTCATATGTCCAGCCTAAATGAAGAGAGGGTTATATGTGCATTCAGGGAAGCTACTAGAAGTGAAGTTTTCGTGGCTAAATAAAAGGAAGTGTGTGCTTGGGGAACCTATTTCCCTGTTTAGTCTGTTTTCAACTAGCTCCCTAAGGTTTCTGGTTTCATCCAGGGCTATATCCTCAGGCCAGGATATTAAAGTTTCTAGAGACAGTGAGAAAAGATGGAGACACACAGGCACTGCAAATGTCCTTAAAGTAAACTAAAAAATGAGATACACTGCAGGGCAGACAAGAAACCCTTCCTGCCCAGAAGAAGTCATGCCTTGGTTTCCTTATTTGCCACCAACATGTACTGTCTTTTTTTTCTAAAAATTGTTACAGCTACTTTATTTAAAAATGTAACATACATGATTGCATCATGCATATTTTTGGTGTGCTCAGACAACATATTGAATTTTTACAATAGCAGCTATAAGTATCATGTGCATTATAAACAGAGGCAAAGTTTTAGTGACTTGCCACCTGCAGTCCTGGGACAAGAGACATTAGATCATATCGGGCTCAAATCCTGTTTGGTACCTGGATTATCCTTCTTCTACTCATGATTGCAGAAGTTCCAATGGGACCTAAGTGACTGTTCCCATCTCACAAAATACTGCCTCTATTGCTTGAAAGCCCTCTAATAGGTATAAGAGGGAATTGGGAAGTGAAAGTAACTGGCTGAGGTGCATGGGCTGAGATGTACCACATCTGCCCTGTTCCACTTTTTAAAAAAAAGACAGGCTTTCTGGGCAAGGAGAAGCTGTTTCACCATTTTTCTATTTAGCATCTTCCCTACTCCTATGTGGTAACTGCGTTTCTCTGTACCTGGCTGTAGAGTACATGGTTGATGATGTTTCATTCTCCAGGTAGCAAAAGCTCAGGCTTGAAGGAAGATCTCCAGAACCATTCCTTATTTTACCTGAAGTGACAATGTGGACTTCATTTAGATGCTGCACATTGTAATGATGATAAGGAGATCACCTCAGCTGCCCATTGAAAACACTTTTGGCAGGGTAATGAGCAAGATCATCACAGAATGGTTTGGGTTCAAAGGGATTTTCAAGATCATCTACTTAGAATTGTAGAATCACAGAATATCCTGAGTTAGAAGGCACCCACAAGGATCATGGACATCCAGCTCCTGGCCCTGCCCGGGACATCCCCCGGAGTCACACCATGTGCCTGAGAGCCCTGCCCAAACACTTCTTGAACTCTGTCAGGTTTGGTGCTGTGACCACTTCCCTGGGGAGCCTGTTCCAGTGCCCAACTACCCTCTGAGTGAAGAATCTTTTCCGAATATCTGATCTAAACCTCCCCTGACACAGCTCCAGGCCATTCCCTTGGGTCCTGTCACTGGTCAGCCGAGAGAAGAGCTCGGGGCTTGCCCCTCCTCTTCCCCTTATAAGGAAGACTGCAGTGAGGTCTCCCCATCTCCTCCAAGCTGAACAGACCAAATGACTTCAGCCATTCCTCATAAGCTTTCCCCTCAAGGTTCTTCACCATTTTTGTAGCCCTCCTTTGAACACCATAACTTTGTAAAGCTGTTCTCTAATAGCTTTACAACCTTCTAATATTGCGATGCCCAAATTGCACACAGCACTCAAAGCGAGGCCGCACCAGCGCAGACGAGAGCAGGAGAGTCACTTCCCTTGCCTGGCTGGCCATGCTGTGACTGATGCACCCCAGGACATGGCTGGCCCTCCGGGCTGCTAGGGCACACTTCTGACCCTCCCATGGGCAGGAACACCATCCACCAAATCAGGTTACGCTGGGCCCTATTCAACCTGGCCTTGAATACTTGCAAGGGTTGGGCATTCAAAACTTCTCTGGGACACCTCTTCCAGTGTCTCACTGCCCTCATGATAAGGCTGTGAGATGTTCATGTGCTTGCCAAGGAAACTATGGCTGAGACTACTCTCACTTTACTATCAGTCATTCTGAAGATGAGGTAACTTGACATGGTTAGAAAGAACTTAATGTTGATACTTGAACCACAATTAATGTGGTTTATTTTAACAAGGACTTATTTTACAGATAAATAATCAAGAGCACCATTTCAGCTCATTTTTGCCATGTACTGCATGGATCTCCTGCACTGCAAAATAATAAATTTTAATTCTGTCATTATATACTGCCCACTCACAGTTAGAAGAACCGTTCATTTGGGATGCTCACAGCAAGCTGTGAAGCTAGGAGAGAAAGGGAAAAGCAAAGTCTGTTCTAAAGCTGTGGTGCGGAACATGAAAGTTTGCTAAAAGAGAACCTCAAAATCTCCATGTGATGCTAGTAAAATCAATTCTGATATATGGAGGAAAGACATCAACACAAGGCCTCTCCTTTTTCAGCATGAAAAATTTCATACACATATGGGAAAAGCAAGGCATATCAGAAAGGTGCCAAAATCCTATTCTGCCTTAAAATGTTTATTTCTAAAATAATGCTAAAACATCTGAGCATTGACAGTTTCCCAGGCATCAATCTAGCAAGAGCAATATGAAAAGGTGACTAGAGCAACTGACAGTAGAGGACAAAAGAGGTAAAGTCTTTGACTGGAATAAGAAAGAAACACTTTAGCTCTTTATGAATCACTCTATCTCATCCATCATGTGTCAAACTTTCTCCTTGGACAACTGAAAAATCAGGAAAGCAATTGTGGAATTGCTAACAGTTGGAGGAAAGTGAGACTCCTCTTTTTTAGAGGAGTTCTTCCTAATTCCCTTGAGGCAATCCCCACATGTTTCCGTGTGGCTTCCTTATGCCTCAGCAGACCCTGTTTTCTCTAGAGTGCTTAGAATTCTAGTCCCTTCCCCTGCTAAATCTAGTTTTAATCTCTGTTTATGAGTTGAGCCATCTTATTGCCCCGACCACTCACAGGAAAATATATCACTGACAAAAGTCATTCTCAGATCCAGATCTGCCAATTACACCAGGAATCCCTGGCTTTGCTTCACCCATATAACATAGCATCAGTTGTGGATCAGATATAGGATTCTGGAGAGAAAAAATGTGTAGAGAAAACTTGTTGTGAACAATTATGAAACCATTTGCCCAAAAGGAAACTTTCTTCCCCACTCCCAGCCTTCAAGTTGCATTTGGCAGGAGTTAGTTCAGGCTGCATGACCCAACCTTTTCCACAGTGACTCAGCATTTCATTGCCTGCAGTTCTTTGTAAAGCAGCCATAAGGTGAAGTCTGTTTTCCTTTCTGTAGAAATAGGGACAGCAGATGGCTTGTGGAAGAAACTAAACTACATTTCAGGTCCTCCTGGGACTTATTTAACTCGACCTTCCACATAAATAGTCAGATTGTGCTTACTCGCTGATGAAGAAAAGTCTATTTTCAAGTTCTTTTATTTTCAGAAGACATAAATGTCAGCAGAGGTTGAGATAATGTTCAAGCAGTTTTAGTAAATGAGTAAAAATGAAATTTAAATTGCAGAGGGAGGATAATAACATCATCACTTCTATTGTGAAAGCCTAAAATAAAGGCAGAAAACCTATTTCACAAACTTTCTGAGATTTTACAATAACAATTCTTAGTCCGCCATATGCAGATCTGAGCTGGTAATGAGCATCCAGACCTTTAGTTTCAGGCTCTCTGATCAATTTTTTTGGTCTTTGTGTGACTGACACTTTTAAAATTAATTTGCTTCGACATTTATAAGATTTATTTCCAAAATAAAAGTCTTCTATACAGACTTTGTATATCTTCCTCATGGTAAACTGAGCTTGTTAAAGTATCACAAAATTTGTCATTTCAGTGTCTATTTGTAGTCTACAATTAAGGCACAAGAAACAGCCCATCATTTGCAATGGAAGCTGATACGAATTATGTATTTTCTCAATCAATAAACCAGGTTGGTACATACTTTCATCTAATGCTCATGTTACAAATTTATCTGACACTGTCAGGTTAAATTATCTTCCAAAAGTTCATTTAAAGAAATGTATAAACAAACATCCCAAAGGAGATGAGGATTTCTGAAAAAGTTCTACCTCCTATCATTTGTCCACATCTTGTCATTGAAACATTGAAATTTAGCTAAAAAAATCTTGTAAATTGGGATTCAAGAAGGTCTTCTTGTTTCCTATTTCTACTACACCTTTTCATTTTTTAATGAACTTTTAAAAATGTTTCCTAACAGATATAGATATATGAAGTTCATAACATGGAATGACAACCTAATCAAATAACATGTAATGACATAATTGAAAAAGAAAATAAAAATAGGGAGTTCTGTGAGTGGTGGAGCCTGCTGCCCTTCAGAAGAAACCCCAAAAGCCCCGTGTTATATAAGCTGAGTTAAATGTCTATCCAGTCTGTCCCATGGCAATTGCAAAGAAGTGTCCTGAGAGCATCTGGAGCTGCTCTCCTCCCTGCTGGTAGGATGGATGTCGGGTTTATGGCCATGTTCGGGGGAGCACTTACTGACTTCCTCAATAGCAACCTCAAGAACACAGTGTAACATCTGTCTGTACTGGAACAGCCTCCACATACCAAGTAACTCTCATCCTTGCTAGCAAATAAGACCACTGGCATCATCCCCCTGCCCTGGGTTCCTGGGTCTTGAGTGATGAACTAACAAGATATCACTTGGTGCCAGATTTTAGTTCATAATTCAACCCTGCTACAGCAGTGCTGTTAATCAGGACACAAGCTTTGAGAAATGCTTTATTAGGTTATTAGTTCACTGCTAATTCTATTTACATGGCACTTCTTTCTATTGCTAAATTAAATATACGCTTAATGGATGGGATGACATCCAAGAAAGAAAATGTTTCTTATGGTTGTTGGGAGAGACTTCAGACTTCATTTTGTTTCTGGGGAAAAAAATGCTAGATAAATTGATGTTGCTCTGTTTGGCCTCTGGGGATATAACGTCCTCCAATAAGTAATATGGGACCTAGATAACAGCAAACACCTTTTCTGAAGAGAAAATACAGAAATATTATGTTATAAATCAAATACAAGAGTGTGAAAGAGAAAGGTGCTTTCATTTTGAGAAAATTGAAAGGAGGGCAAGATACCAATGAAAACACTATCCAGGAACGGATAGCAGAGCTTAATGAAAAAATACTGTGTTCAAACAGTCCTGTCTGGAAACCAAAGAGAAGTGCAAATACAAAGAAGGAGAAGAAGCCTTTAAAGTGATCATTGGAGACAATATCTGAGAAAAGCTTTCAAAGCTGGAAAAGAAATATTTTAGAAAGTGAATTTATCAGAGTACATGGTAACCTATAGAACTCTGTGATGTTTTTATCTTGAGATTTCTGCTTGAATTCTTTCCCAGATAAATTTCACCTTTCACAAGAAGTCATGGCAAGAAAATACTTCTACAGAGGAAGTGAGTGGAGCATGGCACTGGGGTACAAGCTAGGGAGGCTTTTCTAGGGAGACTGCCTGGAACTGAGAAACACGGGCTTTTTAGAGCATCCAGCCTCCTGCTTCTACCTCCAGTGGTAATCTCTAGGTGAATCCCCAATATATTTCAACCCTCATCAGAATTCCCATCCTGGAGCTCTTGGATGTTTTTAAATGTGCTCTTTTGCCCTCTCTTTTAATGTCTAAAGGGAGTTTCAGTATAATGTTTGTAAATTGTTGGTGTGACAGTCAGGTCTTTGGCTTCTGGGAGCGGGTGGTTTCTTCAGAGCTGTCAACAAACTTTTAGGAGATTTTCCACACCTGTTATTTATAATTTCTGAAGCCACATGCATCTCATCCCCTGAGGTGAAGCTGTATACACTTATGTTTCAAGTTATGTTTAAAAATTAATATGCAACTTGATACTTACAGGAATCTTGACCTTGGAACTTTTCTTGCCTCTGTGCGAGTTTTCCTTATGTAGGTACGATCACCTCTTTTCAGGAAAAATCATCCGAGTTACCTGAGGGATATTTCCCATGTGCCAGATTTATAAAAGAAAGAAATTTAAAGAACATCTTATTTCAAGTGGGAAAGAGTGAGTCACGGTGGTGACAAAGAGAAATATGATTCATGTCACATTTTCAGGTATTTCAGTTCCTCAAATATCATGGATAATGATTCACTGATTTTTTTACAGATTTCCAGCTGCCTCTAAGGTTCTTACAGCTGCTTTGTGATGGCTGACAGCTTTAGGAGTCTTACTCTAAAAGCTAGCAAAGCCTTAAAAGCATGCACTGAAGAGCTTTGCAGAAAGTACAGGCCTCTTGCCTTTGCAAGCAACCCAGGACTTCTCAAACAAAATTACTGACATTTTGCCTTAGACGTCTGAAGTGTGCCTTGCAGCTTGGACCAGAAAGCAAAGTGATCTGAGGAACAGAGGAAAAAACACTGACTGAGAGATGGAAATTGAACACAGAAGCTCTATATGCATTAGGAAGGGCAGTCATCATAGCTTTTATAAGCAGGGCAAACTTTTGGTGGGATATGGGTACTATTTACTTTTTTATTGCCTCACGAGAATTATTTCAAACTGCTCACTGATGTTTTAGGAGGCAGGAGGGGTCTCCACAGCACCTGGTTTTCTGTTCTCATTTCCTCTTTGCTTCAGGCTTTTTATGGAATGATCCTTTTGCTCTATAAACTTGCAGTGAATCTAAATATAAAATGAACCAGGCAGAATGCAACATTCAGCCCCCCTTGACTACTCACTGCCGAGAACTTCCCTCTGTGCTCTGGAGATTTAATAGTAGAGCTATTACTCATGTAACTACTACAACAATAGGAGTCATGGCAATAGCAATCTCATTGCTAACTCCATTTTTGTGACTGTGTGGACGAACCCCTATCTTGCAGCATTCACTGTTCCAGTAATAATGAGGCTATTCCTTCAGAATGTACAGAATATATTTTATGAAACATTTCCCTTTCTTTTTCATCCTTGTGTGGAATTGTGCTCTCATTCACAGTGTTTAGCAGTTCATAAGTCTAGCATATCTGGGTAAAATTATGTTTTCATATATTTAAATCAAAATTTTGTCTTTTACTGACATTGTCTTTTAATGCCTATTCCTGTGGACTCTTTTAGTACAGATTATCAATTTTCCTGCCACCTTCCCAACCCTGAATTTCAGAATTTCAGTAGGCATTGTGGCTTTGGTTGGGATTCTCAGCTTGAAAAGGGCCCCTTTTCTGTATGCAGCAGTCCTACCTCCTTGCTTTCCAGCAATGTGCCTTCTGACTCCCTTTTCTGTTTTCACAGAGTGCATTTATTATTATTCGCATTTGGCTTTGCTTTAATCTTTATTCCTCTGACATTTTCAGCCTCTTTTTGCAAGGTTTGCTTGTATACCCACCCTGGTCTCTTACCACACATAAATGTAAGACCCCGCAGTCTAGAGGGGCTGATTCCTGCTGCTTTTCACTGCTAAAGCATTTGCATGGCAAGACATTGCAGTGCAGGAGAGTGTGTGACCAAATTCTTTTACAGCCTTGTCCCACACCTTGTCTTTCTCCAAGGACAGCAAGCAATTTGAAAAGTTGTTCAAGGACTGCACTTCTGCAGTTCTAAGGAATGGCTTCCTCAAGAGCTGGATGAGGGATGGGATGCCACCCATGGATTGTGCGTGGATGGAGCCTACTCACTGCCGGAGGGGTGCTCCTGCCAGATAATTGTTAAAGCTCTTTCAGTACCTAATGAGCAGATATAAACTGAGGGGTTTAGAAAGTGATGATTTGCTGAATTCAAAGGATTTCCAACAAGCAGTGTTGCTAGTGTAAGCCCTAGTTATTTCTCAGTCAGCTAGACTGATCACCTGCGTCACATACTACATACTACTCTACTGGGTCCAATGGCTTTGTTTTTTGATAGCACATCTTCAAAGCAAATTGTGCTGTTTTGACTTAAGAATGAGGAGAGTGTAGGAGATGATGGATTTTCTAAGCAGTTTACTTCAGGAAATAATCTTTTGGAGTGTTACTGTGTTTAGTACTTTATTTCCTATTAGAATTTATCTGATTCAAGTTCTTAGATTTTCTTACACCGTTCTCACTAAATAAAAGGCCATGTACTTCCCTCTGTTTTCTCCTTGTGAAGGCATTATACTTTGTAATCAAATCACTCCTCAATCTTCCCTTTTAATAAACTAACCAGATTTAACCATTAAGCTTTTAATAGCAAGATGTTTTCTCCAGAAAATAGAATAAGTACTGTGGTTATCATCGGAGCTCTGCTGGGGCTTCTAAACCCCACTATAAATGCAGCCACCAAAACTGCATGATGTATTTCAGTATTAGCCTCACCTATGTTTCACAGAGGGATAAAATTACTTTTACTTCATGGATTACAGGGTACAAACAGTCCTTTTTCACTAATACTTGTCACTCAGAAGCATTAATTAGGTTGTTTCCCCTGCTGTGAATTTTAATTCCTTACAGAGCCTCTGCTTTCCAAGGTACAGTACTGTATTCTGTTGGTATATCTCGTCTATTGAGAGAGCTTTTATTGTGTAGCTTCCCTGTCTGCATTATTGTTTACCAGTTTCTCAAGGCCCCTAAATTTTAGCAGAAGCACTTTTTCTCCTTACTTTGTAATTTCCATTCTTAAACATCATGGGAGAGCAATGGGGCCTGACACAAATCCTTCATGAAAGGTTTCCTGGACTGATGACATTAATAACATGATTTCTTTTCCATATACTACTGAGAAGTGCTTATTGCTCTGGTTTGTATCTTACAGAACATTCATTCCACTGGTTTTGTTATTGAACCATAAGTGATCTGTGAATGTTCCATGTCCCATATTCCCCATATTACTAATAACTCTGAGGCAAACAAGGGTGCGTTGAAGGCTCCACATAACACTGTTCTGCCTATCTACCCTCTCTGTCTTTCCTAAAAAAGTTACATTGACTTTTATTTCAAGCATGGAGTTTTTCCCAAGGTTTTAGTACTGTGGCTTGACAGCGTGTTTTTTTTTTTCCGAGAAGGTAAATTTTCTGCTAATCTTATACATTTCATGTCTCCATATCCCTGCAAGCCACTGTACACTCAATTAGATGGGTGGGTTTTTTGCTTAATTTATCATTATCAATCCCTTCCTTCTATCTCTTATCTATCTAAGAGACTTCTGAGTAAAATGGCCCCTGTTCCAACAGGACAAGTCATACCTCTGCTCGTAACAACTTGTCTTTTATCTTCCCTTGCCCATGAGCTGAGAAGGAGCAGAGAGGCAGCATCCACCTGGTCTTTCTTCCAAAGCCTATTATACCCCACAAAGTCCCTTGTGACTTTGGTACAGACAATGACATGTAACTATTTTCCCATCCATTTCAGGTAACTGTGCCAGGGTCAATTCACCATCCTGCAGCAATGAAGGCCCTTGTCTGCACTGTATTCATCAGTAGATGCTGATGATTTTTATTATCTCAAAATGTCTGGAAGGATCATTAGCGGTGGCTTGTTGAATGCTGAAAAGTCTCCTATAATTTTTATATGTTTTAATAAAAACCAAGATCAACACAAAGCATAGCACAAACTATAACACAGAGAGACCTGTGTGTAATTGAAATGACTCTTAGAAGGAAAGCACCAGACATCTGTGTCTATTTGGTGCTTTAAACTCCACATAAAACACATACTCTGTAAACTGTGCCTTAGTATGATGTTATTAAATTTACATTTATTTATCATGCACAGCCTTCTCCCAAATAATTCATTTCCTCTTGTTAATAAAAAGTTTTGAAGAATCTTGGAATAGTTGATGTCTAAAATGAGATGGGAAACCTGGTGCCAACTGTTTTTATATTTCCAAAAGGGAAATATGTCCCAAATCATTCTTGCTTAATATTTAGCATAGATTACATTTAAGGAAGAGGAGTAAAAGAGAACTATGAATTATTCTGTCTTTAAGGGCAAGGTGTTTGCATTTTATTCTTGTAATTAAGAGGAATATTTTTTAAAGAAACACGGTTTCTGCTTCCACTTTTCTGCAGGACAGTAATTTCTGGAATGTTAATATGCAATTTTCATGGGTTTAAGTTTTCCAGCATGTACAAGAACATATGCTCTCAATTAGGTACTAAAATAATATGTTTACATGGAAATTAATGTATCATGCCTTGATGAGGCATGATATGCAAATTCCCCCTTTTTGTTAATTGACTAAATAATTTCAGCTATCTTACATCACTGGAAGGTCTTGAAATAGGCTCTTTCTTACCAAAATCAGAAGAAATTTTGCTATTCATTTCAACTGGGCTGCAATATGTGCTGGTCTTCAACCAAGTGGTTGTGATTTGCCTTGCACACAAAGAATATTTATGAGAACAAAATGACTTTTTATAGAGAAAAAGATTCTCCTATTTCTTCAATCAAATCCAGGCTAATATTTTCTTCAGTTCATCGTAGGTGGATTTGTTTGGGCATCTCTTCATTATAAACTGCTTTCTTGAGATGTCAAAATAAGTGAATTCATGAAATTATTTAAGCTCTAGAAACCTCATTATGTGTGGAAAAAAATGTGCTGTAAATTGACCTTTTTTGAGAACACTTGCTGTCTCAGAAAATCTTCTTGTATAAATATTTAAACTGAGAACATACTTTATTATTACCTTTTGACATGAGCTGCCAGGTGGTGGATCTATTTATACTTTAGTTTGCTTTAATTTCATTTTATTTATTCACTTGTTGATTTAATTCCATATGAAAAATTCAAGAAAGTGCAGACAATAATAGTAAATATCAATTATGTAACCTCTCAGATGAGCCCGTTCAAGAGAATTGCTCAGAACCCATCTATTTTCTCCATGCCAAACAGTAATTTCTTTTAAATATTATGATACACATGAATAAATTACATTAGTTTTCTAACAGAGCCGTAACTTCAAAGACAAAACCAAAGAGATTATGAGAGAAAATGGACTGGCAGTTCTAGATCAATTGTGAAAGGAATAAATGGAAATATATTTTAACTTTACATCACAAATGCATCTGCTACTGAAGTTCAACAACAAAACACCAAACTCATATAAATTAGATCTCTGAATTTCAATTCAGCTCTGACTCTGAAATAGTGTCCTGTCAACAGCATTAATATTCAAGGCATGTTGAGCAGTATTTTCCTGTATAATTTCAGAACAAAGCTTTAAAAAACTACCCAGACCATTAGATACTGAAACAGAAAAAACCCAAAATGAGCTTGTCAAGGTCTGTTCTTGAGAGGGGAATATGCAGAGATTCAGGCCTATACAGCCCTTTAAATGAAATGACAAAAATAAAGTCTGAAAATACTGCAAACAATTCAAAATACTGTGTCATACACAGAAGATAGCCATCCAACTCAGCCATCCTGGTTTCCAGACATTCTCCTCATTGTCATTAACCTTTTGGTAAGATTGAAGCAGTATGACATTAATGAGAATCAACCTTAATGCAATTATTTCCTTTTCCAAACATGGTAGAGTGTTTTTTAAAACACTGTGTGTCGAATACAGGATGTGTGCATAAACTAATATACAGCATATAAAAGGATGCCTAAGCTCTTGATGAATGGAAAAATAAGCAGAAAAGGCAAGTGGAGCAGTTTGGATCTGAAGTGATTAGTTGTTCAGAGCCTGCCCCATCTCTCTGTCACACCCTCAGCACAGTGGTTCCTGTTTCTACTTCACACTGTCAGCAGCCCCTGACTGTCCACTGCTTTATTCCCAAAGCACATGTTGCCAAAGGTACAAACCCAAACTCAGTATGTTAGGCAGGTTTTATTTACCCCTTAACTTCTGTTAAAGTATCAAACGACTAAGAATCTTTTCATATGGAAGGAGAGCCCTGGAGGATTGTTGTGAACATCTCAGATGGTTAAAAGTTTGGAGAGACACTGACAGCTGTCTGTCTAAGTCTTAATGTCATGATAAAAAGCGGCATCCAGCAAGACTAGTAGGATGAAAATATCAATAATTTTGTTGTGGGACCAAATTGAAATGAAAATCTTCTTTTTGTTTAATTGTGGTTTTTGTTTAAATAGCTGTTTAAATGACTTTCTCGCAAGCCTTAATCTAAAGTTCATAGAGTCAAAAGTGGACCAGTTTAAGTTTACTTCCTAAATTACATTCCTGGAGGCAAATTCATTCTTATTATACACATCACTGCTAGTTTAAGTGGATTTTTTTTTTAAGAGTAAAACAAGGAGGAGTTTCATACTCTTTCAGTGCCTGAAAAAAATAAAATGGACCTCACTGTATGGCAGTCATATGTCATTTCTTACTCAGGTATGAATATTAGTTCATTTATTAACAGTACTTCTTAGAACTATTTTGTTCTTTAAATATTTGGGATCCCTGAAACATATATATAAATGACATTGCTTTTATACAGTTTGTCAACATTAAAAAATACATTACTAGGTCTAGAGGGCCAGGAAGCACAATTATTGTTCATAGAATTCATGTTATGTGAGTAATGTGAAATCATTCTCCAGATCAGTTCTTTTTTTTAAATATCTTCAACTCATCTTTGAAATTGAGGGTTTTTTGCTGAAAAGGGAATTTTAGCCAAATGTGAGCTTGAGATATTTCTGTCTTTTCTTCTTTCAGTGTTTTGTGTTGTTAAATAGAATGTATTTTAGCTTTTAAAAGCAATGCTTCTCTTTTGGTCGTCTTTGTTTGAAAGCTGGCATGATGAGAAGCTTCCTGTACTCTAATACAGCATGTGTCCAAGGCTGAAATATGATCTCATCCAGCCCAGGCTTTTCGTATGCTTTAGTAAAAGTTTTTTGTTTTTCTTTTTCTTTCTCATTACTCTGCTATTTTGTCACTGACTATTTGCACTTAAATTATTTTTAAGCTGTATGGGAAATTTTATCTCATCCTGTTCTCTCTACATTTCTCTTCTAAATATTTATACTAAAAATGAGCTTAATAAACAGAATTGCTTCCTGATTGCCACGATATTTTAACTTTTTAATAACTTTTCATCTTTCCTTTCTTCCTGCTGAGCTGAAGCACAGAAAGATGATGGTAGGATTTTCAAGCTGTACTGAAATTGTTGCAGGACTTATGCAGGCTTTTGAGACTGTCCTCTACAAGAAGAAAAAAAAAGCCATTGATAAATTGTGCTCCTGTCATTTGACTAGCCATTATCATTATGCATAAATTCCTCCTTTGAAAAAATAATTTGATAATCTATCAAAGAACTGGATGTGAAAATTGCTCTTCAGCAAGTTGACAGATAGGTTGAAGCTGCTAATTGACCTGTGCTGTAGGTAGCCCTGTAGTTTCTTAATGAAGCTGCTAATTGTCCGTGAGATATTTGGGCTTAAAAGCCAGACAGTATTTTGGAGACCATTTTTTTGGGGTTTTTTTTGCATTCTTGCCACCTTGAAAAGGGTTTTATTCTATTTCCTTTCCCTGGACATTTCAAACACTGAAATATGAAAAGCTAAGTAAAAGTAAGATGCTGTATGTCTAAATTCTTGAAAAAGTTGCAACTCTGCATTATGCAAAAGTGGAGTCTGTGCCTCCAGCCTGCTCTGTGTGGAGTGTTAGGAGATCCTGTATGATGTGGATTCAGTTCTTAACCAAAATTAGTCAGTAGGCAAGCAGTGGTTCGCCATCTACATCACTTATGAGCTACCACTGGTGTCAGTGTGCCCCAGTGCTTGGGTAAGTTCAGTCTGATGATGAAAGGAGACCAGGTATCTACAATGAAGCTTCAGCTTATTCTGGAAGTAAAGAACCACTGTGAGAGGCTGTGGCCATAACACCATCCCTCTGTGTGCAGATAGAAATCTTTCTTTCAATCCCTCAGCATAGTGGTTCAGGAGCTTTCACAGACCATAATTTGCCACATGGAAGGGGATTTGTGGATAAATGTCTGCCATTTTCGTTTGTCCAAAACGCTCTCCTGTTACAAATGTGATAGACACTTCCCAGTCATTCTGAAATATTGCACCATAACAGCTGGACATCCCTAAGAGTCCCCAGCTTGCATGAACTGCTGCAGAAAATCTCACATCCCCTCCTGTCATGTAAGGGGAATTTATCCCTAACAACATTTTTATATGTAACAGGAAACTAATCTCTGTATTGCACACATAATTTATTCTGGAGGCTGGATGTGACCATGACTCACACATGCCAGAGATTAGTTAAAACATTTCTAGAAAGTATTTAAACATGGGATAAAGAAGGCAGTGAAACAACTTATACAGAATAAAGGACAACCTGTATTTCTGTAAATAATGTAACCCAAAATGATTTTTTGTCCTTGGAGTATAAGTCCTGGGCTGCAGCAATGATGCTGACACACAAATCTTGAGCAGCTCCCACAGCAGTTTGACAGTCCCAGAACACAAGTTCTCATACAAAATATAGCTGCTCCATCTGCTACTCCCCTGGCATGAGATGCTCTTCCTGCTTTCATGCCAGTGTGGTGGGAGAAACACTCCTACTCACACTAGCTATAAAATACACAGACCATAATTGTTTCTCTGTCACTGCTGCTCCTTTTCTTTGTTGCTTTACCCAGTGTCACTGTAATTCCCCTTTCATTTGCTATTGTCTCATTTCCTAACTTGACCCTCCATCAGTTTAGAAGAACTTTGGACAGAAGCACTCTTTGCTGAAGCCCACCTGTGCCTTGCTTGCATCTGTCAGTCCTTGCTCTCAAGAAGGAATAGGTCATTCCTGCAACTTTGTATTCTCATGGCCAGCAATATACCAAAAGCTGTCTAGAGCCTATAGGCTCCTTCATTTGCCCTTTTTCCCAAGCACTGCCATTCTAGACATCTTGCAGTGAGAGTTTTGACACCAAAACTGTCTCACCTTCACGAAACATGATATTCAGGCTTGTCTTTTTTGTAAACTGCACAACCTGATTGATGTATTCATAGTCTGGAAGTTCAAGCCTGTCAAATATAGCTCTACCCATAACTGTAGCCAAGACTCTTCCTATTGAGAAGTATCAAGTATTAAAATCTGATGTACATTTTAGTTGCACAGCCAGCTTTGCTGAATCTTTCCTTATTCTGTTATTCAACCAAAGCCGCTCTGATTTCACTGGCTCATTTTTTGCTATTCAGTTCTGAATCTCTCTCCAATTAGACCTCCGTGAACCAAGGGAGAGAACATCATGCAGCACTCATTTTTCTCCTTCCTAACAAAGGGGAGCCTTTGCAACATAATGTGTTTTACTGGTAGTCAGGCTGCTTGCTAAGTAGGTAGGTAAATACACAAGTAGGCAGGCAGATGTATAGGTAGTTGGATTTCAAAGATTTTTCAAATTAAAAAGCATATTATTTTAATAGTAAATGAAGTTTTTAAGAGCAAACCCCGTATTGTGAGCAACAACTGAACTACTTGCCGCCAGTCATATCCCAAGTCTGTTGAGACTTTTATCTTGTAATTTTTTCATGTGTTACTTCAGAGACCTGGAGTTGTGTTATTATCTCTTGATAGAATTTTATTTGTTAAAAAGAATAGATTTTTTGTTACAACGTCTCTTAGGATCAAGATCTTGAGATGTTTGGGAAACAGAGGCCTAAGTACATAAAACAAACACATTAGACTACATTTGAGCATTCTCTACACCTGAAGCAGTGGGTGTGCACTGCACCCAAGGCAAAAAATGATGACAGTGTAGTTTTACAATGCATACTGTCTATTCAGAGTTAGGCCAGAGCATGAACCCTCATCTCCTGCTGCATGCCTGGGAATGCAATGCCTCACTGAGAATGAGGAGTGTCACGTTCAGATGACAGATGTAAGTCAGGACACAAAACCTGCCTTTCCTTCACCTGATAGTGATAAATATCTTGATGACTGGTTCAGGTCTTCCCTGGGGAAATGGAAGAAAGCTGTGCTCTTTATCTCTGTCATTTTTTGGTGATACAGATTTAGACAGAAACCATAACCAGGCTATGACTTTGTTCTCTTCTCCATAAAGCACAGCCTTTCTCCCTGTGCAGCTTCCTCTCCTTCGTCACTGCATTACTAACATTCATGCCTAGATTTCAAAACATGCATTTGAAATCACTGCCAAGAACCAAGCACATCATATTCTTCTGCAGCCCAATATCCTGTGGAAGGAATACCAGACAAAAGGGCAGAAGGTGCCACAGGAGATTGTGACCAGACCCTAGTTTTCATTAATGGAGACTGGGACCCAAGAGATACATGCCTTAGACAAATACCTTCATCTGCAATTTGTGAAATAAGCAGCACAAGGGGAAAATTAAAACTGTTCAATTTCTAACTGTTAATTCCCAAAGCAAGACGCCCCAAGTGTTAACATGTAAAGAAAAGCTATAAAATGATCTTTCCTGGACACATGAGAATTCAGCTAAGAGGAAGATTTCATCACTTTTCAAATATGGAGAAACATGTACACATAACTTTTTAGATACTGAAAGCAATCGGTAAGTTTGGACAAGTGTGTAACAACCTGGAATTAACTCATTCCTGTGTACACAGACCAGATCATCCTTCCATCATTTACATATATATTTATTTTTTCAGAGGCAGCTCATTTATGAGTTCATTATATTCAAGGCATCATACATGGTTAGGCTTATTTCATTTAACTACAGAGATGACAAGGCTAGCAGTTAAATGGAAGTGTGATTATCAAAGAGAAAGAAGGGTTGATTCAGGTGAAAGATGGGAGGCAATGGAAATGGGGAAAGCAGACTGAGAAAGCAAAACCAAACAAAACCTTCTACAAAATCTAAGATCATTTCCATGTCATACAATTGGCTTTAAAAAGCCCAAGATAGAACATACCTCCCCTCAAGGTGAACTGATGAATTTTTTACTTGGTTCTCTTTCTTCCCAATGGTAAAAATAGTATTAAACAATGAGATTTAGATCAAAAGCTTGTGCACAAAGTGGTATTTCAACTCCATCATCAGCCAGGTAGATGAGGTAGCAAAATGCAATATATTTTAAATATGTAATTTGTGTCTCTGAGGATGTTCTTTCCTGAGTGGAAGAACATTTGTTTCAAGACTCACACTGCACGGTATGTAGGAAGAAGAAAAAACGTAAAACCTACGTCAACAAACTAACACTGAAAACACCAACTCAGAATAACTTACTGATTAGGAATCATTCCAATCAAAATGGCAAAAAAAATTTATTTCTTAAAAAAGTGAAAAAGAAATAAAATTGAATCACATAATCTGTATTTTCCCCAAAGCAGAAAGGTCATTGTTTTTATCCTGTCTCTCATCCGGCTTGGATTTAGAATATTCTTAAGCCTCCTTTGATGATTGTTTCTACATATGGGAGAAACACATATACAGGAAATAAATGGGTGATGTGAAATTGCTAGTACTACCCTTTAGTCCTGAGCATTCATGGGATGCCAGAATTTACAAATATAGTTATATCACCTGGTATCTTGCACCTTTTTCTCAAAAAACACAGTCTTCAGAAATAAGAAGTTTGATGAAACTGCCTTGTCTGGTGTCCTGGGGTGACTCTCAAACCAAGACATCAGGCATGCCTTGTTGTCAAAGAAAGGTGGCTGCATCATAGGCAGGGAAATTGAGCTGTTAGTTTAGCAATGCCACTGAAGAAGCAGCTTGAAAGAGGAACCACAAGAGGCATGTTTTGTGTCCTGGTTTCAGAATTTCATGCTGTTTATAAACAGCAGATATAATTTATCAAATGTGTGCATATGTTGGGTTATTTTATAAGAAAGAATAAGAATTCATCATTATTGCTCTGCTATGTATTCATTTGTCATCATCTGCAGCTTTTTCTCAGTTATACAGAACATGTCCCATGGCTTGGGCAACTTACCCTGCAGCTATTTTTTGCTTTTTTTGCTGGAGGGAATTACTTAATTTCACCCCTCTAAGACTCGTATATATGCAGCCGTTTCCAAACAAACTGGGATTCAGGTCACATTTGCTGTCCCACTAGCAAGAGTGCCCTGGAAGCACTGTTTTGCTACAGCTGCAGACAAAACCTTCTCTGAATTCTGCACTACTTTTTTCCCAGGAGGTTAGGTTTGGGAGTTTATTGTCTTTCTCTATTGAGTTTAAAATTTAGACCAGTTCGGTCAAGCTGTGGGAATAGAGTCTATTCTGGATATTTTTCCCTTAGTGCGACTGAAGTTGGCTGCTAATAATTTAAATCGCTTTTCTGTTAATAGCTTCTGATGTTTAATTTGTTTATATTAATATCAAAGAGAATTTCTTTAGCTAAAGTGTTGTATCTGCCCTGTGAACACAATTATTTGGGACCCAGAACTCATATGTTTCACTGCTCATGAATTGTCCTGCACAGTTGCACTCTGAAAGAAATATCTACCAGCTTTTCAAGTATTTACAGCTTAGGCTGTGATTTTATGATGGCCCTAAGTCAACAGAAGTGGAGCCTGTCTCACCTAACCTTGGCCATAAATTCCCAATTCTCCTTTTTTGCCACCTCTACTATTCATCCTGATGTTCAGTGAACTGGTTCAGTAAAGTGATCTGCCTGAAAACCAGTCCAAAAATAATAAAAAGTGATAGGTTTCTGACCAGACTAGTTTTCTGATTCATTCATGTCATAGCAGCACTGGCACACAACTGGTGATGGGAACATATAGCTGGAGATGATGAGGAGACATGAATATCTCTGACAGTGCCAGTCTGCCCTTTAGGTGGTTTCAGTAGGAGCTGGGACCTAGTATTTGCCTCATCTCTATTTGGTGCACTGCTCTTATCTTGCTGGCACTCTCAGACTATCTTTCTTAAATGAATGTATTTGTCATTTCCCTGGATTTCCACTACTTTAGCTCTTATTTTTTCCGTGTCCTTCAAGAAGAGGCCAAAGAGCCACATCTGAATTGTGAGTTTGGAATGAGCACTGCAGATTTTTACTGACCTTTTAATAATGGATTACAGGCAAGCTGGTAAAAGCTCCACTCCAAAGAAAAGTCTGCTACCTTTATTGTACCTAACATAAAGCCTGTACATACATCTCACTTGACGTTTGCAGTTTAGGAATTAGAGTTCTCTTTCATCATTTTTCTGTTTCACTAGAGAGAAATCCAGAGACTGAGGAGCAGTTTCAGCAAAAAGCCAGGGGTAAATCCAGCATTTCAAGGAGTCCCTTTGTTGCTGACTTCTAACAAAGACAAAATGTACTTGCTCCCAGTCTGCATGTATGTGTTTGTCTTTCCAGGGACTTGATGACACTTGAATTCATTGTCCAACATCAGCGAAGTATGGAAAGGTTGAAATCCTCAAAAAGAGCATCAAAATCCTTGTGAGATTCATAGAAGGAGAAGAATGACTCTGTAATAAGGAAAAGTGGATGCTGGTCAGGGGAAGGTTTTCTCCTATGGAGTACACATTGCTAAACACTTTAGAACTTTAGAGGACAAAACCCGAGTTTGGGACAAAAACCAAGATTCTTTAATCTGCATCCATATTCTTTTAGAAATCAGCATCAATCTGCTAACAAAGAAAATACATGATTATATATAAAATAGGAAGCCATTAAACCTAGAGCCCACTGAACTCTATATTATAAATAAGATAGCTTAAAATGCAATTTTGTTTCTTGCTTTTCCTTTACATAAGTAGATTATCCACATTTTTCCTTTCAAAAAGTTCTCAGTGACAGTGTAGACCTAATGTTATTGCAGAAGTTTATTCATTCCTCTTGCATCAGTATTCATCAATGATATAGAGCCAGTCTGAGCTTGGCAGTGACTCAAGGGCAAGCAGTCATTTTTCTAATCAATGCACCCTCAAAAAAGTCATTTACCATCCAAGTCTAGACATAGAGCAGAAACCTGCTTTGCTTTCCTCTACTTAACATCCAATCTATTCTCTAGAAAGCTGGAAGCAACTTGAATTTCTGTTGCCTCATGCAGATTTGGAAGGGTGCCACATGGATTGTTAAGCTTATCAAACACTGTCTCTGGAGCTCCATAGAAATGGTCTTCAAAATCTCTGAATGGCAAAATAGATAGGCTTGCACACAACCAAATCATGTCATTACTCTTTAGGATTCATTCTGAATACTAAGAACTCTTTATTTTAACTTTCCTGAGCACCTTTCACCTATTGTTCTAAACATTATCCACCATTCATTCAAGTCAGGTTGTTCTTTTATCACAGCGCTCTTTGAACATGTCTCGGGTCTTGGATCAATCTGTGTTTATATGATCAGACTGTTGTCTGTGGGCTCTGTGAAGACTGACATGAACTTGTTTTATAAGGATGACAGTTCAAAAATCACTTCAGTAAAGCTTGAAAAGCTCTACTCTTTTTAATGGTCAAACTCGCGGCCTAAGTGAGGTTTTTTCACAGGTATCAGAAGTAAAAGGTGCGATATGTAAAGACTTATTTTTCCTTCTTGCTGCTAACACTCTTTCACCTCTTCCTGGCAGTGGGGTCACTTATCACCCTCGAAAGATATTTTCAGTGTATAGGATATTGCCACTTTGAAAGCACTAGCTGGGTGAGTCATCACTTCCTATTGATAGCACCAGACTTGTGCAATTCTGCTGTCTCCTACTGCTGATAAAATTGCTCTGTGATGCAGCCATAATGCATACTATAGCACAGTTAATTTTGGACCTCAGGGACTTAAATCTTGTCAGTTGGGGAGTGCAAGAGCTCTAAAGGGCCACTGGGCCACTGTATAATTTAAAACCTAAGATTTATATGGCAAAGAGGCCTACCCTTAAAACCATTATTACATCATTACTTCAGATTAGTTCTAAGGATAGATATGCAAATGGAAACACTCAGCCTGAATAAACTGAGGTATTATAAAACAGTATATGATGGAAAAGGCCTCTAATAGCCCTCAGGTGTTCCAGAGGACTCTATCGATTCAAGTTGCCCAACAGATTTATGGAAAATAAGCTAGGAGACTGCTCTTAGGAGGGCCTGTTTCTCCTTTCTCCATCAGCACTGCATTCAAAATGCACTCAGAGAGTGTTTTACTTTTTCCTTGCCCCCTTTTTTTTTTCTTGCTGTAGTAGAAATAGTGGTCTATTGACAAATGCCTGCGTTATTCATAGAACCATAGAATCATCAAGGTTGGAAGACACCTTTAAGATTATCAAGTCCGACCTTCAACCCAGCGCTACCACTGTAACCCCTAAACCACTAAGCCACATCACCCAGAGGCAGATCCAGATGCCTCTGAAATGCCTCCAGGGATGGTGATTATACCATCTCCCTGGGCAACCTATTCCAGTGCCTGACCACCCTAACAGTGAAAAAAAATTTATAATATCTAATCTGAATCTCCCCTGTCTCATCTTAAGGCTGAAAATAAGCCTAATGCTTATTTTCAATAAACATTCTTTTAATCCTGTATCCAAGGAATTTTCTTAATAGCTGTGTCTTGTTTCAGTTTTCTGCTACTTGTTTATGCATCTGTTTAGTGTGAGAGAACAAAGCAAATGCTCATGGTCAGGATGCAGAGATCACCTCAGACTATGCGTTTTAAGGCATAAGGGTGTTTCTCCAGCTCTCTTCTGGGTCATCAATCACTTTTGTACCTGCAAAAAAATAATGGATTGCCTTGTTGTTGTGTGCAGGACAGCCACCCCACAGTAAAATGAGCCGCAGTTCCTTGTGAGGCTTTCTCTGTCTGGCTATAGGAAGTATTGGAGCTGCAGCGAGCAGTTTCACACTGTAGACATCTAACTGGCTGACTTCCTTGTGTCCAAGCCCTTTGTGAAATGACATGCAATTTTTGAAAACAGGCCACTTTAAGGTGTAAATTGAAGTCTGGAAAGCAGGTATGTTTGTCACCAAGTATTCTGCTCACATCTTACAAGTAGGAATTATCTGCTGTGACAGAAAATGGCTAGTAATGATCAAAATTACATGGTGGCTCATTCTAAGAGACCACATAATCAGCCTTTTATCTGACCATTTGAACTGTTCTGTAATAGCATATCTGATTTCTTTCATTGTTAATAGCACCTATTCCTCATTTTCCTTTTTTTTCCTGAGACCCAGTGGATGCCACACCACTCTTCAAATGATTTTTTTACTTCTTTAAATTCCCCCTTCAGGCTGAAGTTCCTGAAATAGTCACATCAATGCATTCATCAGACCTCCAAGAAGGTGATCCAATTAGTGACTTGTTGCTTGCTTGTTGGGAAGACACGGCACCAAGGGTGCCCTTGAGTGGGTTTGAACTGGTTTCTTGCTGAAAAGAAATAAAGGGTCTGTGCTGGATGTTAGCACCTCTGATTGCTAGCCCATAGGTAATTCTAAGCAGATGTTGGACAGTCTGGTCCTGCTTTTCCTTGGTCAGGTCTGCCAAGTTTCCTGCTTGAATCAGGTATATTACGTGTTAAGGAATATTTTCCCGTTGTTCTCCCTTTCATTATCATGCTTCTCCTTAGCCTGGTCTTTCCTAGTGCTGAACAGTTCAGAGGAGTCCCTGTTTTCCTTGGCAAAAGAGCTCTGCCGCAAAAACGTGTGCAGATCCCAGCTATAGAGCAGAGCCACAGGAGAGAAAACCCACCACAACTAGACAATCAAAATGTGACTTGGAACTGTAGGGTCTCATTTCGGGAAGCCAAAAAAAAAAAAAAAAAAAAAAAAAAAAAAAAGGAAAAAAAAGGAAAAAGTGGGAAAAAATGGATGGTAAGGCTAGAAAGAAAAGGTTATGGGAAACAGAGACAGAGAGGAAAAGGATAAAGAAGGTGGAAATGTGAATTAGGAAAAATATGGAGTGAAGGGAAAAGACTAAGTGACAGAGATTCTGTGACCACCTGAGAAAGAGGCATCTGTATCACTGATGACTGTCTCACCACCAAGCTGTACTGCCCTCTTCTCCCTTCCTGTCAGTCACTCAGAAAGCCCTGCGTGCCCCCTTCCTCCTCTATGGACTGACACACAGATGGAGTGGATGGAAAAATATTTGAAGCCCTTCAGTTAACACTGTATGTAGGCATTGATCTGAGCAAGGGTTCACAGGGTGGGAGAAACTCTCATTAATGAGAGCAGGGTCCTCTGCATCACTTGTTCTTCAGGGAACTGTCATGACATGTCATCCTATGGCTTTGGTGACCTCACTCTTACATCACCTTCAACAGAATTTCCTGCAAAATTATGCTCTATCCTTTATTGCCAGAACAACTGCTCTCTATTGTCTCTTTTAAAGCATTTTGCACATAGGAAGAAAATGGTGTAATTGCTCTCCCAAACATCTCTATTTTCCTCAAAACTTCAATCCTCCAACTGCCTTTTCATACTTGTTTCTCTCCTCCTTATTCTCTGATTTGTTAGGTACTTGCTGAGATGCAGTGCACAACCTGCAGTGGACCCTGCAAATCATCTCAGGTCCCTAAAGCAGGCAGCAGAGCCGAACTGTTGTTTTGGGGGCCCTGCAAGCGACACTGCTGCTAACCTCAGACTAAGGTGTTAAGGTTTTTCTTTTCCTGCACATGCCCTTATATTGAATCTCAGGTAATGTGTACTTGGTTAGGGGAACAAGATGTTAATCCAGGGTATAAACATAACATAATTCCAGCATCTTCTATTCAGAGAACTCTTAGTGGATACCAAGTCTGACTATATGGATATACAGTACAGTGTCACAGCAGACTGTGAGAAACACCCCTGCTGCAGAATCTAACCTGCTTACTACCTGAAGCCAGTGGTTTATCCTCTTTAGACCTTTCAGAAAATGTTTCCAATGCAAAAGTATTTCCAATGCAATGGCTTAAATTTATTTTCTTGATCTGTCATGGAAGAGACTACATGCACTTACTGAATTGATTGAATAGTGGCTGAAGAAGCTGCTACACCCAGCTGAGCTGTGCTTCTAGACACCCTTATCTCTTCAACAAAGCTCTGTACCATTTCTCCATGTTCATGTGGCATGGAGACTTCTGTTTCTTCACAGTATTACTGTGTTGGCCTACACTTTCAATCTCCTTCTTGCATATATGCTGTATCTTTAAATGTTAGCAAGGCATTAACAAGATCTTGGGCTGGTTGGAATTCCTCTCTATTCTGGGATATTCTGATATCCTGTAGGTCCCACCATTTTTTTGATTGCTTCCCTGCTAGGTTGTTCCCAGCTTGTTATTCCGTTTTTTGAGCATTTGATTTCTCCTCAAGCAGCATAGCTTTTTGCACCCTCTTCATTCAATTTAATCTGAAATATTCCAGACTACCCATCCCTGGATTCATGAAGAATGAGCTGAATTTGGATCCTGACAATGCTCCCGAGCCTGCTTTTTCTCAGGTAGTTCAGATACATATTCTCTGTTGGAGCAGTAAGTTCTTAAAGAGCAAATGTAAAGTGCTAAGCAGCAGAGACCTCCTGCAGCTCTCACTGTGATGTGCCCTGCAGTTTGAAGTGAACTGTAGGCAACTTCATCTTCATGTTTGTGCCTCATTACTCTATAGGTGTCTGTAAAAGCATTGGGTTTTGGTGACAATTCTCTTGGGTAAAAAAATTAGACTGATTGCCCTAGAATTCCTGTCCTTTTCCTTCTTTTCAGACTATGTCCTTCCATACCTCCCCTGGTCTGTGTGGGACCTCAGATCTTTGTCAGCTGCTTTGTTCCTTAAGTACACTGACATGGATTTCATCAGGCGCTGCTGACTCAAATACATCTGTATGGTCTAAACACTCTTTAATTTGCTCTTTACCCTGCTCTGGTCTGTGTTGCCCCATTTCCCTATTTACTTTGTTTCAGTGTCTGGTGAAGACTAATCTCCTTCCTGCAGCCTGAAAAAAAGCAGGCACTCAATACTTCAGCTTTCACTTTACTACCTGACTTCTGAGCTTTTTTGTGAAATAATAGATTTTCTTTGAGACCTTTTGCTGTCTTCTTTTTCTGTTTCCTGCATTTTCCGAACCCTTACTTTTTGCCTTGTTGCTTCTAGTATATTGTGTTCTAAAAAGAAGCAAAGCAAAGCAAAAGAAAACAAAACCAGAGCTTTTCTGTTTGTATGAGATCTTTTTTTAAAAAAATTTATTGCTATTTTCTCTACAAGCATCCTTTATTGTATACCCTTCTTTTACCCTTGCTTTTGGCATTTACCAGGGGGTTTTTCTTCTTCCTCAGGGGAAGAATTACCCTCATAATCTAGTATAACAGTTTAACCTTATTGCTTTCTATTTATCATTTGTTTGTCTTGCTTCTTTTAAACACACAAAACAAGGATGGCCAACAAGTGGCATTTCAGACACCTTGACTATTTTGTTGGACTCCCAGCTCCTTATTCTGCTGGTTTTGTGCATTTCTCATACTAATTAACTCCTGTTGAGGCCTCTTCTACCTACATTTCACCATCAGATTTGCAGCCTCCTCCTCTACTCATAACTGATTAAAAATTTGCCTGCACTTCTGGCAATTTCCAAACCCTCTTTAAAACAAACCAGGGTGAACACACTGCCAGCTGGGTCAGTGTTGCTTTTTGAACAGATGGATAGCTAGGAGAGCAAATCTCCCTTTGCCCATTTCTAAGGCCCTGACTCTTTCAGCCACTGAAATTGCCTGGGGCTCATACCTTGATCCTCTGATCAACATACACAGTGGAATGGACTTTCTTCTTTTCCTCTTTACCTCGTGCAACATTACTTTTATTTAACTTCTGGAAGCAGCATATACATTCTTGATAAATTTTCAAGTGATCTGAATCACAGATAACAGTGATAAGCATATTGTAGATTATTGCCTAATTTTTTTTTTTTTTTCTGAGTCCTAACACAGGCCATTGGATGTTTCAGCCAAAAAAACACCAAAAAACCCAATGAAACAAAACCCTCACCATCTCATAAAATATCTCCCCCCCTTTTTTTAATATAAAGCAGTATTGGCAGAAGCTTTGTTTTTGTAACTCATGAGATTTTTACCAGCGGATATACCCAATTTTTGATTGTAATGTGCTGTAACAAACATTCTGCAAATCAAAGCAAACAACTGCTGGGAACTCTCAGGCCTGTTATTATCTTAGCTCTAGCAAATACAAACTCCAGGCTACACATTTGGTCAGCTATAAAATGACTACAGATGTGGACCACATTTCATCACAGCTCTGTTTACTAGGTTGTCATATTTCTACAGGGTAACCACTAGAGAGGGGGTTTCAGAATTTTTCCTTTTTAAAGTGGAGATTTGTGGATTCCTTCACCAGGGGAAGCAAAGTTTCTCACAGCAGGAATGCAGCACCCAGCATCTGCAGCATGGACTCCACCCAGGTCAGACCAACTACCTGCTGTTTGCACTTCCCATCTTCACCTCTGCTGGCTTCTCAGCCCATCACCTGCTCAGGGGATCCCAGCTGGGGCTCACCAAAGCAGACAGTCCCTGTTTGGGGCACTCTGATACTGGTTGCAGTCACCACAAGATAATTTCTTCCTGAGGCCTCCACTCTACGTTCTCTTGTCACTTTAGTAATTCTGTGCCAGGAACCTGAAGTAATTTTAAACAGACTTACTGAAACTTTTTTTTTTTTTTTTTAATTCCCATTTATTTCTTTGAAATTAGAACATTCATAGCTGCTTCCTTTAAAGAGCTCAAAATTCATTTTGCTTCTTGCATCATTCTATCCACCTTAACTAATGATATCAATCCATTTCAATTCTCACTCCTTTGCTTAAATTACTTTGTATCTCTGGTAATATGAATACCCATCTGCTAATCAATACACCAGAGATATCCTTATTGATTTTTTCTGTCTTTTTCAAAGAATCTGTTCTAGTAAATTATCAACTGCTGCTATCTAAATAGTCTTGCCGGGTACATTTATCTTCAGTAAAGCAATTTCTTACTGGTTAACAACAGGAAGAAAAAAAGCAGTTGTATTTATGGGATCTGAAAGGTACACAGGCTTGTGACCTGTTCCTGAGGGATTTTCCCCATCCCACTGGAATTCGTGGCACAGAGGACACGGTCACTGGAGGCTGCTTTGCAATGCACTTCCACACAGCTTCCACTGCTGTGTGGATAATGACTTTGCTAGTTTTGCCATCATACTTAGCAGGCCATAATGGACCACATGTGATAGACTTAAAAGACTTTAGTAGAGGGAAAATTAGCTCTTAATTGACAAAATTACTTTTGGACTGTGAAAGCAATATGTCCAGAAGGACTAGCACCTTGCAAGGAAGGGAGATTAGACTTGAATGACTTGCTCCTGGGTCACCTCTCGACTCAGACACTAATTCAGAAGCCTTCATGCACCGCAGTGCTGCACGGCATATCTGACTGCAGAGCAAAGCCTGAGTGTTACTGACAGCCTGGTATCAGGGGAGTGCATCAGGAAAACAAAGAAGAGGAAGAGGAACTATTTAGGAATAAGTAAACTGCTCTTGTGTCTCCCTTGTGTCTCTTCCTGTCTATTTGTAAGGTAAAAACACTTTCCATAAAATCTTACATAAAAAGTGAAAGCTCTGCAGTGGCAGAACTAGTCTGAGACTGGATTTCCTCTGTATTTTCCTAGTGGCTTTGTTTCAATGGGACATCAATTTGCCATGCCAGATTCCTGTTTAAGCCAAAGTGAGAGATAGAAGAAATGTTGGCTTGCTTGCTCACTTGCTGGTCCTATGCAGATGCAAAAGCAGAGAGGCATTTCCTAGTCCTGCATTGTACTGCTGCCATCCAGTATTCCAAAAAGCCAAACAAACTACTACAGTTCTCCCAGTGAGATTATTTGGGGTGGGATGGATGTAAATTTGTTCTGATTTCCCTTCCTGTTGCTGAAATCTTTTCATTCAGCTGTTTCATCTTCTCAAGCTCTCTTGGTCAGCTGTGAGGTCTTAGAATTTTCCAGCATCCAGTTCATAAGACTATAAGAAAAACATTCATTAACTCAAGGGCTGGTAGAAGTTAGAGTGTATTCAGGTGCTTCATTTTGCTGAAAAAAAGCAAACAGCTGATGTTATATGTAACCTGCTAAATAAAGCCAAAATGTACATCTGAGTTCTGGGAATTCTGTTTCATTGGTATCTTTTTTTATTATCATCCAGATTAAACTCATAAACTGTGTAGATACATTAAAGAGCATGAGGCTTGAAAGTAATCTTTTTCCTACATTTCAAATTGATCTGTTTGTTTTCACAGACATACCTATTCTCCTTCTTAAAGCAGCATTTTCTGTTGTTCAGCAGTTTTATTTCCACACAGAAAAGAGATTATATGAAAAAAGGCCATAATTAAGGAATGTGATGTAATATCATTATTAAGGTTTCCTTCACCATTGAATATATTCTCCAATCTGGTAAAACATTAGGCTTACTTAATGCCACCAGAAGGTGGGAAAGCCTGTCTTCCCTGAGCAACACAGGCAGGTAAATCTGGTGGCTCCATCTCCAGTGAAGCACAAGGGAGCTTGGCCAGTTGTACGTACGTCAGAGGATGGCAGAGCTGAGGTCAGGACAGTGAAGGCTTTTACCTGGCCTAGGGAAGCTGCCTGGAAAGTTGTCTGTGTGCCTTTACCCAATAGGAAATTGATCCCTCTAAAAGTTATCACAAAGCTCCATAAAGCCTGCAGTCCTTTTAAACGTTTCAAAACTGCCTTTTTTCCCTTGAAAAATGAGAAATCTGGGAAGTTTCATAAGTCTCCAAGGACTTGCCAGACAGAAAACTCTTGGCAGGTTTCCTACTTTTTCACTAATTCTAAAGCAAATACTTTAGAGTGTATGAGGATCCTTACTCACTAGTAATCATTCTGATTTTGTTGATTGCCAATTAAGTTCAGTAGTAAAATTATTAGGATCACAGAAGACATAATACTATATTGATTGCAATGTGCTGATGCTGGCTAAAATATAAGTTTCACTAGTCATGTATCATAATCACCTTCGTAAGGGAAGGGATGCTAATGCTGGGTGTAACGCCAATAGCAAGGCATACTAACAGCTCAGTGGAGCTGAAAATATCATAATTTGTGTAATGAGGGCAGAAAAGATGGAAATGCTCTTTATATTTCCATTAAAATTGCATAGATGCCATTGATAGCATTTTAGAGGCTATTTTGCCCTTTAATACTCCCATGATGCAAGTTAGATTTATGCTCCTAAATGAAAGCAAGAATGGGAAACCAAAAATGAACTTTCATAGTGGTCTGTGCAACATGTATGAAAATCAGATCAGAAGCATGGAAAATTGTCATCTGGAAAATAAATATTTTCTTAGTTTTGTCTTGTCTGCGAATCACAGGGAGTGATTTTTTAGAGATAATTAATAGGAAATTTCATCTTATTTTTTTCTGCCTAGTTATTGATGCATAAGTACTATGTGAGAGGACTATACAGAGATGCCAGACATTCCTACATAGTCAAATGCATGTGTATTTTTGTAATATCTGCTGCCTAGTCAACTTTTTTTTGGATTGAAGACATGTAGGTAATCTTTACACAATCCTAATTCAAGAAATACAGGGTAACATCCAGATGAAACCCTTCCTGATCCACTGAAAAGGCATCTAGTTTTGGCAAAGCAGTAAAGACAGCTAATGTTCCTTTATAATGGTCATGGTTATTTTATGTTCCACATCAAACATATTCAGTAAAGAATAATGGCAGAGGTTTTGTAGCAGGTACACTTTGGGGAAGTCACCATAATACTAAATAATGCTAAAAATTGAAGTGCTTATCACATGTAAATGCTGATTAAAGTAAGTTTATGGAACCATTCTAACAAAAAAATGTAGACTGGATAAGGTAAAAAATTAACATGAATTTTACTGAACTTCCTTCTGGGTTTTGGGGGTCATTTTGGGCAGGTGTTTCTAGGTGGACACCTTTTGCAAAAGTTGAAAGTTGCTGAAAGCTTTTTCAAGTAGAAACAATGAAGTTGAACAGCAAGATGTTCCTGTTTAAACTGAAATAACTTTTTTTTTAAAAAAAAGAAACCCCAACAAGGCAAACAAAATTTAGTTAGATTCCAGTCAAAACTGCTTCTCTGCTTTCCCTCTCCTGGCTTTATTCAGAAGTACCAATGAACCAAAAATACACAGCATTCAGATGGTTCAGGCTTCTTGGATGGTAAAGAAATAACAGTTATTAAAGAGCTTTTTTAAGGATCAGAGAAAAGCACAATGAGAACTTAAGCATGGAAATCAAAGCCAAAGAAAATCAAATGGAAGTACAATACAAATGTTTAATAGTGAGGTTGATTTCTGCTGGAACCAGTTACATCAGAAAGTGGTAGATTCAAGGCTGCAAACCTTCCAGGCACAAACTTTAGCCAAATGTCAGCCCTTGGTCTCCATAAAGAAGTAGCTGGAATAAATTTTATGGACTATGATATACAATAGATCTGACTGTGTGACCTAATATTCCCCTCTGTCCTCGAGACATGTTTAAAATGAGCTTTAGTGGCACCCACCAGAGAAAACGAACCTCAAACATTAGGACAAGCCCTCATACTTTTGGTATGATTTTAATGGGTTACTTTTGTGAAGTTTAAGAGAAACCAGCACGCATTCAAAGTGTATAAATAACCCTCTTGCTGAGACTGAAACAATGACTCTGTGTATACTATTGGCAGTGCAAACCCAATGCAATTTTTTTTGAAAGAATGAACTATTCCTGCAATGTTTGCCAGCTGGAGTGTTCGCTTTGTGTTTAATTCAAAATATATCTTTGGTTCATCTTCTCTGCGAAGAGCCCTTCTGTTTACAGTGACTGTTAACTTACTATAATAGCAGGGATTGTAGACAATACTACATTGTTTTACAAAGCTTGATGTTATCAGGCAGAACCAGACATTACTGGCAAAGCAATAACCACTAGCATGCAAGTTCATTTTAAACAAAAAAAAATTTAAAAGGAAAGAAAGAAAAAGGAGCGATATAAATGTGTGTTTAAGAAACAAAAGAATAATTGCTATTTTTTACTGAAACAAAAGTATCTGCTTTGTCCTTTGTTCATTTGGCTGATTTTATCCCCAGGATTTTATCTATCATTCCCATTACATTAAGGACTTGGTTCCTCACATGACCTGGGGTCTTGTTTTTGTTAACACCAGACAAACGGAGGAACTGTGTGGTATCAAAGAAGGGGGAGGGAAAGAGAAGTGCAAATTTTTTGCCAGTTGTGGTGGGATCAGCTGTGTGATTTGCCATGCGCTAAAGGGTAGGTCCCCTGTTTTGTGATCCTGCACTCAGTCCCACAAGCAATGCATTCTTCACAAAGCAGTCTAGGGCATGCTATTTTGAATTTTTTACCATTTTCATGAGTCCCCAGGGGTTGAATCACATAGCAGCAGGGTTGGCAGATTGGACAGCTGTTGCTTCTGCAAAAGTACAACAAAAGCCTCAGTCAGGGATGCAGCACATTTGCTCCCTCCGTGGATCATGTATAACAGAGGCATACAGGGTATGAAGTCAGCTCCATCCGAGCTCACAAAAATTGCTGACCTAGGATGCAACATATTTTTGTGCATTTGCTTTCTGCCTTCCTCTTTATACAAACTTTATTCCACCAGATTTGCACAGGGTTGCAGTTTTCAGTCAAACAGTCCCCAGGCCAAAATTTCTTTCTTACAAGGGAAGTCCCTTTTTATTTCCATGAAATGTTCTTTCCCAAGCATGGTCTGGATTTCTCACGAATTCAGTTTTGACAAGACGGACAACTTCATGTCGGTTGTAATGTGGAGCCAAGAAAGCGCTTTCACACAGTTCCGCTTCCTGTGGAATCTTTTGCTGAATCTGGCTCTGTCTTTTTGTTAGGATTTTTGCTTGTGTGGCAGTTCATTTTCCAGGTGTGCCAGTGCTGGAAGACAGTGAAAAAACATCTCATTTTTTTGTGGGGATATGATTTTCTACTGGGAGGATAAGAAGACCAAGAGGTAAATGCAATGGGGAAAGCCAAGTTATTTCAGTTAGCACCAGAAGAGGATGCCCATTTAAACCACACTCAATTTCTATAATATTGCAAATGTCTCCGATGTATTGGTAGAGAACTGGTAAACAACAAAAGATAATGTCTTTTTATTGGGAAATCCCTTCTGCCAGTAGCCTGCAGACCTAAGTTCTTCTCAATTTCTTCACAGTTAAATGGCTTTGAAGTCAGCCTTGATAAATTGCCTGTTCTCCTGATCATTGGCATTTCACAGAGAAGGAGGGCAAACACTGGAATTGGTGTACATAGAAACTGAGAGATCTCAGTCCATGGAAATATTCAAAACATGACTGGACACAATCCTAAGGAACTTTTTCTGCCTTCGGTGTTAGCTCTGCTTTGAGGAAGGGTGGAATGACTGTCAGAGGTCCCTTCCAGTGGCAGTTTAACATCTGACTCCGAGAAAGAGAGATAATTCTTCTGTGCCTTGGCTTGAACTTGTTGCATTGAATGTTAGGATCATGGTTAGACATCTTTTGATAAGGCTGCTGGTCACCTTTTTCTGAAATGGTTGACCTTCCTTGAGGCCATGTTAAATATTGCTTATTAAAATTAGATATACTGAATAAACTCTTTAACATATTCTTTATTGCTATTTACCACAGTGAGCTGGGCTCATAGTCCAGGGACTATTTGCTAGAACTCAGAGCAACATGCACAATTTGTCCTCTAACACTACTATCTTTGTCCTTTCCGAATATCAAAATCATTTGCCAAAAACTTGCCATTTGTTTCACTGCCTTCTCTTGAACTGCAGTATATAAATCGTCTTGTCCCTTTGCTAACTTTAAGTGTTGTGCTCAACTACTCTGTGATGTAATTGTAAAAGTCCTTTTAAACATTTCATTTCATATTCCTACAAGTCCTGATCCAGATCTTGGAAATGTTACTGTTCTTCTAATACTCTCTTCACCTTAGCATTCATAAATAAATATAAATAAATAAATTGCCCCCTTCATCCCTCCCTACTGTCATGATATGTGTTTTTCATTATCACTTCTCCATTATTCCTTTAATTTCTCCCCCCAAATATTTCCCCATTGGGAGAGAGACTATTTACAAAAACATGCAGTGACAGGACAAGGGGAAATGCATTCAAACTGAGAGTACTTTCAGCTTAGCTATTAGGAAACAATTCTTTACTGTGGAGGTGCTGAGGCACAGGAACAGGTTGCCCAGAGAAGCTGTGGATGGCCCATCCCTGGTAGTGTTCCAGGCCAGGCTGGACTGGGCTTTGAGCAACCTGGACTAGAGGAAGGTGTCCCTGCCCATGGCAGGGGGGTTGGAAACAGATACCTTGAAAGTGTCTTCCAACACTTCCAAGCCTTTCTATGATTCTGTGATTTAAACATGGTCTTGCACCTTGGCCTTTTAAATTCTTGATGCACACCAAGAGTTGCCCACCTGTTGTAAATAAGCATTGCCATGCCAACACAGTTTGCTGACACACGTCCAGTTTTTGCTCCCTCCCATGGAAATGGAGAGGTTGAAGATGGAGGCCATATTCCAAAGCCTCCTAGATGTTGGGATTGTCAGCCTGGAAATAGGCTGTCCATTTTGTTTGCTAACAGGGAAGAATGTGAGTGATGGAAGAAGCCAAAGTGGAAAGTCAGCAGCACTATGTCCTGTCCCACATATCCAGCCAAGCTGCTGGGTTTTATGGCTGGTAAATGAACTAATAGACCATACGTTTCCTTTTGTAGACTGAGGAGCTGATGGTTATCTGTCTCCAAGTCTTCCCATTGCCTTTTAGTTGAGAGTCCTTCCACACACTGATAAAAGAAATCTTTCAGTTTTTCATAAGCTTAGGAGTAATTTGCTGAATTCCATGGAATGGCCTTTTGCACAGGGTCTGCACAGTTCTTGCAAATTAAAGATCTTTAGCAAGATACTCAGCTTTATTCTTCAGCCATAAGATGAGAAAATGAACAATAATTTGTGATAGTTAACCAAGGTTATTTGGCTGAACTACTCAATCCTTTATAGATCACTTAATGGTGATGAGGGTGCAGTATTTTAGATACAGTATCAAATTAATGTCTACAAGCTCTCACCTTGAACACCATTCATTTCTCAGTGCACACAGCCAGATGATTTACAATGAGTTCTAGACAGTAAAATATGCATATGCCAGTATCAAATTATCCTATATCTTAGGCAGCTTTTCAGTTTAGGGGTTTATGAGGCGAGATTATTTCTCTAGATGCATGCATAACCATCTATTACAGCCACCTGAAACACGTGTTTCTGATGGATGGCAGATGCACAGATTTTCATTTGGCCCCTTTCTCTGTCCTCCATAATCTCTCTGAGACCTTTTTTGTATGAACTTCTCTCAGGTGTTCCTTATGCTCGTTAGATCGTGTGAACCTGAAAAATAAGTTTTTGGACAGAAAATATCATGGCTGTCATTTGACAATTTTGTTGGTTACTATATTCAATTTGGTGCATATTTTACTCAGCCAAGCAAATGCATTACAGAATATTAAAAAAAAAATGAAATAGAGAAAAGAGAAAGTGAGGAGAACTGCTATTAAGGTAGTCATGTTATTTTAATAATGTGGGAAGCACAATATAGACTAGTTTCTCCTTGCTGTTCTTGGATTAATTTTTAAAGATGTGTTTTGGCATACTGCTCTTAAAATAATGAGCTTTTGCTCAACTTCTGCTAACAAGTAAGCATGAAATCATAAAATCATAGAAGGTTTTGGTAGGAAGAGACCTAAAAAATCCTCGTTCCAACCCCCTGCCATAAACAGGGACATCTTCCATATGTACCAGGTTGCTTTCATTTCTTTGTAATTCACTGGTATATTTCATGCTTTTGTGTATCAGATCATTTTATCTCAGCTTTCAGTCCAGCTGCCACAGAATAAAACCCTGATACACCAAGGTCTTGATTCATTTTTGCAGCTCTAATAGCTTAATTTCTGGGCGGTAAGGATAGTGTTAGAGTATAAGGGCTCAATAAAAAATAAAAAAAATTAGAGGGCACTCCATGACAGGATCATCTTTGGGTTGGAAAAAGAGAAGCACTGTGTCATAAAGTATAAATAATGGGAAACATTTTTGCAACTTGAGATAGCAAAATACCGAAAGACAAGTCTATCAATTGCTATTAAAGACAATATTGATGCAGGACAGGAATTCACTAAATAGCTGAAAGTCATCTGGATGCCTCTTTCATTTTTACTCCTTTTTAACAGATACTCCAAATTTCATGCTTATGCTTAGTCTTGTAATAATGATACATGACCTTAAACTGAGCAGCTGTCACCTTGATTTAGGGTTTCTTGCACTCTTAGGATTTGCTGTGCTGTACTGATGATAACATTCTTGGCCATAGAGAAACTTTGTAGATATTTCCAGTGGTGTCTTAAAAAACTCCTATCTTGTACTTACATCTACTTTAGTTAACAGAACAACATCTCACCTTATTCTGTCCTATTTTATAATGTGGGATATATATATAGGCAGTGCCCTTTTAGGGGCTGGGTGAGAGGCATCTGCTGCCTCGGGCCACAATTTTATAGTTTCTATGCATCAGAATTTGATCCTGAAGGCTAATTGATTGTTCTTCTTATTACTCCACATAATTTCCTTTATAAAAAACTTGTATAAAAAGAAAATACTTATTCACCTGAGAAATGGAGGCCTGTGCTATTTGAATAAACAGAGATTTAAGTGGTGCACACAGGGAAGGAAGAACTCCAGCACTACTCACCCAGCAAAAGAGTCTGACCTGACAGTTTTAATGCATAAACAAGATTTTGGGTTATAAATAGATAAATCTGTTAAAAACACTTGCAACTCAAAGCAAAACAAACCAAAAAGAATGGTGGGAATGAGAGGAATAGGCTGCAATTAGAAAACAACAGTATGTTACTGAGTAACTCCATGGCGCACTAAAGTTTTGGACATTTTGTGGTCCTCTCTGCTCACTCAGTCTTTTAGGAAGGAAAATAGCAAGATTAGAGGAGAAGCATGGAGGTGGGAAAGAATGATCAAAATTTTCAGGATATGGGGTGATCCTTCTCTTCAGCCTGGGTAGAAGATGACCAAACCCATGAAAACTGCTGGAAAAGCCAAGGATAAAGCTGGTAGGAGTCAAGCTCAAGGAGTCAAGATGAGTATTTTTCATTAAATGAGCAGCTGAACTATGAAATTCCTTACTGTGATGTGGACTTTTAAAGCTCACATTAGTTCAAAAAAGGATTAGGGACATTCATGTAAGGAAAGGTTTCTGGCGACTACTAAATACAAAGACCCCATCTCCAGGACTGCCTGAGGTATAGACCATCAGATGCTGAGGGAGTTTTCTGGTCATGTAGCACTACATGAGCTCTTCGCACTCACACAGCCTCCAGAATGTCTGCTTTGCTCTCACTGAGAACAACCATTTCCATGTGTGGAAAATTCCCCTGAAAAGGGTATCATATTTTTTAACAGAAAGCCAAATGGCCAAACCCCTGCCAACTGTCTTGTAACAGCAGCTAAAACTTAAAGCTTTAGCAGAAGATAAAGAGTGCTATGATGAACTTCCTCTGGCTGTGAATGAGGAAAATTCTTCTCCTTCACAGAAGAGTGTCCATGATGTTTGATAAACCCACAGAAAAGCAACATTTGTTTGCTGTTATCCTTGCACACACAAGGGCTATTTGCAGATTGAGGTTCAGCTGCATCCTGCAGCTCAAATGTCTCTGAAGCAGAGCACGCCAGCAGATGTGAGGGATATTGGGACTGCTATTGCACATGCTTCCTCTCTTTTGACTCTCTGTCTCTCATAGTCTGCTCCTGACTGCTGATTGTCTCCATCAGTTAGCTCTGGTAGGTTTTTGTCCTGTTTGAGCAGTGCTGCCATGAGGGAAATTACTTCCAAAACATGGTCATTTTAATGAAAGGATGAGCATTATATCTGATGTCACAGAATGACTGAAACGGTAGCTGGACTTCAACCCACAGTGTGCATTTTCTGCTGGCCATGAAGTATCTCAGATCTTATGCCAATTCTCCTTGCCTCCTGTTTTGCTGCGTGTGAAGGGACACAAGCTGTCATGGCAGGAGACTCCAAGCTGCAGAGTACTGATCACCCTCTTGCCTTCTACTCCACAAGCCTTGAGGATAAATGTATTCAATCAAGGTTGCTATTATGATAAAATAAGACATCTCATTCATGTATCAAATGAAACATAAATAGCTCATAATAGAACACATGAAAAATCTCCCACCAAGACTATTTATATTCTCCCATTCTTACCTGAGTCACAGTGATTTCCATCTTCTATAAATTTAAGTCTAATCTAGTCAGATTTTTTGAGTATTTCTGTTTAAGGATTTTCAACTTTATGGTTGTATTTGTTCCTTAAAGATATTTTCTTTTTATTGTACCATCTTTTGGTTGATAATTATCTTCTAGCATATTTCAAGCCAGCTGGTTTCTGACTGGTGAAACAACTCAGAAGCTCCTGGGAGAGATGAAAATGTATCTTCAGCTGAAGTCTTCACAAAAAATTTCATCTGTCTTTTGTCTTTCTTCTCTCTCCATTCTGTTTGCTCACCTTTTCCCCTCTCCTCAAATGCAGTAGTCTCCTCCTACCTGGGAGCCTTGTAGGGAGCATAATATTTATTCTATCAGGCATGCTAGTGGCTGGAATTGAGGAGGGTTGAAGTCAGTGCCTTGGGCTGGACCATGCTGGGCACGTGAGGCAGCGGTTGGCTGCCTGCAAGCTCAAACTTTTTTCATTCCCAGTAAAATGGTAAACCACACTGAGCTTGGGCAGGAGGAAAATATTACTGCATTTTCCATCCAGTAGGAGCCAAAGTGAACCAGGAACCAAGTTATGAGGAGCTGGGGTGGGGCAAAGGATAAAGAGATTTTTCTCTTTAGTATTTTGAGCAAAGCTGATGGTGGCTGCAGAAGGAGTTCAAAGCTAAGGTGGCAGCCAGCAAAAGGCCAAACTGGAATGTAGGAATTGACACAGTTGGGCTGGATGGGCTCACAGTTGGTTTTGCTGGAGCTTGAGTTGCAAAGGTTGTCTGCAAGGGGCTGGAACAGTCAGGGTCTGGAGCAGAAAAGGCCATGGGGTATATGTGTATTTGATGAGAGGGAAGTGCTCAAGCACATCACACTCTCCAGAAAGAAGGGGGTTCAGAAGACATGGCTTTGAGAATTGCTGCTTTAAGTGAGTTTTGCCTGTTTATTCTCTCCCAAATAGATAGATGAAATGAATTCCTTCATTTCATTGCATCTTTTGGATTAATGTGTAATTACGAATGATACATTACTGTTGTATGTATGTTAAAAGACAAAACAAAGGAAAAACAGATGGAAAGGCAAGGTGGCTTTTGTTGGTCCTTCCATTCTCAGGAGAATTTATTTGTCTGGCTTGAGACATGGGCCCAGAAAACTGTCTTGGTGTTTATATTGAAGGAAGAAAAGACTGAGATTTGTGGGGCTGAGCATCATGCTGAGCTGCACACAAATTCATTAAAAAGGACTGACCCCAGGCTTCAGGCACTTTATTTCCAGTGTATATTTCATGTTCTTTCACTGTTTAAGTGACTAGAAACAATTTGGGGCCCTTTATTTTTGGATGCCAGTTTGACAGTTTTTAGGTGTGTCTTGTGTTTGTTTTTCTCAGCAGAGAGGCATGTCACTCTGAAATAAAACCTAATTTTCTCATTCCTGTGAGAACGTAAAACAGAGACACAATCTTGAGCAGGTCCAATAAGGGACAGAGTAACATAAAGAGATAGTGAGGGACCAGACACATGTGCATCCTCTAACATCCATAGTGTCATGGCTGTGAGTCATGGGTGAGTACCAGAGGAAGGAATCAGGCTTGGTGCCCTCTCTGAATTCCCTTCAACTGCTGCTGGCAGAGGTTGGCTATGGCAATCATAGCCTATAGAGATTTCTGGGCTGAAGTTACAGAGATTTTAAACTCTTCAGCTGTACTGGGTCAAAGATTTGAAAACCACGATCAATACAAAGCTGAGGCTGAACACTGAGGATCTGCAGCTGAGTTGTCCATCCACCTCTATGAGCTAACTAGAACAAAGCTAACTTGTCCTCTTTTGCCCCCTTGCCTCCCCTCCTTGTGGCTTAGAGGGAGGAGAGTGTGGTTTCTGGAATGAGAGGCTGCAGCTGTGGGTGGTCAATATGCCTTTGAGTTTTGTTTTTCTCTTCTGATAACACTCTTTGAGAGTAGAACGACATCTGAATCCAGCTCCTCTTTTGTTATCTCATAAACATTATTAGATAGTTTTATGGAATATCTTTCAGTTGAGACAAGCCTGTTTCTCTAGTAAAAGTAGAGGGTACAGAATAAGTAACATTTTCATTCCTGGTCAGGCTTTTGTTGTTGTTTGGTTGGGGGTTTGGGGGGATTTTTTTTTAATTTACAAAACTTCATCAAGAAGCTCACACACAGGAAAAGGTTAAGATCCACATGCAAATAAAAAAACTTGGCAAGTAACATGTTAGTTTGCTTTTCAATGGGAAAAAAACAGCTGATGATTCCAACATCTTACATTTTGCACATCCTTTTATAAATAAATTAATTTCTCCCTCCCACAGATACAACCCTTGCAGAGTTCCTCTACTGGGAACACCCAGTGACTCTATTTACACCCTTTGCCTCTAGTTCAGCTGGATGAAGTCTTTGCTATTGTTTTTGTCACTGTGTTTATTTTCTTGCCCCTTTGTTTATGTTTTCTTCTTGGATACTTTTCATAAACAACCATTAGCAATGTGCAATCACAGCCAAACTACCAAAGCTGGTCGCTGTTTAAACCTGTGAGTGTCAAGGAGGGGAAATGATAAATGGCCCTAATCCAGGCAACCAGAAGCACATTTCTAATACTCTGTGTAGTGATGGAAGACTGTGCATGAAGTTGTAAGTGGAACAAAAAGGGGCTTTGTGGTAAGATCAGAGGATGGAAGAGGATTATGCCAGTGCTTCTTGGAATAAACATTCTTGGAAACACTCTTAAATACATCTCCTTATTTTGATTCCATAGCTCACCAATATTATGTATTTATTTTTCTAATTCAAGATTAAGAGACTACATTTTAGCTAAAAGTCACCCACTAATTACTTTTGTCAAACCTATACCAACACTTACATTCCTACAGTTATTAGACCCTAAATGCTTCATTTTGGTACTAGTCAAAACCAGTACTGACAAATGCACTTCTTAAATTGATAAAAATATTGATTCAGTCAACAGGTCTCAATTTTTGTTACAGTCTTTAAAATATACTGAGTTACAGTAATGTCAACGATGTGAAACCAGTTATGACAGGAGGTAATTAATGTTTGTGAGCTGGAAGCAGGTTGCAGTGTCATGTAAAGCTGTATAGGCATACCCAGTTGAACTGGACCTAAACAATAATTTCAGTCAAAATTCCAGAGCATACTAATCCTATCAGAGCATGATACTAGTGTAAGTACAAGTATTTTAGGATCTAGTCTGGCATCATATTGAGTCCTTTGAACATAGCAAGATGCCTCGTAGCTGTCCCAGGTGAGAACATGCTATGAAACCATAGCCATAGAGATGAAAACAACACCCTGCAAAAGTCTGTCAACTTTATTTTGCTGCTAGAAAACTCTACTGATGCTTTTTTACTATGTGGAAAGTGAGGAGCAAAACAAAGCAAATCAACTCTTAACATTATGCAAGAACAAAGTGAGAACATATCAGCAATAACACTGCATATTAAAAAAGAACGAGCATTTTAAGCAGATGTTGCTACTGTAGATATGAAAACACCAAGTAAAATTTAAATAAATTCTAATGTTATGAAGGATCTTAAGCAAGACCAGCATGGAACAGACTTTTCATTGAAGTGAGAGCATCTATCATATGAACCTGGAGGTACTAAATAGATAAAGAGATACAGGCTTTATGTAACTCAGGCATATTGTTCCAAGTGGGATTTTTTTCCAGTTGAATATATGCTCCAGAGATGGTTTCTCTGTGACTGCTGTATTTCTAGATTCCCCTAGACAATTGTTATACACAAGTAATATCTCAGTTTTCTATCTGCACTGGGTAATTTCTTTGGCTTTCACCAGTCTTACTCTCACCAACATTTGCTATTTGTTAGTTTGTCAGTCAGTCTGTTTATAAAAGACGGACTTGCTTACAGCTCCAGCTGGGAGCTTTATTGGAGCAAATTCTTCCAGATACAGTTGTGGTGAAACCAGGTATTAGGAACTGTTCTGGAAATGTTGAGAATTTCCCTTCCCTTCCCTTCCCTTCCCTTCCCTTCCCTTCCCTTCCCTTCCCTTCCCTTCCCTTCCCTTCCCTTCCCTTCCCTTCCCTTCCCTTCCCTTCCCTTCCCTTCCCTTCCCTTCCCTTCCCTTCCCTTCCCTTCCCTTCCCTTCCCTTCCCTTTTCCTTTTTCCTGAGTTTGGGTACTGAATCAGCAAATATAGAGTGGGGAAAGAAGTTTTTTTCTCTTTAACTTGAGAAACCTAATACTTTTTCCTAAAGGTATGTATGTCAAGAACAAAGACATGAACACACATGTCATTCTGGTGTGTCACAGGTCTGGATATTAACAGGAAAATCCCACAACATTCAAGACACAAGGAAAAATACCACCCTGTAACACCATTGCTCTTCATTTGTTGCCATGAAGAGTTGTCACCAGGTGTTCATAGAAAGTAATGAGACAGCTTGCCAAGCTGTAAATAGCCTTGTATTGAACTCAGCTGTCCGCAGTTTCAATGCCCGAGATTTTTTTTTTAAATATTACCAGAGGCAATTTTTGTTTTCAGTTTTGGGTTAGCACACAACTGAAACTCAGTGACGCTCAGCCAAAACCCACAAGTCTTGCCTGGTTTTGAATCAAAATTCTACAAAACCACAGTGTTTCTCATGGTTTCTACATGAAGTCATAATTAACCCCAGGTCCACTCAAAACTTTGTCCAAGTTAACTAAAAATTTTGTAAACTGTGGGAAACCTGACTGAAGTATTGGATAAGTATGAAAACATGAGCAGATACTTGAGTTAAATCTGATCCTAGGTTTTGCTGAAAAAGTTTCAAATTACTGTAGCTTCAATTTGATTGTTTTATCCCAGGAGGTAGCTGTTAATAGAGATTCATTTAACTTCTGAACTCCAGAAATCTGTAAGGATTCAGTGCTATCCAGGACTCCAGATTCACAACAAATGCACTATGAAACACTCTCTCTAAAGTATTTCTAATGAGAAAACACTCTTTTACTCAACCTGCTGATTTTCCTAACAAGAAAATCAAAAGTTTTAGGGATGCGGAGGGGGTGTTGGTGTTTTGGGGGTTGAGGTGGGTTTGGGGTAGGGTTGATATTGCAAGAGATTCATGTTTTTAGCTAGCTTCATGTAAACACAGCTATTTCTGTTCTCTGATTTGCTATCCAAACATTCTTCTGGGGCATCAGTAGGAAATGTTCACTCATGTATACTTGGAGCTATTCAAAAAGAAAAAAGAGAGATGGAGAGACAGTGAAAGAGAGAGAGCGTGTCAGAGAGAGAGAAAAAAGTCTGTTAGGCCCTTTTTTGAAAATATGAATAAATTTCTATGGCTGAAGATATTACTGGAAAATGTGTTGCTTTGGCAAAGAATCATTCTAAGGTGTAATCCTGGCCTCAGTGAGATCTCTGGAAGTTTAATTAATCTATACTGTACATAAACTTCATTGGAAGCAGGGTTTCTCAAGGATATCAATGCAGGGGATGTTTATTTTGAGATTATTTTTATTTTCTACAACAGATTTGGATGTAACTACAGTTCCTGGACTTTGTTGGGATGTCCCACATTGGTAAATGCTTAGCTCTGATGAAGATTATGTGAAAGGTCATATCTTTAACTCCCACATATGAATGTGTAGCTTAATAAATTTAGAGACCATTAATTTCAAGTAATTAAATGCAATTTGTCCAAGAAATTCTGCTTGGGGTAAAGGTTATAAACCACAACATTTATACACTTGTAATGAGTTGTTCCTGTTACAAGAATTTATGAAAATGATTCAAGGGCTATGAACAGCATCAAGCCTAAATCAACACTATTTTTTAGCATTATATTGTTCTAGAAATTTATTGTCATTAAAGTACAACACACACTAGAAGTATTTTATTTCAGTTTGAATTTGAACTGACAATTTTAGCAGCAAGTGTGCTATATAGTCACAACCCTATCACTTTAAACCAATTTTAGTATTAAGTACAGATGGAGCATATATATACATGACTTTATTAATAACCATAAAAATCTATGCCTTAATTAATTAAAAGTCAGCAGCTATGTAAAGATTTTTCACTAGCTTAGCTCTGGTTTAGTAAAACAAATTCTCTAAATAGGAACTAAACTCCTGCCAGGAGTTCCGCTATTTGCATCATTAATTCTGACCCTTTATCTGCAGGACTCTCTCTCCCAAAAGTAATCCATCTCAGTTATCACATGACAGCAGAACTTCACACCCGGTGCCATGCTTCCAATGATTTCTCCCCATATGGCAACTTCCTCAGCTACATTATGTAGAGTTACTCTGCATCAGTCTCAGGCAAGAGTGTCTTTTGCATAACCGGCTTCGTTAATTAGCTGATCGCTATTTCTGGAAGCAAAGCAATGATTCTTTGTTAGTGATGGGAACATATTTAAGTTTAAAGTAGAAAAACTATTTTACCTTTAGGAATTGCTGGTTTGATTCTAACAGCTAGGACTTTTCAGGTTTCCATTTCAGTTTGTGGAGAGAAGTGCATGCATAAAGTTCAGGGACTTCAAATAATTTGTGCATTCACAGCTTTCTTTCTGTAGCTACTTATTGCTCCATATGTTCCTATTCCTTTTAGTGTATGATAGGTATTGAACTCTACATCCATAAACAGTCCTACAACTCCTATCTTTATTTGTTTGCATAACTGGGGGGGTTGGTAGTTTAAAGGAGGAGGAATATTGGGAAAGCCTTCCTTTTTCATCTTAACAGTCTATCTGTGCTCACAGACTATGGCCTGGAAATCTCCACTTTAGGTATTAGACACAGAACACATTTGGCACTGCTCAGCAGAGGTGTCCCTGAGGGAGTCTCTGAAAAAACTGGTCTAGGGAAATTAAATTCCTCTTTTCTGTGTGACTACAGAAGATGGAACATATACTTCAGATGATGGATTTACACCAAAGGAGCAGGAAAGCAATAATCCTTTGCACTGAGGCATGTGAAAATCCTTCACAGGAGGAAGTAACCTAAAGCACTCATACAAAGTACATTCACAGGTCACAAGATCAGAGAGACAGAAGATGACCGGACTGCACAAGAGTTAGTACACACTGCAGCCCAAAATGCTTTAGTCCATAGGATTATCACACCAAGGAAGCCAAATCTTAAACATTCGTGTTCCTGGATATTCAAAATGTGCAGATGGGTGCATTATAGGAGGTTTTCAACTAGTCTCTGTCTCACATCTCATTTTCGTAAAGCGAATGAGCATACAAACATCCCTATCTTAATGCTGCAAGCACATTCATAGAATCATAAAATCATAGAATCATAGAATGGTTTGGGTTGGAAGGGACCTTCAAGAACATCTCATACCAACTCCCCCTACCATAGGCAGGGACAGCTTTCACTGGACCAGGTTTCTCAAAGACATATCCAACCTGGTCTTGAAAATTTCAGGGTTGGGGCATCCACAACTTCTTCAGCCAACCTATTCCAGTGCCTCACGAAATTCTCAGTAAAAAATTTCTTCCTTATATCTAAGTTAAACCTACTCTCCTTGAGTTTAAAGTCATTGCCCCTTATCCAATCTCTACATGACCTTGTGAAAAGTTCCTCTCATGCTAAATAATACTTGTCCAAATATGAACCCCTGAGGCACACTCTTGTTGCTGGTCCCTCCCTGGTCATCAAGCTGTAGACCACAGCTCTTTGAGCGTGACCATCCAGCCAATTCCTTATCCACTGAGTGGTCCAAAATGTAGGATGCAGGCATCAACACCACCACCTCTGACCTGCTGAGTGAGCACTGTACCATTTGAGCTAATTCCCTCTAATTCCAATGGATGCAATTACACAGGTTGTAGGGCAGTGTCTTTTGTAAACAAGTAAGTCAAGCATGATGCTGAGACAAGTGGTAATAATAATAAAATTTTAATAAAAATTCAAAAGGCGATAGACAGAAGAAAGGAGAAAAAGCCATCATAATGTAAGCAGGTAAAATAATGGCTGCTCCTTGAATTAATGTCCTGTCTGGGAATGGATCTTATCTTTGGGCATCTTACATCACAGATCTGGGTCCTGGAGAAATGGGCTGGAAACCCAAACAAGAATTTCTATTCCATCAGATGACTGAAGCTGGAGCTAAGATTCATGGACATCCTTTTTCATATAACAATAAAATTTGGCATCATAATTTCAATTGTGTTCACCCTCCTCCCATAGATCATAGCTGTTATAAATCATTACTACAACATATAAGACAACCCTAGAAGAATGATTGGGTTTTTCATCATTTTTTTCCTTTCTTAAATGCTTTTGCCTTGTTTGAACACTGATACAAAGAGAAAATACCTCTTTCTTGAGCTCCATCTTTTAAGTAATGGTTATGGACCCTCTCTACCTTGTCTACAAGAAAATGCCCTTAGTAATTCAAATGGTCAGCAAGAGTAACCGTAAACAGGAAGAAGGGAGAAGAGTTGCCTGCCTCACACAGAGAGTTTTCTCACCTCTAACTTCTCCTTGGTTCCAGGAGTTTTGTTGATGCTTTTCCTCCAACTCCTTCCAGTTACCTTATGTAAAACCTTCTAAAGGACTTGCTTCTAAAATGTTTCCTCAAAGAAGCAATTCAGACTCAAAGAATCACATGGTGACTCAGCTTGGGAGGGACTCAGAGAGTCTCTAGTCCATCCTTCTGTTCTGTGTAAGGTCATCTGTAAAGGCCAGTATGTCAGCACCTTTTTCAGCTGAATCTCCAGCGATGGGGATGGCACAACCATGCTGGCTCTGTGTTCCAATGCAGGTTTCTCCTCCCAGCAAAATAAATTTTGCCTATATCTGTTGCAAACTGCTCCTGTTTCAAAGCATGCCCACCAAACTCTGCAAAAACACTTAACACAAACTGAAAGAAATGAGATCTTCAACGTTGTCAACCTTGGAATAAGCATTTAAATCCGAAGGATGCTTTTTCGCATGTGCCACAAGTCTTCTTCCATGTTCCCTGAAATATTTCCTGAGGCTGTCCATCAAACAGGAGTGAAAGATGGAAAGTCATGGAAGTACCCTATATTACATGATCCAGAGATACCAATTGTATCATGTCTTGTTCTCATGATCCTGCAAGGTTTCAAAATGTATTTAGCAGCTCATGTCTTTTTTGAGTTGCAGTGTCATATTTTCCCAGAAAATTGTATTCTTCCTCAAGATAGTGTTATCCTAAATCTCTTATTAGTCTGTACATTTAGGTGGTTGCCTTTTTCTTTTTGATCTGCCTGTTGGCTAGATGCAAACTAACAAGCAAATTTGCCAAGAAGCCAATACTAGGTAACATTGCCTCAGAATGACCTGACCATCAAATATGGATTCCCTTTAAACAGCTTAAAACCATGTTTCAAGTTAGATGTGTTTTAATGTATTTATTTGGTTCAAAACATTAGAGCACAGGTAAGTGTAAGCAGCCACAGGCAAAGGTATGGTCACATATATGAGGGACAAAAGCAGAAGTGACTGTTAGAGAGTCTTGACATTCACTGAAGACAGATCATCTAGCACTTGGAAGCAGTAAACATGATTCCTTAAAAAACCCACCAAAGCGGTAGCAACCAAACTGAGGCATGAGGGAGGCAGGCTGCTGGAGCTATACTGCCAAAGCCATACAAATAAAAGCAGTCATGTGCAGCTGGAATGCTCCCCAAGTATCATATCCTGGCTCTCAAATGGAAATGGCTGCCAAGTGTCTGCTGAATGATGCTGTAGCCCTGCTTATAGCCTCCATTTATTTTGTGCTCCTAAGGCTGAGGATTATTGATCCCCAGCTGTACAATTTAATGCCTTGTGCCCACACACTTTATATTATATTAAGATGATCCCAAGTACCTAGTTTCCAGGTTTTTAGCTGCTTTCAACCAATATTCTCCCTCCCTATTCCAGTCACTAGGTGGTCTTAAAGTTGCTGTGCCTGGCCTAAGGGAGATCCCCAGGGTAATTCATGGAAAAAGAGAGATGGACTAATAACACCTGGACCACCTCCCTCTCTATTTATGTTTGGTTCCCCCTTCATGATAAGTACAGTCTGTGAGAAATGAGAATATTCCCCTCCATACAGAAATTTAACAGTATCCCTTCACTAGAGGCAGAGAAGATTTAAAGCTAGTTCAAGGTTCAGTTAAGCCTTCAGAAGGAGATGTATAACTCAACAGGGAGTGGTAATAAAAATAATGGTGTACAGTGAAGGGAAAGAGAACTCTTTTCCTGACCTGTGAGGTTCATTTCATACCAGGAATTACTGAAATTCTGCAGAACATTTCACACATAACTTAGTTTTTCTGAGTTTCAGTCTGCTTCCAGAAGGAAGTGGAAATAAACTTTGGGCAAAGTTGTGCAAAACTGCTAAAAAAGGACAGCTGAGCCTGTGAAGTTGGGCAGAAACATCTCTAGTATTTAAGGTGCAATTGACAAGGGGAATGGCCAAGGTCTACCTATTTTACATATTTTTACACTTTCCAAATGCATGTTTGAATACATGGTGGAAAATGGGGATGGGGTTCAGTTATCTGAAGTGTTTACTGCCAGTTGATATGCCCCAAGGTGTACAGTCTCATCTAGCTGCCACTTCAGAATGACGCATTTCCCCCAGAGTATCCTGAGTGATATCTGCCACTACCACATGGATCTCTGGCTATCTCCAGAAGCTAAAATCCCATTCTTGCCACAAAAATGCCCAATAGCCAATGAAGGTTCATGTAGGTTAATATGCATGCAGAGGCATGATCTAGTCCTTTAGATTTCACTTCAGGAAAAATTCAGTAAAATTAATGGGCAATTTGTCTGAGGACAGAATCAGAACTTCAGTACATGGAACACATGAACTCACTTCTGCCACTTCAACATTTGGCATCTGAACATTGCTTAGAAATAGCTTGTGTGAACTCCTCTATGTTTGCAACTCCCAGGTTTCTAATAAATGATCATAGTGATGCCTTGAGAGGTCTCCTAGACACAGAGACTAGACAGGAGTAAAGGAATAAAAGTAGGTATTTACTTGAAAGGCCTTCAAAGGTACACCCTGGGGAGCCAGAGGCTTTTGCCAAGATGGACCCCAAGGTGGATGACAGGTCACGACTTCTTCACACTTTTATAGGTTTGGTTCATTTGCATATCAGGGTTAATTCTCCAATTAAAGCTTCAGTTTAATGATGTAATTCTCCTCACTTGCCTCCCTTAGAGGCTCTTTGGTTTATACTTTTTGAGCCTAGGACAGTCTGGGTGTCCTTGAAGAGCAGGCCCGGAGAGGCTTTGTTATGTTTACCTAGCACAAGAGAGCAGAAATTAACAGGCTACGAGAAACTTCAGAGTTACACACCAAGCAGTACAGGATTTGAAAAATATAGAAGTTAAAACCTAGCGCATCAGTAGAATCAACGAATGGTTTGGGTTGGAAGTCAAGATCATCTAGTTCAAACCCCCCCACAGGAGTGATAACTTCCACTAGAAAAGGTTGCTCAAAGCCCCATCCAATCTGGCCTTGAACACTTCCAGGGATGCGCCATCCACAACCTTTCTTAACAACCTGTTCTACTTCCTCACCACCCTCATCTTAAAAAAATTCTGCCTTGTATCCAATCTAAACCTACCTTCATTCAGTTTAAAGCCATTTCCCCTTGTCCTATCATGACATGCACTTGTCAAAATTCCCTCTCCAGCTTTCTTGTAGGCCCATGTTAAGTACCAGAAGGTCTCTCCTGAGCCTTCTCTTTGCCAGGCTGAACAACCGCAGCTCTCTGTCTGTTGTCATAGGAGAGGTGCTCCAGCCCTCCGATCATCTTCCTCACCCTCCTCTAGACCCATTCCAACAGGTCCGTGTCCCTCTTAAGCTGGGGGCACCAGAGCTGTACTCCAGGTGGGGTGTCATGAGAGCAGAGTAGAGAGGGGCAGAACCACCCTGCTGGCCACACTTCTGATGCAGCCCAGGACAGGGTTAGCTTTCTGGGCTGTGTGTGCACATTGCTGGGTCATGTTGAGCTTTCCATCAACCAACACACCCAAGTCCTTCGCCTCAGACCTGCTCTCAATTCATTCTCTGCCCAGCCTGTATTTGTGCCTGGGATTGCCTTGCCTCATGTTCTGGACCTTGCACTTGCTCTAGTTGAACTCCTTGAAGTTCACATGGGCCCACATCTCAAGCCTGTCCAGGTCCCTCTGGATGGCATTCCTTCCCTCCAGCAAGTCGACTGCACCACAGCTTGGTGTTGCCAGCGAACTTGCTGAGGGTGCACTGGACCCCAGTGCCCATGTCACCAGCAAAGATGTTTAACATCATTGGTCCCAGCATCAACCCCTGAGCCATGCCACTCATCACCAACCTCTACTTGGAATTACGGGGCCACTGACTGCAATACTTTGAGAGCGACCATCCAGCCAATTCCTTATCCACTGAGTGGTCTATCTGTCAAATTTGTACCTCTCCAGTGTAGAGATAAGGATGTTGTGTGGGACAGTGTCAAGGTGTGAGTCTTCAGCATCTCTCCATATCAGAAACTACCACCTTTCATTTTTACTCTACCAACAAAACATTTTTTTCTGCAATTTATCACTAAAGGATGACTGAATTAAACAGGCAACTGATGACTAAATTAAACAGACGAGTGAAGGGGACACCTGGTTAGCCATTAATCATAGATAAGTCCCAACTGTCAGAGGTGTTTTAAATATCCATAGGTGATTACTACTTTTAAAATTAAAATATTATAAAAATACCAAGTAGGGCATGCAAAGCCTGATCTGCAGATGGTGAAACTCTGACTAGTTGCATTGTCGACTCTAGCCCCTAATTCTAATTTAATAGGGCAGCTGCATAGTTAAATTGTGATTAATATAATTTATTTAGGATTAAGAAGAATGTGCGTACTGAATATGAAATATATAAGCTTCTAATGACAAGCTGCTACTTAATTTTATTTTCTTTCTTAGCATGAACTCAAGTGAATGACATCCCAAGCAGAAAATATCTCATACTGAAATTCTTTCAGAGAAACACCAAAACGAACACTAATTTTTTAACTAGTGTTACACTAATGTTAAGCTAACTAGCATATTTGACTAGTGTTTAATTAGGAGATAGATAGATAGATAGATAGATAGATTGATAGATCGATAGATGTCAAATGTATTCCACAAACCAGAATTATTTTTAAGTATGCTATGGTGGAAGTCAATATAAAAGATGGACCAAGAAGCATGATTTGAATAACTAATACAGTGAAATATCAAATTATCATTGCAGTTCTTCTCTCTGTAGACCAATAATCAGAGTGTGTGCACTGAGCTGGAACTCCACTCTGTTAGACCTGCTAATAAATTGGCCTGAATGGCAAATGACTGAAATAGACTTATCCTATAGATCTAATCTCATGTATGGATCTAATTTCCCATATAGGCACATATACAGCTTTTCTCTCACACTTTTTTAAAATTTATTTTTTAATTTGATACAAACAAAAGCTTGTTACCCATAGAGGAGATACTCAACAACGTGTGCCAGAGAGGCCATCACAGCTCTGCCCTCTTTCAACCACTGTTGAATCATCACCAATTCAGAGAAATATGTGCTGTGGGTGTTTACTTGAGGTAACACATTTTTGATACTAGTACTTTTTTGGTACTAGTTTGAGGGTTTGTTGAACTGAGGGAAGAAATGTGTATCCCCTAAATACCTGTCCCTGTGTGGAAAATGGTGTTTGGAATCCAAGTTAGTACTTTATTTTCTTTTTTCTATTAATTGGAAAAAAAAAAAAATGCCATTCGATATCCTTTGAAATGTTTCAGAGGACTCATGTTTCTCGTTATCTGAAAATATAATACAGATCCAGGTCCATCCTTCCTATTCTGCAGCTTTTCCTTGGTGGAATCTGCTGGGCATACTGCCAAATCATAGTGGTACACACACTTGAACAAATGCTATTTGTCATCCAAGTTATTGGGACAGAGCCCAAAAACTGAATTTCAGGAGACCACCGACTGAGTGTGATGAGAAGCACTGAGGCTAAAGATTTCTGGGTGACTCTGGTACACTTGGCTGCCCTTGTGGAGAAACACCCATGCTGCTGCTGCTATCCCGCTATTTCATTGCTACAAACAACATTTCTCTCTCTAAATATCTATTTATGATTTTACAAGTGAAAGCCACTGGATTCAGGGATTAAATTATCATCTCTGCTTGCACAATAAATAGGCAGAGACCTGCCTTCCTCACCTCTCAGTGCATCATGAGGCAGAGGCTGGAGATGCACCACCAGCCTCTAATCAACAATGTTTGCACACCCAGGATTGCCGCCTTGGGGAGCCTGCTGAGAACAACAGAAAACTCAGTTAAACATATTTTCCTTTAACAGAGACTGCTAATTAACTTGCTATAAGACCTGCTCCTCGTTTTCCCTACAGAAGATGAATAATAGTAGCAGAAGTTGACAGTTTATTTCAGGACAACATGCTAAAATTGTTGTTCCTACACATGGTAAGTGGTAGCTGTCTATGCTGTTTTGTAACATCCTGTACCAGGACAGAACAGATGATCCCTGATCCAAAAAAAAATCAGTCAAGTATAGGTCATGACACAATAAATAGAACAACAAATTAACAAACAATGAAATAATATTGGTCCATGCCAGTAGCCCTACCGTAGTAGAAGCTCTCCTTTACAGTGTTTTTTTTCCAAGACTACAAAGGAAAGTAATGTTTTAACATGGCTTTTAGAGAAAATTAATAACCTTTGCACATACTTGTGGGTTGCCCATTGTGTATAAGGGGCTATGTAGAAGACAGCACAGAAATGTTCATTTCAAATTTGAACAAGGAGATGGTGAAAGGGCAAGCACTCAGGGCTGATTAGCATCAAAAACAGGTAGGATGGCAGTAGGCAGAGAGAATGCTTAAGACATCTGCTGAAGAGGTAGATAGAGATGGCAGCAAGGTAAGGGTTTCGAAAGGAAGGGCTCGGTACTTGTCAAATGACATCTGATCTAGCTGGATGATGATAAGCATTTGCTTAAGAAAGTTTTATTGAACTGGCTGAGATATGATGATAAGTGGACTGGATAACTGATAAGACGTAGTATCTCAAAGGACAGAGGATGTATATTTTCAATATATATCTTATAATAAATAGACAATATTTATTTTGAAATTCTACATAGCTTGCCGCTTGTCATACATGAAATCCCTAATTGTGCTTGGTCTTTGCATATTAAGTGCTTTAATTAATTAATTATGAGTTAAATATTTTTAAATTGAATGTTAAAATTAACCCATCAGCCCAGGTACAAAAATAAAGTTCCATTATCAGTGTTTTCAATTGTTCAAAGTAGTTTATTAAGAGAGTTGCACCATTCCCAGTTAAAAATTCCCCAGTTAAAAATCCCCAACTTATGATCCCTTTTCAAACTTCAAACCACCTGTACACCATAAGAGTTATCTTTCCTGTGTTTACTGTATACTTTTACAAGTGTTTTAAGATGTGTTGGATGTATTTTAATATTTTTAGGTGTTTTTACTTGCACTTTGGTCCAAGGGCTAACTCCAAAAACCCCAGTTCTAACTGCCAGCAGCTATTTTTAGTCCCTTAGCCCTTACCCTGCAGGCAAGCTCCATGGCAACCTGAATTTTAATGAAAGCATTTTAGCACCCTTATCTCAACTGATACCACCCCTCTGACAACGATGAGCCATTGGTGGATGGAGATGATCTGTCAAAGGGAAAGCACCAATCACTTTAAACTGAAGGGGCGGGCTGTGGGCAGGCTGGGGAGGAGCAAAGGCACTATAAAACAATGAGACAGGCCTTGAAAAGAGAGAGTGGCGAGAGTGGTGGGAGTTCTTTGTAGGGTGGTTGTGGTGGACATCAGTGCTGGGCATTAAAAGCCTTACTCCTATAAAGGAGCCTTTAATAATTTTTTTAAACTTTTGGACCAGCCAAAAGTCAGCTCAGTACTGCAAGTTCTTTTTCTCTACCTGAGGTCCAGTGCTGTCTCAGCCAGAAGATCTCAGATTGCTGCGGCATACCATCTATGGAGCCATAGGATCCCAAATTTTTATATTTTTCTAATTTCTGTAATTTTTCAATTTTTCTGTTTTCAATAAATTATTTTAATTTTTTATTTAACTAAGAGTTGTCTCTTTTCTCACACCACTCAGCTGGGAAGTAAGCTCTTAAGCATGTTCAAGTTTAAATCTAGTTCTAAAAGTACTCAGATTTTTAATTGCCAGTAAAATTAAGTTGCAATATGTGTTAACCAATAATAAATGAATGCCACAGAGTGATAACAGGAACTAGCTGGAAGTGGGAGCTAACAGACATCACACTGACTGAGAAAAAAATGAGGAAGTGCTACCTCATGATGAGATTTCAGGGGACAGAGTTAATGTTTGATGCAGAGAAGAACTCACAAACAGGATTAACAGTATTGCAGCTAATGAGACTTTGGTGCAACCATGATACTCAGCTAAGATTTTAAAAGAGAGATCTTGGGCAGGGAAAGAGATTTGTAGGTCATCTGTATTGAGAGGATAATTGAATTTGTGCTCTGTTGACGAGATTAAACAGTGGTAAGATATAAAGATGAGTGAGAATGCAAGCAAGGACAGACACATTTGGGATCCCCACTGAGAGGTAAGGGAAGGCAAGGACATGCTTCTGACAGATATGCTGAAGAGAGTAAGAAGACCAGGGAACACCAGAGTAACAGCTGGTGAGAGGAAGTGCAATTTCAAGAAAAAGACTAGGATTGCCCCAACAAAAGTGAAGGACATATCTAAGGATGGAATATTTTCCTTAAAATTTTGATTAGAGGACATTGCACACTAAATGTGTCTGAAGATGAGTGTAGGGGGAAGAAGGCATCTTCAATGGAACTGAAATGTGTGACCTGAGATTGTTTGATGAGCTTGGAGATGAAAGGAAGAAAGAAGATAGAACAGTAGCTGGAGGAGCAAGGGGAAGTCAAGAGTACTTTTAATATGGGACAGGCAATAAACCTTGCACCAGGAGGGGGGAAAAGCACCAGGAAAGTGAAAATACTTGATGATAAAAAAAGGAAAAAACACTTTTAGGAGACTGTGACAAGGCACGGAACAGAGCTTTTATGACAGAGCAGGTATGAGGAGAAAAAAAAAAGAAAAGAAACTTAGATGGGAGGGAGGAAAGAGTTGTGAATAGGAATGTAAGTAAGATGAGAAAGATCAGGTTGTATTACTATTTTTTCTCTTGGTGTTGGGATACTTTATGAAAAGAAGAGCAGTAGTTTTGAGAAACAAATAAAAGATAGCAGAGAAAGAAAGAGGAAAAAGGTAAGTGTCACTATAAATATTAAAGGAAGCAGAAAGGTATTGTTGACCTGGCAAATGGATTTATCGAATCGGGAAGGGAAGGGAAGGGAGATGATGTAAAGAACTGAAGAGCTGGTGAAACTGGAGGTAACTGTACAGGAGGAGAGGAGCTCAGAGGGGAAAGAATAAAACAGGAGGAAGACAAATACATAAGCCAAAGGGAAGGAAAGCCATGGGGTGTGGACAAGCAGGTTAAAAACAGCCTGTGCTCTGGACATGTCGTATTGTGCCCCTCATGACCCAGAAACCAAATCTGCCTCTGTGCACATTTCTGTCCGATAATTATAATGAAGTTTTTGTGTTTCTATATCAAAGCTAATGTGTTGTTGTGATGTTGTCATCCGGATTCTTAAGAAATGTGCTGACACCATTTGTTCTTTTGGCACGGGCTCAATTGTGCCCTTCTGGCACCACTGGTAAGGCCACTTTCCATCAATGGGAATGAGGTAGCAGTTTGTTTATATAGGTTGGTTGTCCAGGGAATAAAGCAAAAAGGCAGGATCTTTTCTCCTGTGTTAGGATTAGCTCCACAGCAACAGAGTGGCCGAGATTGCAGCTAGAACAGCTTAATTCCTACCAACATAAGGGTCTTTGTTATTTAGGTGTTTATGTGGATGAAAAAAACTCTTTATTAAATGCAATGCTTCCCGTGAAGGGAAAAGTCCTGGCCCCATATTTTGCCAGTTGCACTTATCTCCCACAGTTTGAATTGACAGTGTGATTTGGAGAATAAAGCTGATGTAGGTTGCAGAAACCAGACCTTGCTGTTTGTCCAGAGAACCCTGTTTCAGCAGGGCTTCCACCTGCCAGGGATCCACTGCTGTGGCTGGTCACATGTCTCTTCTACACTTTTGTGTAGTTTGAATCACCTTTATCACATATCTCTATTCCTAAAGTTCCTCAGCTGGGATACCAATGACCAAAAGTGGATTGTTCAGGCACACCCAAGGTCAACTAGGTACCACAGATGTTCAACACTTTCCTAAAGCAGGTAATTTATGTCAGTACTTTTATTCAAGGAAGTGAACTGTAAGAATTCAAAAAAATATGTGGTTTATAGTGTCATGAATGACCACTTAGATGAGTGATACAGACAAGAGAGCAAATCAAGCCCTTCTGCTTATTTAGAGGGTATGCATTTAGAGGGTGCTTCGAGTGACAGCAGATAGCTTCCATACTTGATGATGAACAGTCAAGGTGTTTTGAGTAGCAAGAAATATTGTAGGTACTGCAGTAAAGATGTGGAGTTCAACCTCCATTTAGTCTTTTGTAATGCAAGTATAATGAGCCAAGGCCACACATGTTATTTATGCCATTTGTGAAACCAGCTGATGGAAATGTCTAATAAAGGACATTCACATAAGGTGAAAAGCTGTCATGAGAAGCTTCCACGATGCCTAGCAAAATGAAAATGTGCTTTTCAGGTTACATCCATGAATTATTTGTGATACTAAATCATAATGAAATAGCTGATAAAACAAACAAAGGTTTCTGATAGTCTGCTACCAAAGTACAGCACAAACCTGCTATCATTACACAGACAAGTAGTGTCATGGCCTTCCCTGGGAACATTTTTATGATCAGAGGCCCCTCTTTTACACTGAAGACAGCTCAACAGTATATTAATAAATAGTATACCAACAAAATGGCCTCGTATTTTGCTATCATATTTTCTGTCTATATATTAATTTGGTATGTATTTCATCTTCTGTTTAAAGTTGTTTCGCAAAATTTATAGATGGTAATATTTTAATGTGTTCTGACTTCGAGCAGATTTTTGTATCTTTGGTGCTGAGAGCATTAAAATACATATTCCTGGAAGAAGCAAATGGAGATGTGTGGATCATTCACATCTGACTTTCTTTGCTCTTCCACTTTTTCTGTTCTTACCCCTATACCCTTGAGTCTATCACATAAAATCATAGAATCATTCAGGTTGGAAAGGATCTTTAAGATCACTGAACCCAGCAGTGAAACTAGTACTGCCAAGGTCACCACTCAGCCATGTCCATAAGCACCATGCATACATGACTTTTGAATACCTCAGGGGATAATGACTCAACCACTTCCATGGGATAATGACTCAACTACTTCCCTGGGCAGCCTGTTCCAATGCTTGACCACCCTTTCAGTGAAGAATTTTATCCTAATATCCAATCTAAACTTTCCCTGGCACAGCTATAGACCATTTCTTTTTACCTGGGAGAAGAAACCAATCCCCACTTCAGTACAACCTCCTTTCAGGTAGTTTCAGAGAGCAGTAAGGTCCCACCTGAGCTTTCTTTTCTCCAGCTAAAACAACCCCAGTTCAGTCAGCCACTCCTCATATGACTTTTGCTCCAGATCCCTCATCCACTTCACTGCTTCTTCGGGTTCACTGTGTCAGCGGTTTGTTTGCAGGTTGCCATCTAGAAGGCAGGTAGCACAACAGCCAAACTTCACTCTTGCCTTGAACTGAATATCACAGAGTATCACCCTGGATTTACATCCTGGTGAATGACTCAGGGGCAGGTGTGCTCAGCTCCAGGACAGAGGGACTGCTGTGCAGCTGCTCCTGGTTTATAAACATCCCCTTTCCCTTGCCTTCAACCAGAGCTCAGACACTTGTTTGATTCTGTCATCCCATGCTGTCTCCCCACTGGGCAGCTTTCCTCAGATGAAAGACTCATTAGATCAATGCTTTCTTGTCCCTTGCTTCTGCAGTCTCTGTCAGATCTCAGAAAGAGTGTTCATCCTGTCTACAGCCTGACTGTAAGGGTAGGTCACTTGGGGTTTCCTTTTAAGCAACAGCAGGTTCTGCCCTGGCAAACTTCTCTTCTCATCAGCAGCATGAACAGCTGCAGCAAGGCAAATGGAAATAAAAATTCTTATAGCCCAGAAGCACACAAGGAGAGCACAGGTGTAGCTCACACCAGGCCATTTGGTTCAGAGTCACTCGGGAAGGGGAGATATTTTTGAAACACTTGCACAGTACCATCAAGGTTCTTTACAAGCAATTATGAAGACAAATGACCTCACATTTGTTCCCATTCAGTGTCCTGTGGCTTCTAGATGAAAAGATGTGGATGAACAGTTGGAGCGAGCCTATAGTGCAGCCAACATCAGCGTTTCCAAACAGCTCAATGGGCAAGTGGCAGCTTGAGTGAAAATCAGGACAGCCTGAGGGCAGCCCTAATTTGCAGCAATGTAGCCAAGCGATGGAAAGCTGGATAGAGAAATCCAAGGAAAATACTGGTGATAATCCCTGGGACTGAAAGATTTGGGTCAAACTCCAAACTACTGAACTAGGCAGAATCTAGTTCATTTTGGTACTATGACAGACCTGTACCTCTTGGATGTCTCCGTGCTTTTTAGTAAACTAGGATAAATGACATAAGATGCAAAATTAAAAGAGACACCTGTAAAGGATCATTGAAAGGCATGAGGGATGAATAATGCTGGAGAGGATTCTGAAAGCTAAGATGGATGACGGGAGAAAAGTTAGGATGGAAGGTGGAGAAGGATGCTTGCTTTCTGACTTGAATATCTTGTGAAAGAGGAAAAATTGAAAATCCAGAAGTAAGAGGAAGCAAGGTAGAACGGAGCCCTGAAATAACGTCTTTCAGAGCGGGTATGAATTGCTATGAATAATGCATCACTAATTACAAAGATGTAAGTGCAGACATGCATCCAGTCTCAGGCATGTCAATTGGAATTTAAAGGGAAATGAGAAATGTGATAATACGTCTATTTATATCAGAAACCACGTCTATTGCTGCTGTTTTCAGGGAGAGCTTTCTTTCATAGAGATCAGTTCCTCGTCTTTATGTAGCAGTGAAGCCATAAACACCTGTGAACTGGTAATCTGTTTCCATGGAAATGAATGGGATGTCACAAATGTAGGGCTATGACTTCATTTCAAGATAGAGTACAAGAAGATAGGCAGCAAAGGAGGGATATCAGGTTATTTCAGGCTCTTACAACTGCCCACTGTAAATCTCCTTTGTTTGGGCAGACAGTGGAGAGAAGGGGAGGGTTAAACTGGACTGAGTCATCCTTGAGGTTGCTTGAGTGGGAGATAAAGGTTGTGATGATGATTATTCCTTGTGGGAAAGCTCCTCTTGTGAAAGAGAAGCAATTTATTTGTTATTATTTGTGTCTTAGTTACATGTTTTCAATTTGTTGCAAGATCTATGTACTTGTGTACTAGAATAAAATAATAAATTAATTTTTGTGAGAAAGTGAAGAAACTAAATGTAAGAAAGATTTCTTTTCTATGCACTAGAATATTTTTGTTGCTTTGTATATACCAGTTTTTCCAGATACAAATCATGAAGTAAAAGATCGTCCCTTCTCACTCTATTTGACTAGCACAGATGTCTGACCCTTCCTTTGAAAAGCAGTAAGTAGTTTACCAGCAAATCCATTTTTTTTACAGGACATTATTGTTCAGTTGCACCTTGTCTGATTTCTTAGTGGACTGTCTTTTAGCAGGCACTTATGTTTGAATCCAAGATGAGATTCTCAAATCCTCTACTTCTTCTACTTCAGTGTCCTGTTTATCTGTTGTATTTACACAGCACACTGGACCATGTTTGCCCTGGCCATTCTTCCTTTGAAAGTTAGAGGCAAGGGGTATTCAATAACTAAAAAGCTTTTTTAAAACCAAAGAATATTTATTTTGGAAAAAAACCTTCCTTTTAAAGTCTGCCAGATTTTTTTTCTTTTTTAGCTTTATTTTTTAGATCTTTGAATCCCCAGGCATTTTCCTGTCCTGGCATTGTCTTTTAACAACTGTTAAGTGTTTGTTGAGAAGTGGCTTATCTCAGTCCATTCTTGTCTTTCCGCTTGTTTTTTGTTTTTTTCTTTTTTTCTCTTCACATTTCCAGGTAAACTAAGCCGATCCAGGCTCGCAGTGAGCACGACAAGAACTAGGTCAACACACTGTGTTTGTAAACCCTTACAGAATGCTTCTAATTTTGTCCCAGACATGGGAAAGGCTTGACAATTACCTTCTTCCTCTGTAACTTGTTAAAAGACCAGCTGGAATATTGGAGTGTGATGTTACAAAACAAGTCTGTTGAATGTTGGCCTGTACCAGGTAGGCAAGGCAAGAGAGCAAGGCAGTGAGGTTACTTACCCAGTCACAGCCCTGTCTCAATAGATAAGGATAAAACTGTGACCTCTTCCTTGATGACTTTCTTCCCCTCTGAGAATAACCAGATCTTTCAAAAAATTTGGCAACTGAGTAATTTGTCCACTGGCATGGAGAAGAAACTCTTGATAAGCCTTTTTTTAGTTCTGTGATTGAAAAAAACCATGGAGCTGATCAGATGTTTGGCTTTGCCAGTCTTACTGCACTGCACAAATGTTTTGAAGTACAAATCACATGGGCATCAGGTGTCAAATTCTAGAAATGCTGTTGTTTACCTGGACTGAAATCTAGTTACTCTCTGATGCATTCAAGCTTCTTGATGAGAAATATGTTTCAGAGGGACATTTTGACTGTATGTTGTTGAAGGAGATCACTTGCTATAAGTAAATGAGTAATAGGCAAGATATTGCCCTTTTTTCCTGTGGCTGTCTGGATCATGAGTTTGCTCAAGCCAGTAACAATTATTTGCATCATAACTGGCTCAAGAGTAAGTTTTTTCAGATGTATGCAGGATGCTAACAAAAAGGAACAATGAAACTAATGGATCATATGAATAGAAATAGATGTTTCAGGCTCCCAAGTAATTACTTATGGTGATGGTGAGCCATGTATTATTCACAAATAAGAAAGCAACTGGAGAGACCGCAAACATTACTGAGGAGATTCTAAAACTTCATGAAAACATTTTAAGAAACCCTTGAGGAGTAATTTGAGATAGAAGATTGAATTTCAGAGTATTATTCCCAGACAGTGCTACTGCCAGGCAAGTGCTAGTACACAATCCCAGCATGTCAGTATAGATCAGAAGGTGCCCTTCCTTTCTGGCATCCTGATAGTTTGAAGCTCTTGTGTCTCTAAAAGCCTGTATCACCTTTAAGAGCAATTAGAGCTGGCACTGCTAAGAATGCAGACACATCTATGCTCTAGTGTTTCAGAAGGGATGTGAACTAGATGGCTGCAGACCACTAGAAATGAGTGCATCTGTACTACTCCCTGAACATCAGTTTGGTCAAAAAATTGAAACCAAAAGCATGGGATAGGCCAAGCCCACCCTATTTTATATATATTCATCTCACAAAGCAGCATCTCAGGCTTCCCAGTCACTGACTCCTACTTCTGTCTTTTTTTTTCCTGAATCACCAATTTGTTTGCAGGCCCCATTTTCTTCCTTTTCAGTTACTTTATCACTTTTTGACAGAGGAAAATGTCTGCTGTCACACTGCATTTGCAATTGAAACCCCTGGCTTGAAAATGGATGAGCTGCTTTTCTTGCATAATTTCCCTCCTATGGTCTGTGCTGTAAATAGAAGGAAAAAATAGCAGTCTATGCCCCATGGTCATGGGAGTCATTATTTTTCTTTATTTTTGCAAAATATCTGCAGATAAACAGTGGGAAATCTTTTACCATGTAATCATTTAAAATGACATCAATTTAAATGTGACAGCATTGCTATGTTTTGTTTAACTGCCAACTCCAATTAAACATTGTGCATCTTTTATTACTCGGATTTCTGGGGTTGCAACAATGTATGGAATCTGTCCAGTTTTAGCGAGAATGCCATATTACAAGGCTGTTATGAATCATCTGCCCTGTCTGGGATCAATTCTAAATTTGAGTCTACCCCATAGTGAATTTTAATGCTGACATTAGTCTTAGAACATTCTGATTGCAATTTGCTGTCTAATCAGTTCTTTCTTTTTAGTTTATAATTCTCTTCAGTCTGTGAAAGCATCTCACATTCCTTAATTTAGTGCTTAACTTTCATCTTGATGTAATGTTTTTTGCATCCTAGGAGTATCTTACCAAATTCTCCAGCTATGGTTTCCATAAACTCCACTGATGGGGTCGGTGGCAACCAAAACTTGTGCTGCATGTAAAAAAGGGCTTAATCACTTGCCAAAGAACCACAAAACCAGAATAAGATGTGAAAGAATATACTAAACACTTCATTGCCATGTAAATATGCCAAAACAACTACTTCCCAAGAGTGAAGATAAAAAAATAAAAAAGCTTCTGGATCAGTTTTTGGTTTTTTTACATTACTTAGAAAAAAGACAATACCCTTAGCAATCACTTATTCAGTAAATTATTCTATAGCCTTCCACTGATGTCTCTACTTGATGCAGCAATGGCCCAGATACTCCCTTGTGTGCAAACTGTCATTGTTCCACCAAAAATAAAGATAGATCACTGGGCAACAGAAATAGTTTAAATAGGCCACCCATCATCTGATAGAAAAAGTGGTTGTAATATTACCCAGCCATTACACAGGTTAAAAAAAAAAAAAAAAAAGAATTAATGGAAATTGAGTAAGAGAAGAAGACACGTATCACCAGAATGTTCTCGTGTTGGGCACATTACCTGGATGCAAAAACTAGGTTATTCTCTATTGATGACCTTCCAGTGTAGTGGAAAAAGAGAGGGTTTGTAGAGTGAGTCAGAGTAAACTTGTGACTTTGAAGCTCTGAATCCATCTTAGGAGGAACCAGAAATAGATATCTTGACCAAATTAGGTGCCAAATATTCATACTCCCCAGAGAGATTTAAATTGTGTTTGTGGAGCCTAGACTGTGTTCATTTGGCATCAACCTTCTTCAGCAGTGAAAAATACAAATCTCTTCACAAGCTTCGAAAGACAACTTCACAGCTTTTTTATTTAAATAATCCTACAAAACTGTCAGACCAACTCTCCTGGAAATTTTGAATTAATAAGAGTTGAGATACCAAAGAATCACAGATATCACTGAGTTATTTATTCAAACCTTAAACAAAGAAACAAAAGTCAACAGCCAAGAGATTCCAGAACTGTTGTTTCCACATATGCAACTACATAAAATTCTGACTGCCTGAAGATTTGAATCATTATAGACTTGTTTCCTCCCTCTTTCTCCCTTTTTCTTTTTTCTTTCTTTCTTTTTTTTCCTCCCAAGATTTGCTGCACAGGATTGTTTACTTTGAGGGAGTAAACAACCAATGTCAACAGAAATCATCAACTGTGTGAAGAGTTTTAGGCTAAAACACAGGACACCAAGAATTTCTTTTAGTTGCACATTTTACTACATTTAATTCTATGTTCAGGGCATTGTACAATTGCCTTTCCCTGACTTGGGCAATGAGAATCTCTGTTAAGCAGAAATCTTCTACATAACAGTGGAAAAAAATCAGCTAACTGTTTTTCTAGATCTGACTCCATGTTAATAAATTACCTTTAATTTACATTCTGGGTGAAAAGCTCAGCAACTCTATCTGCTCCGTGATTTAAAAACCTGATCCCAGGTGAAGGTAGCCAGGGTGACTGTTGTTGCTCATGATTAAGTAGCTGCTGCTAGATACTAATCTCACTTTGACTTGAATGTGCTAGAGTCAGGTCACAATGACAGCAGGATATCTTCCAGGGGAGCTGCAGAGACTTAATTTATTGATCTAGAAGCAGAAACAATCTAGCAGGTTGTCTCCTGCTAGTGCTGCATTCTCCCTCACATCGGATAGTGGTGACAGACAGGAGAGAATCTCTATGTAAGATCATTTCCCCTGATTATTGGTGGCTCCTTTGCCAGCATCACTTGCATTCCCTTCCTTTTGACTTCTTGTAAGAAAGATGCCAATGGTTTTCCATTTAAAAACCAAAAGCATGAAGAAGGAAGGCAAGAATTACTTCAAGCCTTCTGGGGCTGGTAGACTAAATAGGGGAACTAGGCCAGAAAGCAGATTTTATGATGTGATAGCCACACTCCTATTGCTTTTCAATCTGTTCTTGGCCAAGAGGTTTTAGATACTGAAAGGAAAGCATAAGAGTCCTACTTATTTTTTTGAGTCAGTTCCTATGTTTGCATATGTCCTTCCTCATACCCTTAGCAGGAGAAGACTAGTAGCTTTTATCTGAACATTCATGACTGCAGTAAAGACTGTTGCGGGTAAGGACAGTATGACAGGAGACCCAGGAACAACTAGAATTGTAAATGCATCTCCAGATTGAAGCTGAAAGCACTGGAATCAACAACGAAAGGGGGACACACAGTTGTGCAAATCTTTCTAGTTTCAGAGTCTTAGACATCATTATTCTCAAAGAATAGTAAAAAGCTGTAAATATTGCCAGTGCCAAACACCTATAACCATGAGGCAAATAAATGCTTTGCTTGTCTTTTTTACTTGCTTCCCAGTTTTAAACTTTAACAATTCAAGCAGCTTTAAGCTTTGAACTTCTTTTTTAGAAGGTCAGACTAGAAATACTTGATTTTAAAAGAAAGATAAAGGCCTCTTGAATAAGATTGAATAAGCTGGGATTTGATTGGTAGGACTTGCCGTGGAAAACGTTGTCGTGAACCTGTGTTGGTTGGCCACTGGAGGTCACAGGAAGAGGCCACCTCAGCTGTGTAAGTTGTGCTCTCGTCCCCTTCTGTAAAAAGTGAACATCATTACCAAGGGCAGCTCTGAAGATACAGCCCCTGCTCTAACAGCATAAATGGTACATGTTCACATGTGAGGTTTAAGTAAGGTTTTTTGCTTTTCACAGTGGTTGCATTCTGTGTTGTTCCTTGTGATTTAGAAAGGGTACTTATCCTGGATGCACACACTGGAAAGTAACTGCTAAGTTTGGATAGCAAACTAGACTAATCCAAACAATTGTTCACCCAAAATTTGTTTTCATCAAAATATTAGCAAATAGAAAGACACAAACCAAACAGAAATATAAAAACCAGTCTACTGTATTATTATTGGAAAGCCTGTTGGATCATGGATATGCAATGCCTATTGGATCCGTGGAATTCCAATGCACACTGAAACAGAAGGTGTTCCTTAATGCAATTAGCATGGTGTAAACTATTGGAGCTAAACAGGAATGGACAACAAATGTTTTCATCACCTGTCTTGGGGTGACTTTATGATGTGTATCCCATATCGCTGCCCTATGCCCCGGAATTAATTCTTGTGCCTATCTATGTCTTTAAACTGAGCCTGAGAGGGGGAAGGAAAGCTCCAAAAAAACTTTTTCAAAGCAGTTTGCAGCTTGTTCAAGGTCACACAGAGATAGAGAATTTTTTTTCAGCTGCGGCAGGGGAGCGAGGAAGCACCCGGCTTGCTGCTTTCCAGTCAGCTTTTGGCCAGTTGTTCAGTTTCTTTTTCTCTGGAGAGAGACTGAGAGTTGAACTTTTTTTCCTTCCCTGGAATTTCGGTTTTTCTCCCTTTTCCACTGGACTGCTTCAATATCAGAGCACATTGGGAGGACTTTCCACTGAGCACAGAGGGCCTGGCCCCAGCTCCGAGGAGACCAAAGGGAGGACACTTAACACTTTTCCAGGTTTTTTCTCCACAGCAAGAGAATTTTGTTATTTATCATTATTTTCCTTTTCCTGTGTGTTTGTTAAATAAATAGTTTTTATCTCTTTCACTTTCCTTCAAGGAAAATTTATTTTTTCCCAAACCTGGTGGGGGAGGGGTGGTGACCTGCCTTCTCTCAGAGGCTATATTTCTAAATTTGGCCAAACCAACACATCACCTTTGCTGACCAAGTACATTCTGGTTTAGTGTGTCTGTATCTCCTCCAATGTGTTAGAGTAAAATAAAAATGACACATTCTGTGGCACAAATAACTTCTTGTTTGTGATATGTCTTTTTATGTTCGTAGTATTTGCTTTGCATAAACATCTGCCACAGCTCAGCAGCCATGAAACGCAGAAGATACGGATTTGCTGAAGACATTTACTGCCATAGGACACTGATGAGCTTTTAAATCACATAATAAGAGTCATTAAAGAAGCAAGAAATTGGACCAAAAAAGAAAAAGCCTTTGAACAAAAAATGGATATTTTTCATTTCACCAGCTTTACCAAACAGACTAATATAAATCTATTGGGTCAAAACATTCAGGAAATAAAGCTGCACAGTACAAGCCACAGTCATTCCAAACAAGAAAAGAGCCTGTCTCACTGAAGTTAAACTTTTTGTGAGCAGATGTCAACTCAGCAAATAGTGATAGCCAAATTGTTTTAAAACTCAAAGGATTATGGGTTTTATTAATAAATGCTCTTAATGGAATATTGCCAAAATATAATTTTTAAACCCTAAGCAAAAAATAACCATTGCAGTTCCAAACATTTCAGTACATGAGTAATTAGAAAAGATGCCCAGGATTCATGCAGCTCTATAAGCAAGATAAATAATTTAAATATGCATAAAGATCATGAATAAATTTTGGAAAAAAATAAACCAAAAACCCACAGGCTTGATGTCCTGTAGTGCCACTTGACGATAATGAAAAACATAACCTGATCATTCAGGTTCGATAGGAAAGAAGGAAATTGCTCTCATCTTTCCCTACCTAAGGCTGTGAAGCTGCGACTTCATTGCCAGACTCACTCCTTTTACCCTCTATATTCTGTTGAGGACAGAGAAAAAGCAGCTAGATTTAGCAAAGGCAAGTAGCAGTGATGATGAGGCACTTGGGGTGTAAGAGCAATTTAGTGTGCTCCTCCTGGAGTTCAAGCTGTTTGTTATGCATCTCATTGACCAGCCTTGCAGTTCTGTCCATAACCACTGCCTTGGCCTTGGGGAGAGCTCCTGCACATCTGGGGGTATTCCAGGGGCAGAGAAACCTCATCACACCATGCTAAAATTTGTTAGGAATTACAAGATCAAACAACGTTATCACGGGTCAGCCTCCACTGTCTATGAAGTTAAAGCCCTGTCGACATCAAGGGAAAAGGATCAAATATTTTGTATTCTCTAACAGAGTGAAGAGCTCCCAACAAAGAGTTTTGTGGTGCTGTAGCTAAGCAGCAGGAAATTTGCATTTTGTCATAGATGCCTGAGGGTTCAAGATTCTGCCTTTATCATGTTTAATTTAGCACTTGCAACAGCAAAATATATAAAGCTACATAGTACCTCTGCAAAAATAAACAACCTTTTCAGAGCCAAGCCTTGAGCTCACTTTACAATATTTCTTCAGAAACTGAGATGGTTATCAACAACAACAGTGTTTATCAGCTCAAGGAATTATAACCATCATGCGGCGGTGTGAGCTTTATTGTGCTCTGCAGTTTCCCTTAGGCCTGTAGGACTAACCTTTTCTCAGCTTGGGACCCTGGAGTGAGGAAAATTACTGTTCTGATGGATAGCCTATTATTTTTGCAAATGCCAGTACAGGGCCTGAACTGTCTCTGATGTCCATAGTCTGCCTGCAGGGCAAATGTCACACTGGAGGTTTAGAGGATTTGTAGCAAACACTCATTCCAGACTGAATGGATCCTATATTGTGATCCACTGAAATGCAGCTTTGGTGAATCTAAAATGCATTTTGTTGGGGGCAGGGGAAGCAGGCAGGAATTCTGTTCCACTTCTTTATAATGATCATAATTTATCTGCAGTTACAATGGCATCTTAGAGATTTTCTTCATCAGCATTAAGAACATGATAGAATTGTTGGCTGTTATTTTTATTTGCAAGACCAGACTGTGTGTGAGGTAGAGCACAGTGACAAATACTCTCAGACACATCAGACAAAGGCAGTGTTATTGTACTATCATTCTAAGTATCCTTTGGAGAACTCAGGCATGCACTGGTTATGGAAAACTAGAACTGAATCAGGAACTGATTTGAAGTCTGCCATAATCCAAGCCAATACATCAAACTTCTGCTATCAGTGCTTGTGTGGCAAATGTGCTGGTATGTCAGGTGAAAACCAGAGAAAATGCAAGAAAGCAATATTTACTCAAATTCACAACAAAATCTGTTATCTGACTGTTATTAAACTAGTGCTTTTTTTTCTTTAATTTTGGATTGTTTGTGTCATTTTAATTCACCTATTTCAAAACAGCTTATGTTCAAAATATAAGGGGCTACATTAACCTTTAGGCTGTACACCATCAGGTGTTTTATATCCCAGTCAAAATCCTTGTGTGCCTTTTCTTCCTTGCCTATGTTCAGTTTCCAGGTGCTGATCATAAGATGCCCTTTTCTCATGTGGCATTATGCTTCTTAAACCTCCTTTTGTGATCAAGTGGAAAAAAGGCTTCTGTGAAACAAAAATCCATAATGTGTACTTTCTAATGTGCCAGTTGGTGCTCTTGTAGATGCAGGAGGAACACCCTTGGACAGTAGTTCAAGGGCAAAATATTGCCCAAAATGTCAAAGGTTTGACACTGTTTCTTTCTGCCATTTATCTTGGTACAAGATTACTGATTGGTTTTTCAATGTATAAATCTTCAGTTCACTCCAGGTGAAAGCCTGTAGATTTCTGTTTAAAGCATCATACTTTAAAAATGTTACCAAAGCCATGCACCACCTGACTGGAATCCAGTCACAATTTCTTCATTTGTGAGAATTGCCAATATCCTCAGTCCTTCACACAGCACAGTCTGTTCCTGGCCATAGGGTTTCATTCCACAGCATCCCGCAATTTCAACCCCACAGTGTAAGGAATCACACTTCTGCTGCTTCCAATTCAAATAAAGGCAAAATCCAGCAGACAGCTGCATGAAAAGAAAAATCCAATTTTTAAAGAACTTGAGAATCTTATGTTTAAAATCTCAGCTTGTTCTTCCTCCTTTCTGTGATTGTACAGTACTCAACAAATGTAATTTTCCTGAATATTCTGGCATTCCTTGTGGAACACATGAAGCAGGTACTAGCAGACAGAGATCCTGGCACCCACATAGTTGGGATCAGACTGAACAGAAGTTGGGATCCTTTTTTTTCCTGTAGACAGTACATCTGCAACCTTCATCCAGGGCCCTTTACCCAGGTCTCTGTGCCATCCTGGTTTTGGAATAATTGTCTTTTTACTGCTGCAGGAATACAGTACATGGAGACTGAGGAAACTTTTGAAGTGCTCTCCTGCACAATAAACAAGTCTCCAAAATTAGGAGGAAAACTCAGGACAGTTTATGGATTGTTTGGATGGTGCTTTCCCAGCAGAAGTGCAGAGATGACTACACCATGACTTCCCTCAGGCAACTTCAAGTGTGCATGGCTTCTGTCTCTCTTTTACAGCCTGCATAAGGGAATCAATGCTTCTAAAGAAAATCCCACTGTTTTCCCTTACAAACTTTTATCATCTGCAGATTGCAAGAGTAAGATAATGCAGTGAAACCAGTGGTTATGCAAATGAGAGCAGGAAGAGCGGTTGAAGTGCTGTCTGTGTGCAAGGCAGAGCTGGGAGTCATTGCCTAACAGCCAGGAATCTTTTTTCAGGATACATTGCAAAATGGTAAGTGTTCGGCTTCAACATTTTCCTTGCAAATCTTTCACTATGAAAGCAACGATAGAACTCACTTACAAGACAAAATCTGATGTTCCAGTGTGGAATTTGTAACCTGTATGATCTTCTACAAGTGGGGTCATCCTCATCTGTCACACTGCTCTTCAGCTTTGGGAAAAAAATATTCTACGGATTGGTCTTCTTCACTAAACAATCCTAGTTCCAGTGAAGAAAAGGCTGGAAAAGATGTGCTTGACTTCACTGGAAAATAAGCCTCGCATTTTCATAGCATTCCACTCATTCATTGAACCACCACTCTATCTGCAGTTCAGCTCCAATGAGCTGCAGGGCTATAACTCCCCTCACAGAACCACAGAAGTGTTCAGGTGGGATGGGACCTCTGCAGGCCATCAGGTCCAATCTCCCAGATCAAGCAGGGGCACCTACAGGCAGTTTCCCAGGACCATGTTCATACAAGTTTCAACTATCTCCAAAGGTGGAGGTTCCACAGTCTCTCTGGGCAACCATGCCAGTGTTCTGTCACCCTCAGAGCAAAAAAGAATTTCCTGACGTTCCGAGAGACTCTCCTGAGCTTCCATTTGTGCCCATCACCTCTGGTCCTGTTGCTGGGCACCACTGAGAAGAGTCTGGCTCCATCCTCTTTTCATCCCTTTGTGAGGTATTTATACACATTGATGAGATCCCCCCGAGCCATCTCTTCTTGAGGTTGAACAGTCCCAGCTGTCTCAGCCTTTCCTCACAGGCGAGATTCCACAGCAGTGCCTCACTGGATTCTCTCCAGTAGCTCTTTGTACCTCTTGTACTGGGGTGCCCAGAACTGAACAGACTTCTAACTGTACAGCAAGTAAAATATTATTACCTAATAATTAGAAATTTGAATTTGTCCTGTTATCTTACTGTTTTACTCTAATTTCTGTACATACTTTATGTTTTATACTCTCTGATTTATGGTCAGATGTCATGACATTTTCTTAAGGAAGAGTGAGGAGTACAGCCATTAACTGTTCTTTTTTTAGTGATTATTATCTGAAAAAATGTAGATATCTTATCTTCGGAGAGGCTGAATCTGTATGCAGGCCAGATCGAATCTGGGTTACTTGTATCCCTGTCAACTTAAATGAATCTCTTAACTTCTATTAAACCCTAAAGCCTCTTTCTTTTTTACATTTCTTCGTTGTGTTTGCATCTAGAACACCATAGGAAACACCCACTAAATTATGTATCTCTAAGGCTTTCTGGGTCAAATAGGAGAAAGGAAGTTGCAAAAGAACAGCATACACTGAAGGAATAGTGTAATTGCATAAAAATTCCTTAATTTTGTCAAGTTCACTACATCTTTGAAAATGCTCTTTTTTCTATTCATTTTTAGAAGAAGAAATATTTAATCTCATTTCCTCTGCAGAAGCAATTGCTTTCAAAGCTGTTTATTCCACAACATGGTGGAACCTACCCCAGGCTGTACCCAAGATTCATGCTGGATGATGGTCAAATAAAGAGTTACGTAAAACACAGCTCTTTGTTTTAGCTGACCGTGATTTCCACCTTCTACTCCCTCTCTTGTAGAGGGCTTCTATGCACAAATCCTTCCCACGGCATCTAATAAGGAGAAGGTGAGACATGGCACTTTATTTCCTTCTCCTGCTCCCGTCGAGGTGTTGGCACACCCACCTTGGAGAACTAGAACCTGATGAATCAAACAGAGGGTCTGAGGAGAATTCAGGAACTCCTTTTGCCTCTTGTAGGCCTTTTGACATTACACATATGGGAGACAATGAAATTTCAGTGCCTTTTTCTCCCCAAGGACCGCCCATAACTACTGTAACATGGAAAGAGAGAGACACAGGGAGTTATGAACTCCTTGCTATCTGTCCCCTTTTCAAGCTTTTCATAATGATGGCCCTGTATTTCTGCAGATCTTCCATAATCCTCATGGAAAATCTTAAAGATCCACCCAGGGTCATCTTATGCCTGATGCAGAGTAGAAGGCATGGTCTTCAAGACTTTCTTCTGTTACACACCATCATTTGGGACATAGCTCGTACTCTATATCCTATGGAAACAGTCTCCTTTTTCCACAAGAAAGGCAGAAAATGAAATCAGTAACTTCTCTGCAGAGACATGAATCCCTTAAAGCCCACCCCAAAGGACTGGATCATTTGGAGTCATATCATTAAATAAACACAATGAAGTAAAACCAACAGGTGTGTTTATTATTTTGTTTTCCACTGGCTATAGAAGTAAAATGTGAGAAAATCTTCCAAGGCAGTAATTGGAAAATAATCTATAAGGGGATGAACCAGAAAAAAAACCAAATGTAAGGCAACTGTATAAATCCAGAAAATTTTATTCTCAGAATAATTGTGTACTTTACTCAGGTGCAAGCTGAGCCCTGGTTGGTCCCTGGGAAGCAACTGTCCTTTTCATTCCTGCTCCCGTGCTTGATGCAGTGGAGCTTGCCCAAGATCATTGCATGCAGCATCTCTGTAGTCCCAATGTCTTTGTTCTGCTCTCCCGAGGCTCGGCTGAGCTGCTACAACCTCTTTGATGTTGGCAGCCCAAGAAGCATGAAGACTCTTACTGAGCAAGGAAAATAGAGGGTGAATAATCCTCAAATAACAGAGCTGAAGGGAAGAACCAGAAAAGGGGTAAAAGAGGGCAAGTAAGGACAAAAATGAAAGGGAAAAAAAGGAAAAATACCTTGGTCTTCCTTGCCAGCAGAAGGGAAATAAACAGTTACCAGACACAAGATTTTGGCTGTGTGTCCCGGTGATTTTAGAACCTTTTGTTCAGTTAATTGGCAAAGTAAATCCAGGCACAAAAAGACTGAAATTCTCTTTCTTAGAAGGGTCATTTCTCATAGAAAAAACAATTAATTGCAAGCCAAAACTTGTGAAACAATTAGCATTTTTTCAGGTTAAATCAGCCGGCCTCTAACTCTTAACTAAGCCTGGGTATGTAAATAGGGATGTTACAACCTCCATCTTGGTATCTAAGAACTTAAAGTCTGGCTTTTTTAGGATGAAGAAGTTCTGTAGTTTCCTGAAGACGGTTACTTTGTCAAAACAACCCCAAACCACTGCTCCAGTAATGGACCACCATCTAATTCTACTGTGCAACCTTACCTCCTGTTCTGCTTCTCTTTCTGCTGGATTAAAACACTAGCACAGCTCTCAGGTTATTTGAGCAGCCTTAGGAACAGAAATGATGACAGTCCAGGGAATTCCTCAGCAAAACAGCAGTAATGCAGGGATTAGGCCACTTTTTTAAGAGATACGAGCTCACTTCCCTTAAAGCTGAGAAAGGATTTAAATTGGGTCTTGTGAACCCTGGGTCAGCAGAAGGTAAAATCAGCACAGACTTAGTAACTATGAAGATAGTTTGTCCCTCATCCAATCTTTTCCTAACTAAAGCTACATGAGGAAACAGAGGATCTGTTCACAAATACGGAAATTTTCACATGAAAAACTTAATCTGGAATTAATTGCTTCATTTACTCATATACCCACAACACATATTACTGTTTTTCTAAACTTCATCTCTTAGTTCATGTTCATTACATTAATTAAATAAGCACGTTCAGAGTTAATTTACTAATCTGAAGTCCTTTGCAAATTCTAGTAAACTGCATTTTCATATGCAAACTTTCCTCTAGTGGCCAAGAAATGCAGAAATGACAAAAGACAATCAGTGTTTGAATTCAGATTGCAATATATCACCATCAAGATCAGAGCAGACTGGTTGGTTTCAGTGCCCCCCTCATCTCATCTGCCTTGTTCATCCCTCCCTTTCCTCACCCTGGATCTGCAGAGCAGCTGTGGAAGTTGTTATCTGCTCTCCCTACTCCAGGCAGCCATTCCCTCTGAAGCCCCTATCAGCTGGTACCAGGCGAGAGTTGCCTGCGGGTTCATCTGGACCTGAGAACATCTGGAGGACTCAAATTATTGCCATATGCTGGAGGAGCCCTCCCTGGAAGGTCAGAGAAAGACCTGAGCTGTGTTTGCAGCACTTGAAGCATCACAAATGGTATCTGAGACCAGTTTCACGGGGAGGGAAAGCAAAAAAATACTTTAAATATGGAGGAAGAACATGTTCTTCCAAGTGCTGCACAATACCCAGCTCTAGAGCAACTGCTCCTGAGCGTCATGGCAAGTATTCTTCAGAGGAGGAGCAGGGTAGCAGCCATCAGTAAGATATATTCCCCAAGTTTATTCATTAGTGCTGTAAAACATTTTTTCCCCCTGCACTAGGTTTTCTCATTATCTGCTGGTTTCCTGAAGAATTATTTGATTACGAGCAAATAAGCAACAAGTCTTTTAAAGGCTTTTGATAGAAATGGCTTGGAATTTGTTCATTCACAGAAGATCTTGATTAAATAACACAAACTTAGAGGCAATTTCCATAAGAAGCTGTTGCATAGAAATGTTCTCCCCTCATTCGTTATGGTGAAGCCAGATTAATTCTATCAAAGTCAATAAAATTGATCTGGATTTGTGCCATTGTATCTGAGGAGAGAATTCAGCTCACAGTATATATTAAATGATGATGAGTGCACTAGATATGCCTTGCATGCTAATGTGTTTGATCTCCTACCCATTCTCCCTCTCAATATGATGTTTATTTCCACATTATTATTTAAATTAAATAGACTGTTAGCATCAAAGTCTCAAAGTTGTGCTCCTCTAAAACAGAAAATGCCAGAAACAAGCTACCACTTTGTGTTGCTTTTCATGATGTTGCAGTTGAAGCTGGAACTCTATCCCATCCTTTTATCTGATGGATGATTTAACAGATTCTGCACTCAGCCTTTATGCACGGTTTAGCTTGTTGTCACCAGTTCATTTAGTGGCTAAGGGGAGAGTAGAGCGAAAAACAGAAAAACAATCCTTGAGAGCAAAACATCTATGAAAAAGACAAACTCCTGGGGGAATTACTGGAACAGATACTGTGCTTGTTTCTTCTTTACTGGTATAAAGATGTACAGTCAGCTGCTTAATCCTTCTAAGTGCAGCATCTCATGACAAAGCTCTACCTCTTTTTATTTTTTTTTAGTTCCCAATTACTTGAAAAAGTCCAGAGTCTGTCCCCAAATGCCTTTTACTCTCTGGGCTTTCTCAATTTTCTCTGTGCTTGTTTGTTTTTCTTCTTTTTTCATCAATAAGTGGACCAAAGTTTCCTGAAAAGTCAGCCAAACAGAGGCTATCATAAGATATGCACACACAAAGAGCACTGCAGCAGGCTGTTAAAATGGGGTGGGGGGATGTGGGGGTGTTTCAAGGGCTTTTGGAGTGTACCCAAGAGACTTTAAGCAGTCTTTGTGGAATCCTTGCTAAACTCTGTATTGTTGCCATTTGATTACACCTTTCTGTCTTTTTTCTTTTTTTTTTGCAATACATCAGTCACCATCATAAGAAATTGGAACTATTAGAAATCCTGTATTATGATCCAAAAGGTCATTCAGTCATGTCAGGCCATGTCATTGTGTACCCAGTTGTGCTTTAGATTTCAGTGGCTTTTCAAGAGGACAAATTGCTAAATGGGAGTAAAAGTCCTCAAGCATTTCCATTCAAGGAACAATTCTGCCAGCAAAATATGGTATGAAAGTGGAAGTCAAGTTGATACAGCCCTTCACAACACAATGTGTGCAAGCTCTTCTCTCTTTCTGGCTGTTTTTCCTTTTGGGAAGTACCACATGATACAAAAAAATCTCCCGCTAGAATTTTGCCCTCCAGCACACTGGCTGAATGCTGATACACTTACTGGCAGGAATATATAAAAAATAGGACAAATATTTCAAGGAAGGAATGCAGTGTAAGGTCTTGTTACTCAGCAACCATGTCTTTAAAAGGACATCTGACAGTCATAGACAATGAGAACTTGATGGCCTTTTGATTATCCACTGATGGAGAGGTCAGCAAGGTACTATAAGGTTATAAGGCTTGTAAAGAACTGTGAAAACAGCATTCAAAACATGGGGAAAACTGGATACTTCAAACGCATTTTTCTAAAATGTTAAAGTAATTTTGATTTCTGTCCTGAGTTCCATCTAAGACCTTCTTGAAAGTGACTAGGCTTTTTAAAGGACATTAGTAAAATAAATTCAAAGGAGAAATACCACCATATATTCTTATTTGTTCTTACTTTGCCTTCAACCAAAGGAGACAGGGATCCACAACATGCAGGTACATTAATATTTTCAAATATTTTAATTCATCCAACTTTCCAGCGTTAAGGAATAACTTTATGACTGCTGTGCTGTGAAATATTCCAGCTGTAACTACTCATGGCTTCACAGTGTCAAATTCTGAGGTGACATTTGAAGTGTAGTGCCAGTAAATCAGCTTTTGCATTCAAACTCCCTAAAATATTCTACCTCTTTAAGTAAGGAACAAGAGTCTCATAGCACACAGTCCAAAGGGAGAAGTACAAACAGAGGCAAATTAAACTTAACATTGTTAACCTTCTTCAAATCCTTATTGTTTTCTTTATTACTGTGTATGGCAACGTGCAGATTGCTGGGGTCTCTTCTGGCTTTATAAAACTATTTGGCTTTGCATTACAATGATACTTACATGATTTCCTAAAGAGAAAAGAGAGATCTCATAGAGTCTGTCTGGGCAAACACATTGTAAGAGACTATTAAGTTTACACATCTCAAGAGGTGAAAAAAATGAGGCCAGAGACTTGCTCCAGGTCATCAAAGTGAGCTTCAGATTTAAGCCTTGAGTCACAGTCTCTGTCAATACTTTTATACTCTGGACTGCACCACTTACTCTGTAATTATAAAGTAATCATATTTGCCTCAGGAATTTTCAGACTTGAAAGTTTTCCCCAGGGTATCTGCAGGTGGTAATAGCAGTAGGTGCCATGTTCAGAGCCACTGCAGAAATGCAGGAACAGGAAATGTCTGGAGACGAGGTGACTTCAACCCCAGCCCAATATGAAATTATAACAAAGGATAATACAAAAGTGCTACTCTTGGCCATAAGATGTATGCTGAGCATGAGGTTAGGGAAGAAAGAGGAGAATGGCCTGGGATATTGGAAGTAAACACCATTTCACCCTGCCCCTCCTGCCACCCCAGACTGGTGACCTTCCTGTCAGTAAATTATTCAGCTGCTATAAGAAGAGCTAGAGACACAAGCCAGAGAGCAATATGTGAAGTACTGGGAACACACTGCATAACCCCATCCAGATGAGGAGAATGAGGGCTAGGAAGCTTGGAGTTCAGTGGCAGTGGTTACCGAGGCCAGGAGCCAGCCAGCAACCACGCAGCTTCACCGTAGCTCAGAGCCCTGTTTGCAGACACTGTTGGTGACTGCCAGGAGAGCGCATGCTCTGATGCCCATGGAGCCTGCTGAAAAGCCAAGGAATAAGCAGTGAGGAAAAACAGCATGAAAACAGACAGTGGGAGCACCTGAATTTTCCAGCAAGCACTCTGTTCACCGGCATAGAGCTCCAGCCCAGGAGGTGTGAACAGGCTGTTGTCCTGTAACATCTCTACGTTCTCCCACCTACTTGGGGAGGTGACAGCTTTAGCCACTGGTGTCAAACAGATTTCTTGCTTCCTCAGAGAGATGTGTTGTTTCCATCTCCTTCAGCACAAACAAACAAGAGCCCTGTGATCTTACAGGTACCTTTTTTTTTGTAAGGCATGCTTTTGAACCCACTCCAAATGCTTGTTCCTTATCCATTCACAGTCTACTGTGGACAGGAAAGTGTGGAACATGTAGTAGTGTCTCAGTGTCAGAGATGTGCTGGCAGTTTATGCTTGTTCTTCAGAGGTTTTCTTCCTGTGATTTATTTAAGACAGAATTCTGATGAAATATGTACCAGACACTTTTAGCTGAATCAGAAATACATATCTGTACAGAGAATGCCAGAAATGCAACATCCCATCCTGTGTGTTGAAAGAAACTTTCCTCCCTACAGATCTTCCTTTGGAATAAAAAGGGCTCAGCTATTCCTAAAATATTGGTTTTGTACTGCAACTTGACTCCATTGTTCCTGCTTCTGAGTAACGTAGAGGAAAGCTTGGACCTGGTGGAGGACTGGGTGAGATGCTGTTCCCAATTGGCCCTTTGGGGAATTCCAGCAGAAGGGAAATTCTGAGAGTGCTAGATCCCTTACAACTCCCTTACCTGTGTCTCTTCATTGTCCTCAAGGCTGTGATGACCACAGTTAGGCTCTGTGACATGGAAGGTTTCTGCTACAGTACTAGAGACATGAGGAGACTGCAGAACCAGGAGCTCCAGCCCTGCTAAGCCTTCTCCATGGAATGCTGACAATACAAGATTTCCCATCTAATTTTATACTGTTAGCCACAGGTCACAGGAGATGGAAGGTTTATACCAGCCAGAGCTATAATATGTAGAAGTCTTTGAAGTTTCCAACTGCTGAACTCACAGCTTCAGCAACACCCTCAGCAGATTGCTGGGGTCTCAGCAGTGCCCAAAAATTGTCATCTCACCCACCTTGCAGGTGTTTTGTCACTGTAAAAGAAAACCAAAATAACCCAACAACTTGGGTCACAGCATTCAACTTCCTGGCTTAAGACAGAATGAGCTATGTAAATATTTATTGCATAGGATGCACCAAACCCCAGCTCTGTTCTTTTTACTCACAGTTCAGATGACCTCTTTTCTACCAACTTTTCCACAGTTTGGAGAATCACTTTTGTGATTCTTGCAACCGCAGGAGAATGGCTCTTGAATTGTCTTATGGATTTTCATCAAGATGTGAATTTTGCAGGGGTAAAGGCTGGTGCCTGCTTGGCATCAGCTGACACCATAAACCCAAAGGCAGGATTGGTGCTTGACTTCCTGTGCAAGAGCATGTGCTACCTTCTGACTTCTGTGACTAGGAAACAAAGCAATGCTTGTTTTAGCTTGATTCACAGTGTTAAGTAGCCAATGCAAACCTAATTTCGCTCTGTCAGGTTAAAGGATATGCATATCACTTAATAATCTTGGATTTGGCTTGACATTTGATGCTCAGAAAAGTTCACAGGAACACAGCTTGGTTCAAACAAGTAGAAAGAGCTAAGAAAACACTGTCTGGATATGTTTAGTTCAGATGCAACTCAAAATCCGCTACCTGTAGCTTTTTAATGATATTTTCCTTTCTCCGCCATTCTCTAAGGTCAGAACTGGGGCAAGCAATTTGAAGCAGCAGGGACTACTTCTTACTTACATATTAACCTTTCCAGTACTCCATGCCCTCCCTTTTTACACTGCACAGTAACAGGCTTCTGCCAATACAAACTTATCTGTTTTGGTAATTGGGCAAGATTTGAGCTGTAAAAGGAGGATCTAATAAGTGACATTGTCTAATATGACTGTTGAAAGTGTACTCCTTAGGAAAGGAAATGGTTTTAAATGATGGATGATCAAATAACTAATGAAGTCCACCTGGAAATCATATTATTCCCAACAGGCCAACTTCCCTTTTGCTAACTTTCCTCAAGACTAGGCTGTATATCTCTCTGGTTGTGCAGAGCAGTGCTGTATAAAATCCTAAATTTTGGTCACCATCTCACAGTTCCATGTGGGTTCGTGACCATCAAGGTACTATCCCGCCTCTCTCCTTGGGCCCAGGAGCCCCATTTCAGCTCAGGCTCAGACTTGCCTTTGGCCCAGACTCATGGACAGGCCTTGGATCTGTGTAGTAGCCTTGTTTCCAGTCCTGTCTTTGGTCCTTTCTTCTACTACTCCCAACTGGTGTCCCTGGATGGATCCTGGATGATCAGTTGTTTTGGGGGGGAGGGGTAGGGTTTGGCTGTTGATGCACCCTGTTACCAGCACCCAGCTCTGCCTGTTAGAGGACAGTCAGTGAGGCCACTGTGTACTTTGGGGTTGGTCTCAGCTTCTGGCTAATCTCTCTGCTGATAGCCAACCATTCCCTGCAGTCTAACACCTGTAGTATCTAGGATCTGGGTCGCACAATCAGTGCCACTGACGGTCTGCAAATACTGCTCTGTGCGTGGAGAGCACTTCTAATGCTCACTGGCTTCCACCTGGCCTGCTGCTAGCAGCCTTGCTCCTAAAGAGTCACTTTCTCCCTTGCTCCCTTTCTGTCTGTTCACATTCCTTACTTGCTTTTATGTCTAATGATTATTTTTTTTCTGCAAAATATCTGACTGGAAAGTTCCAGGACAGCAGCCCAACCTCATGAGCAATCTGCTGGCATGCTGGGGGAAAAGAGTTGATGGGTACTGTCATTTGTGTGTATAAGCCTCATCCCCTTCTCTACATTATCTGGGTTTTTCAAAAAATAACAGACTGTGGTGTTGAAAGGGTGAAATGTTATGATAAAATAATGTACTGCTATTCAAAGAAGCATATTCTATGATTTCTTTCCCTCCTCCAAAACTATGAACATAAATTATGTTGCTGGTTACATTATCACCACGCACTGCTATCAGGCATTCATAAGATTCAAATCCACTGAAGTCAGAAGCAGTCTTTGGGTTAATGCATCCAAGAAAGTCCAAGAAGGTATTATGCAGTACTTGGTCTTCTGGTTTTGCAACATAGTTTGGTCCTTTGGAAAAGAGGGTCAGAAGAAAGCTGAATTGAAGATAAAAAAAAAATTAGCATATATTAGTATGCTTGAACTGCTTCTACATCTATTTCAACATCATTTTCTACATATCCCCTTGCCATGATTCAAACTTCATCTCCTGTCTCTGGTAAAGTCCTTGGTATTCATTCTTAATACAACAGAATGTTACTGTTACGTAATACTTATAGCAAGCCTTCCTAAATCCTCTAAATTAACTAAACTATGCAAAAATTCAAGCTATGTATCATGGACCAAGCACAACAGCTTTCAGTTGTGGGAAAGAGTGAGAAGTTTAACTCTCAGTTTCCTGGATTTGTCAAGCTTAATCCTAACCCAGAACATTTGTTTTAATGCATTTCTCTGTGTTTTGGGAAATAAAGGAGCATTTATCTCCATTGCATGTGCACACAAAGCCAATTTCAGTGTCTCCAACTATCATATATAATACACCAAAAAGATTCATTCATGGTCTGTGTTCTCCTTGTCTGGGCACATCATACTTGTGTAGCAGATGCATGATCTTCAGAGGTCTTAGTCTTTCCCTGGCGTATCCCAAGGGTCCCTGATACATACTGATTCAATTTTCTAGTCAGAAATCATTGGACCAGATAAAACAGCTTGAAAATTACCAAAAAATCAGAAAATTAGCCTGGCAGGAGCCTTAAGAATTCCAACCCTCTGCAGAAAACAATAATCCAGACCCTTCAAGACAGTTTCTCTTCTGCTCTATTCTTGAAGACCTCAGTGCTGGCAGTCACATCTCTTCCATACACATGGAAGATGCATACATATGCACTTGCTCCCTGCAGAAACTTTTCATAGTCTCTGACCTAAATCTTCCTTGATACAATCTGATTTTATTCCCTCTTATCTGATTCATCATGCTTCTAGAGACAATTTATTCCTTTTGTCTTTCATCTTTACTTGAAGGCTATTATTTTGTCTTCTCCTTAATCTTTTCTTCTTCAGGAATAAACAGGCTCAAGTCTTTTAATCTTTCCTCATAGGTCATGTTTTCTGGATCTCTGTTGGTCTGCTCTGCCATATCTCCAGCTGTTTCACATACCAAATACTGAATACCTTCACTTGCCTTAGACAGGACAGCCCTGCTAAAACATTCTGGCATTACCCATCCTGTGTGCCTAAGTCACAGTAAGGGGGCAGATGGCATCGACCAGAATGTATTTGCTTTTTGCAGTCACAGGCTGACAAGGCAATGCTTTTCCTACTGCCAGTGTACTTGACCTAAAGAGAGATTATGGTAGCAGAAATGTATCAACTCACTTCCTGCCTGGCTGTTTCAATCAACTCTAAGCCATACTTTTGCATGTCTAGTTTAAAATTTTTAGGCATTTTTTTGCCTATATGTACTTATAAGCATGTCTCTCTCTATATATGTAATGCATACAACCACACACACATACACATTGCCCAGTATATGTAGTGTTATTTATAAGCACATGCATATACATCGGGCAAGCAATTCTTCCTTCACTTCCCTTTGTTAAATGTGGAAGGAAGCACAATTTCATTCACCCTAAAAGAGCCTGTGCAGCACAGGGCAGATGCCACAAGTCAGCAGATTGGTTTTGCCTGGAGGAAATTGGAGAAATTTTACACTAAAGGGCAGGGAACTTTACTGGACCTTTTGATGATCTCCTTCTGTAATGTCACAGAATCTTGTTAGCACAAAGACAATAAAGCAGGCTTGTTTAAATAACCCATTACTGTTCGTCTCTTATTCAGACCACATCACCAAATAAATGACTGCTGTGTCTGTTTTTTCATCAATCCCTCTTTGTTTCAGACAGCCACAGAGGTTTTCCGGATTAACTCACAAGTAAATTGACTAGTTCCTGCTGAATGGACCACACTGAACAGCATACTCACACAGAAAAATTGCATACCTGACAGGGACTGAGAATCTGTTTCTTGTTGAGCAGGACTAAACCCAAGATGCAGACATGAATATTAGTATTGAAATACCTATGAAGTGATTGGAAATTCTGCACGCATAAACTGTTCTTCAGTGACATGTGGAGGTGGTGAATGAGTAGGTCTTGAGTGTCAAACAGTTTTTCTAAATTTATCTCAGTATTACATGTGAATTGAGCCAAAAGGAGATCAGCTGAGCTGGGCTGAGCCCAGTTGGAAAACTAGTGTTGCTGAAGGGGCCAGGCTCTTCCTCTTCTTCCTTCTCCTCTCCATTCTCACCTTGTTCTGACCTCCCAGGGAGATGATTCAACTCCCTGAATCAGCAGAAGACTAAGGGAAAAAACAGGGTAGGGTTTTGCTGGCTTAGCAAGCTGCCCTGGGTCACCCTGGGGCCAACCCACTAGAATTGTTCTTTTCAGTCCTGCACTCATCAGCCAGGGCTTTCTAGAGCTTTTGTGCATAACCTTATTACATTCGAGAAGTTGACCAAGACACCACCCTAAAGCACATGAATATTAAACATCTTCTCCATTTCCTTATCCATTTGGTAATATTCTTCTGGAAAGTGCAGCTGAGATTACCTTGGTATCAATAGAGAAGGAAGGGCTTTTGGGAAAGAGATTCAGAGCAGAAGTCCAACTCTGCCTTCCTCAATCAGCTTTTGGAGAAACGTGTCCCAGGGAGGCTCAGGGCTAAGTGCTCACTCACAGCACTAAACAAAGCCTAGTTATGAGCACTTCTCCTGCCACCCAAGTGGTATTATCAAAGGCTGGGGGAAGATGATTGGACCCAAAATCCTAAAATACAGATATTTTATCTAAAGTAACCCACAAAAACCTCCAACACAAACAACAACAAAAAACCCAACCAAAACAAAGCAAAACATACAAACAAAAAACAAAACAAGAGAATTTTTTTTAAACTGAATTTTCCATTAGGAGAAGTGTTAAGTCATTGAAGTGATAATATGAAAGTGCATTTCCTCAGCTGGGATAAATATATATAGCAGCTCTAGATATTATATTTTGTTCTCAGTTTTCAGTTGTACTATACTAATTCTAAATGGAAAATTTATCTTAAAACTATGATATGGATTAAACCCTTTTGTAAACTTTAATAAACAGTGCCAGTAATATTTATTGTAGTTTGCTATTTATTGAAAAAATGAGAAAATATAGGACAAAAGAAAATATACATATATTTGCAGAAATAGCAACTGAAACCCACAGAAGATAATCTGGAATATTATTCATTTGTAAAAGCAAACAAATCTTTACTGTTATGTTTAGACAGGCAAGACTAAACCCCCAATTTTTCACCGAAAGCAGAAAAGCATCTGGAAATTTATTTGTCTGGTTAAGTTACGTGTATTTCTCCAGCCTGTATGTGGTATCCTTCTTGGAAAAGTGAAGACCATATCTCTTGAAGACAGTGAAATTATTCTGTTGGAAAAGAGACAAAAATTCGACTAGAAAGTCTGAAAAACAGGCTAATAATCTCCTGCTGCCAAGTTTTGGCTCTGTAACAGAAAGCTTGGAAGTATTTGTGTGTGTGTGTGTGTCTCTATGTCTATTGTGTGTGTTATCATTTTTGTGCTATTCTGAAGTTTCCGCTTCTATCTTTGGTTGGAATATTTGTATCAAAACAATTGAAACTCATGTTTCAGAACATCAGTTTATGTTCACTGTATATAGAGAACTTCTCCAAAGACTGAAGTGTGACATGTCCATATTGGATCCAACCTGAGATTCCTCTATGCCCAGCAGTAAAGCTGACACCAATTTTAGTAGAGCCACATATCACCTGAAAATTTGGGTGGAAATCAGATCCTATGAAAATTCACCTGTCTGAGCTTTTCTGTATGAATCAGTCTCACTCCAGTGTTTGGGATCACAGTTAAAATCATCACTGTTCCCTGTAATATGAACATTACATTAGTGAGTTACTTTATTGTGTCTTTTTGTGGATCTCCAGTCCCTGGTGCAGTAATCCCTTTGAAATTCACCTGTATTTTACTCCATCTTGTTTCACTGTGGTTATTCTTCCTTTAAAAGGACCAAGGGAGCAGCAAAAGAGAAAGATGATTCAGCAGACAGCTGCTGATATCAGCAGAATCATAGTTCAAAAATGTGAGGCTGGGCAGCAAAACTATTTCTCATCTTGCATTCCAGAGAGCAAGTTAATTTTCCTCTTCTCCTCAGTGTATAATCCAACAGCAATGAGCAGAATTGATATTTGGAACGGCCAGACCAATATGGATGATACAGACTTCCTGACCCATCTCCCCTTGCTGAGCCACAGCTGCACTGAATCTTGGCTGAGGTTCTGGAAGTCAGATCAGTTCTTTCATTGCACATTTATTTTCCATGTTTCTTGAATTTCTGCATTCAAAATACTGTAATATCAAGTAAAAACAAACAAACAAACAACCCAAAAAAAAACCCCCAAACCAAAAGAAAAAACCTTTTCCCCCACTTTTGATTTTCCAGGATGGAAATCGAAGCAGGAAAGTTAAAAACTTTGCAGGCTTGCCAAAGTGTTTCAGGAGACACCATATTTCCTCAATTTTTAATGATGCACTTGGAAGAGGGAGTTTTTCAAGTCTTGAGTTTACACAGCTGATAATGTCCAGCTAAGATAACATCCTCTTCATGAGGTGTCACGCAGGGCAAAGACAGTCCCTTAAGCGCCGGCATCACAGAACTGTTGTCATTTCTTCTCTGTGAAGCTCTGGGACCCCAGGTAGATCTGGAATGAGTAGAATGTACCCTTAGTCCTTTCCCTACTGCTAAAAACAAACTTTGGTTTATTCTTCAGCCAAGTTCATAAGGCCTGTTTTGCCACTGGCAGAATATGTTCTGTGTCCACATAGTTCCTCTTGCAGCCTTGCTTTCTGCACAATAGCTCTGCACAGCAAGTAAAATAAGAATGCTTCCTACAGCTTTTAAACCAGAGGTATTGTGAAAAACCATCTTGTAGTGCACTGAGATCTCAGGTCAGGAACTAGTAGTGGCTTTTTTTAGCTGAGCGCCATGGGAAAGCTCAGCTAACACAAGTGTGCCCTTAGGACCTGCTGACATGTCTGGAAAGAAGGGGCAGTGTGGCATTTCTTCTACAGATCCAGTGAGAGATCACAGCCCTGCACAAAGTTGGCATCAACATACACAGTACTGTCAATTTTTGCACTGATGTGAAACTTCTTTTCTAGGGATTGGCACTCAGTGCCACTACATTCATGTATAAGGCAAATGTCAAAAGCTTTTCTCCTGGAGCAGCAAGTGCTTACCTAAGGATTGCATTCTTTTTTTCTTTCACATAAACCAGCTTGAAAACATCAAATTTAAAGAAGGACAAGGGACAAAACACATTGCGCTGAAGAGCAAAAAAAAAAGTCATTACAAAACCATATACAAAGTTCATTGTTCAGGGAAAACAGTAATTTTATTCCTAACTGTTACTGCTCTTTCTGGGGCATCTGTCCTTTAGTTTATACCTGCATCTGTCTTAAAGATATGATCCTAACAAATACTGTTCACTCCTACATGCTCTGGATGAAATTCTATATGCCCTGAAATCAATGACAAAACATCCTTCAGTGCAGCCAAAATTTTTTCTGTAATTATATCTACAGTTTATTCCCTGTCTCAAGTGTAAGTTTGTCTCTGCACAACACTGGCATACTCCTTCTATCTGGCTCCTAACATATTAAATTTCCTACTTGTTTTTACAAATGTATAGCCAACGGTTTCCAGAACTTCATTCCTAGATCACTGACTTAACACACAATTTGTCAAAACTTAGTTAAAATAGTCAGTGTCCCCACTGGCCTAAGGATGATAAATGGGATGTCTGTTCCTCATATTTCTTTCCTTAGGAAGCTCTAGAAACTCCATTTATGTGAAGAGAAATCCACTATCAGAGACTAACCAAGAGAAACTTGTCTGGTAAGTGATACTTCTGTGCATTTGCTGATGCAGTCAATTAAAGTAATAACCTGATATCCATGTGTTGGCAATATTTCAAAATACTTCCTTTTCCCATGCACAACTGACTAAGGAATCTGGATGCAACACCGACATGAACATTACAGATGTTTTTTCTACGTATCTGGCAGAGACGCAGCTCATCATTGCTGATCAAAACTCTAAGCCAACTTACTCTTATCTCTAACTGCACCCCAAACACAACAGGATATGTTTTTGACGTGCCCCTGCTCCATGTCATGCGGGCACTGAGTGGCCTTAGGATTTTGCTCAGTGGGAACAGCTACAAATGCAGACAGCACAATGACTTGACTGCTGCCCTGTGCCTGCTTATGAGCAGCATAGCATGCTTCTAGAAGAATGTCGTTTGAATGATACTGCAGCAGCAAATAACATTTGCTTTATCTCCATTACAGCCCTGCTATAAAGATGTTTTAAAAGTCAAAAAATCATTCTTACAATGCAATTTGTTGGATTCAGCCCAGAATTTGTGCCACCAGCTCTCTAGCTTCATTCCTTCATGCTTCATCTGCCCAATTATCAAATCCCCTGCTGTACAAAGACACAATTCAGCTGTTCTGAGGGCTTAACTGTGCCCTCAGATACAGGGATGTGCAGTGCTCTGCATCTTGTAACATCAAAATGCACAGCAGCCAGTTTTCACTGGGTACATCCGCATCTGAGGACTGAAGTAAACAAGTAAACATGATCTGAAAGATCATTTAAGAGACAAACATGAATTTAAATGCAATGAACTGCTGATCCTGTCAAACCAGGAACATACACCAAAACAATACTGAAACATGAATGCTGGGAGAACAGACACTCTGATTTACTTTTACTGTCCTCTCAGAGTAGGTATTCTGGATGTGCAAGTGCACTGTAACCTAGACTTTTATCCAGCTTCCTGAATATTTGACATTCTTTTTTTCATTTTCTTTAACCAGCTATTCCCTTTCCCTTGAAAGATTAGGGCCAAGGCCTTACTTCTACATCAACTATCTCCCTGTCAGTTCATCTCTCTGATTATCAGTCACTTCTGAGAAAATCTTTATGATCTAAGATGTTTTATATGTGCTTGCAGCTTTATCACATGTTGCAAATGAGGCTTCTTTTCTGTGATGGAATGACCAACAGACTGATGCTGAGAAAATGTTTAAAGAGAAATGCTACAGAAAAAGAGCCTGCAGGCAAATCTCGATTGCAGAATGATGCACCAAAAGCTGCTTTTGATCTTTCCAAGCCACAGGTTTGTTCATTCTTTCCAGAGGTTTATGGCATCCTGCACATTTTTCTATGAAAAATATTAGAGGTATCATTATAATTCAAATCACTCACAGTAATGGGACTGAGGCCAGTCAAAGGATATTTTCTGGCCATCGGAAAGGAAGGTACAATGTAAGTCCTACTTTCTGCCATCACAGAGCCCCAAATAGCATAATCATTGCTAGCTGGCACCCAAGGCAGTGACATGGATCACCTGACAGCCAAGGGTTGAGTGATAGCTGAGAAAGTGCAGTTGTTTGTCCATATCGGTATCTTCTCCAAGAGACCCATGCCAATAAGGAAGATTTCACTGCCCTGGCATTCTCTCTGTAGGCAGGCATGGAGTTTCCAAAGAATGGCCCATTTCATGGTGCTGAGGAAAGTTTCCACCCTGTCTCCTCTGGGAACCTCCAATTTTAAGCAAATGGGAATGTGTCCTCTCCCTCAGCTTCTCAGTAAAAGGAGGGAGGAACTGCCAAGAAGCCGTCGGAGCACTTAGGTTACAATTCTGCAGTGGCCTGTAAAAGGCAATGTCTTTCCCTTTGCCATGTGTGCACACTTCCCTCAATGGAATCAAACATGGATAAAAAGCTCATGAATGGTAAAGGTGGGAATATTTGGCTCTCAACAAGTAAGGAGAGGTCTTCATTCTTTGTTCATCTTTTTGAACTGCTTCACCCTAGAAAACACTAAAATTCAGTTATGAAGTGGAAACCAACAGACTCAGAGGCTTCCTCTCCCTGATGAAACTTTTAAACTTTCGTAGCCTGTTTTGCTGGGGAGTGCATGAGCAGACTGATTTTGTAAAAGCAGCCTTCATTTTTACTGACAGGCTGAGCTGTCAGAATGCATTTCACACACAGATAAAATCAAAACCCAGATCTCTGCAGGAATAAATACCTATGCAGACAAGGTGCTGCTTTGCAATGATTACTACTCAAAAATATGCCAGATATGAATTCAAGAAAAAGTTCCCATTAAAAAAATAAATGAAAAAATATGGACATGTGGCACTGGAACCTCCTTAAAAGATTGCATGAAAGACTTCATCATTTCAGAAGCACTGAGTTTTCCCTTGAAGCACAGTGAGAGGTTGCTAGGCTCCTGAGAGAATAAATAAAATGGAGATGTTCATTTTTCATTCTCGGTAAAATATTGATGAAGCACCTTTGTCCAAATCTATTTGGCAAACTGTTTGGTGTCTCTTGAATTACTGCATTTTATGTTTCTGGACATGAAGAACATAATCTTTCAAGATGTTCCAAAGTAATAGTTGTAGTGGAACAAGAATATTGAATTTTGGTTTATTACAGTCCACTAGGTAATAAAACTGTCAGTGTCTCATTTGGACAATTTTACTGAGTGGAATAAACACTCATAAAGGTCAGTGTTTTTCACACTGTTTTAAAGATGCTCACTGACCACTTTCTGATTATATCACAGTTTTGGCTTCATTATCATAAAAATCATGGCCTGGAGAGAGCTGCGGACTTATTAACACATAATTTCTGTTTGGTTTACTAGGACCAACTGGTAGGTCAGTGTTCCAGAAAAAGACTAATTAAACTTTTTAAAAAAGAGAATTAGTTGTCTTCAGAGTGGTGCAAGTATATTAATGATTGACCTGTATCTGTATTTGATGAACACAGTCATAAGTGGGGTAAGTAGGACAGAGAGGTGAGTCGTCATGATGAAGGGGGGGAAGCAGAACCAGAACCAGAACCAGGAAAAAAAATCATTTAAGATGCCTGAGATGTGCAGATACAAGGGAATTCCATCTGTATCCCCATGCAGCACTGCCACCACATATGTACATATAAATACACATATGAGTATGGCCATTTGAAAAGATTGTTGCCCTCATTGTATCTTGTCGCTGTAACCTGCAGGGATGGCGAGAATCACAGCACAGGAGTCCAGGGTAAATGGGATGGGATCCTTTAATTAATTATGGACTCATTTATATAGCATTGTTGGCAAAAGTGGTATAACATTGTTGGGTGCTTGACCATACACCTCCCAGAGTGATTGGATAATATTTTCTTCAGTGAACCAAAAAATATCCACTGCATTCTCACAACACCCTGCACCTGCAAATAGTTTACAAAATAGCAAACTGTCTCTTAGATTAGTTTGCATGAGACGACTCATGCAAAGACTTCTTTACAGAAGACTGTAAAAGGTGGAAAATTTCTCTGTTAACTTTTTTAGCATCCATAGTATCTCACCATTAAAAAGAAGACAAAGAGCTTCCTACCTTCAGACCAGCCTTTCCAAGCCCCTGGGGCTGCAGCCCAGCTTAGAGCTTAAGAAACTCTGCAGCTGGCCAAAAGGTTTAGTGAGCCATATTCCTGACAATCTCAGTCATTTCTGCACTTGTTCTCTCTTTCACTCGAGGTTCAGAAACAGGGAGTCCTGGGGACTTTTGTACCAAAGCCCTTTGTGCAAGTCTCACCTCAGAACTGCTCCCAGGTCGTTGTGAGCAGCCGGCTGTCGACCAGTCAGACAGTTTGATTTGGGTCTCTGGCTGAGAGGCAAAAGCACTGTGAATAGAAGAATAGCAACGTGCTCCTTTGCAATTAGGTACTTGTATGAAGAAAAATCTCATTTGTGAGAATGATCATGAATAGCGAATAAAAGGAGGTATGAACACGATCACACTGAACAGCTGCTCGGAACTGGAACAAATGTTGGTGAATACTCATTTGCAGTATTCTTCTAGATCTGGATTTTCTTTTCTCCCTTCAAATATGGTCTCTGCTTGAGTGGCTTAGCAAAATAAAGACAGATGGCAATGGATTATCTCTAACACTTCATTAATTGCAGTGCAGCCATTACGGTATTTCTAAAGCACTCACCAGAGCTTTGCCTGATGATTTCCTTTTAACTGAGTCACATGCCACTTAGTGAGTAGGGACCTAATAAGAAATTGTGACTTATTAATTAAGAATGCCTGTGTTAGTCATAACAGCATATAAATACATTAGCAAATTTCATGGCTGAATATAGTGTGTATTTAGGATAACTTTTTCAGTGTAAAATAAGAAGCCACAAATTCTTGCAAACGCATGGCTGCCTTACAGTGCCTTGCAGTCATGGCACAGATAGTGAACAGAATCAAGCCAGATTTTAGAGCCTAATTCACTCTGATGCCATTCAGCTTTCAAAAATTAGGAACCTAATTTCCTTTTTCAAAATTGGCTTAGGAACATACAGCCAAACTGAGAGATGACTCAAAGCCTAAAGATTCAGATAACACAGTGAAATTACTAAAGCTACCAGGTGTTTAGATCTAATGACCACAGAGACTATCTGGAAATCTTTTGGATATGGTTCCTTCTGCTTATAAAAATGTGATTCATTCAATCCTGGAATAGAAGGAATAGCAGCTTACTTAAGTAACCTGAGGATAAGTGACAGCACATATCTCATTTTTTAAATTCTCTTTTAGATAAGCAGTAGTTTGAAATATATGTGAAGAAAATGTCTGTTGAACAATTTTGAATACAGTTGTTTAAAAATATAGCTGAAATAATGTGCAGAAAGCGAAAGGACTATAACCATAAAGGATCTCTCAGTTCTGATAGAAAGCAGTTTTAGGTACTAACCCAGAGGCACATACTTAAAACATTGTATGTGTTTTACAACCCTGACATTCACAGTTCAATAGAATTATCGAAGTTCACAGACATTCATCCAGTGAAAAGCTGGCGGCCTCCAGCCTCTGCACAACCAGTACAGCTCTTGTGTCCAAGAAGATATACCCTGTCCAAATCAGGGTATCTGCAGCAGTCAGAAGGATGAGAACTGTGTGTCAAAGGATATAGGGAGACAGGAAGGAACTAGAGAAATGGGAGATGGAGATGGTGTAAGCAAGTGAAAGCTGACACAAGACTGCTAATATGAAGTGTTTCTGAGGCGGATGCTCCCTTGCTTCCTGGTTACACTCTGATCCCTGAGGATATGCTGGTGGCCTAGATTAGCTAGAGACACTGTGAAGGTCCTACACCACTTGTGACACATCCTCATATTTGCTCAGTCAAAACCTGCTGTGTTGTCCTGACCTCCTGCCCCAGGTTTTCACAGGATCAAATCCTGTGGCACAGTAAGTGCCCAGCCACACTGGCAATAAATCACCTTGTCCCATGCACATAGGGGATCATCCCCAACCTTATTCCTGAAGGAACAGCAGCTCTTTTTTCTGTACTGGTCTGAAGAAATTTCCATCCCTTCCCTCCCTTTCCATGGCTGCACCACTCCACCAAACTCAGCATAGGCTAAAGAGAAAATATTCATCCTGCCAAGTGGCATCTTTGGTTTGATAAGCAGCTACAGCAGAGAGAGGTACTACCTCTGTGTACAAGACAATGAAGTCTGGCACAGGAACAGTTTGATACTGGTGTCAAAGAGAAAAGGGCAAACAAAAGGAGGATCAGAAAGAACAACAGACATAATTTGTGCTATGGAAAGTCTGATGTAGATACCGAAATCCAAGGTGGTCAGCCTGAATTTGGCTAAGCAGTGATTCAGTTAGAGTCTAACAGTGCCAACATAAGAAAAAGATTACTGGCTGTGGCTGTCTCTTTAATTTTGCAAAGAGAGAAGATAACAAGAAAGACAAAACAAAACCAGAAAAAAAAAAAGGAGATGAAATAGGAGCAGAAGCTAAACAAAATCAAACCAGAAATAGCATGTTCCCAGCAGCAAGGGTGGATAATTAGCCACTGGAACAGTGTGCCACTGTATGCAGTGAAGACATGAAGTCTTCACAGCAAGGTCGGATCTGTCTCCTCTCCCCAAATGCAAGTTTGGATCTCTACGCAGAAATTACTGAGGTTTTTCTGACATGTGTTGTCCTGAACATTGGACCACATGACATTTATAATTCCTTCTCTTCTATCAGACTATTTATTGGCTACATGATCTTCATATACAAGGGTGGCAAAAACACGTAAGTGATGCTATGCTGACTTTTTGGTCTACCTTTGTTGCTATTTATTAAAAGGGTTCTCAAAAGTCTGAGTAAGTGCCAGAATGCCCTCAGGCTCTCCACAGCTGAGTTAGAGGATGGAATGCAGCTGTACCTCCCAGGGGGTGTTGCAATGCCCAGTGGCCCCTGCCTCCTCAGGAGGAATCTGCTGCCCTGGTTTGGACGCTGCAGCTCACCCTGCAGTGCATGAGAAGTGCCAGCTGCCTCAGATGAGATCCAGGACAGGCAGCACAACAAGCGGGCAGAGATCTAAACTAGCTCTTAGAAAATGCTGAGAGACATGTTTATTTTTTTTCTCTGTTTGGTCTAGGTTGGAGATGCAAGGGAGTAACCAGTGCTACTTTTGGACTCACAGAACAAAACCTGCTCTTAAATTAGAAAGCTAGGGTCACCCTGGCCCTTAAACCCAAAGAAACTGTCAGTTCTGCTCACCTTCAGCAATTCCCTGTCAGAGGACACTGGGCCAAGCACAGGTATTCATACCCTGGAACATTGGTTCAAATCCAGCCTGGTTTAGACAGTAGGTAGCACTGTGAAAGTGAGCACTTTCCAAAACTTGCCCTGAATACAGGGTGTGACAATTCTCACTGGACTATGAAAAGGGAATCAATTGGAAATAGATGAAGTTTGGCTTTTGGCTTACAATGGGAGGAATTAAAAGATAAGTAAGTTTTAAAGTACATCTATAGAACAAATGCATCAGCACTTCTCTCTCTAATGGTCTACCATTTCATGTCTTTTCTTCAATCCAGGATTTTCACTCATCAGGTGTTCTCTATCATAGTGTTCAAATCACATCTTAAAAGTCCTGTTTCAAACAGGTCTTTGTGGCTTGTTAACTAAAGTGTATTCATATCCCATTAGTTTTAATTGTACATATGCAATTTTTGCAAAATCATCTCAAGGCGAAGATTTCAAAACACAGGTGTTTTGAAAACAATGAGTAACACTGATAAGTAGCAATGACTATTTCTGCTAATGTTGGGAAAAGGGTGAAGGTTAACAACTTATTCAGAGCAGAGACACAGAATTGTTTAATTTTGTAGCAGCACAAGGCTACTTTTCTGAGGTCAGCATTCAGAGGTTGGTCTCACGCCGATCTTTTGATGGAAAGGTTCTTGTTTGATTTATGTCTGAACAAGAACAAAGAAGGCATGTTCACAGTAACTTTCCATAGAAATTCAAGTGAGGTCTGAAAAATAATTTTTAGATGTTTTAGGGGTAAAGATATGAGCAACTATATTACTGACTCAGTACCATTCTTTCCTCTCTAATTTTCAACCAATATATGACTACAGGAATTGTTACATTTGAGATGCAGACCAGTACTTTCAACCTGTGCCCAGCAGATGTTTCAATGTAGGATTTAAGAACTTCTCTGTAAGTGCAGGTGGGTTAGCTGTCCCTCATCATTATGTTCCCAATAAAAATTAGCCTGTGTATGAGATTTTCTAGCTATTTCCCAAAACTCTTGTCATTATCTATAATTACTTTAAAATTCTTTTTAAATTCCTAATTTCATTGACTTTCTGTTGTAGTGAGTTCCACTTTGCAGGCCGGTTTTTCCACCGCTCTTTCCTGACCCTGCTGTTTTCCTCTCTCCAGTGCTGTTCTTTGTATTTTAGATGGGCAGGCACACTTGGTTATAGCATTATACCTTCTGCAGAGTTTATCATCCCATCCTTATCTCTGCAGCATATCCTGTCTTTTATTGACTGCATTCAGCAGAGCCCTAATGGCGCTATGATGAGAACCTGTCCTCTCTGCTGGGCTGATAATGTTAATTGAGAATTCTCTAGTGGCTGGGTAGCTGATACTTTTCTCAGAAACAGGCATGAAATTCACTTGCCATCATTCATCTGGGTAATTCAGGTTTTAATTCCTCCTCAGCCCTCTGGGTCTTCTAAGTCACCTTGACTCATCTTTTCCACACTGATCACCCTTCCTTCCAAGTCAGGTATGAGTGCATATAATAAGCACTATATACCTAAACAAGCTGATGTATGATATCCTAATCTTAACCATTCTCTTTATCATAGCTTCTCCACCTGCCCTTCTTTTTGAAAACAGGTCACATGAGGCTACAGAAGACAACAGCCAACTTTGCTGGGGACCACACCGAGTCACCAGCACTCCACAGACACCTCAAAGCAAGTCAGCCTGAACGGAGCCAACAATGAGCAACACAGGCTAAGAGCAAGGTAAGGTGTTTCCTGTTATCAGAATGAGCTACTTCACAGCAACATTATGTCTCCAGTTTACACCATAGGTATTGACAAATAAGCAAAAATACCCCATGCACTCCTAAAGATGTCTTCAGAGGTTTTGGAGAGTCTGAATGTGGGATTGATGTTGATAATGTTATATGTTGTCTACATCCATCTGATTTGATAAAATGCCAGGAAGCAGTGTAATAGAAGCTTTACTTAAATCTCTGTTATGAATGCTATTTCAGCCTTTATCAGGCATTTCATAACAATAAAAAATGCATCACTATTTTTCTCACAGCACTGAAACTTTACTGGTATTTTGCAAGGCCTGTGGTTTCTGTTCAAGTATAAAACAGCTCATATTTTCCTCTTACCTAATGCTGACCTTAAATTGCATCCTGCACTATTGAACAGTAGGAGTGTTTCCTATAAGGCTTGGGAAACCTATCTTTAACCTTTCACATGGAATAAAGCTCCTGGGAATCATAGCAGAGAGTTTTACATGGAAATCCAATTGACTAAGGAATGGCCCTCATTTTCCAGAACAAATGGCATTCAGAAATACACCAGCTATGAATCTGATTGCATTTGTCCAAGCTGAAGATAAATCTTCATAGAACAGTCAATAATAGAGCTATTGCTGTGCTACTCTTATGAAGGATGGGGAAAAATGTTTAATAAAGAAATACTCTGAGAGGTTTCACCCCTCAAACATTTTCAGAGTACATCAAAGTTCAGTAAATTCCCTGTTACTTTTAAGCTTTTTATATACAAGGGCACTTTCTGCTTTCAACTTATCCTTTTTCTGGATGCATGAATACTGGAGGATTGCTATGCACAAGAGCTGCAGATTCACTGGAGAAGGGAAGTTTGTTCTCCCAGGAGATTCAACCCAATTTTTCACATTAGAGTTGTGATAAAGTACAGTCGCATTTAAAAACTACTGGAACTGTATTAATTGCAGCGCCTGGGCTGTTGGGTTTGTAATGGATGGTCTGTGCCAGAGATGCAGAAGCTATTCCTAGTCTGGGTGGCATTTTGTACTGAGATTTACATCAGAGCAACTGATCCACTTGCACTGAGCTTACTCCTGCTTTCTTTGGCAGAGAAGCCTTAATTTTCATCTGAATAACAGCAGTTCAGTTTAGGCACCTTAAAGCAGTGAGTTGAGGAGGCTGGCATGGTCCCTGCTGCAAGGAAGTGAATTTGGGGCAGTCAACACTGATTCTCACTCCTGCCTTCTCCTTCCCTTGCAGTCTGACACCTGGGTGCTTCCAGCATGCCTGGATAGCTGTGCAGTGTCTGAGCTGTGAAATACCCAATTGGTGTCATACTGCCTACCCACACCAGCAAAGGGTATGAACCTATCAGGGACACCTGAATGCAGAGTATTTTCAAGGTACCAAATGACTCATACTAACAGATTGAGTTTATTACAAAATTGTATTAATACGCAAGAATGAAAATAGTCTTTGTGTCCTGGGAAACTGCCAAGGTTTTATTAAAAGTCAGCTTTCTCACCCAAACCAGGTCAAAATCAGGAAAATTTCCTCAATTTGGTCACTGTTAATAATAAGAAAGAATGGAAATTATTAAACCTTTCAGGACAAAAGTGTTGCATTTTTGTTTGAAAGTTGTAGAATTCTTTTTTCTTTCCTACAGGTTAAATCAGTTTGCTGAAATAACAGTCATCATAAAATGAACAGTGTGAATTCTTTGGTTTGAAATTAGAACTAATTTTGTTGAATTCACAACATTTTTGTGAAACCAAATCCCAAGTAAGAAATTCACTGAAATCGGTTCTTTTTCACAAATACATATGAATCTTCAGAGTAAAAACTTTTGATAAAAAATAAATGTTTCTCTCTGTACTTTGAGTAAGAGTGAAACTTACCATTTCTCACATCTTTCTTTTGCTAATATCAGAGAGCTCCAAATTTTATAACACCATGATTAAATCTGTTCTTTTTCATCTGCATAAATATTTTAGCAACGGCTATAGGCTGCAGTGTCAATGTTTTTTTCTCAGTGTAGGAACAACTTGTCCTTGGGAACCTCTTCTCATTTTTATAAGCTTGCATAGATATGCTGAAACCAGACACATTAGGAAATGTGACTTCAGTGCATTTCATGACCATAGCAGTTTTACTACTATTACATTTGATTAGGCTGCTTTATTCATTCCAGTTATCTTCTTCAAGGTCAAAAAAAATCTAGTCCTGCAACAGCTGTTTTCAGAGTGCTTTTCCTGTGTACTAACCCACACCCTTCCAATAACACGAGGTCAAATAAAGTAATTAACTGTTCATAAACAAAATGGTGATCTATTATAACTGCAGCACAGAAAAAAAGTTGCTACTTCCTGTAAATGTAAAGAGAGGTGATTTTCAATAAATTGAAGGGGGAAAATGGCACCGTTCGCAGTTTTTCAAGGCTGTATGTTTAAGGATCCATTTATCACCTTAGTGACAAGTTCTGGAACTCCTGTCATTAATGCTGAAGCAAAACACATTTGAATGTCATGTCAATAAATCATTTGCCAACTAGAGGGTTGAAGGGTTTTACAGTTGTTAATCTGGCTGGCCTGGGAATAGAATTTGCACACAATTTCCTTTCATTACCAGGAACAAAATAAATCCAGATTATTGCAATCATGGAATAAAAGAGGGAGCTTCAGTTTCAAAGATTATTAAATATTCAGAATATATACAAAATAACACTGTGATGTGTTTGTTTTCCTTATTCTGATATACTATGTTAAAAAGTGTGTAAAATCCAATCACTTGCCAATTACTTAACTGAAAACTGAAAACATTTTTTGTACCCAAATTGATTGTACTTTGTTTTGTCAAGAACGAGGCAAAACAAATGGGCACTGAAGCACAATCTGAAAATGAGCTAATCAAAGCTATTTTGGGCGAATGGCAGGGAAGCACTGCAGACATGCAAGCCTGTAAGGTCAACATCTGTCAGCAGTTCACCCTGTCCTATGAAATGGAGGTCAAACTTCAGCAGCTCGCCTGACTGTAACCGTGTCAGTAAATCAAGAAGGGCATATGTGATGGGATCTCTCAGGCATCCACATCCTGGCTGGTTAGTCATTGCTGTATTAGTTTATGCTCCATTTATGTCTTTCAGTGGATATAATACAACTTTACACAGTGGAAGGTACCATCAGAGCAATGAGGCAGAAGGCAAGGTGCTTGTTCAACAAACATTTTTATAACACTTGCATTCCAATAAAAAGTAACAATCACACAAATCTTCAAAATGTGAGAGATGCAAAATCCATTCCCACCACTACCTTAACCAAATGAACCTCTTGTATTTTTGGAATCTGGAAAAGTTTGATCAAAACAAGAATTTTCCACACACAATTTTTTCAGAACTGAAATTTAACATGTTTTTCATTGGCTAAATAAGCCAATAGGCCAGCATGGATACACGTTGAATAGAGAAATAAAAATCTGTGAATGCCTGTAGAGCAATGCTAGGGCTGTATGGCGGTGGTGGTGAGCAGTGTAAGCTCAGTTCTGGAAGTGTTACCTGTAATTTGGAAACCTCTTGAGCAATCCCACTTTTTTTCAACCTATCAAAGCTCCAATGTGCACATACTGTCTAAGGGAGGAAAAGAGACTCAATCACTACACCACAGGGGCCCTGTAAATTCTGGTGTTTGCAATCCAGGTAGTGGGGAGGTTCAGTGCTTTTGTGTCAGCCCTCTTCTAAGGCAAACCATCAACACAAGATGTTGATCCTATGAATTAACATATGATACAGTAAATGTACAAAACATCATGGAGCTGTAGGGTAGTAGAGATGATACATGCCATCTTTAGAAAGAAAAAGATTTGGGAAAAAAGTGGATTTCCCAAAGTTAGCAAATTAAACTTGATGATATAACTCAATTAGTTGAAGAAGACTAAAAATTTGAGTGCATAAATGGTTTCTGAATATTTATGAGTAGCCTTAGTACTGTACAGAGGAATAGGTCAGGAACTGGGAAAGTATCAGAGTACCAACCAAGCTCTTATGAGCCCTTCTACTTTCACCCAAGGCTGTCACAGAAGGAAAATGTCCACTCCAGACAAAGTGACATGATGTTCAGGAGCTCAACAGGATTCAAGAATAAGCAAGGATGTTCATCCCCATGAAACAGAAGGGCAGCTAGAAGACACAGAATAAAATGTCTCCTAGGCATCTGGAGCTACCAAAGAGCATGGAGAGTTACCACCCCTCTTGGATTGTTCTCTTTGCTGTTCATGCACATGTGCTGAGCTTTGCTGACCATGATGGGGAGCAGCCTTGACATCCTGTTTGTCAGTGGAAGGACAGATTTCTCCCCTTGATGCTGGCAGCTTCTTAGGCCTAGTTTCTCGTGCCTGTTTAAGTACAGGACACAGTTTCATCACAGTCAAGCTCATGAGATGAGGGAAAATTATCAGTACAGAATCATAGAATATACTGAGTTGGAAGGCACCCAGCAGAATCATCAAGTCCAACCCCTGGCCCTGTGTAGAACACACCAAGAATCATACCACATGCCTGAAAATGTTGTTCAAATGAAATACTCTAAAAGTAAGGCCTCCTTAATTACTAATTCATGAGACCTTCAGAGAGGGGAGTATGTCAGAGTGGCTTACTGTAGAGAGAACATCTTATAAATAAACATTATATTACACATATTAATTACTTTATTGGTACATTATTTTTATGAAGAGACCATATGAAAGAACAATGACTCCTGAGGGACCAATTAAATGGGAGGTAAGTTGTTAACAGATTTAACAGACTATGTTTAACTTACTTCATACTCATACTTTAGCATAGCTAAAGATGCTTCAGAAATGTAGTAAGTAGTTCTTGTGCTGATTTCTTAGTACGTCTTTTGCCATGGAGATCATTGAAAATTTCCTGTTGTGTTGCACAGAGATTAGACTGCACATAATAGTCCTAATTGAAACTTCAGTTACACACTTGCAAGATGAAAGGCTATGGCAGAGTTTCAAAAATGTAGCAGGAAACAGGTCTGTTCTTCAGCACTAAGCAAAATTTAACTTGCAGTACCTGGAAGATTTTAAGAAGCCTAATTCTGGAGAATTAACAGGTTTTTCCCTCAAGTGTACTCAGTCAATACATTCTTGAATGCATAAGGTGGATTTCATTGATCTGCCTGAAATTACAGGCAATTCTACTTTGAGTTACATCTTATAGTAATGAAAATTCTGAGAAAAGCTGTCATTTTAAATGTTGACTGCAACTGGTATCAAAGGGGATGTTAATGATTTGAAAAGTGTAAATGCTCATATTGAGAGAGTAGTTAAGTTTTAGGTTGCATATAAACACATGCTTGACTTTAGAGAGAAAATTCACTTCCACTTCTCCCAGATGAAAAGCTGGAGGAAGAGCCCCTGGCACAATTTTTACATTCAAATCAAGGTCCAGATCCATGCGTTTGACAGTAGGCAAAATAGTTCCCCTAGGATAAATTCCTTTTAATTTGGAGAAACGTACTAGCATCTCCAGTGGTAGTTTAAAATGAATGTAGGGTGTATTTCATCCTTAGAAGGTACAGTCTTTGGTTTCCCTGTTTCAAGAGCGAAAACCAGACTCATCACCTCGTTTAGCTTCTTACTTCATCCACTCTCCTCTAGCTCTACCCAGGAACACCAGTGCCCAAGCAGCCAGTTCAATATGCTGGTAGCAGGGGTTGGAAGGGAACAATTATGTCTGGGGAGGGAAGACTTGCTGAGGAGACCTTGAAGAGGTACACAAGGTACCTGTGTATATCCACAGAAGTCCCCGAGCCAGCCGGTGGATGTGTAGGAAAACTGGAAGTGGAGTTAGCTCCTGCTGTTGGCCTTGGGCTTGCCTGTAGGTCCTCCTGCAAGTGGCAAGCAGACTGAAGGCAGGACAGATGCAACAGCAGGCAGCCCTGAAAAGGTACAAAAACCCCCTAGATTTATCTAAAAGCTTTTTGAAAGAGACTGAGTGCAATGTTTCTCACCCAGCTGTAATGGCTTTTGGCAGGTGGGTGTTCATTGCTTAGGTTTTCATTTTAGGCTCTCTGTCAAAAAAGAGAAATAGGCAGTCTTAAGCAGCAGTTTCATCTGACCTATTTTAAGGTGCTGCTGGGGAGGGGTTGAATTGCCCAGAAGTGCGTATCTCTGGTCAGATGAATTTGTCAAATGGTCAAATGAATCCTGCTTTTACTCACAGCTTTAGGAAGAAGAGATTTCTGAGAGGATCCCAGCATGGAAGGAGAGTGAATGATTGTGGGTTGATTACATTTGTTTTAGTTGCTCTGACCATTACTAAGCCTGTGCTGAGTATTGCATGAATATTATGCTTAATGATGATAGAAAGTGTCAGATTCCCCATGAGTGGTGCACAGATGGCCCACAGTGACCCCGACTGTGTATTTAATGTGCACAGAGACCACTTGTACCACACATATGCAGGAGATTTGAAGCCTTCCAAAAACATCAGCCTTGTTGCACACATGGTGAAAAGTTGATCCTCACATAGCAGGAAACCTGTGATGAAGAAACTATTCCAGCTTGGTCCTTTGTTATCCCTAAATCCCAGTCAAATGTATACATTCCTTACATGCCACCATGCGGCTCTTTCAGAGAGCCAAGGGGAAGTTTGTGGGGGAACCCAGACACTAGACAGTCCTACCATTCCTGTCACTAGGAGAACTATCCCTCAGAGGGATCAGTGAGCTAAATTACCATGACGGCAGACACTTTGTGGAGCAGAGCTGTGTCATTGCAGGAGAAATACTTTGAGGGTTGATTTAATCCAGGCTCCTGACAAAGAACAAACTGAAAATTGTACAGGAATCCTACACACTAAAATTTCACCTCATATTTGTCCCAAAAGCAACCATGTCTTTAGAAAGGTCTGCTTGTATAATTGGATTTAAATGTATTTTCTGTTAGCTAATCAATTTTTTGTATCTAAATCTGGCTGCTTTTCCTTGGTTTAGACAATATTTTTCAAAAGTTCTGAGAAAAAAAAAATCAATGCATGCTATTTTATATACAGGGCTACTGTTTTAATTCATAGTTCAGAAGAAGGCAAATATTTTTTTGCAAAATGACAGTTTCAAGCAATATTTCGACCAGCTGTCACTGATACTGTGCTACCAGAAGATTTTCTGTTTTCTAGAGTTCTGTGCAGTTTGGGCAATGTATACATTGTAGTGGTAAATCAGCGTGAAACCTGCAGACATTCTAGATTTGTTCTTGTTTAAATTATACCCAAATCAAGTATTTGGGGCCATCAGATGTTTTATGACATGCTAATGAATGACTGTAAGATATTAATTGGATCTCCTCTGAAATTCTACATGCAGCTTTGGTAAAACTCCAGAAGACTAGAGAGTTTTAAAAACAGTTTATTGAATTATAGCAGTGCAAGCTTCTTCATCCTAAAGCCAGTTGTAGACTTCAGTGAATTTTACCCATGTGTATGACTAGATTTAGAAATGAGAAGTAAAGAAATCCACACTGACAAGCTAATGGGTTTTCAGCATCTGAAAAGCCTGAATTTGATATTTTCTCCCAGTATAAGGGCACTTCAGGAGACTGCTTTAACTACCTCACTAGAGAATATGATATGATGCAGGAAGAAAACTGTTAAACCTAAGTTAGGTTTTGTGCAAAGTCCTTAAGGACTTATTGAAATAAGGCAAAAAACTCTTGTTCAGTCAGGGAAGTGGACGTTGGTTTGCCTGAAAAAGAGAGAACAGAAATTAAATTTCTCACTTTACTCTGTGAATGGTTCTCAGAGCTATATCTGTGTTTTCTACTACTTACATTTGTTAAAATTGCCCTCATTGAAAATGAAATGTTTTCATTCTGGCTCACCTGTTCTTCAGTGTGGAAACAGGGAACAAAATGTTCTCATTTCGGTTCGAACAGTTCATTTTACTGTTTGATTTGAGAAAACCAAAAATTTGACCAAACTTTTTCAAGGAAACCAGAAAAATGAATTATCCACTCAATCCTCTAGTTGAAAACCATGAGAGAAAAAAATCCTAGGAGTTATTAGATCCTGACAGATTTATGTACAGGATTCTATGATGTATTTGTGGCAGCAGTAGCCTTGAATGGAACAGTCACAGTGAGCCTTTACACTCACGTGTTTCTTTAAGTTTAGGGTTTCTTGCTGCCAGTGTGAATAACAGGAGGAAGCTGCAATTCAACTTGCAGTGTCCTGAGATAAGCGATGGATTTTTATTTTACTTTTTTTTTTTTTTTTTTTTTTTTTTTTTGGATGAGAGTGGCTGAAAAGTCTGTATTGAGTAGAGACTGAGGAGCTGGTAGCCATGGGAACCAGGCTGATGCTGGTGTCTTTGCCTAATGGAATCAAACCTCTTGAAACTCCCAGAAGCATCTTTATAAGAGCAACAGTAGCAGAACTGACAACAGGAAGAACAGCTACTGATGCCCTGCCAGCAGAAACTGGGAATGTCAGGATTAGGGAAGACTGTGACCATGATTTAACAAGAAATATATAGTATATACAAGAAAATTCCAGCAAACCCCTCCCAAAACTCTAAAAGCTGCAAAAGACACTGTGTACCAGCTGTTGGAAGCATGGGTTTGAATGTAGGAGGGAATGACTCAGTCCTCAATTAAGTGAGTTTTGTGAGTATGAGTGTCACTTGCATGGGTATAGATGAAACTGGGGCCCCAGCTCAGAAAACAGAGTCAGCAGCTTTTAACCCTTGCATTGAAAAACTAACTCCACAGCATTTTTCCCCCCTGTGTGATAGGAACAGAGAAGAACTTTGGAATCATACACAGCTCTTCTTTAGAAATATGAACTACCCAAAGCCTGAATACAGTGACACCACAGAAGTGTCTGACAAAAACTGAGAAATTCCAAGCAGCACATTGCCCATCGCCACAGCAAGAGGGAAAATAGTTTCATAACTGTTTTGGAGGAAGAACATCTCTAGGCAGATGGCATTTGGCCAGGGAGCCTGCTCACAGGAGGCTCATCTCACTGTCCTCAGTGCTTCCCCCTGCACCGGGCAGAAGACACACGCCAACCAACTCCCCCCACACATGTGAGAAGTCAACACCTTTCCTTAACACTCATCCTCCCAATGCCCAAAGCTGCTTCTGAGCTGGCAGCAAGCACAGATGAAGATATTTAACAATGGGAACGCAAACCCAAAGTTCCCAGCTAAAAGCTGCGGTGGTCTGATTGGCACAGAGGTTGAACCTCTGATCTCACAGACGAAAGGGACTCTCTGCTGCACAGAGCTGTGCTGACTCCCATCCAGGACACTCAGGGCATGCAGAGCTCATCTTTTTGTGCTCTTCTTCAACAGTGCACCGTGTGAGAAAATCCCCTGGTTTGCTCCCAGCCCATACCTTATGTAATATTTAAATGTAACAATAGGATACCTGGAAGAAAAAGAGCCAAATTTATGCATGTGCTCGTCCATAAACAGACTAAAACCTCAGGAGCTGCTAGCAGTAGCCTAATAGGCACTCACCCAGCCAGACATCTAATAGTTTTTAATGCTAATCAATAGAAAAGATTCTGAGAAGTGACCTTGAGAGCTATTGTCTCAGTGTGATATATATTTTGAAGCAGTGGGAGATTCTGATGCTTTAATGCAGTAATTTCTGGAAAAGGATATGTGGAAGGAGTAGTGAAGATCAGAAAGGGCGGCATTTGTTGGAGGAAGATATCCAAAAAAGGGTAACTTCTGGGAGGAAAAAATGGTTAAAATCCAAGAGACTGAGCCAAGCTCTTTCAGCTGCATTCACAGCTTCACTGTGAGTTTGTTGAACACTCATTGCGTGATCTACTCATGAAACTTTCCTTTCCTGAGGAAGGGGTAAGAATTTATCATCACAGCAAAAATTTTGAAGGTTTATTCACTATTATGGAAAATACTGACTTGCAAATGGTTAAAAGAGTGAAAAGGAGCTGCTTTCAACTATAAAGAAAAAGTTTCTTTCCTTTGTAAGTTTAAAATTTATTATGTGTTATATAAATGCTACTCAGTATTCCAAGCACCCCTCCTATGATGGCTGGTATTTTAAGGATATATCCATTTTTTAGTACCAAACATATATTATGTCTTTTTTTCTCTTCTGTGTGCAGTTGTACCTTTTGGTTTGGCACCGACACAATGCAATTAAACTTTGAAGTGTTTGAACCACTGTTAATGCTATAATAACTTGGAGTAGTTTCTGTGAAAGAACACCAAGCCTTTTTTTCATCAATAAAGGCTCTATGGCATATGTTTCTACATTTCAATATCCATTTATCCATATCTTTATTTCTGAGGAACTCAGTAGTCATTACAAGGAATACACTTTTAAAATGTGTCATTATGGTAAAGCATTTTTCATGTGAGGTAGAGAAGAAATTGCAAGAATTTTCATCCCTGGGTTTTAGTATAAGATTTCACATTTTTTTAACATACTCTTTATTTTATCTATGAACTTTCATAAAAGTCAGAAGACTAATGTCTCAGTCTGTAGAATAAAGTTAATGCCTCAGCTAAAAATATTTTAAAACCTGAAAAATCTGCTTAAATTCAGGATCTTGCAAGATATGTTTCTTTAAATTATTTCTTTTATGCCCTGAAAGCAAAATGAATGCAATAACCACTAAGCTAGCTTAAAGCACAATTTGAGGAGAACAATTGTTTGTGTGCTTAATTGCAAGTATATGAGGTGTGCAATTCCGGTATCTACAGTGAGGTCACTCACAAGTCTGAACACAAGCAAGTGTTTAAGTACCTTGTTGGATCAAGTCTTTAAGAAAATTACTGTTGCAACAGAAAAATTAAAGTCTCACTGATGGGGTTTGACTGCAGGAAATTTAGCATAGGTAATACCTCTTACAGAAATCCTTTGTGGTACCTTGTATAACGACAGACAAACAGCAATGTATTTTCTTCTTGCTTTGAAAGGCAACAAATGTCTTTCTTGCCCTCCTTTTGACTTGTAAATATCAGAAATGAAAAGTATGCTCTGACCAGTTTTGGGGTTGTTTGGGGTTTTTTTTGTTCTTAATAGTTGATTCTAATATAAAATAATTTTTATATGTTTAGAGGATTGAGGAACCCAGAAAAGGAATACAACAAGAAAGGAAGGAAAACTAAACTTGCTTGGAGAGGTAAGACTACCATGAAAAAGAGAGATGGAGGGAAATCTTAAGCATTATCTAGAGAGAGATGAGGACAGTAGAGGGAACGAGGTATTGTCAGATGAGACATTGTCACAGAAGCTGCAAAGAATCTTAAAAAGGAGGGTGAGGAAGTCTGAATTCTGTGAGCAAGATGTATGGGGACTGTGGTGAGTGAGCCTTAGGTTGGGTAAAGTTTATTTGGGATGGCATAAATTGCAAAGGTTAAAAAAAAGGGTAATAGGAAGTGGTTAATACTAATTATGAGAGGATCAGTGCTGGTTATTTTTTATCACATACCCACTAAAAAGGGGTTGTTATTTTGAATAATCCAGCATAAGCAAAAAGAACTAGTGAAAGTCTTAATGTAAGGAGAATGAAGTGAGAAAGATCAAACCTAATACTGAGCTTCAACATGTCAGAGAAAACTGGTGATAGAGGAATGGGGGAAGGAAGGCACTTTAGGAAAAAGTAAGAGAAGTTCCATTTTAGAGCTGCTTGACCTTGAGAAACAATGGGACATCCAACAGAGAGTAGTAGAAAAACAGATATAGACACAACATGCTCAGAGAGAAAAAAGAGGTTTTGGATTTGAGGATCAGAGGCACTGAGATGAGAAAGAGAATAAGCCATGCTGCAGGCAAGGCATGGTGAGCAAAACAGGGTGGGAATCTGGAGATGGCCAGGGAGCCACTGAAGTCCCCAGAGAGGCTTCATCTTGGAAAATGCAGCCATTGAATGATCACAGCTGAAAGCATAGGAAGTATATTTTTCATGGAGTGGGGAGGGAGAGGAACGCTGTCAAAATCTCAGTATTCCTCCCAGAATGAGATATGCATTGAAGAAAAAGCAAAAGAAACAGGATTTGGGAAAAGGGGGAGACAAGACAAATAAAGGCAGCAAATTATGTCAGGATCAGATGTTAACGAGGAAGAAAATGAGAGAAATGAAAATGATAGAACTGAAATTTGAGGCCACTGGTATAAAATCTGAAAGGACCAGAAACGTTTTCTGGGATGGACTTTTTTAAACTTTCCTCCAAATAATTATACCCTTGCAGAGTAACAACGTGTTCATCCAAAATGATGGCTTTTTGTTCCATGTCCAGCATGGTATTTGGCGGGTATTAAATGGGATGCATTGCAGTTCAGCTGCAGGTACAAAGCAAATGATGCATTTCTTTGCTTGAGGCCCTCATTATGCTCTGTAAACAATCAGAATGGAGATTTATGCTCCACTCACTGATTTCCTGCTCTCGGGTAAAAGCACGAGGGGCACGTTAGAAAGAAAGCACTAAGACACTGATTATCTTTTTCTCCAAGCCAAATTGGTTTAGGTTTCTCCAGGCCTCCTAGCAACAGCTTTATTATAATGGAGTAATTTCCCCCCAAATACTTCTAAAACAAGTATCAGATTAATGTTTCAGATAAGAAGAAAGTATATTCATTAACTCCCAGGGCCAGTCTATTGAAATAAAAGCCTCAAATAAAACATGCAAGTATGGTTTCATTATGATATGTTGATTTTTTTCTTGTTTGGTTTTTTTTTTACATTATTTAACAATGAATGGCTAATGATGATCAGTATACAATACATTCATTCCATAGATGAGAAAAAAAAAAAATTCCTGTTTGCAAATATTTTCCTGCAGATTAAAAGAAACATGAAATATTTCAGCTGTGGATATGAATCATTGCACACACATGCATCACTTTTGTTTACTCACAACCAGCTATACTGCATATTATGTTGGAAGCAAACACATATATGAAGCATTTATTTAGTTCTACAATAAATGCAGTTTCTGTTGTTTACAACCTCATGGCATTCATATTTCTTATGATACCCCAGGAGAACTATTGTATGTTAAGAGAACTGAACTAATTCCATAAATATGAATTCTTTGTTTCATGGTAAAATTTTCAGAAGTTGCTATGTTACTCAGATGCATACCTCCTAATAATAATTTTTTAAATCCCTAACTTAAAGATCTGCTACATAGTCTCCTTTTCAAAAGTAGCTTAAGCACCAAGAAGTTGGTGAGACTTGGGTTCACATGGCAGTTCCTGAAAAAAAATATTTCTTCAAGCTTTGAAAGACAACGAATACTGTATGGAGAAAAGATACACAGTGGAGCACTTCTCTCATTCTCTGATTTTTATGCCATGGTACAATTGTGATTTTTCAGAAGGAAGAATGTATTGTTTTGGTGGTTTCTCTTGCCTTAACCACAGGTGTAACCTTCCCAATAGCTCCACAGAGGAATGGTGCCTGAAAACTCTTTTTCCCCTTTCATTATTTTTCTGTTTTGGGCTGCCGTAGCAATAAGGTCTATGGTGGGGCCAGCAGCTGGCTTTGTAGTGTCACTTTGTTCAGCCACACCATGGACTGCAAAGGACTGGAGCAAGCAGGTGCTTGAGGACACAGGTTCAGCCAGTGCAGATGTGCTCTGCAGCTGGGGGAATGTGGGAAGCTCCTTACAGGCTCTCTTAAGGGGGACACTCTTAAGAGAGAGGAAACAAAGAAGAGGAAATCAAGGTATCTACAGTGTTTCTAGAGGACTTGACTAAAGGGGTAGAAACTGTTACATCCATATTGAAACACCCAGGTACTTCTTGGGTAAAATGCAAAATGACAACAGTTTCACCTGTAAAGTCTTTTTAGCATTAGAAATGTTGCTGGTAATTACAGAACGTGACTCCCTTGAGGACAGAGTCAGTTTCTATCTGATTCACTCTGTTCCTAGAGATGGTTGTTCTATTCCTTCCTTCAAGAGAAGCTCAGGTGATATGCCAAGACAGACCTGGACTCATTGTGCAGGAAAATGTACTCTGTAGCCCATTTTGGTCAAGTGAGATTTAGCACCTTCTTATGATAGAACTTAATTCAGGTGGAGAGAGTTTCCATTACTCCTTCCACTAGTGGTACATGTAATGACAAAGTCTTAATATTAGAAATATGGAGTATTTAAAGTTAGCAAGCACTCTTACATAGCCAATGTTGCAAAATACTTTGAAGTTTTAAAAAATGAAATATTTCAAAATGTCAAGATTAACACCTGGCAAGAAATTTGAGGGAATACACAAAGGGAATACATGTTTTCATTAAAAGTCACCTGAGGCCCAGGAAGATAGTTGTTTATAATACAAGATTTCTTATGAAGAGTAGCAGTTTGTAGCATAATGTAGGACAGCGATTCAGAGGTAAATGCTTCTAACTTCAAACTGTACTTTGAATGTTGGGTATTTTTAGCAAAGGTACACATTGAGTTTAACACATTCCATATGTACAGTACAATAACAAAAAAAAGAAAGAATAAAAATTTAAAAAAGAGGAAGTCTTAACTTATTATCCATCTAATATAATGTGCTTCACGCTTCTCAAAACTCCTCTGGGGACTAAGCACAATATATTCAACAGTTGTACAACCTTTCCTGCTAAGTATATCTAAATTTCTTTCAGCAAGAGGAAGTAGATGTTGCCACAAATCAACCTCAAATTTAACAAAAAGGCAAAGGACATCATGTGTTGCTCTCTCTGTCCTTCATTCTATGGGTACAAAACCAAGCTGTCCCTGGCTGGTTTAATGACCCAGCACAGCAATGCACAGAGTGTGAAGGGAAACAGCTTGGCACCTGCAAAGCTCACACATGAAAGCCCCAAAAGTTTTCAAAGTGCAAGGGATTTTAGAGAGATATGAGATCCTGTTTTGGTTTTTGTTTGGTTTTTTTTTTTTTTTCTGCCAAAGAGCACTTGCTTTTTATGGAGACTTTTATTACCCAAGGACCTAAACTTGCTTCTGCATTATTGAAAGTAGATATTAGAGTACAGCAAACAAGCAAGGATTTATTATGGAGTCAGGAGGATTAGCAACATAGTTTTGTCACTTTCTTTTATGAATAAATCATATTAACAACAGCTTTGCAAAACCAAGTAAGGTAGAGCATAATATACTGAGGCAGACGATAAATAAAAGTTGGAAACTTTAGTAGACAAGAATATTTGTTTATGTTTCTCCTTGAAATCAGATATATGCAGCCTTCTTAACTATTTTACATATCTCTGAAGAAACTTCATTTAACATAGAACTGAACCTATTTGAAGCTGAATGTACACCTTGAATATATGCTTAAATTTAAATCTGCAGCATTAACAGCAAATAAATATTTCCCTAAAGGTCAATAGTGTTCTCTACAGGTTTTTTAATAGATTATAAATATTACATACACCTGGTCAAAAATCAGGGAAATGCTTGAATGGTACTTGGAGTCTATTACTGAAAATATGAAATAAAGATAAATTAAGTTGGAGGCACACGTGAAAAGGGATGTTTTATGTTTCTGAACTCAGGTTGTGCTTTTTATTTGTATTAAACATTGCAAAATTAGGAATTATGATTGTAAATAAAATTCCATATATAGTTTGTGACAATATACCATTAAATATTGCACAGGGGTTTTTCCTGCAGCTGTGAATTGTATTAGGGCTCTTTTAGTGGGGTATAAAACACAAGAATCCAATCTTTCTTCACATGCACCAATAGTTCCCATCATTTCATTCACATAAAATCTCCTAGTTGCTAGTGAAAAATGGCTGATGAGAAAAGTAGGATACATCCCAGTACATGGTATGTTTAATAAAACATCTGTCATTTGAACAACTGGGAATGACCTTAGGATAAATTTCAGAAATTCTGGAAAAGAAAGAATAAGCAAAATTTAAAACATTTGAATAAATTTATTTAAAAAAAAATGAAATTTTTATGAACAAGTTTTTTTTGTAAATTATACTTTCAGATTCTGTAACATAACTATAATGCTACACCATATCTTTGCAGAGTGTTGTTTTCTCACAAAAAATCCCCCCCTCTTTTATAGTTACTTTGTACATCCTTTTAAAGATAAATTTAGAAGACATTGCCATTTCCACAAACAGCTACAACAGATCTGTTAGGTGTAAAATAAATATCTGCATTGTTGCACTCAGCAATCAAGTAAGCAAGATATAACACTTTTAGTTAATCTATGAAATAATGAGGTACTACATGCCTAGCTGTCTGTAGTGCCTTCTAGCCAAGATTTTCTAACAATTTACACACTTTATAATATAATTTTGCAGAGGCTGTGTGAAATGAGAAAATAACAAATATTTATTCAGCTCGTGGAACAGAAGCACACAAAGGATGTTTTCAAAGGTGGCATCTCCGTTCCCAGCTGTGGAAAGGCAAACATATGGAGGCTGTTTAGCACCTGCGGCTGCTCTGCAAGCAGAGCTGAGTGCAGTCCCTACCCTGCCATACCCAGTCTTGGCTCCATCCCTTTGTAAAAGTTTAATGTATAGCTTTCCTGCAGCAACTAAGTCTTATAAGCAGCCAAGTACACAAAGGAGGCAGTTGATGCTCCACTTCCTTAATACAATATTAAAATTCTGTTGGTTTTTTTTTTCTTGTGGATAGACAACGTGTCTCTTCCATGATTTATGCTATTTAAGCATGCTGATTTGCATAGTTTTCCTGTTGTTATGTTCAGTAAGTTGAAAAAGTGTGCTGACTGATGTGAAGTTTCATCTGACAACTCTTCTCTGTAAAAGTGCTGTTTGGAAGTGACAATGAGACCACCACATGGGAACTGATACTCTACTTCAGCCACTGACCTGTTCTGGAAGTCCCTCATGCCTCTCTCTTCTGTTTTTCTGATGTAAAATATTTCCTTTTGGAAGATACTTCAATGACTTCAAAGATTTGTTCCCTGCTAGATTATAGCTGCTCCTGCTCTCAAAGGAAATAATGGGCAGTGTGTGAATAAAGAACTCAGGAAAAGTACATATCATCTTCTAGATTACTGGTCTCATTGCCATTCCTAGTCTACAAATAATTAACAAAGAAAAGCAAAAAGTCTGAATGAAAATACAGTCATTGGCTTCACTGAAGTCTCTGAAAGATCCTCACAAGTTCATTCAAATTTCTTCCCTGAAATAAGTAATTTCTAGCTGAAAAACTGCATTGTTCTTATGGGGGTTAATCATAATATTTGTTTTATGGTGTGACTTCATCATCATCCAGATTGCTTCTACACTACACATACCCATCACCCTCCCAACTCCTGCTGTACTATTTTAAATAACTTTACAGCATCCTTTTTACTTGCAAACCAGTGTCTCACAATCAATGGGACTTCATCACATACCTGTTTTACAAAACCACATTTATTTCATAAGGTGCTGAAGTCATTATTGGCTGTGTATAGGAATTCAGATTAGAATATATAAACACTTTCTTCTTTTTCCTGATCTGTTACACTGTGATTCCTTTCATCTTCGTTTTTTCTCCTGCTTTTTAGCAATTTTATATTAGTTTTGATCCATTTGTATGTCTATATTTTCTCTTTTAATAATCCCACTCCTTTTTATCTTTATCAGCTTATTTCTGCTTGCTTTTTCTCCTTGTCATGGTTATTCATTTCTCTCTTCTGTATTTGCACTCATCCCCTTTCCTTCCTTTCAAGCTAACAAATGTAGACTGTATTTACAGACTGGATTTTTTAAAGAATAACATATCAAAGTCAGACTACAAATATTACTTATGCCTGATGTCAGTTATTCACTGCTTGTCACTCCCAATGCACACATCACCAAAGAGCCTCCACTAACACTCTGGCCTAAAGTATAAAACCTCTACCACTACATTTCAAAAAATAACAAATCTTTTCATGTTTGAGCTGTCAAAAGAAGCTCTTGGAACAGCCAGCACAGAAAGGGACACAGTCACTACCCACGTGCACTATATAAGTATGATCACATGCCTCCTAACAGAAAGTGCTGATAACTCTGGGGGGTGGCAAGCCCCTTCTGAGCAGCTTGGATGCAGCAACATGGATTGATTTTTTTTCCTTTTTTTTTTTTTTTTCCAATCTGCCCTTGCCAGGGTATTTGGTGCATTCTTCAAAGCAGGGCCTGGGAGTGGCAGTGTCTGGGACGGAGCTGCAGCGCTGTTGGAGGACTGCTACGGGTGAGTGCCAGGGTGGCATTGCACACTTGGGGTTAGACAATGTATAAGGCCATGTTGTGCTGCTTGCTGAGTTATTCCTGGAGGAGAAGCCAAGTGAGAAAGAAAAAGCAAGGCTTGGAAAGTGGGGTAGTTTCATAGTCGTTGAACTGCCTTAAATAACCCCTCTCTGACACCACACCACAGAGGGACATTGATGCAACTCAGCCTGTGCCCTGGTAGGATCCCACACCAGCTGTGGGGCAGAGGTAGGGAGAGAGTGTTGCTGTCAGCCCTAAGCCAAAGGGGAAGTGAAACCTCTCATGCAAGTTAAAACCACCAGTCTTCTGGACCCCTCTCGATGGAGACTGGAAAAAAAAAAAACCAAACAGGAAAGAACTGGCTCAGGGCAGCAATTCTTTGAAGTCCTTCAGAAAGAGGCATCTGTTCCTTCTAGCAGAGTGCTTTACTGAAGAGGAGAAAAAACATGCACATAACTGTAAAGGCATACAAGGTTTCATGTGCTAACCTTATATTTCAGACTTTGACTAAGATTTTTGCTTGTCACATTAGTGGGTTACTGTAACTGCAAAGTACTTCAGTACAAGCAGACTGTCCTCATACTTAGAAAATTGTACAGATACAATAGATACCATGAAATAAACATTATGATTAATTTATCTTAATTTTGATATATCATAGTTGTTTATTCAACAAGTTATTAATTTCTACATATAAATCAGTTCATGATCATCTTTTAATAATCCTTCTTTTCTTCCTTAACTGTTCTCAAGGTCCTTGTAAAGCTAAGCCTCTTTTCTGAGGAAAACAAGTAATTACATCTTTAAAAAGGCTAAATCAAGATTTCTTCCAGAAAGAAAAAACGAACGCCCCTTTCTGGATTAATGGTTTACCAATCCAAACCATGTTTAGTTCTTGAGAAATTCATGAGTTGTTTTGCCATTTTCCTCATGCTATTCTGAGCTAGTTCTGCACCTCACACAACTCCTAAATAATGGAGAGACCCTGAAATCAGATCTCACTGCTTTTGGATTTATTCACACTCAAAAATCCACACTGCAACTCAGCGGGCTTGGATGATACTCGGTCACACTCGGCAATTTTGACCCCTCTCAAATTTTCTAGCTCCTGAGAATTAGGGGAGAAAGCCATACAACAGGCAATAAATGACTCCTGTAGTCACTCTCCCCTAGTGTTTGCTGTGTGCTACAGGATCTGCTGGAACTTTCTCATCTCCCCTTCTGATCCAGACTTCTCTGATAGCATCACTTCCCGTGCTGGCTCGATTAGCTGAAGAGAAGAAATGCCTGCCCCAGTGTCTGAGAGCTGTGCAACAGCCAGAGCGCTGCAGGCTGAGGTGAGCACAGGAGTAGGGTGAGGGCTTTTTCCATGGATGAATTATGATCCACAGTTTAGTGTCATCACATTTTCTATTACTGATTCTGTTGTTAGTGCCATTCCCTAATGTGGTCATGAGTGTGTTCCTACATTCCTCTGGTACAATACTGAGAAATGTGATGCTCTGTGGTTTTAGTTCCTGTAATGAGAACAAGGCAGTTGTCCTCACACACAAAATTTGTGATTATACAAGAATATATTGTGTTACTGGCAACTAATTAAAATTCTCTGTTGAAATGACATTACTTTATTACACATCATTAACATAAAATGTCAAAACTAGCATGATAGTGGTTTTCATATGAAAAATGAGTCTACTTCTGTAAGTGAAAGCAACATTACAGCAATTTTAGCACCAGCATTTTAATATATTTTATATTATTGTTAATGTGTATGGTCAGAGTTTTTTCCATATAAAACCACAAAAAGGGAATTCTCCCTTTAAAAAATGTCAGTGACTATCAGTTTTGTCCTCTGCATTTATTACGCAGATTAAATAAAATTCAAAAAACATCAAATGTCAAAGGGGGATGGTTGAACTTATAGTACTAAGTTTATATTTTGTTCTATATCCTTAGAGCACAGGGTACACATTACAACTAATTTACTCTCCTCCACCACTAAGTGATATTATTATCATATTGCATACAGTTAAACTGAGACAAGGAATTGAATTCCTTCTGGTCAGAGAGTAAGTAAAATGCTGGTGCTGGGATGAGGACACAGGGCTCTATGGAGCAGGCTGAATATCACATATACTTCCCATTACATGCTAGGATTGAAAGTTGCTAAACTAGATAATAAGTAGGTTTTCCATACGGGATTTGTAGGACACATTGGTGAATTCAAGCCATAGTTGGCAAGGTACCTACCTGTCCCTTGGCAATATTATGATATTGGTAACATATAAAACTGATGTGAAGGTAGCATTCCCTTGGCAGCACACTAAATATGCCGCAAGACACATAACCAATGAGTATAATTTGCAAATGTGTATGGAGAATCAGTCTTGACAGTTTTGTTTACAAAGGCAGGCAGCTATTTGCTGATAAGAGATATGACATGCTATTCATCTTGCTGCTACTAAGCCAAAGGGATTGCAACTATGATAACAAACTGTTAGATTTGATTGTTGGAATGCTTATGCAATGTTAGTAATAAAGGATGTTTAAAAGCATATCTCATTTGTTCTTGAGCAATCATATAGTATTTCTTATAACAATTTTCCTGGGACACTTAAAAGGACAAGCTAATTAAAGAAAAGATATCTGTCTGGCTCAGCTTTAATGGATCTGTGTTCTCTAAGTAGGTGTATGTAGGAAACAGGAGCAGACGTGTCTGTATTTCTCTGCTTGCATGGGTTGAGGCAGGATGTCAAGTGACATAGTCACTGCCTCACATCTTTCAGTGTCTTCATTTTGGCTGGCGTTACCTCCACAAACCTTCCAAAACTGGAAAATAACCAGTCCTAAAGACAGGACAAGGGTAATGGCTTTAAACTGAAAGAGGGTAGGTTTAGATTAGATAAGGAAGAAATTCTCCACTGTGAGCGTGGTGAAGCACTGGAAAAGGTTCTTATCCCTGAAAATTTTCAAGTCCAGGTTGGATTGGGCTCTGAGCAACCTTGTCTACTGGAAGTTATCCCTGCTTATGGCAGCAGGGCTGGAACTGGATGACCTTAAGGGTCTCTTCCAGCATAGACCATTATATGATTAGAAGTATTGCTGAGACCTTCAAGAAACTGAGGAGGAGGTTTCTGGATTGTTTCTCCCTGTTACTGAGCACCAGAAGAATGGATCAGCATGACTAACACCTCTCCTTTGTCATCAGCCTCCTGCTTCAAACAATACTGAAAAAACACTTTTCCCAGAACTCCTAAATACCTGCACCATTTATAGCCTCCAGTAACATGTTGCTCACACATTTTCTACAAAGCTTATGATCAAAGTGAAAAAAAACCCAACTTACATAATACTGTTCAGAGCACATACAGGACTAGAGTGTCCTGCACCACCTTGTTTTTGTGAACAGCTGGATGTACATGAGGGTGGGAATAGAAACTCAGCTGTTTTTTTGTGAAATACTGCTCACTGAGCTTTGTTGAATGTGTACATGCAGCTCAGTAATGTGCAGGCACAGGCTGATCCAGCTGTGATGGCTAAAATAGTGCTTTTGTCTGGCCTTCTCACTCTCACCTCGGCAGGCACAGCTGAGGAGATGGCTGGGTAGGCTGAGCAGGCAGACCAGGCTGACCATCAGAGATCATGTACATGCTTCACTAATGGATTTAAACAAGGCCAAACACACTAAAATATTTGGTGAGGGTGTAGCTGATGCAGGTTACAGCTTGGTCTGCTAAGCTTGTCGCTGAACCCAGCTCACACCTCCTGGTCAGTAGACTGGAGATAATATTTACAGGGGTAAGTACACCCTACAGGGGTAGGGGCAGGTAGGAAGGCTACGCCACTCAGTACTTGAGTTGCTGTGGCTAATTCAGCCTGAATACTGCAGTAATTCAGGCAGCAGTCTGCATTTTTGAATGTATTTGAGCATTGCACAGAAGTCTACACAAGGAAGACATATCAAAACCCCAAACTTTTCACAGCAGGGATTTTAGAGCTAACAAGTGCAAAATGAGCAGCTTTGTTCTCAGTCATTCTTACTCATGGTTACAGGTGACTTTCTGAATAGCATATACCATGACAAACTACAACTGAAATCCTCTTTGAATGCAAACAGGCCTTAGGTTTAGCAGCAGCTGTGAGATGGAGACTTACTATTAATGGCAGATTCAAGAAGCGTGAACAATAACGAGGCTCTATTTAAGGTGGACACAGCTTGTCTGCATTAGAACTGGACCTTGAGAACCTGTGTTAATTAACACGATTTTGAGTGGTGTCAGCTGTTTCTGAGTAAAGCTATTGATTAGAGCAACAAATGCTTTATTCTTGGTCTTATAAGAATATGGATTTAGGAAGAGAGTTATAATCAATAGGTGGGGTTTTAAATTTTTTTATCTCAAAACCTTTTGGAAGTTGTGAAATATTTTAATGGACTGACAGGATTAATGCATTTTTTTAATAATCTGTTATTTGGAAAGCACAAAGAAGAAATCAGTCTGGAATGTGATAATTTTATGTGTGTTTCCACAGGTTCTTGACTTAGTTCCAGACGACACAATTTCTTATGCACGATTTTTACTCCTACTGAGCAGCCTTATTGAGCAAGTTTAATCAGGTATATGCCTGTTTATAAAATTAGTTTGTTTTCTTGGATATGATTTATAAATCAGGGGTTATAATGTTTCCAAATGCAAAGATTTGTGTACAAGGATAACTATTTAATGTACCCTTAAATGTCATCTTAGGGCCAAGGTGCTGGTTTAATTAAAAGGATCTGGCATGTGATGAAGCCCATGGGTGTTCATGATGATCTCAAGGCTGCAGCTTGCCTTGCAGTGGGAGGACCTCTCACCACTGCTTCAGTGGGTTGGTCATCTGTCTGAGGCTTCTGTCGCTAATCTTGACAGTAAGAATAAAGATCATATTTTAGTAGCTATATTACAATGTGAGGCATTAATTGTATTATTTCATACTTCTTCCCAGAGGCAGCAGCTGCACAGCGTGGCATAATTTAATAAAGCTATCCATCATCTGATGCCTGGGTGTGAAAAACTTACCAGGTAGTAGTGTAAGAAACAACTCCATAGTTCTTGGTTTGTCAGAAAGGGCACAACTGCTATACATGCACCTAGGCTTTAGAAACGTCTCTATATCAATCTGAAGTTAAATATTGATGAGAACTAGGAATTGGGAAATTTTCTGGCCAGAACAGGTAATCTAATTTCACATTACAGTTGCATTTACCTAGTCCTCCCCTTACTACGTATATCCAGCCTAAAGAATGAAGGGTAGAATGCACATCCTGTAGAAGTTGGCCGCAAGAGGTGGGGTGCCTGTGGATTGAACATGTGACAAATGACTATGCCATTGTGTGGCAGAGGATCCATTCAGCACACACTGCAGGGCTGATGGTTGGCTTCTGGCCCTAGTGCCTAACGCAGCAAGCAGATCTCGATAGCACCTAGGATGTAGGATGTATCTTACACCTCTAGCACACTGGTTTTATTTAAGGCTGCTTGATGTCTTAGGCAGGCTTCTTCATGCTTACTACGCTGTTTTACATTTTCAGGCTTTTTACCCTCAAGCACATAATTTTTTAATTTTAAGATAAAACAAAAAAGTTATTCCCCCTCTACAGTACCACTACAGGAGTAAAGGTGCAAACTGACATACTTTTCATTCCCTTATTCTGATGCAGCTATGCTAAGACATGCAGGAAGCAGAAGCTCCTTGTGGATGATGTGGAAGAGCTTACATGCCACAGGTCCCCTTCCTTCCTCACATACCTCATGGACTATGCAGAAAATTTCTAGGTAATAGCTAGGGAAACTGATAAATCACCTGCTTCTTTGGAATGCAACACGGTGTAGTACTAAACTTGAGGAGCTGGCTTAGTATCTAAGGCCCTGTGCTGCTCTGCCCCTCTGTCTGGGAAGCAGAGCTCTGCACAGTGAGAGCTCCCAGGTGGGGTCTTTTAACAGCTAGGGCTTAATGAACATTACGTGAAAAGACCTTTTAAAGGAGCCTGCTTAGGGTTTATATCTGGTTTTAACAACCCTTGGGTAGTCTAGTTTTGTTGCTGCCTTAAAAGATCGCTTGTGTATATACAGTGACTGCTCCTTCCACCTCTATGCAAACGACTGAAGTCTAATTATCCTTCAGAGAAGACCTCATACAAGGGCATTTCTGTCAGTCTCTTCTAAGTTAGATGTGAATCAGGGAAAATTCTTCCCCTTCTAATGTTTTAACTGGCATGACAGGATTGCATGCATTGACCTCAGGTACCTGAACTGAATGACTTAAACCGGTAAGCTTGGAGGAGATTTATATGATCAGCACTAAAGTACTATGACAAAAAAAAAGCTTTGGAAAAGGTACCTTAACCGGACATGTTCCAGATCAACAGGCAAATGAGTAGCTACGTTTGAAAGAAGATCTGTGACCGACCACAGGTAATGGGGCAAAGGTATATCTGAAATTCGTTTTTCAATACTTCTTGGTGGCTGCCAAACATAGAATGCTAACAAACGCATCTTCGCGATACCATCCACCCCTAGCAATAAAAAACCCACCCTTAATTTAACAGGAGTCACCAGTCAGCTCCTGAGGCATAAACAGGCAGCTGAAGCACCGCGCGTAGGCTGACTTCAGTGCTGAATGCCGAGCAGCATTTGGCACAGGTGGAGCAGTTTTCATCACAGACCCAAATTAACTCCGGTGAAGTTGCTCCGCGCCTGCCAGCGCCGGAGGAACAATCTCCGTGTGGGAGAAGCGCCCAGCGTGCCACCCGCCGGCCTCCCCTCCCGGCGCCGCTGGGCCGAACAAAGGCGGCAGCGGCGGGTCCCCTTTGTGCGGCGCGGGCCGGGGAAGGGGCGAGCCCAGCGCCACCCGGAGCTCCCCGCCCCGCCGGTCCGGCTGGGCAGCGCGTCGGGAGGAAGCGCCGGCTCTGCGCAGGGAGGGTGGCTGCCAGAAGCCCGGGCCCTCCCCCGCCCCCGTCTCCTCCCCTCCGCCGCCGATCCTGCGCCCGCTCCGCCTTCTCCTCGCGGCGGCGGCGGTGGCTTTCTCGGCCCCGGCTCCTCGCTGTTCTCCGCGGCTTCGCCTCGCTCCTCTCCGGGGGCTCCCGCGCCGCGCTGGCCAAGACGGTAAGGGCGAGGCGTGGCGCCGGCTCGGGGCTGAACGCAGCTCCGTCCCGCGGCTCCCCTGCTGTCAGGGGGCGGCCCCGGGCAGCGGGGGCGGGCGGGACCCCTCGCTACCAGCCCCGGCGGGCGTCTGGCGAAGGGGCTGCAGCGGGGCTGGGGCGCCTCGCCGCCCCGGGGGCGGGCGGGGGGCTCGCCCCGCCGGGTGCTGCAGCAGGAGCCGCCCTGCCCTGCCCAGCCCAGCCACGCCGCCGGGGGTCGGCGGGCGGGCGGCTCCCGGCGGGGACGGAGCGCAGCCCCGTGGGGTGGGTGCCGCGGGTGGTGCCCCGCCGGCCGAGCCGGCTTCGCCCCCCGCCCCTGGGGCGGCGGCTCCGGCCCCCAGCCCGCGAGCGGGCTCGCGGCGGAGCGGGCAGGGCGGTTTGGCTCCTATGAAATGCCTCGCTAATGGTAGGGGAAAACATATGGCCCTGGAGAAAACTCGGAGGAGTCCAGCAGCTATCGCTTCCAGCGGCTATTTCCCCGAGTCGGTGCGAAGTGAGAACTTCCTCCCGGGATGCCCTTTCGGGGGTTGCGGGGCTGAGCACATGGCTGCCTCCCCTGGGTCTGCCCCGCGTCTGTCACAGCACTGCCTGCCAAGGGGCCTGCCGGCGCCTGCTCTCCTTTCTGAGTGCTAATCTGACCTCAAGAAAACTTCAGCTGGGTGAGGAGAGGAGGCTGATCCAAAAGGTAATTTACTTAAACATGTGGGTTTTTTTCCTCCTCGTTCTCCTTCCCTCGCTCAGACAAGGCATCTGTGAAAAGGAGGGAAAGCAATGGGATTATTGATGTCTAAGGGTCCAATATATATGGCGGCTCATAGTGCAGAGAAGAAGGCTAAAACTTGCAGAGACCTGACACTGGCAAATTAACATCTCCAGTGAATCGTCGTGTTAACTTAATTAAGCTTGGATTTTATGGTTCTTTGGATGTTGATTCTTCCTTGTGTTTGAAGTCTCTAGATACTCAGATATTTAAGGATGAAATATCTTCTTTGTGCTTGCTATGACAATGCTGTTGCATTTTGTAAACATCAGGACGACTTTTATCTTTAATGTAGACCTTTTTATCACTCAGCTGTAAATACTTGTACTGTTAGTAAATCTGCTGCTGATTTGTTGGGTGGCTTTGCAAAAGGTCACTTCAGTTCATCCAATACAGGCATTTTTTGTAAAATGCCTATACTGATTTAGTGTGGTACAGGGTCAGATTTGGCATTTATAAATTATTTCATGTTTGTGCTTGTGTGCTGTGAGAGCCATGCTTTATAAAGCAACTATTCCTTAGTTGTGCCTTAAAGCCTACTGGCAGATCTTGGTGTGTGGTGTGCAGCTAGATGTGCATTTAATGTTAAGTGTCCTACTTATTTAAAAATGTTGAACGCTCTAAAAGGGTCAGTGTAATCCATACCACACGTGCGCTCAAGTGACCTAGAATTAACAGGATAAAACACTTTTAAGCACTCCTGGACTAAAAGGTAGGATGCTGTTTCCTCGTGCATGACTAACAATGAATTGCTTTTTCAAAGTGTCCAGTGCCATGCTCCCCGATTTGGAGGGCTGCAGAACACCCACCCCCCTGCTGGAAAGGCTTGACTTAAACTGGTGAGACTAGTCATGGGAGCAGAAGGCACCAGCAGCATGGAGGTGCTCCATGGGAGATGAACTTGATGGTGTTGGTGGCCAAGGGAGGTGGATGCAGAGACCACCATCAATTCTTCATGGATGGTGGGCAGCCCTCGCTGTGGTGTGGGGCTGTTGGAGCTGACAGAGCTGCGTGCCCTCTCAGGGCCCTCATTTAATGTGGGTTAGTAACTTAGCATGTCAGTTGATATTTCAGGCTGCGGTACTGAGTTTCCCCTCTGGGTATCAGGAGGCAGCAGGCAGGTGCCTGTGCACTGCCGTGTAGGTGCAGGCATACCAGGAATGTGGTGGTAAGTGTGATTTACTGCCTCGATGGGACTGATAGCCTGTGCCAGCAAGTTCACTCTGCTGCACAGAAGGCCTGGACTACCTTCCTGCCAGTGCATCCGTGTTAAGAAAACTGTATCACAATCTAAAGAGGGAAACCATGTTTTCCAGATTCATGTGGAGGTGATTCACTGTCACTTTGCTAGAGAGGCTCTTTCTGTGTTGTAGCACTTGGCCACCAGCACCTTCCTTCTCTGCCCCTCTTAGGCTTGTGGTGGACATGGTGAAGATCCATTTGTTGCTGCACTTAATATAGGTGCAGTCTTCCACTGTATGGGAGATGGTTTTCTCTTAAAGGTTCATGTATATGCTTTAAAATGTGGAGGTCTGAGGTTGATTTACTGAGGCCAAGCTGAGTCAAATTATAGGATGCAGCTTTGCGAACATGTTTTGATCGCTCGGAGCTACAGAGCACATTTTGGATAGTGTGCTAGTGTGTAAAGGGAAGGTGTTTCTCAAATGTGCTTTTGTATGTTTCCCAGTGCTGACTAGTTAAGTTGGAAGTCAGTACACTGAATTATCATAGAGTAGATTTTGGCCATTAATTGTAGTGGAATGCAGAGTAAATGAAGGCTTATGTTTACAGCCTGCCCAGAACTAGAGGGTGTATCTTTAAATTCTGGAATATCTCTAGTCTCCCACTGTGTGTCTTGTTTTCTGCTGCTAGATTACGGCTCCATTCCGTAAGGCCTTAAGCACATGTGTTGATCAGCCACAAGTTAGTAATTTTGAATTAAACTGAAGGGTAAGTATATTTCAACTACAAAGTGTTTCTTTCAAGGAAGCTTTATTTAATAGAGCGAGTTCTGAGAAGTTAGAAGAACTAGTTTGTGTTGTCCACAGAGCTAAAGGCCTGTAGGAGTTGGAGGTTTAAATGAAAAAAAAAAAAAGTCTTGGACTGTTTTAAGTGGAAGGTACAATAGCTGCTTGGAAACTGCATTTTAAGGAGGAGGAAAAGCTTGCCAAGTGGGGCTGTGGACCTTGCTGTGAGAATAAGATATTGCAAGTTACCAGAAAACCTAAAAGGAATGAAGTAAAGGGGGAGATTGATTGTTGGAGAGCAGAAACTGCAGGGATAGCATGTGAATTGCCAAAAGCTAGTGGATGAAGAAATTTAAGATGAGGAAAGGGGAAAAAAATTAAAAAGAGCAGGAGAAGAGAATTTAGCTGTGATGTTGTGAGGACCAGGCTGTATGAAAAATGCTTGATACCTCTAAAATTAGCAGTTCTTGTTTTAGTTGTGTAGTTTTAGATACAGATGAGGATTTGAATATGGGAGAAAGATAGGGTGACAAATGGAATTGACCAGAATAAATGTCTTATGTCTGCTCCCAGTCAACTAAGTTTAAAGGTCTTTGCTTTTTGGGCTTTGAAAGAGTTGGTACAGGGCACTGGAGCCAGGTTAAAAAGAACAGAATTGGGCATTATCTGTTAGGTTGAATGTAGCAGTTGTGATAGAAAGATAGCAAAAGATGTATAGTTCTACTTATTTTAAGAGAATGAAATTTTCACACCTTTTACTCTGGTCACAGTAGAATTCAAGGATTTAGAACAAATTTGGAATGGAAAAAGTAATTAAGTATACAAAACTAAGTGGAAAACAGGATAAAATGCATCATGTATTTGCTACAATTAGGTCATGAAAGACTAAAGTCATATTATTACTGGTTAAATACTGCATATCCCAGACAATAGGAGCAGAAGGTTTCAGTTCAATGCATATACACCAAAAATAACTAAATTGGAAGTGTGGGGCTTGGCTGAAGAATGGTGAGGTGTCCTCTGAAGGAGAAATTGTGCATTTGCCTGCATGAATAAAGGAATCATTCATGCCCTGCCATCAGTATTAGTGGGGAACTGGTCTCTTTGCTTCACTATACTGGCTGAAATAACTTTATGAAAAGGATGATTGCTGATGAGGCACAGTTGGGAAACGTAGTCAGCACTGAGGTGGGTTGGATTATTGCACAGGAAGAATTGAATATCTGTGATGACTGAAACAATAGGAATGACAGGAAGTCAAATTGGTCTAAAAGCAAAGTTATCTACTGAGTGATTATTAGCAACACATCTGCTATCAGCTGGCAAGTCATCCCTTAAAACAGGCTTGGTGGAAAAGGCCTGACCACCATAGTCAAATGGGGATGACTCTTATTTGGTACTGACCATGAAATGGGAGCAAACGTGATGCTCAGGAAGAGCTCTTCAGTGAAGGTAGACAAGTTATTAGGCAAGGCATTAGGGAGATTTCGTGTCATATACTGTACATAGTTCTGGGCACTTATGTACAGATAATACTAAAACCTAGTGGAACATGTAGTTGGACATCCAGGCTACAAAGATCACGTAGTGTGAACAGTCTGGAATTAGATGAGAAATCAGAACTTAAACTACTCTGGCTTTTGTGTCTTCGTAATGGCAGAGATGGGAGATAGCAGCTGCTTAGAAATTCCCTGGGGCAAATTCTTGGAGGAGAGGAAGGGTCATAAACTGAAGATTCAGCTGTGATTTTGGATTAAAAACTTGATGTACAGAAGGATAATTTGATGAACGAATACAAGAATAATCTACATGGGGAATTCAAAAGGAGTTTCCTCACTGTCAGATTCTGGATGCCTTCGTAGCTGTACGTCTCCTGAGTCCCAGCTAAGTATTGAAGTTTGAATGTGACTGTTCAGGATTTGAGCAGTTCAGGCAACTGAAGCTGCCATATTTTATGCTTTGGTGTTCACAGTTAATCAACAGAAATAGAAGTCACTTCAGTAAAGGAGGTGTGATGAGCAGAAGCACTTATTTTTGGGGAGCATGTGTTGTCTAATCACGTGATGGTGAATAGAATTTATAGCAAGTAAAAACACTTAGATATGACATTAGTAACTGTTTTGTTCTCTTTTTAGTGCATAATGGAGTTGGAACCAAGCATAAGTCATAAAATATTAAAGATAACCAGAAATTAATATGTGTGGAACAGAAAATGCATAAATGGACGTGCAGGCTGGAGGTCAGGTTGGTTGACTTGCGCCCATAAATAAATAAAAGGGTATGTTCTCCTGTTGAGTGAGTGCCCATATTTATCCTGTGCCTGATTTCATGCTCTCTGGTCTTAGGAGTGTTTTGTGGCACTGGCTGCATCCTCTTGTTGGGGACTGTGCCCCTGGGAGGAGGAGTAGGAGGCGCTGCCTGGGGAGGGGCTCGGGCAGAGCCTTGAGCGGTCGATGAAGCGCAGGGCTGTTGAGGATCCGTGGTGGGGGCTGGGGGGATGTGTGCTTGTCTGTGGCTTCGTTTTGCAGTACCTGACCCAGGCGCTGGTGCTGAGCTATGCAAAGGCCAATGCAACCTAACCACTGGGAAGAAATTGAGGTATGAGCTGTGCCAGTTGAGACACTTTCTCTAGTGGCACTGTTGAAGACTTGACTGGCCCATTGAAAATGTAAAGATGGTGCATGTGGTTTGAAGGCTATGCCGTGTTGACACAGTTTGATCTTTGCTGTACTGTCAGAGTCTGTCTGTTTGTAAGCCCTCCTGTAGCTGGTCTTTGTATGCCCAGTGAAACTTGTGGAAGTTTTCTTCAACAAGAAAAAAGAGTATGTCACCTGTGTGAATGTATTTTGAGAGGAACTGTTGGAAAAATAAGGTGCTTTGAGTGTGTTTGTACATCAAAGCAAGATCAATATCTTGCTATTGCTTTATGTCTGTTTGTTTTGAATTTATAAGGCAGGTGTCTTACTTCCTTAGAAATAATCTAGTTGCAAACTCCTTTCCAGCATAGTTTATTAAAAATCTGAACTATTGAATTTTAGGTGTTTGCTTTAAATGCCTGTGTGTTTTTTTTCTTTAAAAAGGAGCTATGTAATGAACTCAATGTGTCAGCATGCCCCATAGGAAGCAATTGTGAAAAGATTGTGTTGAGCCATCAGAAGAATAATTTAACAATCCCTGGGAAAATTGAATTTATTGTCCTGGTAGCTTTTAGCATCCGTTATTAGGCTGTTTGCTTACTGTGATTTTTCATTTATTGCTATTGCTCTATTTTACAAGTGTTGGGTGAATCGTTAAAAAAGATGAGACTAGGGCTGTGTTGGGCATTATAGCATCTTTCAGTTGACAGCCTTCAAGTCCCAAATATTAATGGATGAGGTGGAAAAGATATTTCGTATTTACAAGGTAGAGGTTCAACCTAAATTCGAACAGTCTTTAGCAAATCAAAGAGCAAAGCACTTGTCTGCTGGTGCTTTGCTGTGTTCTTTAAAAACAAAATCACTCAAATAATTTCCTGTTACAATTTGAGGTCTTGGAAAAGTCTGCATTAAGAAATGGGAGGAAGTGTTTTGAGACTTTATTGGACTGGAAAGATAATAGTAGAGTTCAGTATTGTCTGAGTTGTCTTCTTCATCCAGTGTGTCTTCACAGTATTAGACAAGTCTATTTTAAGTGACTACCCAAATTCGTGAGTGAACCCAGACCTTTGGATTTGTAATGACCTTTGTGTGTTGTCTCTCTCTATTTGACAAGTTACTCTGTGCATGCTACTTCTTGGGAGGTCAGATGGCCACATGGAAACTATGTCTCATGTATATATAGATATGTGCAGTTTAAATTAGGGTGGAGGAGAATCATCTAAGTAATGCTTGGGTAGAACACTTTGGAGATGATGGTGATGATAATGCGCAATTTATTTGTACTTTATTTCATATATATAAAACTTAATGTTGCTGTGGTATGTTTGTCAATCTGTTATTTGTCTTCCTGTCAAACTCCAGTGGGTTTAGGTGACTTTAAATCTTGCTTAAGAACCTTTTGTCTCTTTTCATGCAACCATGTACTTCAACATTATATTTGGAAAAAGTCAAATTTATTACTAACATTTGTAAATGCTCGTGTAAGTACAAGTAAGTAACATGATGCATTCCATGTGCATATTGTATTTAATTACAAGATTCTTATAATCTGTGTTGTTTTGCCTTTCTGAGCTGCAATATTACTGAATTTTATTACTGTTGAGTTGGCCCAGTGTGTTAGTTCTGGGTGTTGAATGATAATTGCAGTGAGTGTCAATCCTGAATGAATTTAAATGGTAGACAGTGTGAATGAGACTTCAGGGTTTGCTTTTGCTCTATTTGGATAGATGTTATTTGTCACTGGAGATCGCTTGTGATCATCTCTCTACATAATAAAACTTGATACAATATGTAGGGACTTACTGATAAATCAGTTAATTCTATTAATTAGTATCTGCTAGTCAGAAACTAGAATCACAGTTCCACAATGTGTGATTTCTGCAATGCGTTTGTACAAATGCTTGGGGAATATTTGCAGATGTGAAGGTCTGCTTACTCAGATTTCCTGCAAGGCCTCCATGAATACTTTGCTGAAGGATTTCAGGTATTCTAGTTAATTTTGTCTTTATTTATGGCTGGGCTGTGTCTCCATCTTGCACTGCTTTCTGTGCAAGTTTGATGTTTACTCCTGTTGTAATATTGGGTCCTATTTCCTGCAAATGAAATTATGCTTGTTAGGCTGAACTTCAGAACTTCTAGCTGAAGTGAATCCCCCAAATCTTTGTGTGTTTAAAACCACAGATTTCAGGTCTTTCCCCTCACCCCCCTTTCTTTCTGTTTGGTAGACTGTAAGGAAAAGGAGACACTGACAAATGAAGCACAGCATACAGGAGTGCACAATGCTCTCTTTAATTTAGAGAGAAACGTTGTTTTCCTCTGATCTTTGCTGTAGTCATTTGAGGTGTTCAGTTGTGACTAAAATAAACAAAATTGTTTATTTAGAAAATAAATCCCAATTTGTCTTCTGATGACCTGTTTATTATAGCAACTTTGTGCTATCACACAAATTTCTTTTAGGGCTGAGAACTCTTTTTTTTTTTTTTTTTCCTCCCTGTTTAATTGAAAGATGATCAGTATCATTTCTCTCTTCCTTCCCTCTCAATCCCCCTTAAACCAAAACAAACCCTTCAGTCCTTAAACAAAAGTGTCTTTGTTTTTACATTTGTTTTATGAAATTGCTTGAATCCTTTGGGAAAAGCTTTCCTCTCACAGGAAGAGAGGAAAAAAACCCCCACCCTTCTAAAGCCAAAACCAGCAAGCCTGCTACCAGACATTATTTTGTTTTGCTCTCTGAATAGTAGCAGATTGCATAAAAAAAAGCAATTTCTCATCTTAATGAATGAAATGTGCAATAGCCGAAATGCACACAAATAGACATATGGTTTTCACTCAGCAAATGTAAAATTGGTAGTGTTCAGGGCAGTAATTTTCTGCACAGCTTTCTGAGAGCTTCTTTGCATTGTTACTATTGGGAATGAAATTTTAAATGGGGTATATTGTAGTTCTGAGAGGTGGGACAATCAACTGCTCCTTGGCCTTTCCAATTTTATTTTAGTTTTTGATACTATTTATTCCTAAAAGTCTCTTGGTTCTACACCCTTGTGCTGTTTGATGCTGTAGCCCCAGTTGTGAAGCCATCCATCCCGGCATACTCAGCAGTTGTGTGAAACACCCTCTCCTGACCTAGGAACCTGGAAACTGACAGCAAACTTGAATGAAATGAGAGATTGGACCAGAAAGACAAAGAATTATGTGAAGTATCACCCTGCTAGTTTGTTTACATGGGCTTTATCTAGGATATATACTAAAGAACAGAAGTGCTGATGACCTAGAACAAGATTATTGCAGCAGACTTTCTCTCAAATGTAATAAAAATGCAAAATTGAGTCACTGGCCTACAATTCTTGATCAACTGTATTATTATGCAGGCTGGAGGGGTCAAGGATGAAGGGAAATTTTCTGAGTAAATGCTGAATGTGAATGAAAAAATAGAGGCCTCCCTTAGCACCAGGAGGTAATGGCTTATCTTCTGAAGAGTAAGAAATCAGATGCTGGGCTGAAAGAATTGATACAGGACCGTCCTAGAGGACCCCTTTGTAAGCATTATATGAAGAATTTGGAGTATGGTGTCCTCCCTGGGTTCCAGTGGCACCTCACATCTCAAGCTGCTCTTGAATTTTGCCAGGCATGCCCTCTCTTGGTGCCCTGCATTGCTGCTGTCCCCCTTCTGTACCCAAAGCTGTGTCAACTTTATGGCTCATGCTGGGCTTCAGTGGGTGTGCAGCCTGTGCAGTCATGATGATTTGGATACTGTGCAGCTGTGAAACAGCTGTGTCCTCATGACTGGCTTGTCCACAGTGTCCTGGAGAAACCTGCATGTTTCCTGGGCTTTTTATATCCTAACCTTGCAGGTATACCTGCTTGTGCTTCCAGTGCCTGGGAAGAGAACTGTGTACTCTGCAGTACCTTCTGGAGTAGCATTCATACCTCTCATAAACTGGCATGTGAAGAGATGATTTTAAGAGTATTCACATCATATTTGAAACATTTTTAAGTGCTCTTCGTGAAGACTAGACCAGAGAATTATAGGCTTTGGAGAGATAGAAGTTGAATTAACTTGTACTTTGCTGGCTAAGCTGCATTAATGTTTTCATTACTTGGCCTAACATGCAGTAGGGCAAAAGCTGTAGGGAGAGGCCCTGTCCCCCAGATATGCTGAATTTAATAAAATATAGGATTTCTCCTTCTAAACTTTCATTATCCAAGAACCTCTATGACCATATCAAATGATGCTGTTTAGATTGTTGCAATCAACTAATTTGATTTCCATATTACTTCTGGATGACTGTTACTGAAAAGATTTTTTTTATAAGATGCCTTGCCCCAACATGAAATCAGATCCTCACACTCCGCCTCCTACGTATATTTTACTGGATTGTGTGGGCTGTGCTACTGAGCCTGAGAGCAGAGAGGAATATTAGCCTCCTGTGCTGTCATTGTGGTGAAGACTAATCAAATGCTAGTAGTGAGAGTAGGCTTGCTTTGCTGCTGAAGGGCAGGACAGTATTATATATTTTGTTCAGAGGGGATCAGCATAGGTACTGAGTAGAAGAGCTGCCCACCATACAGATCCATGCTCACTCTCGCAGTGCCCTTTGTTCACGCTTGCTGTGTGCCCAGAACCTTTTCCCTGGAAACACTGTTCCCTTTAGGTGTTGCCAGCTGAGCTGGGACAACAAGGTGGAGTCGGAAGGACAAAGACTGGTATCCAAAAAGCCCTTGCAGTGAACGTGGTTGGTATTGCAGTTCTGCAGGCCAGTGGCTGTCACCTGTTGCTGCGGGTTCAAGCCTGGAGGAATTGCAGTATGAGCTGGACATGAAGGCAAGGAGGCAGCTTGTATTATGGTGGTTGTGATACAGATACTGTCTAATGCAAAGCTGCCTGCTGTGAGGTTCCAGTCTTTCTCCTACGTCTTTCCCATGCCTAGAACTTCCACTAATTTAAAGCTGAACTTCTAATGAGAGGCAAAAAAACCTGTTCCTTAATCAGAGTGATTTGCTTTCATGGAATACTTCATTCAACTTAGTGCAAATTGTGAAAGCCATGTTATATTTTAAAATGATGTCAGCTGCTCTTGACATTGAACCAGACAGAAGAGTGCTGACAATCCCCATGAAGTCTGGCTTCAGTGGAGTGTAATTTGGAACCATAATATACTGAGCTGAAAGAAGCAATAAAATAGCTCTCCACGTTGTTCCTTTTGCATTACAGTTCTGGAGTGGCAAGTGGATTTCCCATTGTTTCCTTCGTACCTTTCCCTTCTCAATAGGCAATATATAGAATATGGAACTCTTAAAAGTCACTTCTAGTGTTACTGGAAAAACTGATATGTTGGAGTGGAGATAATAGCCTCTTGTTCTTCTGTAGAACAGTCACATTGGCACAAGTTCTTTTTTTTTTCTTTCTTTGAAGTTGTTTTGCAGAGTTACACAGAGGTGTAGAGATTTTCCTAGGCTGGGATTTTTCTCAAGTCAATGTCAGAACTCACTTTCATAATCACAAAGATTGCGGTCTCTGACAACAAGATAAACAGAACTGAGGTGAGGTATATCTCGTTCACCACGCTGAACAGCTCTTACAATTTTTTTCCATGATCAACTAGCTCATTGGCATGGCAATTAATAAAAGTGTAAATGAGAATGTCAGAAAGTCTGCGGTCATTGCCCTGTAAACTTCACTGGCACCTCTAGTGAGTGTTCTCCAAGGGTAAGGAAGAAGCAGAGGCTGGATATGGAAGAGGGAATTACAGTGCTGGTGTATGGCTGGGTTAATTGTGTCTTCTGTGCTGTGTACCTCTGAAGGCTCCTGACAGTGAAGGGAGTGTGTCATTCGGTTGTTGTCCAGTTTCTCCTTTTTTTAATAATACTGTATCTCTGATCACAACTTCACAGACGTTGTCAGCTTAAAGTCTAGGAGAACTTCTTTTCCCTGATGAGAAATTACAAACCACACCTGCTTATATGTTCTCAGTTACATGATGGTTTTTGTTTTAACCAATTCTTTTCTGACTTGAGAAGAAAAGGGATATGTTCTTCATGAAAAGAGATGTATTGGATGTATGTGGAAACCATGTACAAAGTTTTCAGATTATTTAAAAGCTTTCAAGACAGATCTGAATTATCTTGATTTATATATTTGGTCTTCAGCCTGAATACTTACAAAATGTAAAGTGAAATGAAATTAAGATGTCTGGTTTATTATGTTGTCTACTCATAAAATACATCTAACTATTCACAAGGGAAAATTTTCTTGGGGAAAAAGATTCAAATTAAGTACTGCCTTACTGTCTCTGTTGTTACTTTTCTGTTGTCTTAAAATTTTTTTTGGTTTTTTTTTTCCCCTTCTAACAGTGCCTAGGATGTGTATTTGAGCTAACCATTAATGCGTCCTTTCTCGTGTCTGTAGTGCTTTTACCTGTCTGCTAATGTATGTAGATGAACAGGTCAGGACTTGACCTATATAATACAAGTGCCTTAATTTACTCCTATGTACATTCCAGGGTGTGGATATTTAAATAAAAAGGGAAAAGAAAAGATGAGCTGGTGCCTGGTACAGTAATTCTTGCTGGAGACTGATACCTGTGATAGGAGGGCAGTTACCAAAATTGCCACCATGTGCTGCCGTTTTTTCCCATTCCTGCTGTAAAGGCAGCTCATGGAGGCACATCTGCAACATGGCAGAGGCCAAGCGCCTGCTTGGGCAGAGTCTTTCTGCAGTCCTCCGTTCCATCTTGATGGCAGGATGCACGTGTTGGGCTTGTCCTGGCAGCAGGGGGCACCTTGCGGTGCTTCCCGATGGTCTTGGGAAGAGGCAGCCAGCCCCTGGAAAGCGCAGAAGCCTCCCTGCTGTTCCCCAGGTTCAGGCTTCCTGCAGGAGCCCATAGGACATGGCCTGGCCTGCCTCTGCCCTGGATTAGGGCATGGCTTGCCTTTGGGTTGGACCATAGGATCTACCTGGCCATCCCTCCTGAATCCTTTGGTGTGTTCACCTCTGGTTCCGTGATGGGCACTTGGCAGGAGAACCACAGGTGACTTCGTTGGCTGCTGTGCTGGGAGCTCAGCCGTGCCGAGCACTCGCAGGTCATAGCTGGGATTTTGCATCTTAAATGGAGAGAAATAGCGATTCTTTTACATTAAACAGTATGAGAATACACAGGAGAACATTTCCAGGAAAGCACGCATGCATGATATGGGAGAAAGAAGTTGATCTGGTTTCTGATTTGCGCCCTTAGCTGTGGGATCTGCAACATTCCTCAACAGTTGAGAAATGTAATGTGGATGTCTGCAGGTAATCCTGAGTCATCTTGGAGACAGAAGACTGAATCCTCCTCTCTATCCCTTGGTATTCTTTCTGTAACATGATGGTGTCCACGTGTTCACACACAAATAATACTCTTTGTTTAAAAGTCCCAAATGTTTCTGTAGGGACCTGATCTAATCTTTGAGATGAGCTTTCCCTTTCTGCAGCTGGTTTGACCTGAATCTGGGGAAGCAGTTGCAGTACATGGTCTGCATCCAAAGGAGAAGCGTTGCTCCTCCGAGGACTGCTAGCTATGGTAGGAACGTAGTCCTTAGTGGAAGGGCTGGGCTCACACTCCTGCCCTGCCCTGTGCTTTGAGAGGTTGTCCATGAATTCCGAACTGTGGCATTGTTCCCCTACATCTTCTGAAGAGTGCTGAACAGACTGGTGACAAGGCAGCATGAGGCGGCACCCAGTGAAAGGTATTCCCAGGCCACTCTCCCAGGTTCTCTCCTAAAATATCTGAAATGCTCTTACTTTTATCTTTCTGTCCATCCTCTGAGTTGGATTGTCTGGAAATAGTTACTTTCTTGTAGAAGTTCTTGCTGGTGGTATAAGATAGCTTGGAAGCATCTATGAAAAAACAGTTATATGGGGAAGAGGTTATTTTGAGATTTTTGTCTTAACTGGAAAAGTACCAAAAGCTGGGAAGTGCAAAATACATGTGTTTTTTTCCCCCTGAAATTTCACACCACTTTTCAAAATAAATTCTTCTGCCTTTATGTGGGTGAGTCCTTGCTCAAAAGTAGTGATTCCCAAATGTTCATATTTGAGCCAAGAATAAAATCTCTTTTTATGCAATCTCTTCAGAGCCTGCCTTTGAGAAAGAAAGAATTTAGTCTTTTAGAGACTTTATTTTCTTTATAGAGCATAATGAGTTTGCTTTTCAAAGGAAAAACTGAGAATTGCAGTGAAGGGGGTCTGTTGTATCTTGGCTTGATTTTATGCAGGATAAAGCTGTTTAGTATTTAATACAGTAAATTGTTTAAAAGGATAAGTTATATAATTACCATGAATTTTTAAATAACGATTAGTATTAGTACTTGATTGTCAGTCAAGGCTGTGGCTTTCTAAGTAGGAAAATGGTTGCAGATGTAGTCAGAGCTTTTTAAGATTTTTTTCCCCCTTTTTTTGTTTATCCTTATTTGCATATCTTAATTATGTAAACATCTTCAGTTTGGAAGCTGAAATGCTATTTTACTTCTCCAAGTATCTTTTAGTATCAGCTCAGTGAGTTCCAGTTTTTAGGAGCTTGTTAGCTTGCCTGTGACAGTTTCTTCATAGTTAGATATAGCAGGTGATGTCTGACTGCTTTAAAATAATAATGAATGCCATAAAATTCTTTGTTTACTTAGTGATGTGATCCTGTAGCTTGATTGCAAATGAACAAGCATCCATATGGTGTATGGGAATAAGTAAGTTGTCCCTTGCTCTGTGATATGTGTTGCTGGACTGCAGCTGACTCTTCAGGCTGTGGAAGACGCTAGTGGAAGAATATGAGGTGATATGAAACCACTTCTGATGGCAATCAGCTTGTTATATATGCTTGAGGGGAAGGGCCAGAAAGGAGCCTGCAAGCATTTCCACTTCACGGAGTTGAATTGTGGTTTTATTGTTGTTAGTATTTGGCTACTAATGGAGTTGAACCCAGTTTATGGGTATAGTTCACCAAATTCAATTCCACTCCAAGAGAAACAGCACCAATATAAGTAAAGTGTCTCTTGCTCCTTTATTATTTAAACTTTTGTAACAAAATGGCTTAGGACCGAAAGCAGTAGCTTCGGTCTCAGATTGGTCTCTGTGGCTCTGTTTTTATTGCACTTTATGCTAAACTTATAATCACAGGATTTAGAAACCCCTCTCCATGCACTTTTTATTAGTGACCCAGTCTTTCCATGATACAAAATGGGTCTGTGGACTTGAGAATGGTTGTTTAGCTCCCAGGTGCACCTGAAGAGCTCCCAGATAGAGACAGCAGGAATTCCTGAGGTCCCACGCCCAGCCAGAAGTTTCCTGCTGCAGCACCTAATGTTGTAGTACAAAAGTATCAGAAAAGATGGTGTGAGGCAAAAGGAGATGATATTTAAAGATGAGCCTTGTTCTTTTACTAGTCATTTTGCAGCACCAGATAAATGATAATATTACTTAATTGTCAGGGGAATTCCATTGTCTTTGAAGGATTCTTCCTCCGCTCCTCAGTTTGTGAAGACCTTTACCAAGTGGGTAGATTTCATCAGTTAATCCAGGAATTTACATAAAGGTAATGCAAAGTTCACAGAGTAGTGGTGGGGTATGGCTATCAACTTGAACTGTTTAATATGTTCACAGAAAGAGGATTTTTGTTTTGGTTTTTTTTTTGTCTTTTCTTGAGCTTTTTCCTAACTGTCAAGTCAATCTCCAGGAGCGATGGGTTGTGGATGTGTCTCATCCAGGTATCATTCTGGCAAAATCACTGACAAGCTGATGTGCATGGTTATTGTTTGTTTTTTGGAGAAGGCAGATACTCCTAAGACAAAGAGAAACTTTTCTCAGACAAAGCTTGTTGTCCTTGTAAGTACTTTTAAATCCTGCCTGTGTATTGCAGGTGCATGCCCAGACTACATGCTGCCTGGTGACTGCTACTTCTGTGAACAGAAGGCTTAGAATAAAGTTTCAGCCTTAATCCTGGGTTTCCTGTGCTGATTCACTTTACAGTCTTATTCCTGTTTAGTTTCCTCTCTGTTAAAAAGCATGTTTTTATTTATACTTGCTCTCTCACAAAAAAAGAAAAAAAGGCAGTCACGGTGGTATTTTGGTTTTTATTGTTGATGAACTATGTAAAGATTTATGCTTTTTTTATTCCCCCCAGACTCTCCACAAGGTAGTAATTAGCCATGTGCTATGCAAATTCATGCAGAAAAATGACTTGGTTATGTGTTAATTAAAACTAAATGACAGCAATTTTAGGTTATTTGAAAGTACTTAAATTATTTTGGATTTGAAGTCTTATGTTTTTTCAGTGCATGCTTTAGTCCCCTCTTTGTCACTTTCAAACTCTGTAGTAAACATGTATGGTTTCTTATGTACAGAATTTTATGCTATAATTTAAAAAAAACCAGCTTTTTGTCTTCTTCAGGGCTTGAACTGACCTGCAGAATTTTGTGAAATGTGAAAAATAGTTGTTCACTTTTTTAGTGGTCTTGCTTTTTGTACTTTTACGATCTCTGCAGTCTTAAATGTGGTGTGCAAAAATTGAACTGCATCTAAAATTTATTATTGGCCAGAACAAGCTCTTGCAACTAAATTTGTTCAGCAGTATGTTTAATTGACAAGAAATTGGTAAAAGACTCTTTTCTCTTTATGCAGTTTCTTTTGTTTATCCATGAGAGTTTTGTATTCAGGGAGCTATTTAAATCATCTGTCATCATTAGTTAAATCAATAGCAAGCATACAGACTGGTTTAAACAACAGGAAAATTAGTTTCTTGGTGTTCTAACATATTTAAAATAAATATTTTTGAGTTGTGTAGTAATGATACAGGATGTGGTTTTGATTAAAGAAAACACACTAGAAGCATATATTTGTGGTGGGTGTTTTTTGTTTTTTTTTCAGGTTTTCATGTCTTAATTTCAATTTCTTTACCAGTCTATTGAAAAGCTGGGCTTGGTGCCCTGGTGAGTCCTCTGAGGGTTGTGTGAAAATCTAAAGTCAAAACTTCAGGGGTTCCAAAACCACTAAGTCAATAAGATGTTTGACAGGGAGTTGGAGTTAATTTATATTTGGGTGCTACAAAAGTGTAAATCTGTGGTTAAGATGTGCAGGTAAATGTATGGAGGTAGATGAAGTTACAGGGCCACTGGGAAAGATTTCAGATGTTGACAATTTCACTGATGTGTTTCTGTGAAATGATTGCCAGGGTTCCCTCATTCTCACCACTCGAAAGGGTGCTTAAGTGGAAATTAAGCCTGTCGGGAGGAAGTGCTGATTAGCTCTTGTGTCCCATAGGACGGAGTCATTGAGCTTGCCCCCGTGCATGGGGACGGAAGGGAGGAAAGGGAATTCTTCCCTCTCTGATCCATATATTTGTAATCTCCTGCTGTTGTTATTCAGAGGTCAAAAAATATAGGATTCTGCTTCAGAAAGAAGATTGAATATATGTTATTGTAGGAGTGTTTTAGGTAGTTTAGGAAAGAAAGCAGCTGTTGTATAAAAATGTCTATGTAAGTGTAGTCTTCCTTTGGGAAAAATAAATTAATTTTCTATGTAATTAAGTGCTATTGGTTTAGGATTTTTTCAATTCTTTATAGAAGCTCAGCAGTGAGCCTTGAGCACAGAATAAATTCTTTATCCTGTGTGATTTGTGTGCATTTGTCTTTTAAATCTGTTTAACAAAGTAGTGCAACAAATTTGGGATTAGCAACATGCTAGTTAGCTTTGCTGAAGGAAGCTGGGACAGAAAAATGGGGAAAATCATGTTTTTTGCATTACGTATGATGAGCTGACACAAAGATTAGCTGTATTGTGCATTTCTTTTCAAATGGTCCCTGACCTCATGGGTGCAAGGAAGTTGAGATTCAGCTGTAGCAGGATAAATTTGGCAAAGAAAATAAGCACGGGTTTTGTGCTGATTTGTATATTGGCAGAAAGATATTCTCAGCTCGTAGACTTTCCTTTTACCTCTCACAAATTTAAAAATAAGGTTGATTTAGTGCCAAATGTCTTTTTTACACATGCCCTTGTATTTTGGTGCTCTTTATTGTTTGTAGTGCCTTTATTTTTTCTCTGGTTCTGCTCTGACACATATGATGTGGAGGGCTGTTAATGCAAGTAAATCAGGTACTGCTCACAAAAGTTTCTGATACGTTATGAAATACACATTTTAAATTTCAGTTACATGGAATCTGGACTGTAAAATCCTATTAATCTAGGCTTATTTGGTTAGGCTATGATAAATCCACTCCTAAAAATACTTGAGCTTTTTTCTATTATTATTATTTTCATTTGAGATCAAATCTCTTTGAACTATGTAGACATGCACCTGTGCTCATTTTAATCCCTGTGTAGTTTTCATCAATTATCACAGCAGGCAAGAAGAAAATCAAATTGTAAAATGCTTTTGAAAAGTAAATACATGCAACTTGGGGTTCAGGTTTCTGTTTTAATCAAACATCATCTGTATTCATGTTCTTAGACAAAGCTGGCTAAGGGAGGAGCACAAAAGCCTTTTTTTGTTTTCTTTGTGAAATATCTGTTTTGAAGTGCTCTGCTGTATGATGAGTGTAATATGGTTGTGTTTGTAGAGGAAGGCTGTGTTGTGTGTGTATATGTTGTTTTTTTTTTAATCTGGAGAAAATCTAGGCCAAGAGATTTCATTCTTATTAATAACTTAAAGCTTTATTCCACAAAAATTATCCTCCCTGGCTAGAAAGCTTTTTCACTGGGGAAGCACTGCTGCTCTCAAACATGGATGGGAGCATTTTCCTTTCCATCAGGCTGTTAAGATGTTCACCTTAGAATCATAGAGTCATTTAGGTTTGAAAAGACCTCCAAGGCCATTGATTCCAACCATTAACCTAACACTGCCAGCCAAGTCCACCGCTGAACCATGTCCCTGAGCACCACATCTACACAGGGGTATGGTGACTCCATCACTTCCTTGGGCAGCCTGTTCCAATGCTTGACAGCTCTTTTGGTGAAGAAATTTTTTCTAATGTCCAATCTAAACCTTCCTTCACACAGCTTGAGGCCATTTCCTCTTGTCCTGTCGCTTGTTACTCAGTAGAAGAGACTGACCCCCACTTGGCTACAACCTGTTCTCAGGGAGTTGTAGAAAGCAGTAAGGTACCCCCTGAGCGTCCTTTTCTCCAGACTAAACAACCCCAGCTCCCTCAGCAGCTCCTCATAAGACTCGTGCTCCAGACCCTTCACTAGCTTCGTTGCCCTCCTCTGGATGTGCTCCAGCACCCCAGTGTCTTTCTCCCCCTGTGTATTTTTGACCATCATAAAACTTTACAGGAGCGTGTTCTGTGTTTGTTTCTCAGTGTGGAGCCAAGCTTGGGACTGGGGCCTCTTGGCATTTCCCCTCGCCTGTTGTCCATCCCCATGCCATGGTCCCAGCCTCCTGATCCATGTGTGACCACATTCTACCCAAAAGAGGTCTTGTGGTATTGATATAATAAAATTTGATCACAGGACTGAATTTTTTGTTTTCCTGAAAACATACATCCCTGTCAGCAAAATAAACAAATAAATATGGAAGCTTGCCAGTTCTTGTTCTACTTCATTGGGAGATGCTAAAACATGAAATCTCTCACTTGGCCGTGTCTAGTTTCCCTGTTCCTCTTCCTCAGCAGCTACTGCCCTGTGTGTTTAGCTACACAGCACCAGTGACTTGGCCTGGTATTATATATCTGACCTGGAAGCACTAGGAAGAGTGCTGTTAAATATGTAAACTGGAAGAATAGAGAAATTCTTGGCTCTTGCAGTTACAGTAATCTACTGTATCAGAGGTTTAAACAAACTTGGGGAAAATAGTTGTATGAAGCCTTTAATTTTATCTTAATCTTTCGTGTCACCCTAGACCTGAAAGCAAAGGTAGTTAAATTAGGATAATTCATCATGGAATAACTTACTCAGGGGGTTGTAATGAATTTTCCATCAATTTGCAAGTTATTTAAATCAAGATAAGAGTCTTCTCATAAACATATGTTTGTAAGCTATGGACAAAAAAATAGGTTAATTTAGATGCCCTCTGTGTTGGCATTCTGAAGCTGTTTCTGGTGTAGTTCCTTCAAGTGTTAGGGTTTAGAACTTTAGTCTCTATTTTGATGTCTGGCACTGTATAAAAGAGTGCAAACTTGAAGGAGAAAAGGTTATTTTTAGTTTAAATGTTTGTGTTCAAGACTCCTGTATTGACTTTCCTTTTCTCCTGCTCCTGCCTAAGATCTTGTGGATGTAGGAGCGTTTGGAAAGCCTGTTAATGTGCTGCTACAGGACCAGCAAAACTGGCTTTGTGCACCAAAAGTCAAGAAATATATTTACTGCTTTCAGGGGAAGTGTTCCAATATGTGGAGTTGCAGGTCCTAACTTCCCAAAGGGAGATGTGCAGAAGCCTTAGACACTGTAATAAGCCCATGTGATTAATATAATTGCATCTTCTTTGTGAATAACTTCTGTGGATGTGAAGCAGACTTCGAAGCAAGTCAGTTGACACCCACACAGAACCAAATTATAACATCCTGATTAAATTGCTGTGCAGTGTAAATGCTAAAGTATTGTCAATACAAAGAAAGTTTGTTCCCAACAACTCTTCAAGTATTGAAATTCACTTGAAATTTGCTGGATTAAATAGTTAGCTTGCATAGTTACGTTATTTGCATGTACAATGAGCAAAGATTATCAAGATCTTTAAAAACATAAAACACATGAGAGAATAATGTCAAATGTATTTTAAGAATACCTGTCAAATTCTGTTCACATCCCACATATTTTAACTTTTTTAGTTAGTGATCAAATGGTGACTTTTGGTCACCGCTACTTTTTCTTGGAAGTATAGTTAAAATAATTCTTCTCTGGTTTGTGTCGAGCAGATTGAAACATATTCTGCCTGAATTGCATCATATGAAACACTTTCTCATCAGGGTCTGAGAAAGTATGCTTCTGAAAATTTATCCCTTTTTTATCATAGAGCAATAGTAGATGTCACATCTCTGGAAGCATTCAAGGTCATTCTGAGCAATCTGATCTAGTTGAAAATGTCCTTGCTCAGTGCAGAGGGGTTGAACTAGATGGCCTTTGAAAGTCCTTCCAATGCAAACTCTTCTATGATTCTGTGATAATAACTGGACATTTAAAATGCGTTGTTTCTACACTGTGCAAATGTAGGAGTAGAAATTGTAGTACTGCAATAAAAATAAAGATAGATACCTTTTTAGATATTGGACTTATGTTTAAAGTTTGTTCCTTTTGTCTGTAGTGCTTTTGATACTTAATTTTGTATGTTGCACAAGCATCTCCTTAGATGCCTCATATTGACCTTCAGAATGTTCAAATTCAATGTTTGGGATTTAGTACTTGTTTGGGTGCCTGTCTTTGTAAATAACTTGCACAGAATTTTCTGCAGGAACATAATGTGGTTAACTTTTACAAGGAAAAATGACGTATCAAGATTTTTTTAGCCTGGTGGAATCATCAAAATGCGCATCTTTAGGGATATGTGAGTGCCTCCAGTGAAAAATGCCTATTTTAATATAGAAAAATGTTGCTTGTGTTTTTTTGGAGATTTTTTTGTAACCCAAATGACCAGCATAATTTTCTTAGCTGTGGGTTCTTTTGAAATTCCAAAGGTTAGCCAGTGTAAGTGTTAGAGGTCCATCTCATTATTTAAAAAGAATTGCTCAGTAGTTTCAGAATGGGTGATGGGATAGGACAGTCTCTCAGTTGCCCTTTGGCTTAAGGATACAAGAGAGTCCTTGCTTATGGACTGATGGCATGTGAGTGACTACCTGCAAGCTCCTATGCATCTTTCCTTTTATGAGTGGTGCTTTGAAGTAGCTTTCTACTTTGAGAATTCTGTTTCCATTTTGTAAAGTTTTTTAAAAAATACTCTCTGCTCTTTCCTTCTTCCCTGGAGTCAGTGCTGTTAAATGAGGATGAGAGTTGTCAAAGGGAGACTGTCTGTGTGACTGTCTGTGGCGTTTTGTGCTGCATCTGGTGACGTGATGTGACCGCCTGGTATTTTTATTTATAAAGTATAAGAAAAGTGTCAAAGTTCTATGTTATGCTATGCTGAGTTATGTTTTATGTCAGAACAGTATGAGATTGTAAAACTCTTTTACTCCTGTTTTGACATTTCACAGTGAAGTGGCCCAAATCAAGGTCAAACCCATGGAGGTACTGTGCAACTGTTGCTGCTTTCATGCCTTTCCATAGTGACCTGATACCAATGCCTTAGGTTTTAACTTTTATATTTTTCGAATCCTGTACTGCCTAGTGTGTAACTCTGAAGTTTCATGTGGCCTGTTAGCTGCTGTTCTCTCATGCTGGTTAGGTATAACAAACCTCTCTAGGTTTGCACTTCAAGGACACCTTGATTGTCCCAGGCCCCAATATGTGTAAACTAAAGCCTTGAGAGGAGGAGCAAAACTTGGGATAATTACATCATTAACTAAAATTATAATTGGAAAATTAACCCTGATATGCAAATGGACCAAACTTATAAATGTGTGGAGAACCCGTGACCCAGGATCCATCTTGGGTGGAGCCCCTTGTAGGCTTTACACTCCCAAGGTGTACCTTTGAAGGCCCTTCAAATAAATACTTACTTTTATTCTCTTATTCTTGTCTAGCCTCTGTTTTCAGGTAGCCACTTCAAGGCATCAGTTCAAAGTTGATAAATGTTTCTAAAAGAAGCAATAAGTGTCCAAGTCCTCAGAAAGGAAGTGTAAAGCCTTCTGATTCAAACTGTTGATTTATGCTACTCTTAGCAGTAGTGGTTGGTTTGGCTGCTTGCCCCTTGCTTGTTTGCCAGCTTCCTGCTACTTGGAAATGAACAGGGTCCTGGATTCGCTTTCTCTGGGATATGGAAGTGCTGTACCATTGCACTGAAATTCTGCTAAGTAATAATTTACATTAACAATAAACAATTTCTTTATAACTAGATTTAAACAAAGAAAAGTGATCAATTGTGGCATCTTATGTATTTTTTACTTCTGTACAGAATTGCCTCAAATGGCCTGTCTCTAAGCTGGAGCTGCATCGGTAACTACATTGCTCTTTGCTTCTCTGTTTCTCAAAATTGTGCTGTGTGGCACAAAAATGTTATTATTAAATGCCTCTGATGAAGGTGGGCTTTTGCAGAGCTGGCATGTTACACTTAATTCCTGCTTTCATGACCATCTGCTAAGTTGTCCTAAGCATTGAGCCCATGGTCTGGAGATGGGCTCCACTTCTTGTGGTGCAGGGAGGAAGGCTTTTGGTAAGACATCCTTTTTCCATGGTGTGCTGCGTGTGATGCAAGGACTCTTTCCACAGCCTCATTAAAGTTAAATCATTGATATCTTATACCCAGCACTCTCTTTCCCTGCAAGTGTGATACCGTTTTACTGTTCCTATCAATGATGATAGTGTCATTTTGGAAAAGGTCACAAAGGGGAGCAATAAACTCCTTGTATTTTGCTGTAGTCCAGTATTAGGTACATTTAAAAAACAACAGTAATGGTTTAACGTAGTTCCTTGGAAAAGTTTTTAGTATGTGTTCTCTGAAGTGTCTTGACTTGAGCCTTCCTGGACTCCCCAGCTTGGTCAGTAGTGTGAGTCCTGGGGTACTCCCCGGTTGTATACTGTCCAAGGGAGCTCCCCTGCTTTAAACCCTGGATGTGAGAGCCAGCTCCCCAAACTTGGCTGAGGACAGGGGTTAGGTCTGACAGCTAGAGCAGGCAGCACATCTGTGATGGGCTGACATCTGTATGCCCTTGTACTTGCCTTTTTTCCAGTGTTGATATGTTTTCATAAATATTTCCGTGCTCACTGTCTTGTCCTTTGGAGAGTAAGTTTTAGAAATAATCTCTGATTTATATCCTCTTTGTATATTTGACCCTGTGGCCTGACCCCAAGTCAAAGCTTTGTATATCTTCTTATTCCCAGCAAAGTGGACTGTAGGGTTTTGTTTTGAAGTCCAGCTGTAGATTTAGTATTTCCTATCATGGGTAATGTGTCTGTTTCATGTCTCTTATTACTAACATTTCATTTGTTGACTGATTTAAAGTCAAAACTGAGGTCACCTGTTTGTATCTTTTCCTCCTCCAGCTGTAAAACATCCAAAGAGAAACAATTACAGTTGAATAATCAGGAACCAAGTTATTCTTTCCTGGTTATACTGAGTTGTGAAGAGAGAAGTGACAGTCTGGGTATGAAGTAGGGTAAGCAACTGGCTGTCCTCAAGTAGAGATGGAATAGGGAATAAAGTGAATTCTTGCTACTTTGGGGTTTTAATAACTTGCTGATCAAAAGTCTTTACTTGGAAACTTGAATGTAGAAATGTGAGCTGGAGAGTCTTTCAGGCCAGAGGAGAATTTGTCTTTACAGGCTGTAATGTCCATCTGTGTTTCAGTCATGTTCAATGACTATTTACCTCAGCTGATCCTTTCTGCTAGTTGTCTCTTCTTATGAAGTGCCTAACTGGGTTTTTTGTTTCGTTGGGGTTGTTTTTTGGGGTTTTTTTGGTGGGATTTTTTTTTTGGGGGGGGGGGGGGTGGAGTTGTGGGTTTTCCTCTGCATTTACAGCTATCTCATTATTAGTAATTGTGCTTGTTCTAGTTCTCAAGCTGATATTACAAATTCAGGTCATGTTGTGTTGGCCAGTGAGCAAACAAAGGTGACCTAAAACTCCTCCTAAATATGTGCATTGTTTGGTGTTCTGTAACCATTTGGCACTTTCTTACTTCCTGATTTCCTGTAGATCTGAAGAAAGTGTCATACTGCCTCTAGTCATTCAGGTACTTTGGAGAGGCACCCTGGCATCATTCCCTGGCAAAATTGCTTGGGCAGGTTTTGCTTCAGCATCTAACTGTAAGCTGAACACCTGAGAGCTACCTTGATCTGATTGTTTAATGGAATTGGGTGTCACTTTTACTGCTTTGAATGTTGGTCGTTGTCCCTTGGTCACACCCAAGGGAGAGGTAACACATCTCATGTGGGGGCTCACTACCAGGAGGGTTAGGACTCTCATGTCTCTTCCACAGCTTATCTTATACAGATCTGCCAAGATGATGGAAAGATTAGAAGCTACAGCAAATTTGTTTTATAGTTTGTGTAAAAACCCTACTTCTCCTACTGTGGCTCGGTTTGCAACAAAAACAATCATGAGTCCAAATCTGAAGTCATTAAGGAACATTTGTGTAACTTTGATGATACAAAGATGTTTGAAAGCGTCTGTGTGTTCCAGAGTATCATTCTTAAAATGATAATAATGTCACTATTAAAAGCCAGAGAGAGGTGTCACCCTTGTTAGATCTAAAGTCTCTCATGCATAGTTTTTCTTATATTTCTGTTCTTTTCTTATGCTTAGTAGAGTTCTAATTCTGCCCATTGAGTGCTGCTGATTTTTGGAAAATTTGTTGTGAGAATGCAGGCAGGCATTCATACATGTTTCTTCTTTGAGCTGCAAATAATTAATTGCTCTCATGTATATTTGCATCAATGTCTTGTCTTCAGATTTTTCCCAAATAGCAGGCAAAGATGGTGACAGCATATGGTTGCTTCTAATGTTTGTTCTAAAGTCAAACCAATTACTTAGCTTGCATCTTATGAACAGTGAAGTGGTTATGCTTTCATGGGGACTATGAAAAATTAGTAAAGCTAAATGACAGATTCAAAAGGAGGACGGTTCAGAATTTGGTTTGCTTCTGGGGTTATACTCAGGCTGTCATTCAAAAATCATTATATTTGGGAAATAAATCTGAGACAGCGTACACCGACATCTTCCCTGGATCATAAATAACGTCTCAGAGAGAACATTGTTTTTTTAAAATTTAAAAATTAACTACTTTAATGATGTCCTTTTTAGGAGCTTAATTGGCTTTTTTTTTAACTGATCGAGACCTCACCAAAAACTCTTACAAAAGGTCTCTTATTTTGTCTTTATTTCAACTTCTGTTCCCCTATTTTATGGTTCTCTGTAACATTTGCAGTAATAAGGCACTGTGGCATTTTCCTATTCCCTTTCACAGGGAAAACTTAAGAAACCTGACTGGTTTGAGTAAATTTCCTAGTCTTATTTACTTAAAATTAATCATGGTACCAGGCCTCTTCTTAAGCCTATCTTCAGGTGTCACTTTGTGCTGGTTTTGGCTGGGATAGAGTAAATTTTTTTCATAGTAGCTGGTCTGGAGACACATTTTAGATTTGTGCTGAAATCAGTGTTGAAAACACAGAGATGTTTTTCTTATTCCTGAGCAGAGCTTGCACAGTGTCAAGGCCTTTTCTGCTTCTCACACTACCCCACTCTTGAATCATTATACTTGCTTTTCATCATGTGCCTCGTTTTCCTTTCTCATTTTTCATCATGTGCCTCGTTTTCCTTGTTCTGCAGCCTTTCTTTGAACTCTTAGTTGGCTTTTGTCACCAAACCCAGGAACGTTCACAAGTTTAAAGGCTTTCTTCTTTCAAGTCCCTTGGCAAGTTGTGTATATTCACAGAGACTGAAGAGGTTAGGAGGTGGTACATTAGCATGTAAACTCAGTTCATAAATTCCCAGTTGCTGTTTTTAGTTGGTATCCCTTGAATTGTGTTTGTGCTTTCACCTAGGGAGTACTTTCCATCATCTGTCGCTTTTCTGCGGAGTTTCTTGAAGGAATAGTTTTCTGTAAGAATTGTGTTTATCCTCTTTGATAGCCACCTGTCTTAGCAGACCTAATTCTGATTGCTTTTTTGTTGTCAGTAATTTGTTTGGCATCTGACTGTTGTTCCTCAGGTGCACAAAGAGAGTGACAGCATGGAAACCCATCAGGTCTATCCATGTTGCTGCTTTTGTTCAAGTACTGTAATTTCCCTGCCCTTCGTTCCCCTCTATGGCAATTCCTTCCTCAAAAACCACGCCGTCTCTTTTTGCTCATCTTTGGAGTCCTGTTTTACCAGGCTGCCCACTGGTGCTTAAGCACTCTAATTACTCTGTCATGATGTCTGTACATACTTTAATTTATTTTTTAACTTTAAAAAAACAAATCCCATCCTGCAGAACCAGGTAATGTGCCGGCCAGAAAACCTGTTCTTCTGTGTTCCTTTTTTTTGTTCCTATTATATTTTAATAACTGATACACACTGTAAATTAAACCCTTGATGTTGGAGACGAGAAAAGAGAGTAGCTGAGAATGTGGGCAGAAAACTAATGAAGGTAAAATGAAGATCAGCTTTTTGTCTCTTGTAGATCTGTTTCTCAGAAATGCATGCGTACGCACCAGCAAACAAAAGTATTAGTGTGTTGGACTTGGTGATCTGCTTCTAATTGAAGCTTTGTTTCAGTATAATTAACGTTTAGGAGATTAATGCACTTTATGCTTCCGTAAATGTACTGTAACTTTCCCTGACAGTAGATAGTGGCTAGATAGCTGTGCTGATCCAGAGTCTCCTAGTGAGATACTCAGAGCTGCAAGAAGAGTGGTAGTGAAACCTTGAAACTTTTAAAGATGTTGCTACATTCCAGTTGTCCAGTTGGTGTAACTCTTGCTTGGGTAAATTAGCAGTATTTTCATCAAACTTTGTGGGGAGTAAGGCTCCTCTCAGTATCGTATAGGTGTCTTTTGTTGCAATGAAATTTATTAGTATTTATCTGAATTGGGATGAATACTTTTAACAACCGGCTATCAAATCAGAGAACATGAATGTTATTCCATCTCAGAAGTAAAATCTTCAGTACTGAAGATACTTTTTACTAGCCAGCAAAAGTAATATAGAATAATAATTAAAGTAACAGTGTGTGAAGTATGAACATATTAATATTAATTGTGGGAAGTGGCTGATTTGAGATTTTTCTGTATATCTTTATTTTGATTCCTCCATCTTTTCAGGGGCTTAATGCTGAATATAGGAACAGATTATATCTTAGTTTTATTGTTGATGTTCATGAAAATATGTCTGCAGGAGTAGAAACTGCCAGTTAGTGGATATGGACCCTTTCTAAAAAAACTCCACTAATGTTTCTGAAAATTGTGTTTTCTAAATTGACTACATCTTTTAATTTATGCCTGATGCAAGATTTTTACCTGAAAATTAGAGATGTGAGAGTAGCAAGTCTGTACGTGCTGCCTGTGAAAATGCAGGGTCTGCATTAAGAAGGTTGAATAGTTTTTCACAATATACATTGGTAGATATTCCCTTGTTTCTAGTTACGTGTATAGCTGAGATCTTCTCTACCTCTTCTGCTTTGTTAAATAACTTTATTCTTTCGTTGAGGTTTGGCTGCAGAGAGCATTCATACCTTTTTTTGACACAGAAAGTACATCTTATTTATTTGAGTAGCTAGATTCTTCCAGCTGCCTAGTTCCAGTTTCCTGACTTATGTTTCTCCTCAGTGAGAGATTAAGGTAACACCTTATCAAAGCATCAAGTTATCAAATGCTTAATCATATGCTGCTGAGCTTCCATATCAGCTTATTCCTTTATAAAGAAATCCTACATTTTTAAAGACTTTAGTTTGGATTATGGAAACCTCATGGTAGACTTGAGTGAGGTTTGAAGGTTTAGATTGATGCCTTTGGGATTATTAGACTAAGAAGGCCATTCATTCATTCATGAATCCTTCTACATTACATTTGGCTTCTCTTCCATGAGATGTGTGTTTTTGTAAGTATTAAAACTTTGATTTTATACTTAGCAAGAGAATGAAAGAGACGAAGAACATAGCAACTGAGGATGAAAAGCCCTTTCAGAAAAAAAATAGCCCAAAGACTTGTTGATACTGGACAGTGAAGCAGGAAACTACATGTGTCATAAAAGGCTCCAGCTTGTTGGATAAAGGCTGAAACTGAGGATGTAGTCTATAAATACAAAACAGGTTCATAAAAATATTTTTAAAGTGCAGTTCTGAGCACTTTAGAGAAGCTGACTGAAAACTGCAGCTATTTTATATATATATATATATATGTTTGTGCAGATGCATACACACACATACACTCAATGCCATACTTTCATCTTTAAACATGAATATATTCAACTCAGTGTTATTTATTTCCCATGTGAGACTGGTAACATTACTAACACCAGATATAAATTTGGGACTATATTTTTTGCAGATTCTAAACCAGCAATTTAGTGCAGAAGCAAAAAGAAAGGGACTCTAATTTCAACAGGCAGAAGGGAAGGAATTTTTGAAGCTGAATATTTACCTGCACAAAAAGTCACAGGCTTTTTTCCCTACAGTATTTTGTCACAAGTTTTTGTTTTTGAGCAGTACATCTAGCAGTCTTGTGGGGATTTTGGGGATGTCTTCTATGCTGACCAGTTCATAGCTGTTAAAATTGTCACTCAACTTGAAAATCAAAGTTTTTGTACTTGAACTTGCTCAGGCTGTTAGCCAAGGAACATGGCTGGAACAGATTTACTAGCTTTTTTCCCTTTGACTTGTCAAATATGAACTTACAGGGATGCTTTTGCTTGCAAAGTTGCTTTAGTTTTTAGACTAAAATGAGCATCATTCAGAATTGCTGCTTAAAATACAGTAATTTGGATATCAGATTAATTTGTAATAATACGAGAGTGTGTTTCTGGCTGGTAATCTGTTGTTGTGCTTTGTACTAAACAAGGCAAGGTTGAAAAATGTCTTTTTTTTTTTCTTACCGTGTTTTAATTTTTTTTTTCTTTTACCAAATACCAGAATAACAATACTGCTGCAGGCTCATAGTAGCTGAGTAGCTGTAATGCTATGTCACTCTGAATATGCTTATGCCCATCGTTCTCTTGTTATTTTTTCCTGATTTATAAGCATTTACATGCAGATACCAATGTGTCTGAAATCCTTGCGTTGTTGCTTGTTTCTGTTGTACCACTGTTTCAAAGGCAGTCAGTCTCCCAAGGTGAGACTTCATCCACTAACCCAACACAAACAAACTCTTATCTTCTGTGTGCTAATGTCAAGACCCAAACTCAGTCAGGCTCCCCAAAGACTGGGAGTGAGGAAGCCCAAAGTAATTGGTATCTGACGAATATTGCTGCCTGTTTGGTTTGTTAACAATATGAGGCCAAAAATGGTTTTCTTGAATTTGTGCTTCTGCACATATTTTTGAGATTTTTGTTAAAGGAACCCTGCGTTTCATCACATGGTCTGTAACCCTGTTTCTAGAGTGAATAACTGATTACAAAATTAAAGTAATTTGAAACCATTCAGAATTGTTTGCTTAAAAGAAGCTGCTGTGCCATCTGCTTGTGCCAGTAAGGATGCTTGGCCACATACTGTCAAATAAAACCAAACCACAGAAATCTCATGCACCCAAGTGCTTTTCTGTATGGTTAGAGCTGGTCTTACCTCAGGTGGCATTTTGAGAAAAAGAACATAAACAGGGATTTAGGTCACAGCCTGTAAACTACTAGATTCTGTATGGTTGTTTTGCATGTAAAAAGCAGTGGTGAAACACATCCATTTCAGGAAGGCAATCTCCTTATCCTTCCCTTCTGATGGTGGAATTTAAGCATTTTTATTTTTAATTTTTCTGAGCGTAAGACAGTATTCTGGAGTGGACATTTAACAAGGACTGCTTTGTCAGCTGGGTGGAGGTTGTGCAGGGAGGCTGGGTGGTTTGCAGGCTGTGTTTTTTGCCTGCAGGGGCACGGCACTGTTACTCTCCTGAGAAGATGATGTGTCACACTTGTGCTCTTTGCCCTGAAGCATTTCCAATGCATGTCTCTGAGCAATTTCTGTGTGGGGAATATAATGACATGAGAGAAATTCAGGATTGATACCTGTAGGTCACCTGTTAAATTTCAGAGCTTGGAGATTATGCTGTTGGGACTGGCAGTATAAAGGTTAGAGACCATCTACAGCTGACTGAATGCTTGTGCAGTATTGCTAAACACCTCTTTGCCGCCTTTCAGTCTCCAAAAGAAGATGCAGAGTTCTAATTTCGGAAATTTACATTGTTTAAACCAAGATTCAGCCTTTAAGGACACTTGTTATCCATTCTAAAACTGTGGCTTTGATGACGAAGCTAAATTCCTTCCCTGTTGCTGTGTCTCCAGGCTTTACTGCAGGGAGCCTCTGGGAGTTCCAGGGTGAAGAAATCTGCCTTCATCTGGAGACCTCTGCTGAAGGTGAAGACCTCCTAACAGGCCAGACAGCCTTGGCAGGAGTTCAGAAGTCTTACACCAAGGTAAAGTGGTTCATTTTTCAAACAAATTGAATTTTCTGATACAATTTTCAAAAGAAGGATTTTTCTTCTTGCAAAATAAACACTCAAGTGCATCTCTGAGCTTTCTCCTTCTTTTGTGTGCTACCTGATACAAGTGTTGTAATAGCAAATGCTGGGGAGGGGAGAGGAAAACAACATAATATACATTGTAGGTTAGAGCCAGAAGTGATTCCTTACATTATTAGTAGAAAGATATATCTGCAGTTCTTTTTGACTAGGGAACAGGCTGTTTCTGAGCTCTACAGCATGCTCTGTTTTTAGAAACATATCCCACTTCAAGTGCCGCATTCAGAGCTCACTTTGAGTGGCCACAAAAATATGGAAACTCTCTCTGATACCTTCAGCAATGGGAGAAGAATGAGGTTTATGTATGATGATTTTCTGTTTATCATCACTGTAGTAATTTCTTAGCTTCCAGAACGCATTCTTGCTTTTACAGGATAAATGCTGATGGAAGAAAAAGACATGTGACCCCAAGAACTTTGTTGAACTTACCATTGTTACAGTCCCACACACTGAGGGAGATTTGACTATGCTATGGTTTTGTTTGTTTGCCAGGATTTTGAATGTAGGGATGATATATGCAGGATCTTTCCTTCATACCGACAAGATTAATTGAACTTAGTGTAGAGAGTTGGCTGAAAAAAGTGAGTAGTAGTGGAAATGTTTCCTACAGATTTATTTAGGATTGAGCATAGGTGCTTCTAAAGGTCTGCCATATTCTCCATTTTTAAGAAATACCTGTTGCAAGGTATTAACTTCATTGTTGGAAAGCTCCTTAAATTAATATTTCTTGATTCATCTGAGATGAATTGCAAATTCGTCTAGTTAATCCTTTATTAATCTTAATAATTTCAGCTGAAATTAGAGCTCTGAACTAGACCTAAATTCATTGTCCTACTATGTGTGGAGTAAAATCAAAATTGGTGTAAAATTTTCCCATTAGCAAGGTCAGTGCTTCAACTCATAACCTCCCCTCATGATCTGCTGTACATGTCTGGGAGTGAGTGCACCAAGCACAGTGAGGCCCCCTCATCCCTTTGCTGCACCATGCTCTTCCTCTTCGCTTTGCACTTCGATTTCAGCTGCACCTCTGTTTCTCCAGTCCACTAGCAAGGTCATCTTGAACAGATGAGGACACTGTAGTCAAACTTTGACAGAGCAGAAAAAATGATGATGATTATAAAGTGATTTCAAACTGAAGGCAAAAACCCCATCCAGAAATGCTTATCTCCATAATGTTTCCCTTTGTTACATTTGCCTTAGGAGTACACAAAACAATAGAAGTTGAGATAACCATACGCTACAAAGACACAGCATTTCTTCTGAAAGTTACTTAAACATTTATTTATTTTAGAAGTGCAGTTTTAGCATTGAGAGAATAAAGACTTCACAGAAGGTATCCTTGTAATCCCATGGGGTGCACTGATGTATCTAGGTGGGATGCTAGGGTGGTCAGGTTTCAAACACAGCAGTGTTAAGTGTACTGTTGGGTTTTGGTGATGCACAGCATCCACGAGTGAAATGCAGCCTTGAACACACTCACTGCTTCCAGCAAGGCAGTTTATTCTGTGCCTCTCTGTCTCTTGTTTCCCTTTGTTGGAGGGGTTTGTTGCTAACTAGAAACACATGATAGAAGACAGCCAAATGTTCTGGTGAAAATCAAGGACACTTCATAGCTGTGAAGGTTTTATATTTGCCCTAGATTCTTTTTTTTCTTTTTTCATTGATGCAGCTGTAACTGTTGTTGTAAATTATATGAATAATTGATCAAGGAGTTCTTGTTACCTCAAATCATGTTATGCCTATTGCTTCTCAGAACTGTGCTGCTCTTTGTGGTACTACAGCATTGCTCCTATGCTGTTCTGTGTGTGTGGTTTTTATGCCCTTAAAGTTTTCTTCTGCTTCTGACCCTTTGCTCTCCCCCTCTTTCCCTTTCCCTGCAAGAACATGTTGTTTCTGCTTCAGTATATTCCATGATTTAACTGAAAAGCAGAGTCTTTTTTAATCAACAGCAACACATTTTAAAAAAGCCTTCCCAGCCCTGGGAACTGTGCAGTGCACACATCTGGTTTCACATAAGCATGAATTGCTGGCTTCACAAACACAGAGCATGTAGTCCTTGCCACAGAGTTAGCTAAGTGTTCTGTAACTTGAGACTCTATTTGAAATAAAAACAAAATTGTATAGCTTCTTTACCATGCTAATGGAAAACATTTAATTTACTTTTTTCAAGCCAACCAAAAGTATGACGCAATGCTGCTCAGGCAGATTTACAGTGCCTTTTCTTCCCTAGAAATCAATACAGCTTGGAGGGGCTGCTGTGGGAGCTGGCTAGCTGACTGCCATCCAGCTGCATTCAAATGTAAACTTCTGTACCACAAACCAAAACTGGTGATTTTGATTTATTCAGGCATCACTGTATCTCTGAGATATTGTGGTGTTGGATTTTATTCTTTGCTTTATTGCCATTAATACTAGATTGGATTTCCAAACAGCAAGTTCAGTGGGCTTATGATTTTTTTTTTTTCATGAAATCATTCAGTGATTTTCTACATTTCTTCAATTCATGTACTTAGGTGTGTGGTAGTGGTATCAGCAAAACCAGATCTGTGTACATGGCCATGTGTACCTTTCAGTGGAGTCTTTTTTTCCCCCCCTTAAAAACAAACAAAAGAAAGGGCAACTCCAAAAAGCAGGCTCTCCTTCAGTATGAGCATTAAGGGCTAGCATAATCGTTTTCCACTTCGTACAGAGTAAGCTCTGAATATTAAATGTTCTTTGATTTCTCTCCTGCTAGAAGAGGTAAAATGCAAGTGTTCTTTGTGTGAGTCCAAAAAAAGTTTTTAGAATAGAACCATGGGTTTTTTTTGTAAGTGAAGCCAACAGAGCAGATTTTCATAGTACACCAATTTTTTGCCTTTTGTTTCCTTTACTATTCCTCACTGCCTCCACTAATAGCTTTGACTTTATTTAAAATCTCCACTATAAGAGGCTGTTGGTGTTTCTCTCCTCATTTGTTTTCTTAACAAGATTTCACTCTTGCTTAAGAGCTTTAGTTTTGGCAGAGGGTCTTTTCTAGAATGGTCCTTAGAATGAGATCCCCGATGCTGCTTTTCTCCCTAAATGCTGTGTGTCTTTGGGAAGTCTGTCACTGGTGGTCTGTGTCCTGGTCATACTGAGTTCTACCCAAAGGAAAATCACAACTTGACTGTTAGCTTGCCAGAAGGATGTTTCATCTTCTTTTGAAGAAGAAAAGTTCTGCTTCCATTTCTCATGCAACTGTGATCCAGGCTTTTTATCCTCCAGCCATTTTTCTCTCATATACTTAACAATCTCATGGTGAATAAACAGCTTGAGAAGACAATGTAGAGGAATTGAGGTCCTTTTTGCAGGGATAGCTCGGGATGTCATAGGTTAGCAAAGAAGAGCTGACACATTTTGGAAACACGTTTGGCGCATAGGTTTTCTGTTTGACTGTTCCAAAGTTCATGTTAGCATGAAAGGTCTGTCATTTTAGTTTTCCTTTTGCAATTTTCCCTGTGCTAGCAGTCCAGGCTAGGGTATGCCATAAGGACTTCTAAAGGTACACTTTGAATAAAGCTTACATTTACTACAGAATATTTGCATGGTTACAGTACTAGCACTGTATTCCTGTGTAAACACTGTAATGAAGTTGTTAAGAAGAAAAGAAACGCTTACAGCATTTGCACTAAAGTTCATGGAGCATGAGATAGCTGTGCTCAGGATGCTGGTACTTTGAAGGGATTAAAAAAAAGCTTCTCAGAAGCAAACACAAATAACATTCTCAGACTAGCAAAACAGTATGCAAGTGATGAGAAGAAAGGCACTAATTATTATGCAGAGAATAATCTGATTTGAAATGCCACAGTGGAATCCACTTTGTGATCTGACCTTCCTACAAACAGATTGAAAAGCAGGAAAAAGTACAGGGCATGACCTAAAAATGGTAGTCTGGAAGCTTCCTTAGGTGTGTTGGGTCTTATTTTTGTCTAGCTTGAAATGTAGTTTTTCCTCTTGAGTCAAACCTGAATAAACTGGTTTGGGTGTTCGTGTTGTCCTCATGGTTCTGGCTCTGCCAGACATAGCTATTACTATTTTATTTTAAGAATTGCTCTTGCTTGGAATTTGAGTCCTGCTGGAAACAGTATGCTGTCAGGAGGATGCAGTCTTGCTGTTAAGAAACTTAAATAAGATAAGGCTAATCCTATTGTATGCTTCTACTTTCGGAGGTAGTGTAGAAACTTGCCTTTCCTAGTTAGGGCACCACACCATTCCACTACCTGCTTTATGGGATTTAGTTAGGTTTCTTTAATGCCGGATGTTTAAATTATTTTCTTTTATTTATATATCAGTAGAGATGGAGTAAGGATTAGGATACTGACTACCTGTGAGCTTTTGCTCAGATAATTTATAAATTTCAAAACCAGAAACTCTTTGCACATTGTAAGAATTTTTGAATCGTCATTTTGGGTTGGTGCTTCATTTTCCTGCTTCAGGAAGAGCTAATATTGACTATTAAAAAACCCCCAACCACCAACAACCAAATTTAAAAATTCTCCTATGGGTGTAGGAGGATAATCTCCTTCCAGTATTTGTTTTTACCTTGATTTTTTGCGTTTAGAGATTAAACTGCAAACTGACTTCAGAATGAGGTTGTCTTTTGAGTTGTCTAAATCAGCCTTAGGTTTCTTGAAACTTGCAGCATAATAGAAGATGTGTAGAGAATTAGGCTATTGGAGTGTATGTTCTTAAAATAAGTTGCTTTAGAAAGGGCACACTTTTCAGACTCTCCTAAAAATTAGTAACTTTGTAAACCATTTAATCCTAGGCAGTGATTACATATCTGTAAGTGAGTAATCAGCAGTTGTCTTTTTTCCTTTCTTCTAAAGGACCTGAAACTTTTATAAGACCAGATAGTTATCAGTAGGTTTTGACTCACTGGGAAGACCTAGATTAAGACCAGAAACTTTTTGTTGTTAAAACAGCAGCTGACTTGCTGTGTGCCCTTGGGCATGTCCTCTTGACTTCCTTACACCAGTTTACCATTGTATCCACTGCTGTTGCCACCACCATAAAGTTCTTTGTAAGCCTGTAATCAAAATACAGTTGAAGCTGTTTATTATTCTGAGTGTACTCAACTTCATTTGCTATGCAGTTCTGCATATGGCAGTGTAAAGTGCAGTGGAATTATGCAGTTTAGTCTATAAAGAACTTACACAAAATAAAACCACCTTGTGCAACATGTATTATAGTAAAGTAGATTTGGAAAAAAAAAACAACACAGTTTTATTTTGGATTTATCAGAGTATACAAAGACTGCTAGTGGGGGATAAAGCTGTTTGGTTAGAAATGGGAATGCTATGACTATAATAGTTAGGAGGGGAAAAAAATTTGTCCTAGAAGGACTACGTGGCAGTCTTAATTTGCTGGAATCTTTAGCAGAGGTTTTCCACTTCTGTTTCTGCCAAGTAAATTAAATTTGTGAAGAGAAGCTAAACTCCAACGTTTGGACTGTTAGTATCTTTTGACAAGGTTAATGTAGTGAAGCAGAATATTGATAATGATGAGCTGCTATTTAACAGTGGACCAGCTGAGAGATCCTTGTGTTCCTACGTAATGTGAAGATTGAGTGTCCTGTAAGCTTATTGTTTTATGTTTTGTACTTGCTTTTGCATGCATGCCAGGACATGCTCTGGGAAGAGGCATAAACTTTTTTCCTTTTTTCTTTCACAAATACATTTCTTTCCTGTCTAGAGCTGGAAAAGAGGAGCACAAGAGGGGTTTTGTTAAATACAGCAAAATCTAATTACAGCTTGATTTAAAGCCACATTTACACAATGGCTGAGGGGTGAGTTCACTTCCACAAAAACAAACTTGTTGGCTTCCTACTGTGCATCGGGGAACGTGAAGATGCATGTCCTGGAGAGCAGCTGCCTCCCTCTGCTGGCACCGGCTTTTCTTACGCTGTGCTACAGCTCTGCTACACGATACAAAAATACAACTGTGCTGCTATGCAAAGGAATAGTGATGCATGAATTCACTGGTGTGTCTTCATCTTACTGATTATGCCGCAGGTAATACGTGCTACATCGTGTGTTCCATGTGATAGGCCTGATGTCTGTTTTCTACGAGCTGCAGAAACCTTGCTCCTCTAAATGAACGGTTGTTTCCTCCAGTCTGTATCTTGAACAGCTTTGTCCCTGGTGATTCAAAGATAAATGTGGGTGAGCAAACTGCATTTTCTTGCCATTGTGGTTTTCGCTCAGTGCACACCTCTGGAAAGCGCAAGATCTCATTTTTTTGCCTGCTGAAGTAGCTGAAAATGTGGTTTTCTTTCTTCCAACTGGTTCAACTGTTCTGTTGTTCTTTTAACTTGGTTTCTCAGATGAAAAGGTTGCACATCTCCGGCTTACTGAAAGTTCATAGTCTGTAGTATGTTTTTCACTTCCAGGGATACCTTTTGCTCAAGAAGCCCATCACAGGTGGTTTCCTAACAGCAGCTCATAGTTGAGATTGTAGTCTTCATTCTTTGCTTGTTTCCAGCTGAAGATTGCATTTATTATTGAACTTGCACTTTATGCTGCTACTACTCCTTTCATTTCTGCTACTCTAGTTCATAAGAATTAGAATAGCAGAGTTTAGAGATTAAGTATATGCACTGCCACTCTCTAGAAAAATCAGTCTATGTGGAGGTAGAAGGTGGCTGGTGGTGAGCCTGAAGTTGCTGTGCTGCTCAGCAGCACTGCTGAGCCATGTTTGGAAGCTGCTTAGTGAAGAGACTTGTGTTAGTGAGAGGCTGGGGCAAGTGGGTTGGTGTACATGGGAAGTCTTGGGGAAGGAGTAACAGGCATAGGGTAGGAGGGGAGGGAAGGGGTCACTGACATTCACAGAAACAAAGGAGGGATGACAGAGCATGCCCAGAAGAAAGCATTGCAGACACAGTGGTGGAGAGGCAAAAGTAGAGATGGAGGGCCTACCATGGGCAGCATGTGGATGGAAAGCAGTGGAGGGAGATAGGGCCCTCTGAGCTGTGTCTTTCAAGTATGGTTAGTGTTGCAAAGTCCAGAAAAGAAGAGGGGTACAGGTCTGCAGAGTGCTTGTGAGAGAAGCAGTGAGATAAGAGAGTCTGGCAGGGTATTTCTGATGGTTAAAGAATGACCCAAAATCGGCGGTCACCCTGAGAGTGGGTGGGCCAACATGTGAAGAAATGTAAAGTTGCAAGAGGCAGAGAGGAGAAGGGAAAAGATCTTGTAAGACGAGTCATTCTTTTACCACTAGAGTGATCTTGTTCAGTTTTTTGTTTGGTGTCAGCTCATTTCACACTTCTCAGAGAATTTCAGACCCAGCCATATTATTGTGATACTGGTGAACCATATCTGAAGTTGATGATGGGGGAAAAAGAGGACCACAAAACTTGCTGTGATACTGAGTGAGGTCAGTGACTGACAATCACGTCTCTATGTATAGCTGTATACAATGCACTCCAAAGACAGGAAAGTCTCTTTACCATGAACTCACACCAGAGAATTCTGTCCTTAAGTCTTAGACTTTTATTCAGTTTACACAAACTTCTGTAAACAGCAAATCGTCATTTCTTGTTGCTTCTTGAGATATTTCTTGAGGGCTTTATTAGGTCCTTGCTGGAGTTCCATTATTCAGCACTTTGCATCTTCTCAGAGAATTAGTCATATGAAGGTCATCAGCTGCAGAAAGAGAAATAAGTTGTCTTTCTCAGCACTGTTTTGTCTGCATTATATGTGGCCTTCAAACCTTAAGGTGTCCCAAACTGCAGGGAGGATCCCCTCGTGGACTTAGCCTTTCCCATCATGTAATGTTGAAGTTCTGACCTAGTAGAAGGAAGATGAGCATTCATCAAGATAAAAAAGCAGTCAGGTCTCACCTTACAGTAGTCTTCTCCAAGCCAATATGGTGAAGAAAGTGCTGATGGGAAGGAAAATCTTTGAGCACATTTATGAATGTCCAGGGATCAATGTTTTGTTTGGCTGCCCACAGCAGCATTCACACGGGAGTAGAGTGTCCAGTGAAGTACTTGTTGTCACAACCTATGTGGTCACTGTTCTTTGTCTCCCAGGTGGCTCTGGGCATTCACTACTGGAAACCACACAGATACCTAAAGGAGTTTTGTGGATTTTGCATTGTCTCATGTCAACCAGAAGTTCTGCAGTTGGTTTCTCAAGAGGAGATGACTTGAAAGGCAGAAGTGTATGGATTGCCTCTACCTTTTCTTCTGTTCGTTTTTTATTGTTAAAAAAGCAAAACAAACAATCAACAGTTGATAAGATCCCAGCTGCTAGTCAGTGTTGATATGCAGAAGTTGATATGAGTTGTAAGCTTTGTTCTTTTGGAAGCGCTTCTTTCAGCTGTGACAATTGTAAAGTTTATTCTCCTAGGAGATGCTCAGATCTTCCACCCCCACCCCTAACAACTAAACAGACTAGGTCTTCCTGCTGTTTCTTTGGTGGATACATGTTCAGAGACTATGACATTTTCAGCTACGTTAATTACCAGAGGTACACTGTTAAAATAATAGGTATGTGATCTTACTACTTCTCTGAAAGAGCCATAAAACCTAACAATAACTAAATTCTGGACCTTGTAAAATTTTTACAAGGAAGATTAAACTTAAATTTATGAAGGAGGAAATTTCAAAAACATGTAGTATGTGAGAAAGGTTGTTTTCTATGTTCTTATTACATTGGGTCTTTTCTCTATTTGAAAGAAATTTAAGTCGTGGTGAAACTAATTTTTATTTAACAAAAAGGTTTTTGGGGCCCAGTCCGAATGAGGAAGTTTCCAGAATTGAGGCAATGAGTGGGATACTCTCCTGTTGCATCCACTAGATATGGTTGCATGAGGGACCTGGTGTACCAAATGGGACCTGTAGGTCGCATTAGTCAATTGACTGCTGATCTTGAGCGTTGAATGCCCACTGTGGATTTTTCACTGCACCTGGTTAGTGCTGACCAGTAGTGCTATGGGGCATTGAGCTGTTCAGAAGGCAGTGGCTACGTGTTTTCTGCAGCAAGAACTCCTGCACCTCTCCTTCGTGGAGGAAGCAGCTCTCTTTATCTGCAAGGTGGTGGGCTGTAAGTGAACTTCCAGTGGAGAACCTTGGTCCTGGAATTTTACCACTGTCATTGCCAGTTCTGGGGTTGTCTCCCAGCTTACCAAAAGCTGCATCATGCACCAAATGTAGCTTTTCAAGATAGTCCTTATCCTTCCGTAACAGCAGCTAATTTCATGGTGGTTATAGTGGGTGATCCAGAATTACCTGCTCTGCCATGAAATTAAATGTTTCCACCTAGTCCTGTTTCTTCGAAGGTGTGTTGAATGAAAAGAATCCTTATTTAATTTTTTCCAGAGGAACTGGTACTAAGCTCTGTGATCTCTTGAAGTCCAAAGAGTACAAAGAATAGAAAATCAATTCTCTGTGTACTGTTTTGCAGCTGGTTCTATTTTTCCACCATTGTCCCTGAGTCCTCCTATAATTGCATGAAGGAATGAGAAGAGCTTGTTACTCCCAACAATTAGCAAGTTTCTTATTAACAGAATTCTTAATAGACTTAAGTATAAATACTTGTGCTAGATAAATGCACAATCTGGAAACTAAGTCAGCCTTCTCTGCTTTGTGTGTGTCGACATCTTCAAGATAGTTTTCTGATCTGTAAAGTATTTTTCAGAAAGAAACCTGTTTTTGCATAGATCTATTTAATACTGTTTAACAAAAGAGAAGCTAAAAAATAACATCACTGCATCTCTTTTATTGCTGCTGCCTGTTGCAGCTGCAGTTTGTAATTTATACTGGGTTAGGGGCTCTAAGCTTTCGAAGGAGTGAAGTATTTTCTCCTGTGTCATATAAACAATATTTGATCAGAAGCACTCTAGAGTGAAGTGCTCAAGTAAAGAAAGACTAAGATACATGACCTCAGACAAAAATCAGTAATTTCAGTGCGATTTAAGTTGTCTTTATCTGGAACTATTTGGCATTAAAATGTGATCAGTCTCATTTTCAAGCTTGCTGTATTCGCATCAGTTCTAAATGAAGTTTTCTGTTGCCTGTGGATTGTTCCTGTAGTGTTTTGTCTTCTAAGAGCTTTCTGTTTGTCATCTCTCCTCTCTTTCTGTGTTCTACTAACAAGTACGGGTTCAAAGAAATGACTAAATCTATATAAACAATGCTTACTTTGTGACTTTTTCAAGTTGCATCTTAATAACTCATTTCTACAGGAACATCTTTTGCAATGCTCATTCACATTTTTCACTGCAATAGGCAGCCTGTAATGAAAATGTTGACTCACCTGAATGATGTCTCTGTTTTCTCTATTCTCTAGATCAAATTGCAAGATAATTTTAAATTACAAGTATTAGATCACATTTCCTTGGACAATTTCTTTTGATTATACTAAGTTGCTGCACTCACCTACTTAAGTCACAGTCAACATTTTAAATATCAGTGTTAAGGGAAGCAGGAGAAGGTGTCCTAGATAATGTTTACTTCCTATCTTGTTAGCTTAATATTTTGAGTCTCTTCAAATTAATGGTACCAGTTGTATTAAAGAACTTTGTATAAAGAAGAAAATTGATTTATCTTTTAACAAAAAATACAGGTAATCTTGGGAAGGGGGGGGTGGGGCAGAAGGGATCTGTGACATGCAGCCTGGATATGCACATAGTGTAGTCTTTCATTCTTTTATAGATTGCACGGCAGCAGCCTTTAATTTTTGAATGCTTTAATTCTAGTGCAAGTACTCAAATGACTCACCAGTTATCTAAAGCATCAGGTAACTATACCTATCTTTAGCTTTGTTCTATCTTCTTATCCTTGTTTCTATCTTCATTTTCTCAGTTGTAGGCTACAGTGAGTTTAATTAATGTTTAGAAAAACAAAAACCCAAAACAATGCAGGAAGTGTTCCCAAGTGTTCTCACGAGTACAGCCTCTGCAGGCTCGCACTTGGGATGGTCAAGGCATATGGAGGGTAAGTTCTTGGTCTCCTTTCACAGTACCTTCAAACACAACATAACTTGACCCCACCTGCCAAGAGGCTGCACTTTTCATTTGGAGGTGATACTATTTCTAAGAAGAGATGTCTTCTCTCTGCTACGTGCAGTGGTGCCCTCATTTTGGTGGTTGGTCTTTGCCAAGGCCTTAGCTGCATTCCTCCTCCACTGAGGATTGCTCTGTGCTGCAGAGTATGGTATTTAACCGTGGTGGAGGGTCAGCCCTTTGGCTAATTCTATCAAAGTGCTGAATTGCAGGGGTTCAGACAAGAAATCAATATTCTTTTTCCATCTGACTGCCTTGAAGACGATGTAAATTAAATCTGTCTATCTGTAAAAAAAGTTATGTCTACACTACAAGAAATACAGTTGGCAAGTATGAGCTGCTGCCTGTGTTGCTTCTGGGAAGGATCTTGCCTGGATAGTTTTGTTTTCAAAGTAGTTATTGGTAAGTTCCCCTGAGATTTGTAGTAGTGAGATGCAAATAATCTATACAACTGTGACAATTCTATTGTTTTCCTCACAAGTTCTGTAGATCTGCCTGCAGCAGGCTTTGAAAGCTGGTGAGGTGAGGTAAGATGTAATGCCACTTGGGAGGCATCCTTTGTTTTCTGGAGTTCTCTGCCTATTAGTACCTTTTATGTGTATGTTTTGTTGCCTTTTTCTTTTTTGACGCATGCTTTTTAAATTTCCTTTTGGTTTTGTTGTGTTTAGGCTTTTTCTGACATAGTGTACTTCTCAAGTGCAGACATGCATCATCTCCTTCACCACCAGCAGCTTCTACAGATTTTAGACTTAATTTTTTTTAATATCCAGGTCATCTCACTTACCCAGTTACTTTGGTTTAATATTTTTTCCTCTTGTATTTTTATTTACTTGAGGAAGTTGCCTGTAAGTTCTGCCAAACATTAACTCAGACTCAGCTGCAGTAAGGCTGGAGTGGTGCCATGTGATGGGAGACATGAGATGTTCTAATATATGATATAATTGGGAAGACTTTAAGGAGTCTCTGGTTTTACTCCAAATTTCTTCTTTTGCTAGTTTTGCTTCTTTTGCTAGTTTTGGGAATTGAAATAACAAGTATACAGAAACCCAAAAAATTGATGTGAATACTGCAAAACATGACAAATAATTTTCAGAATTTTCCTGTATGCACTCTTAGGTCTGTGAAAGTCAATTTAAATACCAAGTTCTGAATGAATACAGACTTCTGAAATAGCTCTTTGCTCTAACATAGAGAGTGGAATTTTAAAAAAGAAATCATACGTCTAATTTGGTTGTTTTTTGGTCTCATTTTATTGATGTGCTGCAAAATAATAGTAGAAGCTATTTACCTGATGTACTTTTACCTGATGTAGTGTACTAGTTTACCACAAGAGTTTATTATATTCCAGGTACCCAAGGAGAAGACAAACCTTCTAAATTCTTCCCAGCATCAATATTTCAAAGCTGTTTCAGTTTGTTTTAAATGAAACAGATACAGAATTATATAAATGGGGAAGTGGTATGTACTCAGAACAGCTTGAATACTCTGAGATTAGATTTTTGCAAGTTAGCCATGCACATGCTGCAGCCTGTGTGCTGAAATCAGCATGAAAACTCAGTGCTATGTGCAGGGTTGTTCACATTGCTTCCCCTCAGTCCTTCCAAAAAGGAATATTCGTGTTAGTGAGGGGGATATGGTGGAAATGCTGGCAGCAGTCCAACTGTATAGAAATTAGGACATTTTTCAAGTTATACCACTTTTCATAGTTACGCAGTTTCTGTTGTAGAATACAAATAATGTGTACAGTGAAGTCAGTGTTAAACAGGCAGCTCTGAAACTTGCTAATGTATGTTTTTTTGTAGCAGCCCTTTTACTGTGGTTGTGCTGCTTATGTTTTGACTACAGACTCCTGGAATTTGCTTTGAAAATATCAGTGTCTGTTTTATTTGAGGATTAGTTTTGGAGCAGCTTCTTTAAATCCTGGTTAAGGCAGACATCAAGAAGAGACTTTCTTGGTTCATGTCAGTAAAGATTGCATTGTTGTAGAACATGCAGGAGATAAATGTTTGAGACTGACTGAAAGGTCCAATTCTGACGTAGCTTCGTTTTGAGTGCTCACCTTTTAACCTTATTTACCCCTGTTTGTGCTTGTTTCTGTAGGGACAAAAAGGGTTACTGTTATGCTATTAAGGTTATGTTGTATGGGATTACTGATTTCCCTTCCTACCTCCAATGTGCTTAGGACTTTAGGACTCACTGCTGGGATGTCACCCACTTGATGTAGTGGGAAACCAATGATCTCAAAAATGTACTGAGCTTCACTGGCTATGTTATTAGGAAAGCTGACTTATACTTGCTGTATGTTGGTGCTCACAAACTGTATATGAGTTTACAATAAAGACTAGGTTCAGGCCTGTAACCATTGCTCTGATTTTTCCTAATCTTATGTTGATATAAATTCTTGACAAAATAATAAATGCCCACTAACATGATGTGCGTGTCAGCAGTGTTAAATTAAAGTGCCTGTGAGATGAAGGTTGTTACGTATTTGCAATTTGCTTAATTTAAAACAGAAAATTCTAATGCTTGTGCTTTTAGAAACTTGTTCTGGAAGTGCTGTGGAGTTGCATCTGGGACAAAGGTCTGAAAGGTTCCATCCAGTTTGGGCACATAGTAAGAATGGCCACCTGAAGAAATTCTGGTTATTGGCACCAGTAGTGTTACAAGTGGTGACTTATGTGGGGCTACTGTGCCACGCAGACATGTGCTGCTGGGAAGTTGGGCAACTTTTTTTTCCTCCCAGGACTAGGAAAGGAAGATGAAGAAAATGCCTGCTGCTTTGCCCAAGGAAGGTTTGAGAAGGCAGAACAGTAAGTAATTTGTCTCCAGAATGTCGCAGAGTTCCCCTGGTGCATGTTTCCTGTCTTCTTCAGAGCACTTCTCAGCTTTCATCACTCTTGCCCTCACCTTAGTTGGAGCACTATGCATGGAGGGGAGTGTCTGCTCAAATGTTCAGAAAAGGATGGGAAGCAAACGGTGGGAGCCTGTCGGCTTGAGGAGTGGCCACTCATTTGTCTCCATTTATGCTAAGTTTTTATAGCTCTTATATGACTTGTGTGGTCATTTTGCATCAGAGGATTGGGCAAAAGCATCAAGCAGTTCTTGGAAGAAGGGTGTGGGGATCTTATCAGCTCAGCAAAATTTAACTTGCTAGGTGTACAAGCTGCCCAAGATGAAAGTATGCTCTTCTTCAGGAAAGTTATACAGAGTAAGAGCCCTGATGACTTTTTCATAAAAGAGCTTTTGGCTTGCTCTATTAAATAATTAAACCTCTCTTCCTGGAGAGGCTTTTCATCTGTGCCAGCAAAATGCTTCTGGCTTCTTGTAAGAACACCATGAGACTGGGTTCCAGTATGGCGAGTCACAGTTTCTGGTTTTATATGGGCACAATTTCTAGAAATTTAATTACAATCTTTCTAAGATTAAAATCTAAATTGATTTTACTTTTGGCTAAAAGGGCTTGACATTTAATAGGCTTCCTTCAAAGTTGTTAGCCTTGATTTCTGTGGTAACCAAAGCCATTGCATTCATCTGGGATTCATTGTGCTAAACATCTTCAGTTCTGGTGTAAAGTAATAAGATCTTAGAGTTGCTCTGAAACCCTGAATTATGGGTGTGGACTGGAGACTTGAAGTCTCAAAGGTTTGCAATCTCTGAGCTCCCGGAGAGCTGCCTGGCAGCAAGGAGGAGTTTGTGCAAGTGCCTGTATGCGTTAGTGTCTGCAAAGAACCACTTCATGTTCCAACAGTCGCACCTTGACTTGCTTTCTAGTTGCATCTTGCAGCTCAACATAAACACCTTCTCGAATAGAGAGATGTAAGAGAGTGAAAAACAGTCTTTGAAGAATAAGAAAACAATGGGGTTTAGAGAACCTGATGGGTCTTCATTGTCATCACAGAAGATCAAAGAAAACCTTGGAGCTGCTCTTTTTACTCAGAATTGGAAAAAACATTCTCAATTACAGAAGTGAGCAAGTCTGACAGAGTTTTTTTCTTCAAAGGGAGGAATGCTATACTTTATCTTTCAGCCTTTGCACTCTTTGCAGCATAGCATTTTTGAAAAATTGCACCTGTCCTCCAAATGGAAGATTTGTATTTAAAGTCTTCCCAAGCCAGTCTTATCTCAGTTGGACATACTCAGCATCAGGTTGTGCCACCCATTTCAGCAAGGTGGTCATAGTGAAGATGCTACTAAATAGAAAAGAAGAAGATGCCAGCAGGGGTGATGGAGATTAATAATGTGGAGGTGCTGGAAGTTTACTTACTATATTGCAAGCTCTTTCTGCTTTTTCACTAGGGAAATCAGTATTTGTCATCAGCTTTCTGGCTTAAATGATTCTCTTAGGATACCCATTTTCCACCAGCAACTACAAAGAATGTATCTCCACTTTTGAAGCCCTTTTGTGGCTTGTTCCAGTGTAGTTTTAACCTCCCATGTCCTTGTGAGCAGTTAACTTTTGCTACCATTATACCTTATGCTAGGACTTCAACATCTTACCTCAGCCATGTTTAGTTTTTTGGGGTTTTTTATTGCACTCTTTTTAAAAATCTGTTTGTTCTGGTCTGCAAATGTGTCTCTCTCACTTAACCGTTTGGAAGCAGAGGCTGTTTTTTCTATAATATATTTTGCAATTTTTGTGTCACTAGGGTCATGATTATTGATATTATGTGAGTCAGTCATACATTATATGGGGTCCATGTTCTGGATGCACTGTTTAAAGCTATTTCTGTGCTTATTGTAAACAGTGTGGTCACTTTCTCTGGTTCACCAACTTTGTGGCCATCTAGCTAGTCAGCCAGAGGCTGTGAAATGGTGGCTAAGAGGCACACATGTTTTGGTCTTGAGAAGGCCTTGGTTATGCTGAAAGGTGTTACGCCTTTTGAAATGGACAGTTCATACTGCATCTCTGCTGGTAGCTGTGAGGAAGGGAGGTTGGGGAAAAAATAAGGTGGAAATACAAGAGGGCACAAAGCATATTTGTGTAGTTTCAGGTGATTGCTGAAATATGGTGGAAGAAAACCTTGCACTGAAGGAAAAATGGATGGAACTTGAGGAGGAATGGAAAGTCAACATTGGTATGGAGATGTGTTGGAGTGGTATGTGAAGGGAAGCATACTTCAGGGCAATGAGAAATCTTTGAAATGACCTTTTGTTTGGGATTTGTGTGTTCTTAAAAACAGAACAATGCTGTGTTATTCCACATTTGGTTTTGTGTCCGAAGTGCAAGTGCTCAGCATAGTAAACCTCTTGCAGGCTTCACTTCAGATCCTTCTTTGCCACATCCATCAGCAGTAGGATGAAACCCACCTCACTGACAGCTGAACTACTCCTTCCCTGGCTCTCTGAGGTGGCAGTGATGGACTGGTGTCATCCTTTTAGTCAGTTAGGTCTGCAGTGAACATACTGCCAGTGTGTAGGTCTGTGGAGGTAGTGTACTTCGGAATGTGGGTGATTTTTTTCTGTTTGCTTTTTTTATGATTCTGAGATAAACGTGAATAAGAATGCTATAAAAAATAGTCTGTAGGAATCAATCTTAGTGCCATCCTGCAGCGAGTCTCTGGCATTAATATAGAGACTTCTCTGCCTGTTATTAAGCTTACAGAGGCATTCTGTCTGGGGCATTTATGAATATAATGAGCATATTTGAAAAGAAAAACAGCTCGAAGTTCCAGGTTAGCTGTCCAACTTCAGTGATTGAGAGCATTGACATATACACACATGTGGACAGGTAACTGCTTGCTTACCAATCAGAATTGGAGCAATCCAAGAAATGTCTCTGTGCTACACAAAATGAAAATAAGTGTGTTGATGCTGAGTGCCAGCCTCAAGATATTTGTGACTTCCAGAGAAAAGTTTATACAGCAAACGCTAGGCCCATGTTTTATTTTCCTCCATAAATGATGATGGGCCTAGTGAAGAGTTTGCCACCAACTGGCAGACTTCCCAAATACTTGCTAGGAAAGGAAAGAACTCAGCAAATAACTATTGTGAAATCAAAGGTAGTTTTCAAAAGAAAAAGAAAATAATGCTAGATAAATTTATTTGGGAAAGAAAACTGAAATGTAGAAAAATTTGTGGAAAACTGTCCCCTTATCTTTCAAATTGTGTAAATGTCAGAAGTACCATCCAAAAAATCTTAAGACAAATCTTAAGATTTTCTTGTTACATAAATGTAACCATGGGATGGTTTAGCTTACTTCTAAAAGTCTAATGAATGCATCAAGCCAAGTAAAATATTCATTAGAGTAATTGGTTCAGTTCAACCTCTCAAGGCTACAGCTTGGAAATATCCACACTATTGCCTTTAGAAATGCAGCATGTTCACCAACCACTTTGCTCAACTCATTTTCATTCCATATGCTTGCTATACTTTGCAAAATCTAATTAAGTAACTGAGGTAGCAGTTTACAAGCAATATTTGATACATTTTTAAGCCAAAGGTTAAGTGGTATCCAGAGTGAAACCTGTTCAGTTGCAAGACACATCAGAATTTTTTAACATATTCTTGTATTGAAATAATTGGATATGGAAGTACTTATACAAGTGATAATAACCTAGTAGAAAGTTATTTGTTCCCAAAATATTAAAATGTTTGTTAATTCACTTAGATATGCCTAAATGAAGTGTAAAATTCATTAATGTGCTAGCTGGACAGTTTTCACTTTAGGAAGCTGGGTTTAGTGTCATATGATGAATTCATCATACCCTCATAGCTCTTCCTTTCTCCTCCCCTCTGTGATGGGCATCTGGTTTGGACCATATGGTTTCAGAGAATTTTAATTGAAATTCTTCTGTCAAGGAACTGAGCTGGAGAAAGCCTAACTTGCTTATAATTGCTAAAAATTTTGTAGAGACCTTCTGTTTCCTTGCGGAGGAGCAGGAACTTGAAGCTTAGCACATGCAGGTAACTTGTGCCAGGGACAGGCTTTTGCTTTCAATGAAAGTCTTCCAAATATTGGTCAACTTGTGTACCTTTGACAATTTGTTCATTTCCAACAGAGGCTTGCTGGAGTCTCTTGTGACTGTGTCCTCATGAAACCTGTGTTCTCTGGGATTTGATGAGTCTCTTGTGACTGTGTCCTTATGAAACCTCTCTTGGCTTCTCTTGCTGGCACATCTATAGATGGCTGTATCCTGTCATGGGTCCAGTGCATGGTCCAGGTGCTCATGTGCCATCACCACGGGTGGCAGGGCAGGCTGGTGGAGCTCTGCATTGTCCTCAGTTGGAGTTTCAGCCATATGCCATTGCCAAATGGGGGTTCTTGTGAATGACCACTGGCTCTAAACATTCGCCCCGCTGTGCAGTTCCCCATACCTTCCTGACCCAGCATATTGTGATGATGGTTAAAAGCTAGTGTAAAAATTGAGATAGACCTTGGCACTCTGCCGACTGATCTGCTAAGCTAAGCACAGAGGTTTAGTGAGTATTGATTATGTTGCAGAGACAAATAGGTGTTTCTTGAAATTCACCTTTGCAGCTGTTTATGGGTCCTTCAACTACAGCTGCTGCCATGAGGTTTTAAAAAAGAAAGCAACTCCTGGAATAAACACCCTGCTGCGATGGTATGTTGAGGGTGTGCTGCCAGGGCAGCCCTTGCTGGGGATGTGGGTTGAACGTGCCCTTGGAGCCAGCAGCTCTGTGGGAGGAGGCAGGAGGCTGGCTGCTGGGGAGCCGTGATGGAACTGTGCAGGGTGAAGCAGCGAGGGCTTGGGGCATTGCTGGGCAGAGGGGGCACGCACACGTAGGCTTAGCAGCTTGCATGGGAGGGAGCCGAAACTGAGAGTCATGTAGCAGCTGAGGCCTAGTTGATTCCTGTTTCAGTTTTCTTGGTCATTTTTTCACATGTCATCCATGCCTTGGTGGTTTGTGAATGTGGGTTAGATTAGAAGAATGATTTAAGTTCCTTGATTTTATTTTTTGTGTTCATGCATCTTTTCTTTTGCTTGGCAAATGTGAGCATTCCCAATAGCTGGATCAGAGGACTAAGGTTAAGACTTTTACTGGTCTTATTCCCCTGTTGCTACCTTTGGCAAAATGTTAGAAAAACAGCATTGTAGATCTGATCATCAAATCATTGTGCATCTTTTTCACATGCCTCTTGAACTATTCCAATTAATTTTTTAACCCCTGTATAACTGCCTCTCCTGCCTTTCTTCATTAAATATATAGTTTCCTGGTTTCAAGCAGTATGGCTGAGAAACTTGGAATATTCCACAGTATTTTGTAGAAGAATTTATAAAAATTGATGAGCTTCTTAGATGATGTAATCTAAAAAAAAGACTAAATAAAACAGCCTCTTTCTCTTATTGCAACACAAAACTTAATGTTGACGGAACGTTGAATCAAGGAGCAAAATGTCACTCTTTCTGCATTTCTTTTTTATTTCTAGCCATATGTAGCTTTGAGAATATTAGTCTTACAGAGATGAAGTCTACTTCTAGCACAGAGCAACTCTTTATGAGCAATTTCCTCTGGCAGATTAAGAAACCTGTGACGTAGCTATTTACATACTTACAGTAAATATGGTCTTGCACTGTTACCACATTGAGGTCTTGTTCCATGAGTAAAATTTTATAAAGTAGCAAATACAATTTTTGTACTGAAGTAAGTACAATATGCTAAAAATGTTTATAGACAGCCTTTCACATAATGGTCTTGGACTGTGCCTGATACTGTATGGTGCTGGTGATAAGAGTAGAGAATTAGGAAAAATGCCAGTGTGGGCACAGTGGAACTCATTATTGCAGTGGGGTTCAGGATCTTGTTAGTGTAATGTTTATGGATATGGCTTATGTGTAACTTAGTGAAACATCTTAAAGATGCATTGTAGTTTGTCTGTGCATAATGCTGTAGCACAAGAGACAGTTGTGTACTTCCATCTTGTCACTGATTTTTGAAAACCTTTTGATCAATGTAGAGCTTAGGTGATTATATGAACCATGCGGGAACAGAAAACATCTGAAGAGTGTTTTTCTGTTTGTGCTAAGCAGAGTGAGGATTAATTGAAATGTACTACCAAGGAAGACTAAACAACAAGTGTCTGTATCTTTTTTTCACTGTTATTTACCTGATGTAGAAGCTCCCAGCGTCTTTCAAACACACAGTGTTCTCTTGGGTCATAACATTCCTTTGTTTAGTGGACTTACTTATAAAATAAGCGTAAGTAAGCATGTAGGACTTAGTTGTGTTAGTTCCCCATACATCTAAGTAGTCTTTGCTCATGGTATTTTCCAAATGACTTAAGTTGTTTTGCACAATGGCAAAAATTTCCTTGGCATTTGCACCCTAGCCTCGTGAAAGCTTAGTTAGGACTTTATGTGCCAATGCACACAGAAGCCCTCTGATCATCTGGGTGTCTGCCCACGGGTAAACGTAAAGGACAGACAGAGGGGGTCCTGTTGACTTCTGTAGGGCTACTGTGCACTGAAGGCATGTGTGTGGTTGCAGTAGTGTGCAAAACCTGATCTGAGGTCTGCTGTGTGTGATGCTGGTGATGCGTGGATTCAAAACAAGAATTCCTACTGGCAGAATAAATCTCTGCATTTTACTGTCTCCTTGAAATAGACCTAGCAAACTACAAGTGGCCAGCTTCTCAAAGGGCACACCTAAATATATCCTTGTTTTCAGAGACGGAGACAAACCCCTCATAGGTGAATCACTTGGAAAAACAACAACAACAGTAACGTAAAAACCCAAACAGGGATTTTATCCTAACGCACCCAGACAAATAGCAGTCCCAAATGTTGATGCTGTGGGCTGAAAGGTGTGATGTGCCGGGCTCTGTTTCCGCGCGCGGTGCCTCAGCAGCCCTGTGCTCGGCGGAGGGCTATAATTAGATTAGCAGCCTGCTCAGCAGCGCTGCCAGCCTGCGAGCCTCAGCGAGCATGTGCTGGATTCTGCATGTGCCTCCCGCTTATTGGCGGCCGGGGTTGCTGCCTGCCGGTTTGATAGGTTTCCCCAGTAATCTTTATGCTGCATTACAGACATAGATACAGAGGTACTGCGTGCAGGCAATGGGAGAGGTGCTCAGCTTGTAGCGTAAAAGAAAGCCCACAGATGAAAGGCACTGGTCTTTGTTGCAAGGCATCAGTACTTAAGGACTGCTAGCTGGGAACGGAGAGGTCAGTGAAGGAGTTTTACTTGGTGGTAATTACTTTCAGGTCTTTATCTCTCCGGTAAAACAGTCATGCATGAAATGAATACTGTTAATCATGTCATCTGTTTAATTTGATCTTGCTTTCATTAATATCATGTATACTCCAGTGGGAGAGCCATCAGATTACAAAACATATCATTAGAGTGGGTTCAGTTCAAAAATAGAGTGTATTTATATGAGAATATTGCTTTCATTTGAAATTTTGAGCCTGTGCATGGGAGTGATTTTACTGGTTGCCTTTTGTTATGCTAATGGCAATATTTCTTTTATTGGAATGTTTTCTGCCGAGCAATTGAATTAAAGCATTTATAACTATTAGCATATGAAGATAAATCTGCAAATAGTGATTAATTTAAAGAATAATTTTGTGAAGTATTCTTTAATATGATTATAGCAATAACTATCTTGGTGGTTCTCTTGCAACAAGGTAGAGGGATGACGAGTAATATGCTATTGTTCTTTCAACAAAGATGCTGGAGCCTTCATGTTTGGGTGGATTCTTTGTTTCATCTACTGGGTTTTATTTTAAGTGGCTTTCAAAATGAAACTAAAGCTGTTCAGCCTAGTAGATTTCAATATATCCTTTGCCTGCACATACATGTATTTTATACGTATTTATTGTTCTCAAAGGCTGAATTTTGGCCCAAAGCCTTGTTTATTGTGAGAACTGCCTCCAGCAGTAGAAACAAGATAGATATATATAGGTATATATATATGCCAATCTTTTAATTGGCGGTTCTGAGACTATTATGGTATTTATTATAGCATTATACTCATTTAAGTTCTTTTCATACTTGACCTACGCATCAATTGATCACAACTTTTCCCATAAAAAGCGTGCATATTTAATGAGAACGTTCTACAGTGAAAGCTGTTCAGAACAAAAGGAAGCAAGCATAAAGTATTAAAGAAAAGTCTTATAATGTAGTCATGACTCATTTGATGAGTTTTGAATATTAAGGCTGACTGGTGAGGCTTCAGAGTTAATGCCCTTGTCTGTGTCAGACTCCAGAGCCCACATGAACTTGTATATTAAGTCACCAGTCATCTGGCTGGCTGGCTGCCACCATGCGTCCGAGGTACGAGTAGATTGCCTCAGCCAGGATCAGAAAGGTGTTAGGAACAGGAGCTATTTTGGTATTAGTCTTCATTCTTCCCTCTGCACTTATCCTTGAAGAGGTTTTTTTCTGTTGTATAAACCAAAGCAAAATTTAGGTTGTTCCCTTTTAAAGTATGTGGTGTGAAACTGCGTTACCTTCTGAGTAGATGCCCTTAAAGGTGAGCATTTATTCAGTTATCAACTTTATGTGGCAGTGGGTACAACAAAGACACATGCTTTATTATTTGTGATTGTATATTCAAACAGATGAGTATTTCGGAGGTTTAATCACATCTGGAACATAACCGTTTGAAGTTTTGCTGGTGACTGAAACAGTTAACTTGGTATATATTTTAGTCAAGAGCAAGTTTTTTTCCATATTCCAGGAGTTGTTTTTGAAGTTGTTTTCTTTTAGGTAGACATGGAAAACACATTTTTGCATTGTGACAGTTAAGCCTGGACAGGGAGGACTCAGGATGTGAAGACATGTTGTTCCTGAGCTGTTTCATATTCCCTCATTGCCCCAAGTTAGCAACCAAAAGTGTTTTAAAGATGCTCTGATTTATGCCTTCTGCCTTTTTTAACAGAGGCTCCCCTTAAGTAATTTATCTATGTTTTTATAACCTTTTCAACTGCATCCCATGAAGGAGTAACTGAAATCAATGTTAGTAACAATGAAATGTAGATGGTAATATCCTCAGCTGAATCATGTTTACCATATCCAGACAATGGGTTTTCAAGAGAAGAGAGGCTGATATTTTCTACTCCATGTATTAGGCTATTACTATTTGTAAGCAACATCAAGTATGTTGGAAAAATGCTGTAAAAGTTACCATATTTTTGGTGGTGGGTATAGGTAATACCACTGCCCACTGAAACTGAAATGCTGCACCAGCAGCTATTTAGGCGTGGATGTCTCTGCCTCCAGAAAGAGCTGTGATGATCTTTGCAAGCATCACAAGAAAACGTGACAGTAGTGAAATTAGAACTGGTGACATTGTAATTTAACTTTGCAGTATCTTAACAGCAAGGAATATGCTACTTTGTTATTGCTTCATTTTGTTACAACCTTATTTTTCTTCTTGGTAAGCTAAGAAAAAAAATTGAAGCAACAGTTTGTTGCTCCCTAAAAGGTTGACATTCTTTTTTGCTATAAGCATATTTTAACTGTAACCAGTGTATTGCCCCAAGAAATTTAGCACACTTCGGATTATTATCAATGAGATTTTGTATTCAAGCTTTGTCAGTGAGTTTCTTCATGTAGAAATTTTTAATTATTCTTTTGTTAGGAGATGTATGCATAGCATATTTGTTATGTGCCTCTGTGAACTGTTCTCATTTCTGATGTGTTGCCCTGTAGTTAAATCTCCAAGTCCTTTGCTTAGTGAAAAGGAACACTTAATGTTTCTTTCCCAACAGCAATAGAGTATGTATGTGTATATACATATGTATGGTAAAGGCACAAAAGTATGTCGTGAAAATCAAGATCTCAAGTGTTTAATTTATATATGCATGTAAATATATATAAACACATATATATTTTCTACCACGTAACTCTAACATATGTTTGTGTAGAAAACGCTTCCAATGTCATACCAGTATTCTCATCGTAATCCAATAGAAATACTCCTGGAAGAGTAATGTTAGAAACACCAGATTTGGCTGCTGGCTGGAGATGGGATATATGCAGTAAACTGAGTGGCTGTAATAAACAGTGCTGCACTAGCTCTTCTCTATTAAGATATTATGTCTTTTTACTGCTATGCATATAAGTGAATTTTGCATTGCTTAAACCCTTACCAAGTCTGAAGGGGAAAGATGATACTTAAGGTTAACTCATTTTTTTTGTAGCCTGTTAGCAATGAAAGAGATACTCCAGGAAAAGTCGTAGGGGTTTAAAGTATTACCATGGTGTTTATTTTGCAGGATTTGTACTTACATGCCGTACAGTTTTTAAGTCGAGTAGCAGCAAGTGATATATGCGTAAAGGTATTAGAAGGAGAAGAGTGACATTGTGCCCTAAAGCTCCTTTTTGCTTTTCCTCTGTTTTTGGAACCAACTCCAGTTATTACTTTGCTGATGAAATGACTGTCTGCTTATATGGTTGAGACATTCAGTAGCCCATCTATAAATGCTTATTATAACACTTTGAGAGTTCACAGGAAATCAGTGGCCTGTTTTCTGTATTTTTTTGAGTGAAGGTCATTTTATTCTTCAAATCTGAAGACTTTTGGGCTGGGTGGTGTGAAGGTGCAGGATGAGCCCTCTCGGTGGAGATTCCCTCTGTGGGCTCAGCACAGTGTGCATCAGCTTGGGAAGGCCTTGTTGTGACACTCTTCCCACACTGATGCAGCAGCACTGTTTAACGGGGTCCAAAATGTGACCATGTTCTCATATGGAGACACCTCTTGATCCAGTTCAGAGATATGTGTCCTCCTATGCCCTGGGACTGGGCACAGGAGAGCCAATAGCAGGGAATGTCTGCCCTGCCCTGCCTTCCCCTTCTGCAGGGCTCTGCTTGCCTGGCATGAGTTATCCTGGGGACTAACCATGTGGATTTAGAAACTCCATGGATAAAATATGTCTAGCTTTGGGCAGCGGAGTGTCAGACATTTGCAATGTTAAGAGTAGGGTTGTGTTTTATAGAGCACAGAGTGCAAGTGGCTCTTTCTTGCAGTTCTCACAGTGGTATGGTGAATTAAAAGCAAAAATGATATTCATATTTTTTACATTTAATCTCCTGTTATGATTAATTTTAATTATTCTTAAATGTATTACCTTCAGTATTAAGTGTGACTTGATAAATTAAATGTAGAACACAGCCAGCAAATAGTAATCCTGAATGCTATTGTCTGCATAATCCTGGTAATGAGATTCCTGTCTTAATTTCATATTGTCTTTCATGGATGTGCTTCAGCCACCTGCAGACACAAATATTTGCTGCATCTTTCCATGAAGCACCTGGAGTTTCCAGCCCAGATCCTCACTTTGTGTATGTGTCATTTTTAAACATTGTCTGTTCCATAACAGATGTTATTTGGGTTTGTGCCCTGTTGTGTAGCTGTTGCATACTTCTCTAGTATATTGGTTTGTTAATTGAAACAATATTTATACATTGATGATGATCCCATGGCCATCTACTTACTTGGCTGCTTATCTGTTGGGTATTGTAGAACATTGTAGAATTTTACTGTGTCATCCATACCTTCCTGAATAAAAACCCCAATTAATGGCAAAGAAGGATATTAAATTCTTGCATTTCTTTTGAGAGAGCTTAGAATTGTGAAAGTTGGTAGACTAAGCCAGAGGTTGTTCTACTTCCTGATTAGGAAGTCTGTAGAAACAATTATGTAGCAAAGTAAAGCAATGTGTCAGAGGACTTGTATGGGTTATTAGTGCTGTTTAGCTGGAGAGAAATGTGAATAACTAGATTTGCAGTGGTATGCACATTTTCACAAGTTTGTGAATATTTGACTCATCTATTTAGGGTCCTTTTAGTCCATGGTTATAAGTGAGTTTTTTTAAGGTCTGGGTACTGGTTTTGTATATAGTATTATTGAAGGAGAGATGTTAATACAATGTGGTGTGTTGGCCTATAATACAAAAGCATAATATGATACAGTGCCTGTGCCAGAATGTTTCAGCCTGGATAATCTAGGCAGAAAAAGGCTAGAGTGGAAGGGAGAAACAGAGACAATAAAGATGAATTATCTTTTATGTGACCACAAACTGTGGAGTTGCAAGGTAGACTGAACAGTCTGTGCTTTAGGATTATAAACCATCACTGTAAATGTCTTTACAAAGAGTAAAAAATATAAGATCAGTGTAACTATTCCTGTCTATATAAGCACTTACAGTACAAACTTCCCAGGGTAAGGATGATTTCCTTCTGTCTCAATGTCATAATTGTCATTGGGTATTTTGGGCATTGCAGTCATCTGGAAATGAGTGTGCAGCTTTGTATTTCTACCATGATATTACAACAGCAGTCTAGTCAGAAGATGTATGAGGGACGTGATAAGTTATATTCCTTCCTCTTCCATTACTGTTACATCAGCCCTACTGTTCTGTGCCATGTGGTGTGCCCTATTTTCCTTTACCATATTGTGGAGTGCAGAGGTTGCTATTTTGGCCCCTAGCTCTCCAGGGACTGGGTAAAGCCTGGCAGGGACTCTGCAATTGCTGTAAATTTTCTGTTAAAGACAGGTACCATAGAGGGTGCAGCAGAAGAGGACCTCAGAATATGATGATGTCATTATCCTCCAGTGTTTTGGTGCTTCTTGTTTCTGTTCACCACAGTTTTCCTTTCCTTGCTGCCACCACCTTTCTAAATTTGTCTGCTCCATTTTCCCATTTAAATCTACTCTTCTTTTTTTCCCACTTTCTCTAATCCCTCTCTCTGCCGTTCAGTTTCTACCTGTCGTGCTACCTTGGGCTCTTTGAACTCTTGGCAGCTGCCTCCCCCTTTTTGGGAGGTGGATATCTGTGCTGGTTTCAGCTGGGGTAGTTGAATTTTCTTCACAGTGGCTGGTGAGGGGCTGTGTTTTGGGTTTGTGCTGAACACAGTGATGATAATACAGAGATGTTTTCGTTGTTGCTGAGCAGGGCTCACACACAGCCAAGGCCTTCTCTGCTTTTCGTGCTGCCACGCTGGTGAGGAGGCTGGGGGTGCATGGGAGGGTGGGAGGAGACAGAGCCAGGACAGGTGACCCCAGCTGACCAAAGGGATATTCCAGACCAGATGGCATCATGTTCAGTATGTAAAGTGGGGGGAAGAAGGAGGAAGGGTGGATGTTTGGAGTGATGATGTTTGTCTTTGCAAGCCACTGTTACATGTGATGGGGCCCTGCTCTCTGGGAGTTGGCTGAACACCTGCCTGCCCATGGGAAGCAGAAAATTCCTTGTTTTGTTTTCCCTATTTAACTGTCTTTATCTCAACCCATGAGTTTTCTAGCTTTTACCCTTCCCATTCTCTCCCTGATCCTGCTCATTGGGGAAGTGAGCAAGTGGCTGTGTGGGGCTTGGCTGCTGACTGGAGTTAAACCACAACAATATCCAAAAATATAATTTATGCAGAGGTGCCCAAGGACAGCACACAGGTGAAGAATGTAAATTCTCTTACAAAAGATGCTTGATTTTTCAAAGATGTTACCTATTTATTTGTTGGAGCAAGATGTCCTTGACTCCTGCCTGGAAAGCTCATTCTGACAAATACAAATTGTACCCCTGACCTTTTCAAGTCTGACATATCTGCGTTTTTCCTCTCAGCCAGTTACCTCTTTACTGAAAGCAAGCATCTCTGTTCATCTCCCTGTCATCTCTAGATCAGGCCTTTCTTGAGTGATTTATGAGCTTTGCTGACCACTTTCTGCAAACAGGGCTCCTTTCCATCATGCCTTTATACAGGTACCTCATATCAGCCATATTTCTGTGAGAGCTTGACCCAAGGAGCTGCTTCCATTCCTCCTGCTCTTCAAAGATGTCTCAGACAGTTGTGGCACATTACTGACCTGAACTTTGACAGCTTCACTGGTGCCTGCAGGGCTCCAAGATGTGTGGGTACTTATCTGCCTTAAAGTCACATTTATTTTGCTCTTCTTCTTTTGCTGGCACTTGGCACATTTGCCGCACTGGGTGCCTAAAGGATCCTGCCACAGGCTGTCCACTGGGAGGAGGTTTTTCAGACTGCCCTCACTAACTCCTTACAGAAAAACCACCAAGCACATTATGCTCCTATCCTCTGCTAAAGTGTGCAGGATTTGGGTTCTTCATCTATAGTGTGACTCGATGAGGACTATGGTATGTGTAGAAAAACTGGGATGCTTCTTTACTGTTAACTCTGATTTTGAGCTCTCTTTAGAGACAGAGTTTTTGCAAGTATTTTCTCTTTCCTTATGCTACAAAACAACTTATACTTTCATATTTTATTTCAGCATGAAGTACTGGAGCCTAAATTTGCAACTCTGAAGCCTAAATTTGCAACAAAAGCATGTCTGTAACTAACTCTTAAAACGTGCATCCATTCTTAGAAGACATTACAGATACTAAATCCATCTGGTGTTGAATTACCATTGATTCTTTATATCTACTCCTACTTCTGGCTTTGTGGAACATAGTCCTGGAAGCATTAGCATCCTTAGGATACCACACAGAGTTTTTCCCCCCCCCCCCCCCCCCTGCTTTTCACTAAAATTAATTATGGAATTTTCAGGGTATATAAATACCTGATTGTGGGGAGTAAATAACATGGAGCCAGGCTCTTCTCCGTGCTTTCCCATGATAGCACAGGAGGCAATGGGCACAAACTGAAATACAGGCAATTCCATTTAAAGGTAAGCAAATGCTTTTACTCTGAGGATGGTCAGACACTGGCGCAGGTTGCCCCGAGAAGTTGTGAAGTCTTTGTCTTTGGAGATTTTCAGAACCAAACTGAGATGTGGTCCTGGGCAACCTGCTCTAGGTGGCCCTGCTGTCAGCAAGGGGTTGGACTAGACTGGCTCTAGAAGTGCTTTCCAGCCTCATCTGTTCTGTGGTTCTGTTACTAGGAGTCTCCAAATAGCAGACCAAGCAGGCCTTGCAACTCTATGCATGTTGTTTTCTTATATATGAATTCTGCTATCCAAACAGTTAACATTTTATTCCTGGGTATACCCTAGGTATGAAAGTATGCATGTATAGGTATGTATGCACCCACCTATTTCTGTCTCCACTGTAAACATACTTGAAAACTAGTACAAGCTGGAGAATATCAGAGATGGAAAAGGGAGGAGTAGAATGTTTTCATATATATATATTTTAAATATCCTAATGCCCTTTCATACAGGCCACACATGCTTTATGCAGCCATCAAGGGGTTTTTTTTCCTTTCCCATAAATATGCTACATCTGTATAGTAAAACAAATGCTGGATAAAATTGTTTTAAAGAAAGCTTTATCCTTATTAGATGATTTCTCTTGGGCACTACTTATACATAATTGCATCTTTGTTCCGGTGCACATTGTGTGTAAGTGGGCACAAATTGTCCAGGAGGAGATCTGGAGGAGAGAAAAGAGAGAGCAAAAGGCTCTGGGTCAGAAGAGGGAGGTTCACCCTCAGCTAGACTCCTCTTTTTCAAAAAGGTAGCTCTAAATTAAGCAGTAAACATGTAAAAACTGGCTGGAGTTCATGTATCTATATAAAGTACTCCATAGTTTGGATTTTTTCAAATACTTTTTGGAGTCCTACATGGGCATAATTACGGCTTTGCTGGTACTCAACCCTATTTCTGCAGCCCACAGCTGTCTGTCTGTCTTACGGTGTTCTCGAAAACTAGAAAGCTGGACAAGGCTGACTGCTAAAATTACATGTAGCCTCTTGGTGTATAGGTGATCCTGGGGGGTAGTGTTGGAGGAAGCTGTGAGCATCCTTTGTAGCATGAACTGGATACTTTGTGGGGAAAAGGGGGGACACTTGCACAGTTCTTCATCATGTCCCATCAGAGCCATGAATCTTGCCTTATAGCGTTAACACATTTTCTTTCTCCTTTTCAACCCACATTAAAGTCAATTTCCCCTTCTTTAAATGATGACCATGATTAGTATTACGTTGTTTGGGGTTGAAGATATTTTCTTTGTTTATATCTTGGGCAAGATAAGTGACAGAGCATTCAGACTTGGGGTTTTATATATAAAGCTGAAAAAAACATTATCTTTGTTCCTATAATCATTTGGATTTTTATTTGTTTAAGTAAAAGACAGTGCCGTGTTCTCTCTTCTGATGCTTCATGGTCAAATATGGTGTGGGGTTTTTCCTGCTTGTTCACAGGTTTTGAAATAACTTCTTAAAAATGCCCTTGCAAAAAGAATAACAGTAATAATAAAATCTGTTTTGAAGATCAAAGAAACCAATATCTGGTTCTGAGAGCTTGCTTAGTTCCATGCTTAACACACCAGCTTCAATCACAGCCACTGGGAAGTTCGGAACTTTTTTTTTTGCTGTTGTATTTTCCAAAATTAATCTGATAAACCCTTTAATCCTTACGAACTGTACCATTCATTTTAGTTTAGCAGTTATGCCTTTTACTCTTGGAATAGATTACTTTCTTGGGTCAATGCAGTTGTCTTTTGAAAATCATTTAGAGGTATCCACTGGCAGTGAAGTTGTCTTGTCAGGTATCACAAACATGCAGAATGAATGGGTTTGCACTGACAGCTTCAGTCTCCCTTCCTTGCTTTTCTGTACCTCCTTGCCTCTGTGTTTTTAATCATCCCTTCCTTTCTCTGTCCTCCATCCCCTTTTCTTCCTAAATCTATAAAATTTGCTGTGATTTCCAAATTCAAGGACTGTTAGGCCATCTGAAGCAAGAAGAAAAAGTCTTGTTCATATTTTAAAGTGTGAAACTTGCTTTTCTTTTCCCTTTCATGATATATCTGGAAATGTTCAAATGTTTGATATGACATTCTTCACTAAAAGTGAGACCTGCCTGTAACTGAAGCTGCCCTGCAAGCCAGAGGTCGGTGCAGAGCTGCCAGCAGTGAGTGAGCACAGGCTGTCAGCATTGTCACTGTCGCTTTCTTGGATGGTTCTGCCCTTCCAAACTTCACAGGGAAGAGACAATGGAATTGTCAGAAGAAGTTCCTGTTCAGCTACTTGGACTATTGACATGGTGTTCCTCAAGGCAGAGTTTACTCTGAATTTACTGAGGTTTTCTTAGGAACTTTGATGTCAGATCTTCAAAATGGGGTTAGCAATAGCACCTTCAACATGTACCAGGGTGTGAGTTTAGTGCTTTTCCTCACAGCTGGAAAGGAGTTTTCATTAAGTGTGAAGATGCTGGATGAGCTCCTTTTTTAGGATGTTTCTTCCTGAAGCCTGCCAGTTGGAGGATCCTGTCACACCAGGCCCAGTGGTGATGAAGCAACTGCAAGTTCCACAAAGATAGACTTGCACCGGGGCTTTTGTGCAGAGCACTGTGACAGAGGTGTGACTTTTTGAGATTGTTGCAATAGCCTGAGATCATTGCAATGTTCGGTTTCTTTCAGCCAGAGGCACCAATCAAAACGTGACCCTGTACCTTGCACTACTGCATCAGTGCTCTTGCTCTGCTACGGAGAAATTTGAAAGCTCTGAGTGTTTTTGTAAAGAGGAGAGAAACCAAGCTATGGTGATGCCTTTGGGGACTCCATTTGAGTTTTGTCTTCAAAATGAAATTGTTTATTGCATTTAGAAAATAAATTGCTAAGACTAAGAAACAGGTGGATGAGGTTAATTTTTACTACTGGTTTATTTCAATTCTTTACACTTGTGGGAGAAGTTGGGTGGCCCAGTTACGAATGCAAAACTGATGCAGCCTCAAAAAAAGTAATTGCATTTTTCCTTCTCAAAGAGAAAACCATAGTAAATGTAATTCTGTTTCAGTCCCCATTGTATCTAGTATGATTTTAGCATAGTTTTGGAATCCCGAGGGATTTCCTTATTTCACATGAGCTGTCATCTGAGGTGAATTGTACTTCTTTAAATGTACTCTCCCTTGAAACTTAAGTCCTTAAATAGTCTGCATAAGTTTTGAATGCTTGTTTTGCCTTTGATATAGTTAGATTAAAACTTTTATTTCTGTATAGATGTGGGGTTTGTCTGTATAATTTTTAAGTACATGAAAATAGGGTTAGCATTAATCTCTCTTGTAAATTGTCCTCTGCTCAGCTGGAATCTTTAATTTGCTCTCAGAGCCTTTTAAAGGCTTTTCAGAGCCTTTCAGTGTCCCAGTATTTCTTAGTGATAAAGGTCACTTAACTTGTGTAGGAAGTGCAATTTCTGTCAAGTTAATCTACTGAGAGCCTTGTGCCTTTAGGAGCCTTTATGATGATCTTTCCAGACAAAGTAGCACTTACACCACTTTCATAATTTCTCCGTAAGGTAAAAATTCTGCAATCCACTTGAATTAGAAAATATCTTTTTTCATCCTGTCTTAAACATGTTAATCTTTAATAATAATGGAAAATGGAGATGTAAACAAAAGCAGTCATCACCACATACCATAGCAGTGGAATAAAAACTGACTAGTCCTATTTAATTTCTTCCAAGGTCCTCACAAGCAGGGAAAGCCCATATCTTGAAGATTTTCCCAGTGTAGCCTGTCTGAGATGCAGGCTTCTCTATCTGCCCATGCTCTGAAATCTGCCATCCATGTGTCTCATCCTACTACTGAAGTACTGTGTTGTCACTTTTCAAGCCTGGATGAAAGCAGCCTTGTCCCACTTACATCAGTTCTGAATATTGCTTGAAAGAGCATTTCCCAAAGCCTGTGGCTTTGGTTGTATCACCTGTCTTTACATCTTTTGTTGGTTCTTTCTTCTCTGTTGTACCCAGTATTGAAACTCTTGGTAAGATGTCCTAACATTATCTGTCATCTTCCATTTATTACCAAATTTTTTTGTTTCTTGTCTTCATAATGCTATCCTAAGTCACCTTGTTGTTACACTTTCAAACACTAAGCTTTGTGCTTTGTTTTACATCCTTTCCAGCTGGGAAGAGCTAATACTGTTTAAATAAATTCAGTGTGCTCCACTGTGTTGTGGTCTTCTTTTAATTTACCCAGTATCACCAGGCAATCTTACAAAATGAGTATTAGTAACATTTCAATTAAGACCTAGAAAAAGATCTTTTCAGAAGGACCTGTGCATGTGCTTGAAACGGTGCATCTGCAGAATTATATCTGCTGGGAAGACTTTTCTGTGCAGATGATAGGCAAAGGCTTGTAATGCAACAGAAACTTTCTGTGGTGTCACTGATTACAGAGAACAAGTCTAGTCTAGTGGCATTTCTAGATGAATGGATTTGTCTGCAGTGAGAAATACCATCAGTTACAAAAGCAAATTGTCCTGGGAAAAAAGATAAAGTATAATGTTAATACAAGATAAAGGAAATCTTAAAGAATAATGAAATGAAATACAACTTGTTATGGAGCTATTTGGTATTGAAGGTACTAAACAAACTCAGTATGTGTTTTTTGGAGCTTCATGAAATGATTTGTGTAGATCTGGTGGCTGTGGGAGCAAAGGAAGACTTGAGGGTTGCATTGTGACATGGCAGAGGGGATGCAACCTACCTTCAGGAGCCAGGAATTGCAATAATTATTGCACTTTTCTTCCCCTGAGTGCTTTTCTTCATGTACAAAATGGGAGTGACATGGTCCAAACCATGTCATGGTTCCAAGCATTAAGTAACTCTGTTTAATACTGTTCTGGAAGACCAGAGGGGGTTTTGTTGTTGTACTTTCAGGTTTGGTGGTGGAGTTTTTTAACAGATGCCTGAAAGTCTTAAGGCTAGTTTTGTTTGCCAGATTATTCAAAACTGTGCTGTAGGCACTGGCTCCCAGTGGAGGCAATTGGGAATACTACTGTGGGGTCACTCTTAACAAAAAGAGAGCAACAACCAAAGGAAAAAAAAAAAAAAAAAACCAAAACAACAACCCACCCATCACCAAAGAACCCACAACCAAACCTTTTAATTGAGGCCTTTACCTCTATTTCCAGCGTTCACATAAAAACACTTGGGAGTGCAGAGCTATTAAAATCACTGGGGCACTGTTGAAAGAAATCAAAAACTTCTGAACATTTACTGCTACTAGATATTTAGGAGAGATTTTCAAACAGTGCCTTTCTTAAGAATTGAGAAAGTATTATTTGTTTTTGTTATACTAAGAATTACAAGCTTAAAGAATGTAATAGGTCCCTTGGAGGTACCAAGTGAGTTGTTTGTGAAATATGATCACAGAGGTCCACTTGGTACCACCACACTTTCATAAGTGAAACTCACTGGTGATAACTTAGGGCAGATAAGTTTTGAAAAAGGGTACTAGTTTAAGGGAGGGAGGGAACAGACTAAAATCAGGAATTTCCTGGTTTAAGGATGGAAGTAAGTACAGGAAACGAGATGCACCTTGAAATTCAAATGGACTCTGGGCCTTTCTCTGTCTTAGAAATGTGGTGCTTTGTTTCTTCTGGGTTTACCACAGGGGCAACATTTTGTTGAAGTTACTTTAGTGTAAAGGTAACACGTGAGAGAAGTTCACAGTTGCCATTAAGGATCACAGAAAATGCACAAAACCACTGGGGCCAGGCAATTCCCAGCTCTGGTCTGAACTGCAGTGAGGGAAGCTGGAACAAGCAGGGGTCCCTGAATGGCCCCTGCAGCCATCACCCTGGGACAGCTCACCTCAAGGGTGGAATCCCCTTGACTGGGCTAAGCCAAACCTGTTGCCACAGTGCCATTGCTGTCAGTGAAGAGAAACGGGCAGGTGTGTGGGTATGGCTTCTCCAGCCAGTTTGGGTGGTGTAGGTGGTCTTTCTCCTCTGCCAGCTGTGGAAAGGACAAGATACATGTCTTTTATGTGGCTGCAGTTTGTTGGCTGTGTTGCTGTACTTGGAAAGCTGTTTCTGAACCTAACTCCTATACTGGTTACAAATGGTTTAATTTCCAGCATAAATTTTTACTTTTAGTTAGCAGCATTTTCTATACTGATAACATCAAACTTGTTGCACTGCAGTGTGGTGTGTTTTTTTTCCCCTCCATATGTACCCTTCTATGGAGTGGAGCATCTGTGAAAAAGAAAGTATTTTTTCCAGCATATCTCCCTTGTATCAGCCTTTCAGGTTTATGTAGATTTATGCATCTAGTGGCAGTTTACAGAAGAGTGGTGGAAGAGTCCTTGTTCCACATCAAAATCTGTATATACTCACATACACATATCTATATCTATCTATCTATAGATAAAGTTTTAAAATCTGAGAACATTTGCTGTGACAATGGGGTGTGATCACAAAGGCCAAAAGTTTTGTGCAGTTTGGCCAGTGCTTCCCACCGAAACTGATTACAGGTGTGGGAATTTTCTGTAATGGACACTGCCTAAACATTGCATGGCTTGGGAAGAAACCTGGTCTCTACCACAGAAGGGCAAGTTCAGGGACAGCTTTTCAATCTCAACTGCTTTTCAAGGCAGTCGTGGTTTGTATGTGTGTGGCAACCGAGGAAAGGGTGTAGCTGGCATCTTGGCAATTAAAAGTAATCTTACCACCAGCACGTGGGTGCTTTGCTGTGCCTCTCTGTGGTTCTGGGGGGTTTGGAATGGGTAAGAAAGCAGCAGCTGGAAGCAGGTTTGAAAGATGAGGAGGGACATGCTGCTGTTGGGGCTGGGGCCTTCCTGGGGCTGAGCTGGTGTATTCCCTATGAACTTGTCGGCATATTGAGAGGTGGGTGTGCCAGTCCATTGACTGAAATCTCTTCAGGTTTGGTAGTGGTTGCTAAGCAACTGCAAAACACTTCAGAACGGGATTTTTTTTTCCTTACCCGTGGACTGTTTTTGCAGCAGGTAGAGGGGAGGGGGATGAGGAGCACTGTGGGGGGGCTGCCCAGAAGCCCCTCTCCTTCCTTCCACATGTCACTGCCAAGGTGATGGAGAAGGGCCCAGGCTTGTACTGTGCTCCCCTTGCAAATTCACAGCTCTTTCACACTGTCATAGCAATTTAATTTATTTGCATGTACATAAAGATTGCTCTCGACATTCCTCTGACAAGCAGCGAAATTTTCCAGTAAAACTTTGGTGTTTTAAGGAAGACAGTTGTATGGCAAAGGGGACATAACATGAGAGGTCTGCTGCTGATGATCCACAAGTGCTCTCCACCCTCAAAGGACAGGTACACTCTCAGTGTGGTCATCAACGAAAATAACTTGTATTTTTGTACCATCCCATCAGTTCACATATTGTAAAAACAACCAGGTGTGTGAATTGTTTTAGCAGTTGGCATCCCATCTATTAAGTTATAAGTTCTGCAGTTGGTATTTCAAATTATTTCCTATAAATGATGTCTTACATGTAAGGATTATGTTCAAGTAATTGCAGCTGGAAATTGGCTGGTGTCTCATGCATTTTTATCACTAAAATACAATGTGCTTGTTGGCAGTAGCTTAGTTTTGGTATTTGATTTGTTTTCAAGCACCTTACTTTTTACAAGTCATGTATTGTTTTTTGGCAGAAAGGCAGCTGCTTGGCATTCAGAGCCACTAGTTTGCAGTAACAGTTGTTGGTTCTGGTCCTTATTGGTTTTTCTTTACAATTAAGATGCAGCTGTTATGACTTCTGGAGAGAGGGAGGATTATTTTATCCAGTGATGTAAACGGGAAAATCCTAAAGTAAGGATCTGTCCTTCAAAACAGCTGGGAAAAGAGTAGGCTATGAGACCTCAATGTTTAGTGAGAAGTACCCCGGGCTGTGATTTTTGTGACAAACTGCGTAAAAAGATCTGGTGTTTCTTTTCTCATGTAAATGGAAGGGAATTAATGATTCGGAGAAGATTATCCTAAAGGATTTTTCACACTGCATCTTTTACTACATAATAGGGGAATGTACAATTGCTAGTGCCTTTGAACTTGGTTTTCTTGTGACATTTGGAGCACTTGCAGATACAGGGCTTTTGTACTTTTTAAGGAATAAAAAAAGACTGTAGTATTTTTAACTTTTTTGCTCAGGTATGTGTTCAGTGCTATATGTGGAAAACCCCTGAGCCACCTTTTGTTTTAGTTATAGCCTAAAAGCTGTAATCAGCAGAAGAGGAAGCCACACACACAAATCATTGCAGCGTATTGCAGACTGGACAGTTCTGTTAAACCAACCATTTAAAGTTAGGAAGTCAAGCAGGCTGAAGGTGGACAATGATTTGAGCTTTATGTGTAATTTCACTTTGGTGGCTCATTCATGCATATGTGTTTTCTGAAAAGATTGTGGTATCCTCTTTCCCCAGACTCCACCCATACAGCAGAATGAGTGCATCCACACTGGAAATCACACAAGTTAGACTGTTGCACTGTATAGAAATACATAGGAAGATTGTGTGTGTATGTACATGTATATATGCCACTACACACACACGCATATATATAGTATATTTTGACTGTTGTTCTCCTTTATATCTTCCAGATGTGATTTTTTGGAAAGCTGGGGGTGGAGTGGGATGGGAATCCCAGGCTACTCTCTCCTTTACTGTTGTTTTGTGTGGCAGAGGAAGACAAGGAGCAATTCTGGGCTCAGATAAGTCTTTTTGGAAGGATTTGCATAGTGCCTTTGGACACTGTTTCTTCTTTTTCCTCCAGTTTTCTGAAAGGAATATAAGTTATAGCAAATCGTTTCAGTAGATTAATCAAATATGCTTAGGCATTACCTCTCAACTATAAATGGCAGTATCATCTAGAAGAATAAAAACTAGTCAGCCAGACCAAAAGTAGAGAAGTTGGATATTTGACATATTCTCACTAATAAAGGGAGTAAACATTCTTATTAATTTTCATAACAAAAGTATTTCTGACTTTACAAATCATTGAACTGAGAGATCAACTTAGAATGTCAGTGCTATTGGCAAGTGATGTTGTAAACCAGTATGTCAAGCTCTTATTGACACAACCATAAACCAATGACTTTTATTTTCCTCTTTCAACACAGCAAGAGTCAGAAATAAATTTATATAATCTCAATATCTTTTTAATTTTTCTTTCTATAAACAGCAAGACCACAGGAATGCCCCGAAGAGGTTGTTACAGTAGGCTTATGATACAAAAAATATACAATTAGATACTATCCTTGAATAGAAAAAAAACAAGTCTTCAAGATTTTAATTCAAATACTTGATACTGTTTAAATAAAGACCATTGCATGAAATCCTGCTGGGTGGATGTGGCTCCTTGTCCACATGGGGTCCTGTAGCACCCCTTGTACAAAGGCTAGTGAGGGTTGGCTGTACTGAGAGCATTTATTCTCGGGGTGATGGTTTCTTTTGGAGATACAACGAAACTCATGTTTTTAACAGATTTGTGTGAATGTAGGACAGATACTCTGGTCTGTGTGGATGTGATGACCGTGAAGATGATGTTTTTTGAACACTGAACTTTTGTATGAGAACATTTTTAACTTGAGTTTTCTCAGTTTGAAGATTGTCTGATTGAGAATGGCAGGTTGACTTTTAGGGCATCCAGTGCCATTTAACATGCCCCAGGGTATCAGAGACAGGAAGATCCTGGTGTGTAAGAAGCTCTGAGAGTGAGGTGTCTGTGTGTTTTAAATAGTGTTGTAACAAGTCAAGAATGTCTTCCATTTGTGAGCAGTCTGCAAAAGTAAAACTAGAGATGGGGTGTAAAACTTTGTATGTCTGGGAACTGAAACTACAGCTATCCTTAGCAAGTCCTGAGAACTGCTTTTTGCTGGTGGTGGTGATTCTATTTCTGTTTGTTTATTCCTGCATGATAAACAAAACAAATTCTTACTAATATTTTTAGAAAGGTGTAGGAATAGGAAAAATAAACATAAATAGTTTAAAGAACCAAATACAAACAAAGGAAAAAGCCCAATAAACCCCCAGCCCCCCAAAACTGAAACAGCAAGAGTTTTTATAACTTGCTTGGTCACTAACTTGATTTTAATGGCTGTATAAAAAGTGGTCCATTTTGGTAGTACATTATGTTACCATGGTAACATTGGCATACTAATTTAGAAACCCTTCAGGCTAGCTTTGAGAACATGAACACTGCACTAGTATACCAAAACATGAAAAGACTTACTGTGAAAGTAAGTGCTAAATGTTTAGGATGAGCCCTCTAGATACATGTGGACTTTTTCCCCCCCGCCAGAATTTCCATGAGGATCCACATTTGCTTATACTCTTAAAAATATCTGAACCAGATTTATCTTAATGGTTGCACAGCGTTTCTTATTATATCTTTTTGTTTTCTTCTTGGAATTGGACTTTGGGGTCCCATGTGAAGGCCATGTTAGGTGCAGCTGCTTAGTCCCCCAGCTACAGGGGGCTGTTATTAGGGGTACATGCTTCCTTCTCCTGGTGTGTGGGACTGTAAATGGCACTCTGAGTTCTGGATGTTAACAGGTCTTACTTGTTTATGGTCACAGATTTTTTCCAGTGGCATTGAATCATGTCAGCTGGACCAGTGAGTTTACTGCCATTTAATTTCTGCATATTTAAAAAAAAATATTTCTGTTGAAGTGCTGTCTAACTAGTACTATGATACTCAACTTAAAAACAACCAAAAAAAGGTGCCAGCAGTAGGGAGCATGCCTGTTACGCTTCCTGTCATGCGTAACTTCCCACGTGGTAGAGGAATTCATAGGCTCAATTCCTTGAACCTGTTCTCATAACACCCTCAAAGGCTGCCATGAGCCCTTGTTTCTGGCTGAGGTTGGCAAAAACTGGAGTTGTGTGGGATTAGCAATGCCTGGGGTGCTGCTAAATTATGGCCTTTTTCATTACAGGGGATTTTTGGCAGCAATTCTTCACTCACAGTAGAAAATACCATGTTTTTTCTGTTTCATATCAATATATACATACACACAACTGAATTTGTCACTTCTTTACCTAACTCAGTTAAGTTAAGCAAAACCAATCTTAGCATGGGAAATAAGCATTATTTATTAGATCTTGGTTGAACTGATTCTGCAGTCTAACTAAAGAAGACTTTTGCCTGAGAATAAGTGACAAAAAGTTTGGAATATCAAGAAACACAGTTAAAACAGCGTTGACTGAACAGTAACCTCCTTTACCAAGTCTGCTTTGTAGCAACTTGGTGTACTTCTTGTTTCATGATAATTTCTGAAATCCTTTTTTGGGAGTTGAAGTAGGTTTTAATCTTAATTTTCAAGTGGTACTAAATTGACAGATCTGGAAATCAACAGGTACAATTAGGTTGTAACACCAGCTTGGGCAAAATGAGGGCGTTCTACATTCTGAGCTTTCATTACAATAAAAAAGAGAAAAAGTAAAGGGCATTTTGAGCCCTTCTGGTCACAAGGATTAAATCTTTGAGCAGAATGCAGCTGACAGATGCTCAGGTGTCTCTGTACTACAGAGATGGTTCATGTGCCATACCAGCCTCCAAGGTTGTTGACTCTGAAGCAGAACAACTTCAGCCTGTGTCTGAGGGCTGCTGTATCTTCGCATCTGAACATGCAGTGAGTGTTCCCATGTGCAGGGCTCCTCTGCAGCTCAAGGGGAGAAACACCCCAAACCAAAACAAGGTGGTGTCATGTTCATGCCAGGATTTCAAGCTTTCCCATCATGATTAATGCTGTGCAGGTACGAATTTATAAGCAGTAACCAGTGCTGTGAACAGGGCGTGTCACACGCATTAACTAAAGTAGTTAAAATTAAGATTTTTAAAGAAAAACTGGAGAAAGATAAAGGAAATCATGCATGTTCCTCACAATTACAAATGCACTCGCAATTGAGCCAGGCTCTAAATCATGCTTTTCCTCCCTGTCTTCCCTACTTCTTTTTGAGGAGATGGCATTATTTTTATGCTGGATCAATTCTTTATCTTGATTTTTCTGCCTCTCTACAAGCAGTTGCACCAGTGTAACCCAAGGGTTTTTCAGAGGGGAGAGAAAGGTCTTGCTGCCACACGAGATGCAGGCAAAGCCACATTCCCAGTGGAGTACAGATCCCAGCAGCCTTCATCAATTGCAGAGGCCTTATTCCGTTGTTGTCCATCTTCATCACCAAGCCTCTTCTCTTGGCAGTCTGACCCTGCCCAGACACACAGTCTCTTCAGTGTCCTGGTGATGTGCTGCTGGGCCAAAATGGCCTCATTTTAGGTCAGAGAGGTAACTTACCAGTGCTGGAACGGTACCTAAGGAAGCTGGTCTCAGACTGGAATGGGCTCCTGACCAGATCTTGGGGTGAGGTTGGGGCACACATCCATGGGACCCTTCCAGGGACACTGATGCTGGATGTAGCATGGAGAGGAGCACTGCTGGGGATGGGGTGGGTGGGAATCCAGCCTCATCTCATCAGTATGGGTAAAGGTGGACCATGTCTTAAGGCTGAGTTTGCATGCTGGGTGGAGAGTGGAAGTTGGAACTGCTGGGACCACAGCTGTGTGTTCCAGCCTGGCTCTGCTCCTCCTTCCCCTGCAGCCTCCCGGTCCAGCCAGAGGCCGTGGCGTGGGGAGCACATGGCAGCTCGTGCTGCTGAGTTATCCCAGCTGTGCTCCAGCTGCTCCCTCTCCCCTGCAAGAGTAAATAAATATTTAGAGTTTGAATTACATTACCTAGCAAGAACAATTTCCTTTTTTCATGTGCTTTGCTCCTTATAGCTCAATAGCAGCAGCAATGACATTGGGGAATTATCTAGAGATAAAAAAAATTGTAGGTCTATCTGGATTTACCTACCAAAAATGTATTTTGACAGCAGTTAGTTTAAGAATTTGTGTCCTGCCTGAGCACCCTGTTTAGTTTGTCCGGTTCCATATCCCCTTGCTACTCAGTGTTTTTTCTGGATGTCTGAGAGGCTTTTCTCATTTCCAGTTGCTACAGAATCAGTATCCTATAGTTTTTCAAGCTTGAAATAAATTAGAGTGATTTTTTTATTACCGTAATCTAATTGATTTCAGAGTGCTGGGGGGGGGAGATGGTGTTGGTGGTTTCCTTCTTTTTCCTTCTATTTCTGTGTTGAGTCGTTGGGTTTGGTTTGGGGTTTTTTGTTTGGGTTGTGGTTTTTGGTTTGGGAGGGTTTTGGTTTTTGGGGGGTTGGTTATTTTGTTTGTTTGTCTTGTTTTGTTTTCTCTAAGTGTACTATTTGCCTGCCTGCCAGATGAGGAGACTAACGCATGGAGGCAAAGCTGAGGTCTGCCTCCAACAGCTGCCATGCTCCGGTACAGAATGTGAAAGCAGAGGCTGTTTTGCTTCTTTCCATGCTCCAAATCCAAATACCTGCTTCCAGCATCCTGATGCAGGCTGTTTGTGGGCCACTTTGTGGACTGGCAGTACAGGACAGCCCTGTGCTCTCCTCATTCCTTTGCCTGGAAGGAAGGTGTGGGTGCATCACCACCCGGCTCTTGAGGCTGTCCCCTCCCACAAAGGTGGGCTGCTCTTACCCACAGTGCTTATGCCAGTGTCCTGTTTGACACTTAAGTTTTGTGCTAGTGCAGTACAGACTGGTTGGATTTATAGGAGAGTGTTCCAGGCTTCTTTTCCAAGCATGCTGTATGGATAATTTTTTGTTGTTCTTGTATGCTCTTTTTCAAAAGCTGCATGTTTCCTCCTTGCTCCAGGGTTATTTTGGTTTGGTTTATCCAAGCTGCCCTGAACACCTAAAAAGTTACCTCTTTGTGCACTCAGCAGTGCTCCCCATCAGGAAAGAGATGGCTTGCAAGGCTGGTCATTCAATTTTTGGTCCCAGTTCCAAGCTTTTATTTACCTATACATTAATATTCGCCATGCCTGATGAGACTGGGCTTTGCTCCTGGTGTCAGTGACACAAGTTGCACATTTTCTCACAGTCTAGCAAAGGGATAGACAGACAACAGAGCTGTTGTCACAACTGGAATTAACACACCATATGGTCCCTACATCACCTTTCTTTTCTATATTTGTCTACTGCAGAAAAATTATTGAAAACAGCTGTCCGTTTCCAAACTCAAGTCTTCAGTACAAACTGTTTTGTTTGCAGAGGCACTGTTGTTAGACTGGCAAAATAAAAAAAACTCCTCAGGTGCTAAAAATAACCTAGCTGTAACTATAAAGAATGATTTTCTGCAATTTCTTAATTTTTAAGCAGCAATTTTATTTAGTATTCCCAGTAGGTGGGCATCTCTGTCGTGTCTATTTTTCTCTAATACAGCAATATAATCTCTGATCCATGGGTCTGTTAGTGATGTTTTCTCCTCAGTTTGCAGCTTCCCATTGCTTTATTAAAGAAGTCAGTCTAAGCTTATATAACTTTAATTCTGGGTTGTTGGGGTTTTTTTCCTTCAAAAGAGGTTCTGTTTCATTTCTGCCAGTATTTTAGGACTTCCAGTCAAAATTGCTTCAGCAAAATAATCTGATGGGGTGTGTTAAAACAGGATTTATCTGTGCGTTTCCTCAAAAACTTTGTCCTGCTTCGCCTCTCCAAAAGGCTTCATTTTTGTCCTTTCTAAACTAAACTGATGATACGAAGGGGATTCTGCTGCTGTATGAATGACATTTGAATTATGAAGAGCTGAAAATACATGTCTGGACAAATATTCAAAGTTCAAAAGAACCTAAAGAGGTCAGAAACATAAAACAAAATGCAAAACTGCAATTAACTTCACAGAAGTTAATCCCAAATGAAACTATTGCATGTTGTGGAGAGACTTCAAAAAGGGTAATGCCATAAAATACTTGGGAATAATACCAGCAAGGGTCTGAAATACAATGGGAGGGAGCCTCACAACAGTTGGCCATATAAAGATGCCCAACTGCAGAGGGGAGTAGTGGCTCCGAAGGTCTGATTCTGACCCCACTGAAGTTGGGTCCTTGTTGATGTTGGTTGGCATTGCAACAAACTCTGTGTCTCTCTTGTGTGGATACCTCATCTAGGCAGTCAGTCATAGATGCTTTATACCCTTTATATATACTTTTATCAACAGTATTTGAAGTATTTCAGGAAAGAAAAGCACAAATGTGAGAAATAAAACTGAAGTACAAAAGAAACTTTCAATATAGGGGTCATGTAACAAGAATCAGAAATTAACAGAGGAAAATGTAAAACTACTCATTTTGTAGATGCATAAGTCCAGATAATGGTCTGCTACAGAAACTGGGAAAAGGCTTTGCCACCTGTGGTCTCTAGTTCTAGATCTTACAAGCCATTGTCTAAGAGATGGTAGAGAATAATCTTCAGCTGGCAGGACTGGAGAAAGGATCAGCCCCTTTTCCTAACATTTGTAATTCCTAATTGCTTATTAGTCTTTTATATATGTGCAAGTTATAAGAACACTGCCTGTTTCTGATTCTCCTGCAAATCTCCCACCAGTGAAAAAAATTGTACCCTATGAACGAACTTTGCTGTTTTTCTAAAAATCTATTAACTAAATTAGACAATATGAACTTACTATGACAGATCTGATTTCTGTTGTCATAATATAGAGATGATACTGACTTCTCTTCCCTTTATACATTCTCAGCTCTTTCATGTAACCTATCTCCATCTCCATAAAGTGTGGTTTGGTTTTTTTTTCCCAAGCTGGATCTATTCTGCCACATCTTCTTATTCTATTCTTTAAAACTGAGAATCAAATAATTGTTTAGGTTGGAAAGGACATACAGTGTCACCAAGTTCAACCCTTAACCCAGCACTGCAAAGGCCACCATTAAATCATGTCCCTGAGCACCACATCTCCCTATGTTTTACATACCTACAGGAATGGTGACTCAACCCTTTCCCTGGGCAGCCTGTTCCAGGGCTTTTCATGAAATTTTTTTTCCTAGTATCCAATCTAGACCTTTTGTGGCACAACTTGAGGCCATGTGCTCTTGTCCTGTAGCTTGTTTCCTGGGAGAAGAGACTGACCCCACCTCACTTACAAGATCCTTTCAGGCAGTTCGAGAGAGCGAGAAGGTGTACCCTGAGCCTCCTTTTCTCCAGGATGAACAACTCCAGCTCCCTCAGCTGCTCCTCATAGTACTTGTGCTCCAGACCCTTCACCTGGGCTCCTTTGCCCTTCTCTGGACACGCTCCAACACCTCAGCTTCTTTCTTGTAGTGGAGGGCCCAGAACTGGACAGAAGATTCAAGATTCAGCCTCACTAGTGCCAAGTACAGGAGATCACTGCTCTAATCTTCCTAGCCACACTATTTCATCCTCTGGGTAAAACATCATTAACCCGTGCATTTATCCAAAACTCATTAAAACAAAGCTCCTCCTCCTACTAGAGCCTGTCCAGATAGGTTTTTCCCTTCGGGAATCTTATGCAATGCCCAGTGACAAGCTTGGCTGCTTTATTTGCCAGTGTGTATTCAGTAGGTGTCACTTCTCTGGTTGATCCCTCTGTTAATCTTTTGCTAAGCCTATAGCCTCTGTGCAAGATTCCTTCCAGGTTACCTTCCTTTGGACTGCCCATGCTGCTTGTGTTTGAGGATGTCCACAGGGGAGTGCTAGAGTTTTGAACCAGTAGGATAAGAGTTAAGAGCAAGCTAAAATACCTCGTATTGCTGTCCCTTAAGCTTTTCCCCTCTGGATTCACATGTAGTTTAACACCACAGCTGTGCAGGAGCCATTCTTTTGTATAAACAGTTGTGTTGTGCAAAGCATATAATCCTTTTTTTCTTTTTTTTCTTTTTTTAAGAACTATAGGAGAAAAAACCACAAATGTTGAGTCCAACAACTAGAAAGCAGTTTGAGTAGGTGTTGTGCAAAGGAGCAGCTGGAGCTTGCCCTGCCTCCTGCTCCAACCCTCCCCAAGGGAGGAGAGTTGGGGCTTTCTCTCTTTCACCTTCCACTACCATTGGGACCTGGCTACATTTCCCACCTTCCTGCAGCAAGCAGCTACTTCCTCAAGGAGTTTTACTCTGTTGAACGTGGCGGGGTTGGCTCATTTGCAGCAAGGTGGGTACTCTGCTGCTTTGACAGCCTCAGCGCCCGAGGTGCCGTATTTATCTTCAGTGGGCTCCGGCCACGGCGCCGGCTTCCCCCCAGCATTTGTCAGCGCCGAGTCGAGGTGCTGGCGCGGCAGTGAGCAGCCTCCAGCAGAGATAATTCTTATCGTGTGTGCTGCTGGCTCAGCTCCGTTTTGCCTCACATGGTGACAATTTCTGCCTGCCATCTCTCCCCCCTTTGGGTCCCAGTCATGCAGGCAGCAAACACGGCCAAAGGATGAGTGTTTGTGCAGTTTTAGTGTTTGCACCTTCAGTGTCCATCAGCAAACTCTGGGGAAGTGAATTCTTCTTCCTAGTCACTTTGCCCCTTTCATAGCATATTTAGCATTCAGTATCTCCTGTGCTGACCTTGTTCTTTAAATTGCATTGGGACTTGTTGTTTTGTTCGAGACATGGGTCAGCAGGAAAACAGTCAAGTGTGGAAAAACACGCCATTGCTGTTCACTGGGGTCAGAGAAGCACAAGTGACCTAAATTTGAAATGCTCCATACTCCGTGGCTGATCCAGCATCCTCAGGCTGCAGCCTGGCTGTCTGCTGCAGTTGCAGATCACAAAGTGATTTTGTTCAGGAGCAAGATTTCTACCAATTTAATCTACTAAAATTTGGAGTTTGGAAATCTGGGCCAAAAAGGAAGGAAAAAGAGAAAGCAAGAGAAAGAAATGCAGAAAAAAGACAAGTTGTAATTGAGAAGCTTGAGTGAAACACAAGATATTGCATTTTGGTCATACAGTGGGGTGTGTTTTGGCAGTTCAATTTGTTAATTTTCGAGAACAGGCATGAAATCGCTATATTTATGTATATAGGAATTAATAATAGCTTACAAAAGCAACACATTAGCTTTTTTTTGGGTGGGAGGAGAAACCAAGAGCTGCCTGAAGGCAAAACATTTCTAATTCCTCTTTGTAATTTATTTTTGGTTTAATTTTTTTAAGAGAGCTCCTTTTTCATTGTGTGTGTTGCTGTTGCCCACACTGGTGCTGGAGGAGAGCATCTGTGCAGTCTGCATAAATTGATTCGGAGGGTGGCCGACCGTGCTTGGTGCTTCCTTCAGGTCACAGCTGCCACAGTTTGCCACCGTCTTTTATGCGTGCATGAGCACGGGCACACACATCCAAGATGTGGGAGTGTTGAGTTTGAGGAGCACTTGGCATCAGCCCCCACACATGCCGGTTGTGATGCCTGCTCACAGAAAAACAGAACAGAAAAAGCCAGGGAGGTTTTCCTCGGTAAGGTGAAGCTTGTAGGAGCACGCCTTACATCACTTTTGCTGTTAAAAGCAGATACATTTTTTTTGGTTTGCTTCTAAGCCACTGAATGCTCCTGACTTCATTCCTGACCCCCAGTGATGGCACCAGTACCACAGGAAGGGAATGCTGTCATTCCCTCTTGGACAAGGGACAAACCCTGGGTCAGTGGTGATGACCCAGGAGTACTTTCTACAACTAATGTGAAAAATTTGGGGGTTTTTGGTAGGGGTTTTGAACACAACAGGAGAGAGGGTTAGGGGTGGACCCCCTCCCATCCCTTTTTTCCTTAATTATGAGGAGTTTGAGTGGTTGTGCTGGTTGAACAATTCGGAGGAAAACAGAAGCATTCCTGCAGGGGCTTGCAAGAATTTATACTGGGTTTTTGCTGACACCTATTTTTATATCAGAGATGGCAAAAACATACTGACATATCTAGTCTATCTGCTTGTGAATATATTTCATTTCCATATGCATCCAGCCTTGCAGTGTGTTTGATAAGTTGGGTTACATGTTTTAGCTCATCTGTGCTTCTCCCTTCCCCTGGAGCTAATCCAGAAAATGTCTTGAAAGAGAAGGTTTTGTGGGGGGAGAAGGAGCTTTAATTTGCATCATGAGGAAAATAAGAAAAGTTTTTACAAGATGTGATGACTACATTTGATATCCTGTCGTTTTTGTTAGTCTAGAAGTGATTTTTTTTCCTCCTCTGAAATCTGAGTGATCTGGGGGGATGGTGATCATCCTTTATTTTTCTACTTCGGTATTTTAGTCTAGGAACTAAATAACTTCTTTAATGAATAGGTTCACTCTGACAGTATTTCTGACATTTCCCACTTACTCTTATCTCCCCCATCCATGAGGTAGATTCTGTTTACTCTTTATAAAATATTTTGTATTATAAACAATGGCATTTTGCTTAGGATCTTCATCTTTCTCTGCAGGAGATGGAGAAGTATGCTGGGCAGGAAAGCAGTGATTTTTCTGGCATTCAGAATGAAATATATAAATAAGTACTATAAACACACACGCACCCCCTTACATATATCTAAGTAATGTAAAAGAACTATGTATTCCCAATTAGTGTATCCAGAGAAGGGGAATGGAGCAGATGAAGGGTTTGGAGCCACAATGGGATGAGGAGGAGCTGAGGGAGCTGGGGTTGTTTAGCCTGGAGAAAAGGAGGCTCATGGGGAGACCTCATTGCTCTCTACAATTACCTGAAAGGAGCTTGTAATGAGCTGGGGGGTCAGTCTCTTCTTCCAGGTACAAAGACAAGAAGAAACAGCGCCAAGTCGCCTCCCTGGGGTTTTAGATAGGATATTAGGAAAGTTTCTTCACTGGAAGGGTGGTCAAGCACTGGAACAGGCTGCTCAGGGCAGTGGTGGAATCACCGTTCGTGGAAGTGTGGTGTGGGGATACAGCTTTAGTTATGAATGTGGTGGTGCTGGGTTAAAGGTTGGGCTCAGTGATCTTAGAGGCCTTTCCTAACCTTAATGATTCTATAATCCTAATTATCTCTTCAGGATTTAAGCTTTCTCCTGCAACACTGGTATTAACGGCGGCATTTGACATTTCAGTTACTTGTTTTCTACTGGTGATGAATGAAAGAATATAACTGAATTCAAGTGGGGAAGAAAAGCAGTTTTATAAGGATTAGTAAGGTAATGTAAAAAAAGATCACGATCTTGTATAGAAGTTTTCACTAGCAGCATGGTATGTGTTTATCTTTCCAGTGCATGCATGACATCACATGAAAAAGCTGTAACGTTGATAGAATGTGGTGCTTCACTGTGAAAATGTAGCACTTACAGATTTATTTAGCAATTCTGTGTGGTTTTTACTCCATGTTATTGGGCTTCTATGTACTTCAAGAGAAATGCATGTATGCATGTAGGTCTTGCATATTTACTGACATAAATTTCTTCAGAATGAGCATTATTTGTTCACTTTGTGAACTGTAGAAATTAGGTAAATGTTAATACGTGCTAGATTTTATTTTTAGCTACTGAGAAGAAAACAAAAGAGATTTACCCAAAGATTGTGCCCAAAAATCAGAATATTCTATGTTTGTGCTGAAGTCCTGGAGCAATTACAAGAAACTAGGAGAATCTAACAAGAAGAAATATGCAGTTCTTTATTTTGAATACTGCCCAAATTGGTGGTTTTGACAGATATTTCTTGTTGACTGTTGCCTCCCATGCATTTTACAATACAAAGCTTAAAAACCTGATTTTTGATCTACCTACTCATTCCTATTTTATCTTATCCCTTTGCTTTTATCCATGTATTTTAATCCAGAACTCATAATGAAATTCAAGCTTTCAAAAAAGTACACAAAATCAGCAATTTAATGAGTGGTTTTTCACTTTTACTTTCATGACAGCTGTGAGATAAATAAAATAATACAATATTTACAGCACAAGGTCAGGCAGTTTTTGTGATAGCTTCTTTTCATATAACATTACAGCTAAAAAAGAGGGGAAGTTCTGAGTTACATAATTCACTAAAGTTTGACACTTAGAATTTGTGTTATAACAGCGCTTCATAGGCTATAGATGGGGCTGTTTCAAGTTCGGTTGTAAATCTGACTTTACAAGGCTTTAATGTTCTGTAGGCTAATAAAAATCACTCTAGGATTGAATGTGTGAAATAAAAAATTTGGTGTTTTTAATATATTTTAATTCTCAGGGTGTTTTGTCATCTTAGATGTTTTTTCAACAAGACTGCATTGCTCTTGGATTTTTGAATAAATCTTAAGCTTACTTTCCTGTCTGAGGGAGGAGGGGGAAGACAGAAAAGGAAAAAAATAAAAAGGCATCCCAAAAATAGAAGTCTTGCATTTGCACAGTAAAGTTTAAGGTATCAACATGAGCTTTTGGTACTGGAGAAAAGGGCATAAATATTGAGCGTGAAATATAGTGTAATAATAAGTGATAACATTTTCACATGGTTGAAGCATAAGCCTTCCAGGAGCTGCAGAGGATGAGGTGTAAGCCCCAGAAAGGCAGCTTTTCTAGAAGACTACCCTTGTGCACTTCACATCTCTCCTTGTTTGAAATGTCTGGGGTGTTAAGCAGGAGAGCAAATTGTCTGACCTGAAATTTTGAGGGTTTATGTCATTTTTACATGGTATTGTTTGAAAGATTCACCTGCTTGGCAACTACTATGAAAATACCAACAGTTAGGAAGCGTGTTTAAAAACATCCATCTTGATTCCACATAAGCAGCAGTGGCTTACAGGAGGAGATAGCCCTCAGCTGAATGTGCTGCACTTTGCCATTTAGGCAATCTTGATGCAAGGCAGTGCAGGGCTGCCATAACAACCTGCCCCAGAAACCTTGCTCCCTTCCCTCCCTGGTAGTGATGTCGAACAGAGAAAACGTTAGCTCAGGAATACTGTGTTAACATTTCCCTCAATCCTGCTGCTACTTTGTCATTTACGCTAGTTGTGTTCAGTACTGGAGTAGTTGTTTCTGGCTCCCTTGTCTGGAAGGAGTGGACTGTCACATGCAAGGGTGACACCAGCCCCCCCATGACCTGCAAGGCTTTCAATGGCCTCATCTGGGGGAAAGAAATCCATGCAAGAGCAATAAACTTAAGGGCAGGAGGGACCTGGGTGCAAACACCTACAAATTTCTCTCATCCCTACTCCTTCCCCTGTGTCCGTGGGCTTGAAGTCATTAGTTTCCGTGGTGAGTATGATAAGCTTTCATGAGTGTTTGGTGACTGTAGCGTGCTACCCTTCTTCACCAGGTTGAGGTGTCCCAAGTATCTCTGGCATTGCTGTTCCAGCCACTTTCCATGCACAGGACATGTTGCATTTTGTTGCTGTTGGGTGAAGAAGAGAGAACTGGGGAAGCTGTTGACTCTGCCCGCCACATAAACTGTGCCATGGGGACCCAAGGGAGCCCCAGCAGTCACAAAACCTTCGGCACACAGTGTATGTTTTGGACAAGGGCACACTCGTTCTGGCTGTAATTCAGCCATGGGGAGGGACCCTGTGGGCTGGGCTCGGCTCTTTTGGGCTGGCAGAGATAACCAGGCTTGCATTGCACAGGTGCACAAGAGACCTGCCAGGGAGAACAGAGGAAATCAGTGTAGGGTAAAAGCAGCTCCAAAAGATAGTGTGTCCTGTCGCCTTGGTCCCTGATGAGGTGGCCAGCTGCCAGCTCCTCGCATCTAGCTCCAAAACGGGGCTTAAGTGAAGTTTAAGACTGCTGGCTGTTTGTCTAACGTTGTTCATTGGTCTGTACAGGCAATTGCAGAAATTAAGGATTCCAGTATGGGGGTAAAAAATCTGTTTCTTCAGATTTTTAAGTATTGTCTTCATTCTGGATATGTAAGAAGTTACAGTCCACAGCTTTCCTCACAGTGAGGCAAGAAAGCAGCTTTTCTTTAAGTTAGACACTGTTGCTTTGAGGTAGAGAGGGAGACATTGAAAACGTAGGGGAGTTGTGAAACTACGTCCCCCTCAGATTTACTCTGTGGTAAAAAAACAAAGGCTTTTTATTAGTATTAGTTTTCCTATAGCTAGATCTTCACTTGAACACTTTTGTATGCTGTATTGTTTACTCGTGTTTTCTAACTTGAGCTTAAAACTGCCAAGCAATTGGGGACTTCCTTTTCCTAGCTCTTGTCCATGAGGAATTACTGGACAGGAAGACAGAGAAGTTCCTGCAAGAAGTAAGGCAAGGACAGGAGCTTCTGGTGAGCACATCAGAACTCCTCTTAGAGAAAGGGAATTAAGGTATCTTCAGTGTAATGAATGCTTTATTTGCCTCAATTTGCATCCCTTGAATTCATATCGTACTGAAGTAATGCTCTATCAGGCAGGACAGTTGTTTAAGTGCCCAGTATTTTGAGTGCACACGACAGCAAAATCCTTTTAAAATGACGATATGTGGCTGGGGTATATCTGGTTGTGTGTTAGAGCTGTTAGACGTAGGAGGTTTTGTTTTAGGAAGTGTAAAATAATGTGCCTGCAGGCAGCTGTGCAGCTTTGGTGTGAGGAGGACTGTGCTGGATGGTTTCAGAGGTGTAAAACAATAAAAAAAAAAGAAGTGTGCTCATTTTAACCCTCTGTGCCTTCTGTAGTTTCATTTCAAGGTACGGAATCTCTTACTTTATGCAGTTTCTATTCCTAGTGACGGTTTAGTTACAGGGCAGAAGCACAGACAAGTTTGAACACAGATCAGTTGTTTGCTTTGGTTTTATGTGCATTGGTATCAGCAGTGCATGGTGGATTGGCAGCACAGCGAGCTCTATGATTAGAGCGAATGTCTGGGCAGTAGACTGTCCTTGTGCTCCACCTTGAGATCTTCTGGGTATCTCCTGCTCTGAATGGGGTTGAGCATAACATGAAGGGTATGTTATTACAGATACTGAGAAAGCATCTGAGCAATTATTCTTCTTGAGAGATGCTGTTCTGAATTGAAGGGAAAGGAGGGGAACGGAAGCTGCTCTGTGTTGGCATCATGGTGCACGGTGGCTGCTTGTTGGTGCCACCTCTGCTTGTGTTGTGAAGGTCCTGGGATAGATAAAGCCAGGTTTAGGCACATGCATTTTTTTAAATTACATAACCATTTGGGGGCAGCTTTGTGTACTCATTTACTACCAGATCAGAAAATAAGAGTAGTCTTACTAAGCCTTTTGCCACATGTTTGTTGAGGTTGTGGTGATGCCTTTTCCTGGTCTTAAAATCAAGAGGCATACACGGTTAGAAGGGGAAAAGGGATTTTACCTTGGTATTTATTCTTAAGGATCCTTAGGTATACACGTCCAGGTCATATGCATCGAGATGTACCCCACCAAGTCTTTCCCTGTGTCTCTGTCTTTCTTCTTCCGTGTGTCCCCCCCAACATTGGGTATAACATTATAGGCTTTACTAATTAGCATATCTATCAAAGATTCCCCAATGAGAGGTTCAGGTGAGCCCCCCCCTCCCCAAGGAACCTTCCCCTGGATGGTTCTATCTTGGTTTACAGAATATGTTCTGGAGAGGACCTTGGGGTCTGGGGCACACTGATCCCTAGCTACGAAGCTTCTAAAATGTTTAGTCTCTTAGCTTAACAAACAAGTCCAAGAACGTAGGCAAAAAGCACTGGGAATACAGAAGCTGTAAAAAGGTATAACGGGTATAAAAGAAAAGGCAAAAATCTTCATGGCATCAGTGGAAGCACACAGTGAGGGTTCTTTTGCATTGTGTAGAAGGTGAGTTCTTCCTTGGAAATCTGCTTATTTTTACTTTTGAGTGTGTGTAGATTTAACTGAAGAACATGTGTTCACACAGTTGTGCTATTTAAGTTAATGTAGGGTGACTCAGTGTGTATTCACTGCTGGGAGCCCACAGCGACTGCAAAAGAACATTTTATTGTCTGAAGACAATGCTAATAATGGTAGCATTAAAACAGCGTTGTAATTTCACAAGATAATATTCTGTTCCCAGAACTGCCAAGTGACAAAGAGATTTGCCATTGTCAGACAGGGGAACAGGAGCTGACCTGCAGTGTAAACGGTGCCCTCTGCTTCCGCTGGGCTGGGCTGGGCTGGGCTGGCGTTGCCTGCCTCTCGCCACTCCTGCTTCCTGGGACTTGCTCCAGAGTTTGTCACAGCAGCGAGCACCTCTGCAAAGCAAGCACTGCAGCAGTCAGCTATGCTGAGAGCTATTGTAACACAGCCCCTTCCCAGGGTGATCCTACTCTGAGCTGCTTTCATCCAACAGGTGAGCCATCCACCAGCATCTTGGCCAGCTGAAAGGGCTGAAAAGGGCAGGCACTGCTTTGGCTGCCTCCCAGCTATTGCTGCTCTGGTGCTAGGTCCCACCAGGTATGCTGTTTGCTGAAGGAGAATTCAGGATAGGTGTAGTGCTTTGCAGTTAATACATTGTGGCTGCTATGGCTTTCCCATAGCTCACAAAGCAGCGATTCAGAAGTGATGCGGTTTACATTGGTTGAGCTTTTCTTAACCGTGAGTTTTGGTGGAGGAATTGTAGGATTAAAGCAATGTGACTGTGGTGACTAGTGGAGGGCAGCTGTGCTGTCTTTGTAGCTGAGATATAGGTAATAAGTGCAAATAAGTTGTTCATTATGAAATTAATAAACATTACATATACATATTATTAATCCTTAGCACCACCTCTTATTGTGTAAAAACAGTAACAGTTTCCTTATCAAAAGAGTTGTTAATAATGCTTGGATCCTGAAAACAAAGATGCAGAGGTGGAAACTGTATGCATTTATTCTTTCATAGAAAATATTTAAAGTAAAACATTTCCACCCTCATAAGTACTCCTTTGGAGCGGGTTCCTGGTATGCTGGTGTAATAGTCAGATTGGATAATGACAGCATAGACAATAAGATGAGAAAATGAACTGAAGAAGAGATTGTTGTCAGTGCAGAGACACTGGCTGGAAATCTTACCAACCTTAAACCACATTTGTATTACCATGGCTAACATCCAGTGTGGACAATATCTGCAGTGCAAAGCTGTTTGTAAATTCACTGGTGTTGAGCACATTGATATTACCATTGCAGTTTGCTTCTATGCATTAGTAACTAGCAGATAAGATAGCTGTGAGTCTTGCACTGAACATCTTTAAGATGAGAGCCACTGAGTACTTGCTTCTTTAATGACTCCCAGAAGCATTTCCCAGGAGCCATGTGACAAAGTACCAGAGGATTGGGCTTTGATTTCAGTAGCTTCATTATGGAGTTGCGCTTATCTCTTAAAATGGATCCTTTCAAAATGTAGTTTGTGTTTGGTTGGGATAGTGAAGAAAAGAGCTGATTTAAGGAAAATTGAATGGGGGAAGAGAGTCACATGTTTTGCAGTGTTGAGATTCCAGGCATCCTTGCTGTGAAAAACAGGAGTTTAATTACCCAGGTTTTGTGTGGGTTTGCTGAGTTGCTTTAGTTTGTTTGTCCTCTGTCAGTCTCTAATAATGCTATTATTTACCTTCTCTAAAAAGAAAAAATTTATTCAATGATCTCTGTTGCTCAGTGTCTGCTGGGAATACAGGTACTGAGTTGTATCACTGCAAATATTGGTATGTTCTTGCTTGTACTCCTGGCAGAAACACTGCGGAGAGTCAAACAGCCTAACCATTGCTTGCATATCTTCTATTTTCTTTTGACTAAATCATTGCACTAAATCATTGAGGTTCTGCCTCAACATGAGCTGCAAGGAGCAGAACATGTCATTACTATTGAACTGGCTAGTTCGGTCCATGTGATACATACCACAAAACTTTATGGAGTACCCTTGGAAATTTCCCTGCCTAATACATGTTTTGGGGCATCAGAACATCTCCTTTGGTTCGACAGTTTCTAAATAGCAGTATTTGTTATACCTGTCACTTGATGTTGTCCCACCATATCATGAGTGTCCCTGCATACCTGTATCACCAATACAGGGAATTTGGGGAACATATTCAGCATGACAGCACAGAATGGCACAGCCCATCAGCCCTCTGTTTAGCCTCTACTGACAGTTAAACACTGGTATTAGCAGCTTTTGTCCTTCTCACCCCCTTTCCTGAACTGATTCTTTAATGCTGTACACAAAGCAGTCCTGCACAGCACTGCCCGTTAAGTCGCTGCCTTGCTGAATAAGTTACAGGTGCCTGCTGCTAAAAAGGAAGAGATGATGCTTTTCTTTCTCTATACAGTTCTTGTTCTCCTCCTCATGTTTTCTTGATTTTCTCAAGTTATCCTGTTTTGTGTCCTGTTGGCAAGTAAATCACCAAGAGATGCAAAAAGCAGAAGAGCAGAGGAAATGCCCAGTGCATACTGAGAAGCAAATATTCCAGTCTTTCAAGCATGGAGAAAAGGAGAAATGGAAAGAAGTGGATATAGATGGTGATTAATTTAAACACTTATTTGTTACTCTGTCTTCCACGTCTGGATCATCTGCTGCTGAGGAGAGGGTGAGACAAAGAAACACTGACATTTGGCACCACTGAAGCAAGAGGTAGCAAGATGAGATCAGAGAATCGTATAGGTTGGAGGGGACTTGCAGAGGTCACCTAGTCAATCCTGCTGACCAGCCTGAGTCCCATCTGATCAGGTTGCTCAGGGCCATGCACAGAATAGCTTTGAGCATCTCCAAGGATGAAAGTCCAGCCAACCCTCTGGACTTCTGTTTCAGTGTTTCACCTCCCTGAAAATAAAAAGAGTTTTTTCCCATTTATATTGCCATGTAATATCTCATGTTGCAGCTCTGGTCGATGCTCCCCTCCCTCTCTGTGCACCTTTGAGGACAGTCTGTGTCCCCTCCCATCAAGCAGTAGCAGATGGTGGGTAGGTCTCCCTGTAACCCTCTCTTTTCAGGACTGAGCAAACACAGTGCCCTCACCCTCTCCTCCTATGCTCCAGCTCCACAACTGGCTCTGGTGGGTCAACGTGGGTCTGGCACTGGTCAGCCCGTGCTGGTCCAGGCAGCATGTCTACAAGAAAAATTCTTCTCTCTGCTGCATCCCCTGTGTACCCTGAGACTGGCTTCTCTTTTCATGTCAACTGACCTTAAGCTCTTTCTTTTTTCACCTTTTTGCACGACATCTCCAAAAGAGTAACATTTTCAAGTGCTTGCATGGAGTATGATGTCACACCAAAATCTTTGTATGATAATAGAAAAGAAAAAAAGCAACGGTTAATTCTTAACTCAGTTGCTTTTATCTCTCATGATGTTCATTTTTACAGCTATCCCCATCCAGCAAGACTTGATCCTGACTTCTTTTCCTGAAGAACTTAAAACATGTTGTGCAGTGTAAAATTAAATATTCTGCAGTCAAATGCAAGCATCCAACCCAAAAAGGCGGATGCTACTCTAGGTCCAGTATCTATGTGTAAGTCATATTCTGTTAGCAAATGAAGTGGAAAAATGGCTCTTAAATAGTTTCTTCTGCTGCTTTTCTATTTTTTACATTAGGTTGCCCCTGGTATTTCAAGAGTTTCTGTGCAGATACTGTATACTCTCACAGCAAATCCAAACACAGTTTAGCAGGGCAAAGAACATTTGGAGACTGGCTCAGTGCCCAGAGCCTGCTTTTAACCTCTGCAAAGGCCCTTGTCTTTCTCAGCAGTGCTGAGTGTGTTGTAGATATCCAACATTTTCTAGCTAGGAGAGAAAAAAGAAAATTTCAATATAGAATTTCTAAATCTTAGTGAATCAGATGTAACAAATACTGGCCTGAAAGAAGACATCAGACTGTAAAGATCCTAAGAAACTGGATCAGGCATACTTGGACAATCCTGGTTAATGAGCAGAGAGCTATGGCACTTGATGAATTCTCATGTAATTTTTTAAGATATCCACTATCTCCCAGCTGAAAACTCACACACAGTTATTCTGTATATATATTCTAAAAACATTGTGACCATTAGGTATTGTCTAATATATATGTAAGTTCTGTGTGGTTAATTTAGACTTTGGACAATGCATTTTCTTCTTACAAGTATATTTGAGAATTCTTTTAGAGTAATCCACCAACTCATCAAGGAACTATTGAGTATAAGTTAAAGCAAATAGTATGTCAAGAGTGACAACTTGATTTTATGTTGTTATTTCTCACTGACTGAAGAAATTGGATCTGTCTCTCCATCCCTAAAATAAAGTAATCCCAACACAGTATTGCAGCACTTGCGAAGAGCTGTTGCTCATAGCATGATGCTCCTCCTGGAACTTGAAATAATGTGCATCCTTTTATGAGGTACATGAATAAAATATTAGAAAGGTAGGGTCTGTGACCTAGTTAGAAGTTATGTGCATGATCTCTTCTCCTTGGTTGAACTGAGGAAACAACTAGAGTGGGGGATATCTTTGCATACAACAAACCTTATTTTTGTTTTTGGTTTGGTTTCTTTTAGTGAAAAGGTCATTTATGAATGTGTGCTCTTTTGATTTGGGGCTGAGCATAAAATAGCTAGACATCTGAAAACTTAATATGCACAGTGAAATTTAATTAGGTAGCTGCATAAAAATCAAAGGGATTCTTTTGTAGACAGGAAGCAAGAATCTCCTTTTGGTACTTGAAGCACATATGCAGCTAAGTCCTGTTTTCATCTCCTCCTCTTCAGCAAGAGCTGTTGGTAAGAGATGTGTATGATCTACTGCCAAGGGTGATGGGCCAGGGATATGAGGAGGAATGGACTATGCTCCTTCGTCTTGCACGGTGCCTTCTTTATGTAGTAAAAGTGCATGAAGTCTAATATTTCAAAGGGCAGTCTTCAACTTTGTACCTTCCAGTTTGAATTGCTAAATTTGGTCTCCACAGGCACCAGGCACCTATTTCATGGTCACAGTTTGACTTCTGGATGCTAAGTACCTCTTGAAAGTATGCACAGAATCTCTGACTTTAGGCTTAATTAAGCATTTGCATGAAAAATACAGGCCTAACTTTTTCACTGAATTCATCTTCCTTTTTCTTTGGTAAAAATTATGAAAAAGTATATCTGTTTATAAAAACATTTTTATATCTATAACATGGACTAACTGTTGGGAAAGATAATAAGCTTCAAATGTGCTCCAATTACACTGCTCCAACTTAAGTTCTTTATTTCAAAATTTGGTTTTCTTTTTTGGTAGATTAGGCAAAACTGAATAAAATTAGATTTGTTAAAAAATCTGTTCAGTGTTAATTCTCAGAATGAGAGGTTACCTGCTATTTTTGTGAATCATAATTATGTGAGACTCTTTAAAAAAAATGCAACAAAACACAAAAAAACCCACAGCTATGCAAGTGAAAATATAGAGGATTTCATAATGGGAAATACTAGGTACACTTTTTGAGCAAGATCACTGACACATCAAGTATGACTATTTCATATAAACCATCAAACTTTTTAAATCACCTTTGCTGGCAGTACCAAAGCCAGCAAAATTTCCCAGTGTTTCATTCAGGCAAAGGTCAGTGATTAATTGAATTTCATTCCCTTAAACATTTCCATTTCTCTTTTGTGGCTGTGTAACTGCCTTGATTGTTTGGCATTTGTTTCATTTTTCCCCTCTATTATGGTACTTTCTTCAAAAAAGCAGTGCGATTACTATTTTTGCAAAGAAAGATGTTTTAACATAATTGTTTTTTTTCAGTCATGGGAAACATGTTGTAAGTAAACTTCTCTGCCGTGCAACTTGTGGTTCCCACCTCCTGCTGTATTCCATGCACTGTGTACTCCTCAGCAGAGCATGGGCAGCAGCTTCGAGCTCCCTCTCCACTGATTTACAGGCTGGCCAGCTTGGGCACAGTGTATTCCTCTCTGTGTGTCTGCACATGTTGGTGTGTGGTCTCCTAATTAAAATTCGTTGTCATCCAGGTAGTTCAAATAAAGTTTCATGTGTGGTTTTCTCTTTCCCTGTTGTGGTATTTCTATGATTTTAATGTTCAAGGATGAAATTTCTCTGAACCTGCATGAAGGCAAAAAGCAGAGCAGCTATAGAAAGTATATTTAGGTATAAATATTTTAGCTTTTTATAAGATGCATTTAGTTGGCATGATGTTGCCTACCTGAAAATTGTTTTATAATAATTTCATTCCATTTTTCTTTCATTTCAGTTTCCATTAGCAAAGTGAAACAGCCTTTGCTTTAATTATTCTTCATTAAGATTCATATCTCTGAGATTAAAGTGAGATAAGCTTTGGCAATTCTCAGGCTGTGGTTATCTGAAGAGGAGCCAGGCTGAGGAAGCAAACTCTCTGTTTTCCAGCAAGTAAAAATAGGAAACATCAACTACACTCCCTGAATCCTTACCACAGTGCCTTCGTGCTTACCTCAGGCACGGGGCACACCATGCTTTTGAGTTAAGAGATGCTGAAGAAGATGTGTCCTTGACAATGCCTTTGAGAATTTGTTATATGTCCCACTGCTGATAATATCCAAGGACAGATGTCTCTTCCATTCTTCAGATGTATCTCAAATAAGAAATCCAGCTGTTAGGCTGGCCTCGTTCTCCATTTTAAAATCCTCACTGGGCCCTTGTTTACATGGCAAACACTTTGGTCAGTCCTTCCTTTAAGATTTTTAAATTTTTAATATGCAATGCCAGTCACAGGACTCTGAGATTTGTTTTTCTCATATCATGGGTGCTTTTTATTGTAAGAATATTGAACTGGCAAGGGACCAGCTAAAGGGATCACTGGTGGAACCAAGTGGAGTTTTCTGTAGTTTTGTATGTTACATTTGCATTTCAATGACTCTTAGTTCTAAAGGTCTCGACCTCATTATGAAGATATTGTTTAATGAGTCTACTAAATGTGTTGTGTTACTAGAATGGCCTGGCACCACAAATGGCAGAAGAGCTTCTGTCCTGCCATTACCCAGCCTGGGTATGGATGTCCCTAAGTCAGTCAGTCTTGAAAAGGAGCATCACTCCTTCCTGAACGATTTGCATATCCTTTTGCTTCCCAAATGGTCAAAAAAATACATACCTAAAAAATGGTAAAAATGTTTAGAATTTATCTAGTTACAAACATAAATTTAAGATCAACAGTTCTCCTCACATTGGTTGTTAAAATTTTCCACCTGACCTTGATTTCACCAGCAGATAAGAGATTTCCTGTTGAAATTAGGATAATGAGCCATTGCAGTATGCCAGCTGCCCGGCCATTGTGGACTGTTTTTCTAGGTGTTCCAGATGGATTTTTTGGAGAGAAATTTGAATGAGTGTGGGATTTTATAGAGAAAAAAGCTACAGAGAAATGTCAGTTCAGAGGACAATGTGGTAGTTCACGCCCATGTAATTGAAGTTAATATTTTTTTACAGTCTGAGTCTAGTCCAGAGTTTATCTTGGTTTAGGTGCTCCCTCTCTAGGCGTGAGGCATTTTCTGCCCATACAGAGGAGATTAAATCTTAGCTGAAGCTTAGAAGGGAAACCAGCTTTGTGTCTGTCACTCAGTGTCATGATTTTTTGTGATTTTGAGAAGTCTGATACCAGCTGTTGTTTTGGATCTCAGATGGTTTAGAGTATTTTTTTGATTTTTCTTTCTCTTACTCTTCTCTCTCTCTTTTTTTTTTTCCCCAAAGAGAACTGAAAAGATAAGGAGAGTTGCTTTAATTATTCATGTTGAGGCCATTTCCACCTGTCTAGTAGGAGCCAGTGACCAATCAGTTCTTTGTACGTATCTCAGCTGCCATGTGTTTGGCACTATATCACCATATCCATCATTGACTTTTAAGAGAAGTACTGTGGGGACACTTAATATTCCTAAAAGAAAGTATTGTGGAGATCAGTCTTTCCTGTTGGAGTGAACCAGGCTGGGTGGGGCTTTGAGCCAAGCTGGTCTAGTGGAAGGTGTACCTGGCCATGGTCAGGGACTTGGAACCAGATGATCTTTAAGGTCCCTTCAAACCCGAACACTTCTATGATTCTGTGCTACAAATCTGCTTGCACAGACCTTGTTAAGTTACTTAAAGGGGAAAAAAGATCTAAGAAAGAGTGTAAATGAGAAAGGAATGGAATGGTGACTGTGCACAGCTGTTAGTGCACACCATGGCAGCTGTGCCCCACTGCACCTGCCTGCAGGGAGCAGGTCTGTCCATCACCAGGAAGAAGCACGGAGCTCTCAACGGTAGCAAACATTTTCAAACTCTACTGTGCATCCAGTGTAAAACTGTACAGCAACATACTGTGCTGTATTTTCATCTGAATCATACAACTACAAGAGAAATGAAATCCTGGACCTCCAGATCCAGGAAGAAATCCTAGAAAGAATTAAAAAGCACCTAAGAATCAATTACAGTAGCTGTCAGACATGTTCTGTTGCCTTCTTGGAGGTCAAGCATTTGGTGGTGGTTTATCACAAGTAGGTTGGTTCTTCCAGTGAAAGGCTGGTCATGTATTATACTGCAAATTCCACAGAAGGAGCAGGACAAGCAGAGTCTATTTCTTGTCTATTTATCATCTTACTTTCATGTTTTCATGGAGAAAAACGAGTGTATGTAACTTGGTGGTGGCCTTTCTGGGTTCTGCGATGGAACTGGGCCACACAGGGAGGTAGCTGGAGGAACCAAAATTCTGTGAGAGGGGTCTGGCATGGTGCTTGCTAAACACATGAGAATTGCACTTGCGCACTGTCCCGGGCACCGGGCAGTCTTCGGGCTGCTCCGGACGGGGGGCGATGGAGCCGGCGGCGGCGCAGGAGGGCAGGCGAAGCTTTGGGTCGGCTTCACCTTGCCCACCGGTGGCAAAGGTGTGAGAAGGAGGTAGGAAAAAAGCGGAGGGACTTTTTCGTGGGGGAAGGGGTTTATTGAAGAAATGGGAAATCCACAGATAAAGCCGAGACCGCATGGCTTGCAGGGGGTCTCGTACCCCCTGCAATTTGGGTGTGGAAAACACACAGTAGCCAATGGAACACCAGCCAGGGGGCGTTACTGAGGAGGGGAGAAGGAATTACAGCAAATGGGAGAAGGGGTAGGCGGGGAGGAGTAACAAGGGCCAATTAGCTACTGAAGAATATAGAACTCTCTGGAAATATAACCAAATATGAGAAATAAGGGGAGGGGAGGGCTGCACCAATGGTAAGGCACAGATTTATATTTTTTTCACAGCCTTATGAATGCTCAGGGCTTTTGGGCTGTGGCAGCATCAAACCAATGGACATTTGCGTCCACTTGATCTGGCCCTGGCTTTAGCCACACTGGCCCTGGCTTTAGCCATGGTTCACTGCAACAGCGCAAGTTACTAGAACTTGAAAAATATTCATGTGACACCTCTTATGCTAAACAGTGTATTAAACTCGGAAAGAAGGATCTGGTGCTTTTATCCTGGTAAATCCTTGCTCATAAATTCTACTGAAATTTATGTATACTCTTCACTTTCTCTACTTTTGCCTCCAGTTCCATGTTAATGTTTAAAAATATTCACTGTGGTGTATGTGGCCCTTCTTAGCTGTGTTACGGGTGTTGTGTTGATTGAGAGGTTTGTCTGAAATGTGTTGCTGAGGGACATTATCTTGGACTGATAAAGTGCTACTGGATATTTATTACCAGAACATCTGCTTAAACAGGGCAGTTTGTACATGGTTCTGCCTTGGGCTGTTCATCCTGCACCTACCAGTGCTGCCTGTCTGGGGATTTGCTGTCCTGCTGGCAGAGACATGAGTCCACACAGAGGGTTGTCCACACTGGTGCTTCATGATCCCATGCATGAGACGTGTAGTCTTGAGAATATTGTGTGTTATGTTGAAAAACTTACACAGCCTGTAACTTAGGCAGTTCAGAACTTGGTCTGCCTCCACATCACTCTATAAGCTTTCTCCATTGACAGTTTTGTCAGTGCACACTGCTGTTGCAGATGCTAAATAGTATTGTTGGGGTTTTGTTCCGTGACGTGAATGATGAAACCAGTCATGCACTAAAAGCTTCGCAGAATGTTTATCTGTTTGAGCTTTGTATGTATATCTTCCTCAGTCATTTCTGTCCTGGGTCCAGAGCCAAGCTCAGTGAAGCCCGTGTGGTATGTCCTTTCCTGGTAGTTTCACAATTTAATGGATACCCCCTCAGGAAATCCTTGAGACCTGGAGCAGTATGTTTATTGTGGCACCATAGGGTTATGGCAACTCACTGTTCAAGAACTACTCCAGTATTAATACTTCCATTTTTTATCACTGTGACCTCTCTCTAACACTTAGAAGATAAAATAGGCTGTACATTCTTAACAAAGTGTACACTGCTGTTCACTAAACAACATATTCCACTATACAGTTCACAGTGACTTTCATATCATAAATGTATCTGTTTGAATTACTACTATTGGAGTAAACCACATGTATGTAAGTTATTATGCCTATATACTTGTATCATTTAGGAAATAAAAGTGTATTCTTGTTGGTATGGGAAGAAGAAAACTTTTTGTTGTATGCCTTAAGTGGTGTCTGCGTTCTGGAGCTCTCTTAAAAGTCATTGTGATAGTGGGTCTTCCTCAGCTTGGCATTTCTGCCCTTCTGCTGGCTGTCACCAGCCCCAAAGCAGAGAGGAAAACTGCTTCTTCCCTTCCTCCATCACTGCCTTTTTTTGCACATGAAAAGATGTATAGAAAGCTGCATCCCACAGCAGAGCTGTTTTCCTCCCAAATGAGTACACTGACTTATTTTTCCCTTACCTATTGCATACACAAATGCTTAATTACAGGAATACGATCTCAAAATTTTAAAATTACATGCTTTTCTGTCAGCCAATTTATTGTGAAGATATTTGGAATTATTTTTAGCAGGTGACACAAAATACAAAGGTTTGGATTTTTTTTTTTCTGTGTGGACTTTAATAACTGGTTTAAATCTCGAAAAAGTAGCTAATAATTCCGGGGAGAAAAAGGAGAAGGTATTGCAGTGAAATGAATGAAATGAAAGATGTATTGATTGACTAGACAGGAGTAGTGTTTTGTAAATACAATACTGCTGTGGTTTAAAAAAGTATTGTCTAAAATGTTTTAGAAAAGGGAAATAGTCTAAGGGGAAAAAAAAGCAAAACTTTTACATACAGACGTATAAAAATTAAAGAGTAGATATTTGATGCTTTTTGTTGTTAGTTTGGAACATATCCTGTCAGCCCTCCCAGCAGGAGAGGTATGGAGGATTTTTAAACACAAATACTTTGCTCATTGACCTTAGCTTTGAATATGGGAAAACAGATCATCACTGTAGATTCCATATTTTCATGTTAAAATCTACTAGCAGCTGCCCTGAAATAACACTAACATTTACATGTTCATATTTTCCCTCAGTTACTTTACAAGTAACTGATTCTATACTCTACTAGATTTGTATCATAGAAATAGTGGTGTTTTCTTCTTTGCAGTATTTTCTCTCTTCTTCATTTGGAAATAGACAAAAACACAACAAAAGGGATTGTATATCTATAACAAGAAATTGAAAGGCACAATTTTGTGTTGTCCTTCATCAGTGAATTAAAAATTGCATTTTGACATTTGGCCTTGTTTGCATTTATTCATTGATCCCCAGCACAGATACATTTCATCTCGTGCCTCGGGTACTGCGTCATGTGCGAGCTTGTGTTCTGAGACTTCCCAAATGACCTTTTAATTAGTTGTTATTATTACACAGCTCATAGGCTTCAGCCACACTGATGTCATCATTTATCTCACCTTTCATGTGAAATAGTCCTGATTGCTGTTGTGGCTGCCTTGCACTTCCTCCCCTCCCTTCTCCTGGCATGGACTAGCCTTGGTGTCCTTCACATGTCACTGTCATGACCTTCAACAGTGACATGTATGCACCTGCAGTGTTACTGCTACGTTGTGTTTTGGTTTTTTTTAATACCTTTTTCACATATTCTTTTCTTGTCTTTTTTTCAGAGTCCTCTGGAGCATTACATTCCCCTGTTTGGAGTGTGGACAGGAGTTCGGCATTCTGCTTTTACAGGTACCTTTTTGAATTAAAATGCACATTTTTTCCCAGGGGTTGATAAAAGGAGGACAATTCCAGAAAGACTTTACCATGTCCTCCTCTGCTGTCTGTGGAGGTGTGTTGTGATAATGAGTTTCTCTACCTTCATTAGTCGATTGGGTTGGTGGATTCGTTAGTTGCAAGTATACAGTTCCATACTTTTTCAAAAAGATTGAAGCTTTCTCTTCTTTTGCTGGCCTCAGTCATGCAGCAATGTATATTTCAATGTTGCAGAATCCTTTTTGGAAGTACTCCAGTAGTTCCAGGCTTTTCCTCACCTTTTATTCACAACCTGTACTTTGGTTGCAGTCATGCCATTCAGTAAATTCGTTCTAGCTTTTTACAATGGACACCTCCAGTGCAAGTGAACACTTCTTGCCTTAGTCCTCCAGAGCTTTCTGTTTATTTCTGTTACTAATCTGACTCCTTTTTGGAAATATTACAGTAGTTCCAGGCTTTTTACCGTCCTTTATTCTCAACCTGTACTTTGGTTACTGTTTTTCCATTCAGTAGATTGTGTTAGCTTTTTGTGACAGAGACCTTTAGTGCAAGCCTCAGTACTTCAGAGCTTTCTGTTACTTTAGTTATTACTACTACTTTCGAAATACAGAGTCACACAAAATCAGAGAATGGGTTGGGTGGAAAGGGACCACAGTGGGTCATCTGGACCAACCTCCCTGCTTAAACAGTGTCATCCTGAAGTACGTGGCACAGGATTTTGTCCAGACAGTTCTTGAATATCTCCAGTGAGGGAGACTCTACAACCTCTCTGGGCAATCTGTTCCAGTGCTTGGTAAAGAAGTTCTGCTGGTAAAGAAGTTCTTCCTCATATTCAGGTGGAACTTTCTGTGGATCAGATTCTGCCTGTTGCATCTTTTTCTATTGTTTGGCACCTCTGAGAAGAGCCTGAATCCATCCTCTTGGCACCCTCCCTTTAGATACTTACAGACATTGATGAGGTCCCCTCTCAGTTGACTCTTCTCACGACTGAGGAGGCCCCACTCCCTCAGCCTTTCCTTATAAGAGAGGTGCTCCAGTCCCTTAATCATCTTTATTGCCCTTTGCTGGACCTGCTCCCATGTCTCTCTTGTCCTGAGGAGCCCAGAACTGCACTCAGCACTCCAGATGTGGCCTCACCAGGACTGAGTAGAGGGGCAGGATCACCTCCCTCAACCTGCTGGCAATGCCCTTCCTAATGCAGCCCAGGACACCGTTGGCCTTCTTGGCCATGAGGGCACGCTGCAGGCTCACGGACAGATGTTGCCCACCAGGACCCCCAGGTCCTTCTCTGCAGAGCTGCTCTCCAGCAGGTCAGCCCCAGCCTGTGCTGGTGCATGCAGTTGTTCCTCCCCAGGTACAGGACCCTGCATTTGCTCTCGTTAAACTTCAGAAGATTCTTCTCTGCCCATCTCTCCAGCCTGTCGAGGTCCCTCTGAAGGGCCACACAGCCCTCTGTGGAATCAACCACTGCTCCCAGCTTTGTGTCCTCAGTGAACTTGCTGAAGAGGCATGTGCCCCTTCATCCAAATCACTGATGAACAAGTTAAACAATACTGGGCCCAGTGTAGAACTCTGGGGGACACCACTGGTGACAGGCCTCTGACTAGACCCTGTGCCACCAATCATGATTCTTGGGATCTGCTGTTCAGCCTGTTCTCAATCTGCCTCACTGTCCAGGCATCCAGCCCATACTTCCTGGGTTTGCCTGTGAGGATGTTGTGAGAGACAGGGTCAAAAGCCTTGCTGAAGTCAAGGTAGACAATATCCACTGCTCTCGCCTCGTGCATCCAAGTTGTTGTTTCATCACAGAAGGCAATCAAGTTGGTCAAGCATGATTTACCTTTAGTGAGGTACTAAACTGATACTAGTGAGGTAATAAACTGGTACTCCTGATCACCTTCTTGTCATCCATGTGGATAGAGATGGCCTCCAGAATGAGCCACTCCGTCACCTTTCTGGGGATGAAGGTGAGGCTGGCTGGCTGGTAGTTCTCTGTATCCTCTTTCCTGCCCATTTTGAAACCTTGGGTGCTTTTTTGCAGTCCTCGGGCACAAGTCCATCCACAACACTCTGAGCTTGATTCTCAAGGTCTGAGCAGAAGATGAGCATTAAAGCTTAAAATCTTTAATTCATCACTAAAACTCCTAAACAAAAGGGGGAAATCCAGTGTCAGGAATAATGGAAAGAGTAGCTTCATCCTTGGTGAGTATGGAAACCAGCTGAAACCCATGTGGGCAGGAGGGGACAGGAGCTGAATGTGTGGCACTTCATAACAAGGGTTGTACAATTTTTGAAATACTAATAAGGCACTTCTGGTATTTCATTGTAGCAAAGAAAAAAATCAGTAATCAATGTCTGATGTGTCATGTGTCAAATTAGCAACACACTTCACTAATACTTAGTTTTAATTGTGCTCAGTAGAAGGCATTTCATGTTCATCTGTTTCCAATCACCATATTTGGCTCCAGAACATAAATTTGCATTGTGTGTGGTCTTAAATTAACAATTATCGCTCCTGTTTTATTTCAAGACAAAATGTTAAGTCTGAGAGTACACATGGCTAATTTAAGGGTAAAAATCTGTTCCCAGAATGTGGAAATCTTCTCAGAAGCCATTTCTGTCAGCTGAGGAATTAGGAATTTGAAATTCCAGATACATTTCATACACAGCATGAAATTAAGGCAGCAAAACCATTTTAGCTGTGCCAAGGACTGACACCAGGAACATTTAAAGATCTGTGTTAATTTTTGTGATCACAAGTTAACCTACACTAATTTTACAGTCACATTTCATATTTTTACCTTCCTCACGTCATGCTGCATGGGATTTATTTCTGCCGTCTTAGAAATGGGATTCAATGTTTTGTGTTCATACAGAAGCTCCAGTAGGTCTGTAGTTTTGTTGGAAATATACTGCTCATTTTGTCAACAGAAAAGATTGGATTTGTGATTTATGAGGAAAGCAGCATTCAGTCCTGGATGGGGTGACACAGCCAGCCTTCCCTTTTCATTAGCTTTTAAAGAATATCTTGAAACCAGTCCAGATCAGTGATGAGCTGAAACTGGGAGTGAGGGACATCTTCAGTGGAGGGACTCAGTTCCCCAGTGGTGCTGGGGATGGTGTGCTGGCAAGGTAGCTGGGCAGGAGAGGTTACCTTTATGAAGCAGGCATGAACAGACGGGAAAACAGACACCATGTGTCCTCATTTGAGGTTTGGCACCTTGGTTTCCGTGTCCCATTATTTGTCTGGCTTAGGCAGCTTAACCCTGCAATGCTCCATTTCAGCTAACTACTTAAAAAGTTTGCTGATACTCATCTCTTAATGAAGATAAAGCAGTAGATACAAGATTGGCATACCTCTGTCTGATTTCTGGGTTTGGAATAAATTTATTTTGTTACTTTGGGCAGCCAATGTCAATCCTGTATTTAACTTCCCCCTTGGAGATTTACTTTTGTTTACAGAAGAGGGGAGATCTATTAATGTGGCTGTGTATCACATATCTTAGGGGAGAATGGCTGTGTAGCTATCTTGGGGTAGTTTGATACTCTAAGGGGGGGGCAGGAATGGAGTAATTTAAGCAGTCTCTCTAAGCAATAGTCTATGGCACCTGTGAGGACAGGGTGGAGAGCATCCCTAGTAAGAACTGGATTTACTGAGGGGTCTGCAGCAAACCTCAGCACTCATTCAATTGACTGGTCAGTATTTCTGGCTGCTGGATTTACTCCACTATTCATTTTTCTCCTGAAAGGGTGCAGGGCTCTGAGCCTGGTTGTCCCTCTGTGATATCCTCCTGCCAGCCACCCGGTGCTGGCTCCTTTGCCACCAGCCTTCTAAACCCAGCAGGAAGTGTGCCCCTGCAGGCATGGAGGCTGCAGGAGAGAGATGTATCTCTCCTGCAACCCAAAAATGGTCTGGGTTAGCAGGAGCTTTGCTTCAGGAGGAGCTTCACTGGGAGCTTCACCTTTCTCCACAACACCCTTATGCCAGCTCTGTTCTTTCTGCAGGATGTAGGACCTGCAAGAGAGGAGCTGAGGAAGAGAACTTGAGGTGTCTCTTCCTTTTTCCTATAATCTCTCTCTTTCCTTGTAATCTATTCCTGCTTCCCAACTCACTGTTCAGTGCCTCCTTCTTTATTCCCAACACCTTCTCCTCTCTCTGCTCTTTGCCTGGTTAATAGCATTTCTCTTCTACCTGTCTGTGTCTTGTCATTTCTCACTCTTCTTTTGTCTGTTCCCACACTCACAATTCCAGGTTTTGGGTTTCTTTAGTTTGTTTGTTTTGTTTGTTTTCTTAGAGAGAGGATGCCTCCACTCTCTCCACACTGCCTTCCTCTCTCCATTCAATTAAATGCAGTGGTCATGACTCGATACAGCTTTTGTTTTCTTTAAGATGGTGAGGATTTTATAGTTTCTTAAAATCTGTGATCAGGAAGAATTTCCAGCATCATCACCATAACTTCAGCAAACCCCTCAGATACGCAAAAACCATTCGAAAGAGTCTGGACAGTCTGATTTCTTAAACAAGGCTTTCCAAGAATATTGTTTTAGTGAAGAGTCATTAAAATAAACAGTAGTACAAAGCCACACTTTGAGTGTCAAATTTGCATATTAAACAAAAGTTTGGATGCTCATTAACAAGTAGCTAACTGGATGTTCATCTCCAGTTAAATAGGTTGTGAACAGTTTGTGAAGATCTGTAGTTCAACATGTGGGCTCTGTGGCATGTATTTCCCATGCAGCAACCAAGAAGAAAATATACTCAGTGTATTCTGACAGCAAACACCTCAGCAACTGTAGCAGTGCTTGTGTGTCTGAGGGGTTACACGCACAAGCATGTGACCACGCACAAGTGTAGCACTTGTGTTGAGTTATAGAGCTGTGTCATTAATTGCAACATCATCATAACAATGAAGACCTAAATTGCATTGTGTTCCAGTGCCAAAGCTGGTTATTTTTAACTATCTGCTTGAAGAACTCTGTGATATACAGATAAGTCGTCAAGACATAGTGTTATGCACTCCTTCAGTTTTCTTTCCTGACTTCTAACATGTACCTTTAGACATGAGGTTGGAGAAAAGTGGAATGAACTATCCTGTGGTATGGGAAAATGTCCTCTTATCTAGAGAAAAACATAGCCATACCAGTCAAAAATAAAAGATATCATTCATTGAGTTGCTCTGAAGGTTGCAGTGCTGGAACACTGCTGTAAATCATGTATGGTTTGTTTTTGTTGGGGGGTTTTTCCCCAGTTATAATTTTAAAAAGACTCGATTTGTTTTTACATAGTCAAAACTTTTACAGTGTGTTTATTTAAGAAAAAAATAAATGTGCAGTATTTCATGTGTGTAAAGCTGCAGTGCTTAGAAGTGGTTAACTCAGGGCAGTTAGGTTGTAGACATTATTTTTAAATAGCCATGCTGACCTGACTGCAGTAATATCTCACGTTACAGAAAAGGTTGTTTCATACAAAGAATTTTGACAAACAAGACCCCACAGCTGATCAGAAGAGCAGCCCAAAGTCCGCAGTTGTCAAAATTAGGTCACTCTATTGTATTCTCCTAGCTGAACATTACCATTTTCCTAATGGTACTGGTTTTGCCATGCTCGTTTTTTAATTGTGCCTACTGTACTGCCTATTAAAGGTGGCCTTGTAAGTTTTTAATATCAGTAGAAGACATTAATTAGCTATATTTTAATGTTTACTTCTAAAGATTAAATACTTGTGTTCATGTATAGAATTTATTTAAAAGAATTTTCCATGCAACAAGATAAGCTGTTAAAATAAGAGAGAAAATATTTAAATATAAGTAATTAGATGGCTTTCTGGTTTCTTGCTTGTAAAATCTTGACAAGTAGTATAAGAAATATTCCGTATGCTTGGGCACTATTTCTTTCAAATATGTTTTCACAACATGTAAGAAACTTCAGGAAGGTGCTATTAAGCTTTGTTTTGAAATGTTGAAAATAAGCATTTTCAAAGATTCTTTTACTGATTAAATCTCTTAAGGAAAGGAAATTTTCAGTATGATGTATTTTTCCATTTATAGTAGCTCTTTCTGGTTTCTGGTTTTTTCAAGGCATAAATTGTTGGAATTGGTTTTCTTTTCTGGGTTGTATTTGTTTACTTTGGGTCTTCATGTATTTGAACATTTCTGGAGTTTTGCAGGATTAGTAACTGCAAGGGAATGTCTAACTGAAGCTGTTTTCATAGTGGGTTGATGGTTATTTCTCACATAAAATTTGTTCATGCCTATGATACTATGTTCCTTTAATGAATTTCTCATTGTAAATGGTTTTAGAGAACTTTCATCAGTAAATAAGAGTCTAAACATGGCAATTTGATATTTCAGGGCCTTGGGCCTTTTATGACAGTGTGGTAAATTTTTGCCTTTCTCACAAGAACAAGCTGGCAGCAGTATTTATGTACATAAAATCAGACATTGCTGCACTCTTTTGAGAAATGGGAGATTGGATCAAATCCTCAGTCCCCAAACTGGGGCAAGTTTCTGACCTCCTGAGGAAGAGCCAAGTTGGGCTTCCTATTTCAGCTGAAATGTCCTACTTGCTAGAAATTACTTAATTGCACTGGAGCAGGGTTAGTAATCCAATTTCCTTGTCAAGTACCCTATGTGGTCTTTTTTGCTCTTTATTTAAAGAAAACTTGCAAACACTTTTTTTTTTTTTTAAGTGGAGGCCTTTGAAAGGAAGTGCTGGAGAGGAATCTGTCTCTACATACTGAATCACAAAATTGTTAGGGTTGGAAGGCTCCTCTGGAGATCATCTCATCCAACTCACCTGCCAAGGCAGGGTTGCCTAGAGCCGGTGACACAGGAAAGTGTCCAGGTGAATTTTGAATGTCTCCAAAGTGGGAGACTCCAGAATCTCTCTGGGCAGCCTGTTCTGGTGCTCTGCTACCCTCAGTGTAAAGAAATTCTTCCTCCTTTTGAGGTGGAACTTCCTCTGTTTTTGTTTCTGGTCACTGCTCCTTGTCACTGGGCACCACTGGAAGGAGTGGCACCATGCTGTTGACACACACAGTTGAGACATTTGTATAATGCCGGGTATAGCCTGGTGCTCTGAGTATCTGCCCTGGAGGCCTGCTTCCAGTCTTGACTCCAAATCTAGTGGAGAAGTGTTTTCTTTGTCATCCTCCACAACTGACTGCGTTTTTAGGGCTGGCAGGTAGCTGCTGGATAAGACAGTGTGGATGACTAAGGTGAGGAGATCCCTGGTTTTTCTACAGATTGTGAGTTATCATCAAGCTTAGTTGCTTGCATGTCTGTTAATAGAAGTAAGAGCCTCACCTATGCTGGGTGGCATGGGTGCTCAGGCCATGCTCATGGGCCTCTTTCCCTGAACATCTCTTCTGTCCTGCATGGTCATGATCATTCCAGATTACTCACAGTTCCCTTTCATAGAAGTGAAATAGGGGAGATGTGCAGCCATAGAAGTCATACACGTGAGATGGGGAAAGTGTCCAGGTTCTGACTTGGTTTGATGTTCAGGACATAGCTGACAGAAGGCAGACAGAAGAGCTCAGAAGTAATTCTCAACTTATTAGTTGAGGGGAAAAGTACTGACAGAAGAACATGTGCTTTGTGGTGAGATCCAAGCCTAAATATCAGTCACCCAAAATATTATGAGCACTGCTGCCACTTAAATGGTGAACAGACACTCTCTTTCCCCACAGAATATGCCATTTTAGGTGTGTGCGTTTCAGTGCTGATGAGTTTTGAGGGCTCAGCTTGAGGTTATGTTGTCTTGCAGCAGTAGTTATTAAGGAGGTGAACATACAGAAATCTGGTCATGGGGTCCTCAAGTCTCTGACTACAAAGCTGTGTTGGTAGACACACTGCACATTTAATATAAACATTTGTTTTGAAAATCTATACTTGCACTTTGTCTGTTTAAATCTGGCTTGATTTCTTAGTATTTCTAAGATATCAAGTTCTTCTAAGCCAAAGTGATTTATGTTCTAGGGCTTACTCCATAGTGTAATTAAGGCCTAATCTAATCCCATAGCTGCGCTGGTATGCTGCAGTAGAGTGCTTTAACATTCATATAAGTTTTCAAACATTTTAAGGATTTAGGACTACGTTTAATTTATCCCAATGTGACAAATTACTCAGAATTGGCATTTTGAAAATACTGCTATCAAGATGTTTGTTCTACAGGTGAGTTAATGACTATAATTCTTTTGGTGAGGGACACTGCAGAAGTTACAGCTGTTTCCCAGCTGCCTGGTTACTGATGACACTTGTGCTTCTGTTGTTGAGGTCCAGACTTGGCAGTGTTTTTGGGGGCTACATGGGTGATGGAATCTGAAAATCCTGCTAGTGATGTGATGTATGTGTGGTAATACCAGAAGGAGGGTGTTTTGCAGGTGTATCTCCACATTTTTGTGGATAGATTTTTATTTCCTTCTTGGCAAGTGCATATGATTTCTACTATACCTATTGCCGTAAGGATTTCGGTAGCATAACATATGTCTCTCTCTGAAAGTGGACTTCTTAAGAATTACCATTGACTTGAGATGGGAACTAAAATGAATACTATTCCATTCAAAACATTTTTGCTGAGCTTTGTAATTGGTATTATTTTGTTGTTCTGCCTCCCTCTGTTATCCCCCACTTTGCAGCAGTGAACCCCCAATTAACTTTTTTTTCCCCTGCACACTGGAAGCGCTACCACTAGGAAAAAAAAAAGGTGGTTTACCAGGATGCCAAATCCAAGCATGGCCGTGAAGGACATCTCCCAGGAGCAAGGAGATGAGATGCTAACTTTTCCTATCAGTGGAGAAGAAAAGAAAAGTGTAGTGCAGATAGCACTGCTCCTTCCATCAGAGCAGAGCAGGAGTTACTGCATCTTGCAAAAATGGGATGGTGAAATGGGGAAGCGGTGTGAAAAGGAAGGGGAGAAGTAGGAGAGAAGTAAAAGCCCCCCTTTTCCCAGAGAAGAGGGACCCAGCAGGTGGGACTTGGTACAACAGGGACCTATTATCAGGGTTTGATGAACCTCTGAAATGTAACTGAACACCAGGGCCAAGTATCCTGTATTGAAGAAGGAGATTGTGTTGATTTCTAAAAGTGCATAAAACATCCTGGGAAAACTGTGTAGGCTCTGGAGACCACAGGATAAACTGGAAATTGTGGCCTCTTTGTAAGGAGGAGGTTGTAAATTTAAAACATGATGCTTATGGAGAGATGCAGAATTAAAAGTATAAAAGTGGTTTGGACTTGAGACCATTGACACTGGTTGATGAACAAGCAGTAAGGGTGTTTCCTAAAACTTTGTGAAGTGTTTACAGCATCATTCTCATAAAATGAACACTGAAATAGAAATATTCACATAAGGCTACAAATATAATAAAAAATTGCATTCCTTATTATAATTTTTTAGGCCCTTCTCTGATTTTTTTTTTGTTTAAATGAGCAACTGAAATTATTGCAAAGAGCACAATACTGTCTAAGCAACACAGGAGTCCAAAGAAAACAGAACTGATTTCCACTACAGCTTTTACAAGCACAGTCTGTATTATTGCTCTAAATTATAAGACATTTTATATTGGTTTGTACTGTCTCGTTGGAAGAATGGGAAACGTCATTTCTGGCCTTTCTTGTGGATTTATGCAGCCTGTTGAAAGAAATCAGAGTTTTCATCATTGTGAGGTGTCTGTAGGACAGTATTTAACCCAGAAGCATCACTGAGAGTGGATTATTGCTACTGGGTAGGAGATGTAACAGTGATGGATTTCAGAGCTAAAAAGAAGCAAAATACTTTCTAAAGTTTTTTCTTTCGAAGAGGCATCTCTGTCCAGCTCCCAGTGAGCTCTAGGCATACGTTACTGGGTTAGTATGTAGTATGTAACTATAGTTGCTAGGTTGCTTTTCTGCTTTCCAGATGTTTATACCTCCATGGATTTTCCAGCAGCTACTTCAACTTAACAGTGTTAGCATTCGTGGTTATGGCAATGTTCTGCTTTAAGCCTTACCACCTTCAATGCATGTTGAAATAGGAAGAGTGCTCAGTGGTGATGCTGTTGTATTTATGGAGAGTTTTGTCTTAAAAGTCTTTGGTGTAAGAGCAAAGCAGAATTAGCATAAATATATCAGCCCATATTATGCTCAGCTGTATAAGCTATTGCAGACAATGCTAGTTGTAGTTTGGGGTTTTTTGGTTGGAAGTAATATGTCAGCAGTGAAAAGTGACTGCCTTTGCCAAAGTTTACTACTTTCCCACTTGGTGGAAATTTCTCTTGTCTACATAATTCTCCCACTCTTATTTTTAGGTCACTGCAGTTCACATCATTCATGACCTTTCAAAGGTTTAAATGTATACTTGAACAGATAGATGTTACTCTTACTGTTCACTGTTCCATGTTTTAGGGAGGAACAGATTTGAAAATAGGCACTTTCATTAGTATTTTGAGTCATGGTATATATGAAAGACTATTTTATCTCCTCATGCTTTATCATGACAGTTAATATTATGTGAGATCAAGTCTACACAGCATACACATCTTTATCTAAAATTGGTTTAAAAAATGAAATACTGCTGCCATTCTGGATATGGATGACCTTTTATCAATTTCAGCCAAGTTGACTTAGGCTTTGCCTGTATTTTTAAACTTAGTAACATATATATGTGAGGATTACAGAGACAATTACCCACAGAAGAACTTGTATCAGTTTTAGGCATACATATTAGTATAACTTAGTGCATAGACCTGTAGCCAGTCGTTCTCAGCAAAGCTCTCATTTGTAGGCCTTGCAGTGACTGTTAACAAACCAGCATCTTGGGTAATGAGTAATGGGACATGCAGCTCTGAAGTGCATCCAGGTGTTAGAGGGGCCTGACATTTCCATCTGTGTCCTGTGTTCCTGTGCAGATTTTGTTTTGAGAACTCTTTGAGTCCTGGTGCAGCCACTTCTTGATTACTTATACTGGAATTTATGTCATGTTTATGGTGCATCTTGAGGTAATGGTAGTGATATTTTATCACCTGGAAAATAAAATTGACACGGGCCTTTAAATATCAAGGAAAGCAGAGTAAAGGCTGTCAGCCTTCATTATATTTATCCACTGTGCATCATCCTACCTTCTGTGCAATCTCTTCATCTGCTGTGCCAGAGGAATGAATTAAGAGCATGAGCTTCATTTTAACTTTGTCAGGTGAAGCAATGTCCTCACCAAAGTCAAGGACAGAAATTTCACTAATTACATTTGGACCACATTTTCACATTGCTTTTTGCTGCTTTTTTTGTAACTTGAATACTGCTAAAATATGTAATGCCCTTCTGTGGATACTTTTAGACATAGACTGGCTGAAACGTGGCCAATGTGTAGGAGCTACAGGGCACCACAGAACCAGGGAGTGAAGCATGCTATTTACTGTCAGTTGACATCATTCAGTCTGTGTTTAGAATGCAGTTTTGGGTATGAGAGGAAAAAATGGACTATATTATTGTACAATACTATTGTATTCATAACATTGCTAGAAATAAATACTTGCCACTATAGCGTCTGTTCATAAATTTCTCATACATTTCAAGAAACTGCATATTTAGAACATATGGGCCTGGGATTCCAAAGTTTCTGCATAGTTTATCTCCTCCTACTGTCTTGGCTTTAAATTAAGGAAAGAATATTTTATAGGAGATACATTTGTAGTTAATGTTAGTTGTATAGCTATTGCTGTTCTGGGCTGTGTTGTGTTCCCCTAAATCATGCAAGTAGGGCATTGGTTATTTAAATAGGAATATCTGACAAACATATTATGGACTAAGAGTGATTAGAGTGTGATGCCTAGAATGAATTAAATGCTTTGAATCTCTGCCTCTGCAACAAACGAATCCTGAATTGAAGTGTCTGGCTGAAAATGCAGTTTTAAAACCCCAAAACTTTGTGCATTTTGTATTCTACTCAGCAGGTCTGCAATAGTTGCAGGGTATTAGAGGAACTCAGTAAGAACTTTCAGGAAGGTTTTATTAATGTATGCATAGTATTAAATAGAACTATGTTTGAATGCATACATAAGTTTTTTGTCTTTGTTTTTCTTGAAATAATTTCTTAAGTCCAGTAGTATTGTAAGGAAGAGCAATAATGGAAATCCAGAGTGAATCCTGAAAAATGCAGGTCAGTCCATAGAAGGATTACACCTATAGAGCAGACATCTGGGTGTAAACAGAGAGAAAGGAACATTTCTTGCGTCCCTAGGTATATTTCACACATATTCTGGGCATGGGTGAAGAAAACCTATTTGCCTTTGAATTTCTGCAGGGCATTACTGGTACCACAGGTGTACACAAGAGGGAATTCAGATGCCTAATCAGTGAGTTTCTTTGGAGTCTAAGCCAGAAAAAAGCCATTTCTCTACCCTGGTTGCTTCAATGATGATCTTCACAACTGGAATCCTAAGTCTTCCTAAGACTACACTGTATTGCTGCTCTCAACCTCTATCATTAGCAATAAAAGTAATAAGTAGCAAGGCTCTGTAGTGTCTCTGTGGTGTTTCAGGTGCCCATGGCTGGTAGGAACTGAACTCACTTTCCCAGCTAGCAGCAGGATCAGGCTGCAGCCATCACCAGCACAGGCAGAAGTTTCATTAGATTTTACATTCATCCACTTCTCTTTCATCGCACTTTCTTTTTTAACTGTATCTGGTTAGTAATTTTTATCTCTCTGAGATGAGTATACTGAATAAGCTTTCTGGTGATATTCAAGTGCAGCATTTCAGTGAAATGCAGTAGTTTAAACAATACACAAAAAGTTGATTCCTTTTCCTAGCTGCGTGTTCCTTAATTTATACCAGCAGCCCCACAGGTACAAAGCCTCCATGGCTGGCCACGTAACCACTTGGCTGTTACCCCCCAGGCTCTCTGCTGGCTCAGGTGGACATTTCTGTCCTGGCTCCTCACCAGGTCCTTGCTTTTCTTTCTAGATGCCTGAAGCACATTGCCAGTTGCAGCATGTTTCTGTTGACTCCGGGGCACTTGGCTCCATACGTGCTTTCAAACAAGCACACTTGTTCTCTCAGATAAACATGCTTGCACGGTCGGATTTATTTTCCTTATTTTTTTTTTTCCTTTTAAGTGTGGTGTTGAAGCCAATGTGTATTCTCAGCCTCCTAAGTAATGCTTGCTGACATTGATGAGGGCTGTCCAAAGTGAGGAAGATGTTAAATGTTAAATGAAAAGGTTTCCAAAAGCAGCCTCAAGCCCGAGGTCTCAGTTCCCGCAGCTCTGATCTGTAGCGTGATATGTGTGGAGCCACTCACCAGGAGAATGGAGTTGGTAGCTGTCCTCTGGGGCAGGACCATGGTCACCTTTAATGACAGTGGTCAAGGAGGAAACTTGTCTTGCTTACTCAAGTAGTAACTCAGTTGGGTGACAGTGTTTAGTACAGAGAACTGCCTTGTTTGTGGGGTTTTCTTCCTCTGGATGAAACCCCTGCTCTCACATAGCTTTCATTTCCACACACAAGTATTAAATATACACATCAATGGGGTATTTATACAGGCACTTAGCCATCCAGCTCTGAGCTGGCAACATGGAAAGATTTGATTTGTGTGTATGGAAGAGAAATGTGTGTGCAGATGCATGTTGGAATTGCCTTCTGTGCATTTGGAAATTTCATACTTAATTTCAAAACAGTATCAATAAATATGTTGATTCAAATGAGGAAAGCTTTTTCTCTTTCAGAGAGACTTAGTTTAAATTCAGGAAGTCAAGCTGCTGAGGAGTTAGCTCTAGGATTTATAAAACAACATTGAAAGAGAAGTTTAATTAACATTTCACTACCCTTTCAATTGCACTGAACGCGTGTCTGGTTTATCACCCACCTAAATATGTTAGTTTGTATTTGAAGAATGCTTGTGACAGTGAGCCTTCAGGAGAAAGCTCAGCTTTTTCCTATAATCTCATTATAGCTTTCGTATATTTTATTTGCTTGCTTTGACCTTGGACAATATATAGAGAAAATTCAATGTATATATCACAAATTTCTAAACATCAGTAATTGAGGTGGTTTTCTTTTTACTGTTAATGTAAGCTGGAATTTCATTTTTTTGTGGGTTTTTTTGGTCAAAACAATGTAAACCCTGTATTAGTAAGTTGGGTATTGATGGATGAGCACACACAGGATGACAGTAACATGAAAGCAAGTCATCCCAGGGAAGGATGCTGCTCTCTGTTCCTTAGGACAGAGTGAAGAAGTAGCAGCTGCTTTTCTTTCTCTCCCTGAAGATCACAGTGATAATAGAAATGGGATATTAAAGAGGGCATCATGGATTAATGGGGCAGTAATAAAACAAATGAGACCCATTAGTGAAATCGCTGCTTGAGAAGTAGATTCTGTGATAAGTGCTCTTCAGTGCCTCGTGTAGGAAAAACTGTTTCAACACTTGTAATATCATCCGTGGTGTTGGATTTTAGACTGTTGTGACAATCTAAGTGATAGAACCTTAAAATAATTTAGAAGATAAATTTCATTTGTACTTACTGCCTGATAGAAAACCTGAATGATTATATCTACATGTTGAAGACAAGTTCTTTTTTTCAAACCCAGTCAGAATGTTTTTGCGTCTTCCCAAAATCTTGCATAAAAAAACAAAGCCATTTTCTGTTGTTCTGTTAAGCCTGTAAGGTGATCATGAGAGCTTCGAAAGCCTTTTTTTATTGCTGGAGCACTAGTGCTGTGGGTACTAGTGTTCAAACAGACTTGGAACTGGAATTGGTGGATTTAGTGACATCTCCTGTTTATATCTGTTGATTTTTTAAATTAGATTTACAAGGACAGTTGTGCATTGCACTTAAAACACTACATGTCTCTGTTTGCTCTCTGCTTTTTAGACCAGATTGTTTTCTGGACAATTTAATGAATAAGGAAAATACACTTAATTGCTGAGATTTATACAGTATGTTTCCTATAAAGAGAAAAATGTTTGGGGTTTAGAGATAAAATATGTTCACAATCCAACTTAACAAAGGCAAATATATTAATATGAAGTTCTCTTTTACTGGGAGATGGGTGGGTCTAAGTCTCTGGATTGTCTCATTCTGCTTCCCTTTCTCCCTGTAGAAATATATGGCTGTGTTGTGGTGGGGCTTAATTCTTAATTTTTTTTGAATTTCTTTTTTTTTTAATTTCCCAGTGTAATTTCATTAAATCCAAGCTCGGAGTGTAAATATCAAGCAATACATGTCTTGTAAGATGCAGAGGGGTGCTGGGCAGGAGCGGGGCAGGGGCACCCTGCGCGCTGCCTCGCTGTGCCACCCGCGGCAGCATCCCAGGCGGCGGTGGGAGAGGAGGGCCGGGAGGCAGCTGTTGCTATCGCTCTGATGTCAGGCGCTCCCGCTAACGTGTGGTTGGTTATTCTGCATTTCAGATCGCTGCCGGTCGCGGAGCGCAGAGGGGACGGCCAGAATCCCACATCTTTCAGTGAGAAGAAAGGAGTCAGCAGAGCAGACTAATACGGACTTGTGTCGGGTGCCCTTGCCCTACAAAGGCTGCCTTTAAAAGAGAAACGCAGTGTTATTTAATGAGCTGTGAGATGAGGCACTGCTGCTAACGCTCAGATCCCAGGATTCATCGGCTATTCATTGTGCTTAATGTACATGTTTCTGCACCGTGCATTTAGGAGATCCCAGAGAAGAATCCAAAACGGCTGCGGGGGAAAGACCACCAAACATGCCTACAGAAACATTACCGACAGGTAGCATGGTGAAGCCGGTCAGCCCTGCCGTGACTTTCACATCTGCCGTTCCTCTCCGCATCCTGAACAAAGGACCTGACTATTTTCGCAGGCAGGCGGAGCCTAATCCAAAAAGACTGAGTGCAGTGGAGAGGCTTGAAGCCGACAAGGCGAAATATGTCAAGAGCCAGGAGGTCATCAATGCCAAGCAGGAGCCTGTGAAGCCAGCAGTGCTGGCGAAGCCACCGGTCTGTCCCGCAGCCAAGCGAGCGCTGGGGAGCCCCACCCTGAAGGTCTTCAGCAACAATGCAAAGACTGAGAGTGGAGTCCAGAGAGAAAATCTGAAACTCGAGATTTTGAAGAACATCATCAACAGCTCTGAAGGCTCCAGCTCAGGTTCAGGGCATAAGCACGGTCCCCGAAATTGGCCACCCCACAGAGCCGATTCAACAGAGCTGAACCGACACTCGTTCGCAGAATCCTTGAAGGTTTACCCCACGCAGGGCTGGAGCAGCCCACAGGAGAGCAGCTCCAATGTCAGCAGAAGGCTGCTAGATCAGTCAGCAGAGACTTTCTTACATGTCTCTCACAGCTCTTCAGACATTAGGAAAGTAACTAGTGCAAAGCCCTTAAAAGCAATACCCTGCAGTAGTTCAGCCCCACCTCTGCCTCCAAAGCCCAAAATCGCTGCCATTGCCACCCTGAAATCCCCAGAGATTGAGGCAGTCGAGTCTGGATGCGGAGTTAGTAGAAGACCCTCCCTACAGCGTTCAAAGTCAGACTTGAGCGACAGATACTTTCGCGTTGACGCAGATGTCGAACGGTTCTTTAACTACTGCGGACTGGATCCTGAAGAGCTTGAAAACCTCGGGATGGAAAACTTTGCAAGGGCTAACTCTGATATTATATCCCTCAACTTTCGCAGTGCAAGCATGATTAGCTCAGACTGTGAACAGTCTCAGGACAGCAACAGTGACCTTAGAAATGATGACAGTGCCAATGACCGTGTGCCATACGGCATTTCTGCCATTGAAAGGAATGCCAGGATCATCAAGTGGTTATATAGCATCAAGCAAGCTAGAGAGTCACAGAAAGTGTCCCATGTGTGAGAGAGAAATCCACCGTAGAAAAAAGCAAGGACTGTATCTTTGTCTGTGAATATTCAGTTTGTGAAGGGTTGTGAAGTCTACTTGAAGTCTTGTACCCTTCTCAAATCTCTTTGTGTTGCTTGTTGTGCAATGTTTCCAAGTTGCATGCCTGTCAACATGTGAGCTGACCTGGCTTCCACTTGAACAATAACTAACTACAAAGCCTGGCTGAGCATACACATTATCTGCCAAAAGTTTAAGACATGAATCTGATTAGGGCTTCAGTATAATCAAAGTGTTTACACGGAAAGGTTATATGACTTCTTTGGTATTTATGTGGTTCCTTGTGGATTTTATATATGTCACTTCTTGTCTTAATACAGATATTGTCAACTGACGTTACTCGTTTCTAAGTTGAAACAGAATCCCTTTGGGGGGAAGAAAAGTGAAATTGGCCAAAATAAGAGGTTTAGGCATATGACGATAGGCAAAGCAGCCTTATCTCTCGTAGAAAGTGCATTATGGGCACATGAAAGCTGTTTCTAAAAGGCAAAGAATGCTATGTTCTTAAATTATGTATCGTTGTTAAACTATATATCCCTACTTGTAGTAAGGCACTGTTCAGTAAAAGTTTCTTTTTCCTAGGTAAGCTCCCTCTGTTTTACAGCAGACGTAGTCTAGTGAATCTGCTTGACCTCTCATAAACTAAATGAGTCTTGCATTTGGGTTGGTGTAAGCATTATAAGGATTTTGTATTATCCCAGCTGGAAAAGCTTAAAGAAGGTTGGAGTTAACAGATGAAAACAGCGCAGGTACAAGATTTTGTGGGTTTGATTTTTACTCAGAGATTCCTGGTCTTAAACTTTTGACAGGAATAATTAGATCCTATAGCTGATATTGAATGCCTTTATTAGTCAAAACACATCATGACTACAAACTCCATGCTGTCTTAATTTTTTTTCTAGACCTATTTGAACAGTTAATGAACAAAAATGGAAACACACAGCCATATCAATATAACGCCTCCTATTCAGAAGTAAATACATTCAGTAGCTGAACTATTATCTGAAAAAATGTGATTATGTTGTCTTGCATATGTTATATCTAAGGCTGTGAAAGTTTGTTCCAGCTCTAGGAAAGTGTAGAAACATGACAGTATGTAGCTTTTCTTTTCTTTTTCTTTTCCTCCTTAAGATGGTTAGTGCTGCCAATCAACCTGTTACAAATCTTTAAACAATCTGTGTCTTCCCAGTGGTTTAATTAACTGTCATTTCAACTGACAGTGGTGGTGTGGTAGTGGAGAAGTTGAAAGTACAGTGGTCTGCTTCATTATTATTGTATACACGATTTGAAGTAAATTGCAGCACTACCTTATACTACATCAGCTAATAGGAAACTTTTTTATTGTGTAAATGCTGTAAGACTTTGTATATACTTCAGTTGTTACGAAATCTTTAAAAGGAAGAGTGTTATGCTAATAAATAGCTCCTGGTGCAGGTATGGTAGGGTTTTTCGTTCTTATTTTCACCCCTCCCATTCTTAAAATTATATCAGGAACTCAATTGCAGTGTGTTATAGTGCTGTAGAAGGTCTTGGTTAAATAATAGTTCCAGTAAAAGGTTTCTTTTACTAAAGTGCTTTTCAGAATATAATTTTTTATAAAATAACTATAGCAGCATGATCTGTCTGAAGAACTAGAAGAGATTTTCAAGACTCCTAAAATAGCTTGCTTCTTCCTTACCTAGCAATGTTACTGTTCCTGTTTATAGCATCTGTTCGTAATGAATCACCGCAGTCTTCTGAATTATTCTTCAGTAGTGCTTATTTATATATTTGAATATTAAAGATGTTTTACAAAGTCGGGTTCTATCTTTTCTCTGAGAAGCCTGTAGCCCAACTTCTTACAGATAGCTACAGTTAATGCAGGCAAGACTGGACGCGGAGCCATGCAGCCATTTGTTTCCTATGGAATTATCCTCCATCCAGTTTTATATAATTGTTCTCTAAATGGTTGTTCATGGAGGGGGGCAAGCACACATTCAGTTTCAGCACACATTCAGCTTCAGGAGGCTACTCTATGATTTTTACAGTTGACTTCACAACCTAAGACTTACAACATTCCTAGCTCAGACAAAAAAAAAAAAGAGGAGCTCTGTATTTCAGCTACAGGCACATTTGTGACATTTTAAGCTCCATGGGTTTCAGTTGGCATTGACATCACACTGGTTTTTCAAGCATATTTTTCCAACAGTAAGTTCTGCTCAGTTCAGTGACTATTTTGCCAAGGAAAATAATGCTTGAGGGATTAAAGCCAAGTGTAATGCAGCTGTATAGCAATGAAATAAAGAAGTTAAAACTGAAATAAAAAATGCACTTATATTGTTCTCTCTCAAGTGTTTTAAGAATTATGATAAACATGCTATCTCAAGTGTTGTCAGCCAAAAACAGTAATAAAGAAGCCTTTATAACTAGAAAATGGATTAGAGCATATGCTAGTATTCTGAACTTGTTTCCCAAGGTTTGTTGGGAAGCCATGGGCTCTTGAGAAATCAAAATCATTTCCTTTTAATCACACAAGGGGTTGTGAGCTATCTGTAAGAGGGCATTTCCTCACCCAAGATCTTAGGCAACACCTTTGAAACAGCACATGTTCTGCCTTCGCCATCCCTGTTTCCTACAGTGTGCACAGGCATAAGATTTTACAGGACCTAGACCTTCACAGTCAGCTGAACTTGCAGCTCCGGTGAGATTACAGTAATAGTAATCATGGGATTGCAAAATGTCCACAAGGCTTTGAACAAACAGGTAACAATTGCCTTCTTTTGTTGCTTTATTGCTGTTTATGCAGATAGTATTTAATTATTTATGGTCTTGTTATTTACTTGTATGTTTGCGTAAAACCCAAATCATTGGTGTCCGATTGTTTTTGTATTCAAATGGGAATAACCATTATATATAATATAATATATATTATCTGCCTTTGCAGACAGGTAATCCTATCATGTCAAGAGTGCATTACTTGTCTCTGCCTTAGGAGATCCCTGAGTGCTGAATGTTGAATTCACAAAGAGTTGTAACCAGCCCAAATGCTTAATCGGAGACCTGTTCTGGTCATGCTCCTTCTGTGTCCAGCAGGCATTTACCCAGGTACAAAGTGCACAGCAGGTGTTTGCAGCTAAACAACAGCTCTTGCTGCAGCTCTGGAGGGAAATGCAAGCCTGTGGTGTCTTGTGAAAGCTGGTACTGAGTCCCTGCACTGACAGTCATGGCCACAGCAGTGGAGAAAAATGAAGTGTGTCTTCAGTGATTGATAGGAACTCATACAAACACAAAAGAAACTACCACAGAGGTTATGGTGATTCTGTTAATTTGACTTGCCAGAGTGGGAAAGGAAGAGGAAAACGGTGTGACCAAGTACACTTTGAAAGCTACCTACAGCTTTGCACAGAGATAACCGTTTATCTAAGTGAAAGAGGTGAGCATCAAAGTAAAACTGGTCTTTTAATCACTTCATGTTATATAGTAACAATGTCATGAAAAATGAGAGATAGAGGATCTGTGCCACAAATCTACATTCAACAAATACAAATACTGAAATTGTCTTTTTTTTTATGGGTAGTTTCTGCAAGGGAGACCTCTGTGCTGTGAGGGTATGCACCATCTGAGTGACCGAGGGCTTTTGAAGGGTAAACAGAGAATGATGATGCTTTTGGCAGTAATTCAAAAATCAAAAGGCATGCTCAGACAACAGAGCCAATCAGTATTGCTGACTTATCTCTTTTTACAGCAGTTTATCCATCCGTGGAGGCCGTACGCACTTGATTCTAGTCATTCAGTGAAAAACAAAGTGCTTAATGGAGCTCTGCAGTACAGAGCTGAATAATTGCAGTCTGCAGGAGAACAGGAAGGGAACGAAACCTTAAAAATAGTCATCCTGATACCTACTGGTTATGGGATGATATGTTTAGTACATTATATTCAGAGCTCCTTTGTTTGTAAGAAACTTCTTATTAAGCAGAGTAGTCTAACAAATCTGGGAGGTTCCCAGGTTTTTCCAAGGGTGTAGAACTCCTGTTCTTTGTGATTAATGCTGCCACACCAGTAACTGAACACATTAGGCTTAGGATATAAGAGCATCTGGAGTTTTGTTCCCATGAACAGTAAGGGTCTATTGCCTATTTTGGCAATGAATATAAATGCAGATATAAATGTGCTATAAAGGAGAATAAATTGGTCAAGGTGTTTTGTCCTGAAGTATAAAATAGCTCTATATTAAAATTTTTGTTACCAAGGCTTAAACATTCACTGATATTCTGAATTCATTTGACATTCCTTGCTGTCAGCAGAAAGACTCCAATAATCTGCCCTTTGAAATATGTCATCCATAGCTTAATGGGAAAGGCCATTAAAATTGTTTGTTCAGTGTAAGGACTTTTATCTCCTGATGATGGCATCTGTTAAGTGAACCTCTAAATAAGCACATTTCAATAAGAAGTATTAACCCCTAAATGCCTTTATTTTTCTCCCTGAAAGCCCAAATGGTGATCGATGGATGAGTCCTACCATTTGTTACAGTTACTACATTATTGCTAAATACTCAGTTGATGTCCCTTGGGCTGCAGTGCAGTCTATAGTGGAGACACCTACACTACTCCATCTGTCTTGCCCTGGTAGGTATGAACAGCCTTCAAGCATATTCTACATTAGATTGCTTAGGAACTTGGTTGTGGCTGCCCATCAAAACTGATTAATAACAGGAGTGACTTTTTTTAAAAAATTGCATGAAAAACAATCATTTATAGAACTAAAAAGTAGTCTCCTGAATGTCATTTTTCTAAATTTAAAGTAATTTTCATGGTGATCTTATGACGAGTAAGAGAGTGCTAGTATCTGTGCTATTACTGTTTCTTGCTTTTGGCACAGCAAGTGGTCTCCACCTTCTTGGTGTCTCACCCTTTTTGAGCTTTCCCAGCTTCCTTCTTCTTTTCTGTGTGTTCCTTCCCTTGTGGTGTCTGACTTTTACATCATCTCTCCTTTTAAACTTATAACCAAGGTCATCATATTCTCCTCACTTAACCTCCTTCGAAAGCAACTTTCCCACAACTTGTTCTGTCTTTTATAAGCACTGTATTCATGACAGCCTGTTCCCAAGAGAGTAACTCTGTGGCAACAGTTGAGCTGCCATGTCCTGAAAAGATGGTAATATTTTTAATGGATTATTTTTAATTTTCTGGGCTGTCATATTATTTGCAAGCAAGATGAAACAGCAAGAGGTGCTTCTTCAGGAAGATGCACTGATTGAAAACACTCATGAAGAACAGGACGTCAAACATACCTTGGAAGTATCAAGCTCTTGGTGCAAAATTGCCTGTATTTTTTTCTCTGTCATACCTCACTCAGTGCATACTCCTGCTATTTCTTTGTCTCCAAATAAAATGCTGGCTTTAGGACTGCAGTGTGCAAAGGTGGTACAATTTCCAGTGAACAGAATGCTATGGGCCCACTGGCTAAGAAATGTTTATTGTTTTGCCTTCTGCTGTTTGGTAACAGGGTACCTGTGTGTCTTGTGGCTTTGGCGTCCAGACGATTTGTGCTGCATGCGCAGTTCGCAGGCAGCTGGTCAGAGAGCACTGCCTAAAAGAACTTGTAAAACAAAAGGACAGTGGAAGATCCAGGAGGGACAAAGCCTGTCCTCACCCTGGCTATTGTGGAAACCTTTCAGCTGTGGTAAGAGAAGGTTTAGAAGCTGAAGTCCCCAAACTGCCATCTCATGCAGTCCTGGGGCTGAAGGTCCGAGACTTTAATCCTGTGTATGAGGAAAGGGTATCCGGGTGTCTGGGATGCAGGATAAATCAGTGTGTGGAAGCAGAAGGCACTTGCTGAAGCTTGCTACTGTTTCACTAAATACCTGCTATTCATGTCTTAAAACATGAAGACAAAAAAAGGAACAGGGTTGAAATTTGGAGAACAGCTGTGTATGCAAATGCTTTCAGACAAGATGCGGAGGTGGGCAGATAGTTTTGCTTTTTAAGAAAGGAAGCTTTTAAAAGATCTTTTAATAAATGACCTGCTTTTCAAGTATATTAATCTTTTATGAAGTCTGTCTTGCCATTCTGAACTGTAAAAGCTTTGCTACTCTCAGCACACAGCATTTAGAAATGTACCAATGGTGATTTGGAGTGACTTAAATAACAGGATAAAAGAGTGCTTAGCGGAATGTGAACTTTATTTTACTAAAATTTTGGATGGTGGTGGTTTTGTTCTTTATTTTAAATTGATTGTAGGGGGAAGTAGAAAATTAACGTAGTCGTACTTACTACCGTTGTCCTTCAAATAAGAATGGGAAGTACAGGCTAATGTGTCTGCATGAAAATTACAGTATTTGGTTTTGGCAGAGGCTTGATTTTCTTCATTCATGTTTTGCATACCTCGCAGCATATCAGCTTACACGTATCTGGCACAAAACTCACTCATCCCATCTGAAAATGCTTTCTGCAAGCTCATGGGTTTGTGTCCATGTGGTGTATTTCCTACAAAACAGACACTGAGGTGCTGGAGCATTTCTAGAGAAAGGCAAAGGAGCTGGTGAAGGGTCTGGAGCACAAGTATTATGAGGGGCGGCTCAGGGAGTGGGGGTTGTTTAGCCTGGAGAAAAGGAGGCTTGGGGGGACCTTATCACTCTCTATGACTACCTGAAAGGAGGTTGTAGCTGGGTGGGAGTCAGTCTCTTCTCCTAAAGAACAAGTAACAGGGTACGGGGAAAAAGCATTGGATGGTAGAGTCACCATCCCTGGAGGTGTTTAAAAGACGTGTGCATGTGGCACTCGGGGATATGGTTTTTTGTTCACGTGTGGTGAACTTGGCAGTGCTGAGTTAATGGTTGCACTTGGTGATCTTAAAGGGCTTTTCCAACTTAAGAGATTCTGTGTTGGTTTGTGTTTAATGAGTCTGAACAAAGAGCTGTCAAAGTGCTTTAAATTTCCCCTGGATTTTTTTCTATCATGTTCAACCAACAAAGCCTTACAAACCCTCTTGTACACACTGAGTGAAAATAGAAGGTTTGTATCAGTACATATATCCTCTGGTATTGAATTCAGGAGGTGGAGAACAGGCATGGAGCCATAGTGTAAAACAATTTTTTTGCTGTTTTTTTCCTGATGAAATTTCAGGTTTGGTGGTGGTTTTTTTCCTCCAAAATGCTGTACAGTCAAACAAAGCCAAAGAAGCTAATAAAGTGTGTGTGTGTATATAGATACATAAGAGCAAAGATGTATCACAGGACCTGTAGCAATAGGACCAGGCATAATGGGTATAAGCTGGAAGAAGGTAGTCAGACTAGATATTTGGAAGAAATTTTTTGCTCTGAGTGTGGTAAACACTGGTTTCCCAGAGAGGTGGTTGATGCCCCATCCCTGGAAACATTCAAGGTCAGGTTGGATTGGGCTGTGAGCAACCTGGTCTAGTTGAAGATGTCCCTGCTCATTGTGGGGGGATTGGACTAGATTGTCTTTAAAGGTCTCTTCTAACCCAAATCATTCCATGATTCTGGGTTTTGCCCACAGGAAACCTTAAAACCTGTCTAGCATAAGGAAACCTTAAAACCTGTCTGGATACTTCATCTGGGAAGATCATGGAAAAATGAATACCCAAATTCTGGCCCCACTGAAGTCAGGGGGAATTTTACAACAGATCTTTAGTGGGACAGGCAGCATTTCACCCACTGTGAGAACTTAATTTTGGTCTATTTGGGGATGGATGGGGTTTCTTTCTCTGTATTGTGAATATCATGCACTAGTTTTCTACCACTTTCTCACCTATTATTCTGTCTGCTCAAAAAGTACAAGGGGGAAATCCCTCCACACAGTGCAGATAGGAGCCCTGGGAGGAGTGAAACCTTGCAGAGATGAGGCAAAGAAGAGTTTTGGTGAAGCACAGATGCTATTACTGGTGTGAGGAGAAGGTCAGGACCTACCTGCCCAGCACAGGGTGTGTTTCTACACATAAGTAGCACACGTTATCATTTGCTTTCTGAATTTTTACTGAAAAGCTAATGACCAGATTATGGAAAACCTGCAAACTAATGAGCCATCATGAATATTCATATCAAGCCTCAGGGGTGCTCTGCTGCTCATTTTTAACCACCAAGGAGGTCTTACAGGAGCAGTGTATGACCAGTGCTACTTGAAAACAAATTTACCCTACTCCAAACCACATTTAAGTAGTCAGCTGTGATACCAAAAATCTTTATGGGCGGTTATTTATTTGAGAGATCATTTCTGAGGTTTTCAGGATGGACCCTGGTCCTTGGAGGTCACATGGAAGAGTGTGCACTTCTCCTGTTGTTGTCCTATTTTCAGCTCTGCTTCATGTGCTCTTGTAGCTCAGAGACATGGATGCTTTGATACCCAGAGGCAGCTGTGGTGTGGAATTTAAGTTCTTTCTCATGGGCTCATTCCCACACCCGTTCCACACAGAGCTGATGCTCAGGGTCACACTGTGTTCAGGGCGCTGCTGAGTGAACAGATGTATAATGCTGTGAAATCATGGAATGTGTTGAAAACTTATGGAAAGGGGTTTCCTGACCGTGTTTTGCTGAGCAAAAAATGGCATTTCCCATGGTTGAAATCTTGGCAGAGCACTCATTCGGTAGATACTGGGCAAAAGTCAGTGGTCTGATGGGCTTACTGAAGGGCAGAGCTCGTGTGACTTCAGGAGCTGGGAAGTCCTGCTGCTGCATCAGCCCCCTCCATGATGCAGCACAACATGCCAGGTGTGGGGAAGACTGAGTGCATTGGAAGGAGGGATTAGCTCTACAAAGCCATGCCACCAGCCAGGCTTAGACAATTAATTATGTTTTAATACAGTATTTTTAAGAATAATTTATAGCCCCATAATACGCAGTAAATCTAATCCATTGTCTTAATGTGTTTGTGAATAGTGGTGGTTTGCTTTATTTTTTTTTATATTAAGTTAGAGAAGTAGTTCAGTATGAAACCCAGGCAGCTATTGACACACAGCACCTTTTTTTTACTGGGCCAGATGAGAGCAGGTCATGTAGATAATAATGTGGGGTTGTTAGTAGGTTATGAATAGCTGAGTAATGAAGATGAACCTCTTCAGAAAAATATTATTTAAAAAATCCCATAGAGACAATTTTCTTGACCGATCTGACTATTGCACATCTTTCCCAACAGCTACAAGTAAGTTTTTAGGCTCCAAAAATATAGATAGACTTGCTGTCTTTAAACCATTAAACAAGAAAGCAGGAAAGAGAGCATGAATTTTTAGGGCGACCTTGATGTTAGTGTATCCTGATCATGTCCTGTCTGGTATGGGGGGACAGTGAGGGGAGAGATGGCTGCTTTAGCACATGGACTGCAGGAGAGTAGAAGGGGGAACAGAAATGTGACCTGAAAATAACATTAACTGTGACAGTCTGACCATAAGATCTTCCTCAAGAATAGTCTGCAGGAGCAGAGCTTGTCACCAGGTTTAAATGCCAGGCATTTCAGAGCAGGGATGTGGAACAGTTTCACTGCCTAGGGCTCCCAAAGAACCTGACTGGCCATGGCCACCAGTGCCGGCTTTTTAGTTTTTATTACTGCTCTCACGATACATCTCTACAGACTCATTTGTAATGCTTCTCTCATTCCCCTAAGTGGGGAATGCCAAGATAAGAATACTGGAGGTCTTTGTACTCTCAGCAGTGAAACACAGCAGAGATGAGAGCGATAGGAAAGGTCCAGGAGTCCAGGAAATTTTTCTCAGTCAGTTCCTGTCAGAAATCACCCCCTTTGGGGGAGGCACTGCAACAGTGGAGGCAGGAGCTGCATCCTTTAAAGATTTTGGAAAGGAATTACCTGCCTTGCTGAACAAGATGCTAAACCCAGGCACCCTCAGAGCTTCTGCTGAAAACAAACTGCAACTTTTTTCAAACGATAAAAACTATATAAACTATAAAAACTATAAACTGTGCACACCACCACATTTTTGCTGCTGCAAATAAGCAGCATTTCTGCAGTGATTTAGCAGGTGTGGGGAGAAATGAGACACTCAGGAGCTCGCTGGCTCACATGTCCCTTCCCACCATGGTGTAGGAAGGTGCCCTTCTGTAGAGCAATGCTCCTTGCCTCCACATTTGCCCTGTATTTCACCACTGCTGTTTCTTTCCCAGCCCCATGTTTCCACAGGGAGCTACTCAGGAGCTGAATGTCCTTTCTCCTGGACCTTTTTATTCTGATTTTGAGTGGTGAAACCAGAAGCCAGGGCTGCAGCTGTTTGGCTCATCCTTGAAATTTTTCTGACAACAACCTGGGTCTTCACTTTATTTATGACCAGCCATATGAAACTGTTTCATGAAGCATATCACTAAAATTTTAGTTTTCCTGTTGCTCTTTTTTCTACTGTAAGATGAGGCCATTTATCTTCCTTGCTGATGTTTTCAGTCTTTCAGCTTCCTCAGGCTGAAGCATTTATTTCTTTAGGCAATAGTTTCTACATTCTTTGAGAGACAGTCTATTTTTTAATGCTATGGTACATGTAACTCTACTAAACTACTGCATGTGTGTAGTTAGTCCATTGCATACATATGCATTTGTTACCAGGATGAAAAAACAGTAGGTTCATGGAAAATTTTAAAAATAAATTTTTGAGGAGCAGTTTGGAGCAGTTCCAATCTATCTGAGCACTGCAGATATAATGCGGGCTGCCTGCATTTGCAATGCACAGTAAAAATTATCAGAAGATTCTGATTAGTAAATGGAATGTGTAATGTGTTCCCAACAGACCATTTTCCCACAAGAAATAACTCATTTTGAGTCCCGCTTGTTTTTCAAAAGTGCATAATAGAACTGACATTGAGAAAATTTTATGTGGAACAGGGGAAATAAAAAAGCCACCTTCAAGTTAGAGGAACTCCAAATCAAATAATTTGGTTGAAACAGTTCTGCATTATTTCTAGTAAAGTATTTGATTGACAAGTGAGTCACGAAAGCGCAATAAATCTCTGCTCCCAGGGATTTGTGGTCTTTAAGGCGTGGAAGGGCCCTGCTGCTGTCCCCACCCACTGCTCAGGGGCTGCTGCTCACAACTGGAGTTGGCTCCATCTTTAAAATGAATAGGTCTAAGCTCTAAGATGGCAGCTGCTTTACCAAGTTCTCTTTTCCTCACTTCCCAAAGACAAGTATCCTTCAAAAAACATGAGTAGCCCTTGTACCACTATGAATTGTTTAATGTGCTCTGTAAGAGCATACACTTAGCACAGTGTGAAGGTATTTTCACAACATGATATCACAGGTGCTGATGGACAGTGAAGCTGCTGGTGTCCCCTGATGCACCAGTTCGCATCTGGCATGAAGCAACTTGTGTCTAAACTGGGTGGATCTTTGGGGCCTGGAGAATTCACAGACATCAAAATCAATACATCCCATGGTCAAGTTACCTCTGCTCTGAGACCCTGCTCTTCTGCACCACAAAGGCTTATGTTTTCTGCTCTTTGTGAGCTTTCAAAATTATCTGAATTTTGAGTTCTCCATCATTTCTGGAGAGAACTCTTTCCTGAGACAGGATTGCTTTTGTCAGCACAACTGCCAGCTGTTGTTTCAGGCTAATCTGTAAGGTGAAGTAGGCATTTATAGCAGGTACAGTCCCTCCTTTTTCCAGTTCTTTCCAAGAGAAAATCTGAAAAACATAGAGATGTGTTCTGTGTAGGAAAATGTAGGAATAAAACCTCCTTTTTATAGGCTCTCCAAGAGTGTTCACTACAGAAAAAGGGTCCGTGCTCATACCAAATATTGTAAAATATGTACATTTGTCACATGTAAACCACTGAAAACTAAATAAACAGAGGCCACAGATTTTTCTTCATGCACATTAGGTTTCAGATTGCAAAACAGCTGCAAGTTGGCAACCACAAAGTGCCACCTCAGAATGTGAACATGAGAAACAAAATGCTGCCTTTCAGCTTGGCATCCAGCCCTGGTCAGAATCTGGACAGGAGGCTTCTTTGGGGTCCTTGGATGCCAAGTAGAATGTCTCTGACAATTCAGTATGTGCACAGGGATAACACATCAGTGTATCAAAATGCAGCAGGCTTTGCATTGAGGACCAAATATTTACCTCTTCTGCACAGTAAGCATACTGTAACCTTGCTCTAAAGAGGGTTGTTGTCTTTCCTTTGTTTTGGAAACTTTATCCATTATCTCTTTCACCTAATCAGTTTTCTTTCAATGTATTTAAAATGTGTCATATATGTTTTCATTTTTAGTTAAATTTCTGGGCTGCTAGCAGTGATTCTTTGTATGTACTCTGCATTTTCACTCTGATTTTGAGACCTTCCTAACACTAAACTATAAAAACCACCAGATCATTATTTCTGAGGATGCCACGCTGATATAACTGCAACCCTCTGTAGCTGAAAAATATCAGTGACATTCCTCTGTTCATCTAATCCTTGACTTCAAGACATCATCAGATCAAAGCCAACCACTCAGCCAGTGTATGCTGGGTTTTCTTCATTTCCAAAAGAAATACCACAACTTGCAGAGCAGAAAATCCCCTGTATCCTTCTATAAAATCCTGCAGAATGAGACATGCTTATGGCTGTGAAAGGAAGGAAAAAGCAGATAAAATTCTGACCTCCTGTAGAAATGAAACTCCTGTCATTTCTGTCTCTGAGGCTCTGATTTCACCCAAGTATTACAACTGCAACTTCCTTTAAAAGCAGCTTGTCTCCTTAAACAGTGTTTTTGAGAAATGCAGCACAATGCAGCAGTACCTAAGGTACAGATTTGTGCTAGTGAAAAGCGATATGCCGTTGTGAAATGCAGCCTCTGGAAATTAATTCCTCCTGAGTCAGTTTTGTTACGTTTGGTTTGGGATTTTTTCCTTTCAAACAGTCTCATCAATTTTTAGACCAGATGAGATCATTTTAATTGTTTTGCCTGACTTTCTCTGTAACACCAATTATAACCAGGCATGAAATATTTCCCCTTTGAATTACACCGTATTTCAGTTGAGAAATCCTATTTTGATTTGAACAAAGGCAGTGATGGAGAACCCACAACAGCTTTTAATAAATCATTTCAGTGGTTAATAACCCCCTGCTTAGATAAATTGTAATCTCCTTTGCAGTCTGAATTTGTCCAGTTTCAAAGAGCAGCCCCAAGGTTGTGCTGTATGTTTGCTTGCCAGGCTGAAGAGCCCACTACCACAGCTTTGCCCCCTGCACAGAGACTGTGAGTGTGTCTGCCTTTAACTTTTTCTTGGGTACACTAAGCAGCTGTCAGATGAAGAGATTTTCATCCTACCCGTTCCAAGGTGTCCTAGCAGAAGTGACTAGCATAGCCAAGATAACCCTGCGTGCACCATTGATGTAGCGTTAATGGTATTCTCTTATCTTTGTGCAGTCTTAGCACATGTTGGAGCGATGGCTGAGCTTCACAGGCCATGTCTGAAGTTACCCCTGACCAGACCCTTGCACCTTCCTGCCATACACAAGGCAGAGAGCCACCAGACCTGTTAGCACAACACCACATGCCATTTCTCCCCTAACCCACTTCAGCTGCAATGATCCATGTTAAAAAAACAATTCACAAAACAACAGGAAAAAAGCAACACATTGCTCAAAGCGTTCAGGCTAACCTAGATCCCGGTGACAGAATGGGGCTGGGGAGCGATGGCATCAGCAGCTGCCCTGGGTCACCTGCACATTCCATTGAACAATCCTTATTAGGACCCCCTTTTTCTGGAATATTTACACCTAGCTTAGTACCCAGCTGTCCCTTCAACACACCTGACCTTGTATCAGCTGATGGTTAGCCTCACCAGACATCATTCTGACCAGGCACCTTGCTGTGTTAGAGTGTGAAGCAGTTGTCAGGCTCTTTGCTTGCTCTGGCATAACCAAAACAGTTTTGCTCCATTTTCAGATTTTGCTAATTCTTTTATCTGTTAAAAAAAGCCATGGTTCTTCAAAGTTCTTAAGCAATTGCAGTTCCCAAGATTGATGATCTATTACTAATAACATTTTATAATTTTCTCTTTCAATGAGTAATTGTGGATACAAAAATGCTGCTAGCAAGGATTTTCTTGCTATTTTCTAAGCCCGTTGGAGACTTTTCTCTCTCACAGAAGAGGTAGCAGAGTTACGTAAACAACCAAACACCTGCAGCCTTGAAAAGTCTTGTTTAGAGTACAGTAGAAAAATATTTTGACAATGGATGTTTTAGGATTTTAGCCAATCACCCCAAGGGGTGGCTGATCCTTGTCCAATTAGACTATGAAGAAAAAAGTCTATAAAAGAGTTTGTAAAATAATTAAATAGATCAATCTTGCTGCACAATTCCTGCCTGCTGGATCTTCTCTCCTCCTCCCTACGACTGCAGGACATGGCGATATACCCTAGGGCTGCAGTAATAAGTTATTGTTGTAAGTCATTGCCAAATTTTAATGAGGAACCCTACTGATACACTTGTGGGAACTTGTGAGGGTTACAGATGTGTAACCCTCAATGTTGTCTTCAGAGATCACATAAAGACAGCTACAGTGTTTGTCAATCTCCATTCACCACATGGAGTAGTTACTTTCTCCTCGTAACTCCCTTTTCTCTTCTGCTCCCTCAGAAATAGAGCCCCAGTGTCATCATACCTGGAGCACAAGCTTTCAGAAGAACCTAGGTCCCTCTAGCAACTGATTCATGTAACAGGCACCATTAAGTGTCACACAGTGGAAATTTTAGTACATCTGTGTCTTCATTATCCTTTTGCCATCACACTTTAAACTTCCTCTCAAATTCCTTAGAAATGTGTTAATTAAAAAGGAAGTTATTTTCAGGAGAAGAGAGATGACACATAGTGCTATATGTGTGTAAGTGTCCAGCTACTGTGGGTGGGGCTCCCATCATTTCTCAGACAGCCTGACCTCTGCTTGTTGCCTTATTCCTGCTGAAGTGTATTTGACTTGAAAGAGTGAAAATAATGATTTTGCTTCTTACTTGTCTAGTTCATATATCAGTCAACAATTGTTGGCTTTGCCAAGGGCAATTCCTGCTCTATTAATCCATAAACTTGCTCTCCAGAGTCCTTCACTGTGGCCTCACCCCAGCCTGCCAACCTCTGGGTCTACTCAGGGTTTCTTACCCACACACAGCACAGAAATAATATTAACAGTGTCCACTTAAATCAACAAGACAGCTTTGGGACTATGCTTAAAACTGTTAAGCCAAAACATAAATTTTTCTGGAAACATCAAAAATGTGAGTTTAGAATGGGAAACTACCTGAAAATTCACCTGTTACAGGTGCTACTGAAGTTCCAGTGTCATATAAACACAAATTAACTTTTGTTTTAACTTAGTGGGTTTCCTAATGAAATATCTTGTGACTGGTTTTTGTTTTAAATTTACTGTGCTTTAGTTCAGTAATTGGTTTATGACTGTAATTACTAGTCATTCAGGCAACACTTATTAAAAACAAATTAGATTGCTCCAAACTCTGGTGATTTTATGATCATATAGATCAATATAAATCACACTTAATTAAGCTCTTTATCACTTAGGTTTTCCATACACAATGTATTTATAACATTGCAATAACAGGCAATATTCCTACCTTTCCACACCCATTTAGTCATATTAAAACAAAAATGGGTTTGTAACAACAGAGGCTGGACAACAGAATTTACTTAAGTAGCCTGCTGCACACTAACAGTGATATGAAGGTGTAAGCTCATAGTGTTTATCTACAGAGGGGAAAAAAACCCTTGAAATACAAGCATAATCTGAAAAATGCTATTTTAAAAAAGGGAAAATAAAGCAAGCCAAGTTAAAACTCTTAGAATATATGTTTCCTTTCCAAGTCTTATCAGAGTTGTTACAGGATATAATTCTGGCTGCACTATAATGAAAAAAAACCCAACCAACCAACCAACCACCTAAGCCAGTTAAGACTGCAAGCATTCCTTAAGATGTCCAAGCCAAAATGTGCAAGAAAATATAGTCTGGACTTGTTTTCTTTTTTACAAGATCCACTCTCTAATAAATTTCTCTTTAATGGCCACTCGCACTGCCATTAAAGATTTTTGTATTAAAACATCTACAGGCTGTCTCCTGACTTGCAGGAGTCTCTGAGTGGTAAAGTTAAAAAACAAAACGTGCTGTTGGTCTTCAGGAGTTTTGTCCTGATGATGCCTTAGGATTTAGCTTTTATATTTTTCAGATCCTGTACTGCTTTAGTGTGTAACTCTAAAACTCCATAGCCTGTTAGCTACTGTGCTGCCATTCTGGTTAGACATAACAAACCCTCTCTGGGCCTGGACTCAAGGACACCTTGTTGTTCCAGGCCCTGAAATATGTAAACTAAACCTCTAGAAATGGGAAACAAACTTGGGGTAATGACATCATTACCTGAAATTGCAATTGGAAAATTAACCCTGACATGCAAATGGACCAAACTTATAAAAGTGTGAAAAACCTGTGACCTGTCATCCATCTTGGCTGGAGCCCCTTGGGAGCTTTTGACTGCCCAAGGTTTACCTTTGAAGGCCCTTCAAATAAATGCCTGCTTTTATTCTCTTAATTTTGTCTAGCCTCTGTTTTCAGGCAGCCCCTCCAAGGCATCAGCTAATTAGGATCCTTCAGGGGTAATTCCACTAAAACTTACAGGCCAAGATTCAACAGTTGCAAATTTTGATCTTCAAAAAGATATAATTTAAAATACAGGTGGTTTTTAATGCTTATGGAAAAAGAATATAATTCCTAAATTTGTGCCACCCAAGTGGTTTGCACTGACTTTCTCCATTTTTGCTTTCATATTTATTATGGTTAGAGAAATGCACTTGTTTAAAATTATTAACTTGAATTTAATGCACTAGAAAGTAGTAGGAGCTGCTCCCACCTCTCCCTGCACACATGAAGGCCATGCTAGAGGGGAGGTATCTGGCCATGCTTTGGAGGCTGACCCATGGCACCATGGAGGGACTGGCAGGTGGGATGTCCATCTGCAGCCCAGCACTGACTGTCTGACCAGTGTCTCTAGGTCTCTGAGATAAAACAATACTAATAATAAATACTTGTTTCAGGCTGAGCTGACAAATGTCATTAATAATTTATTAAACCTGGTTGCTGATGAATGATGAGTATTTTCAGGCTGCTGGCTTAAAGTAATCACCTGATGTACCAACATTACCTGATATAATCACTACATGGTTCCTACAGTCAATGCTTTAAGCAATACATCTTTGGAAATCTCTGTCCCATTAGTTTAATGACTTTAATGGCTGTTTTTGTGAGATGCTTCAATCCTGACTGGCATAGAGCACCTCCAGTGTGAGATGTAGCATGTCATCAGCTCATGTTTTCTGTTTCTTCATCAATATTTTTTCGAGTGGATCCCGTGTTCCCAAACACCCAGCAACCCATCTCTTGCTGTGGTATGTTGATAATTTGAGTATATTTATGAAGAGCTTAGGAGCCATGCTTTCTTAATATTCATAACTCATTCGAATTTCTCTAGCCTTGAAAAACACATTAAATAGAACAACTAGGTGGATGTTTGAGTCAGTTTGAAAAAGGAAAGGATTTCATGAAATACTTTATTTTAAATGTTATTTTAGTGGGTGGGAGCAGCATACTTATAAAGACAACAAAAAAAAACCAAAAAAACCAAAACAAAACAAAAAAAAAAAAAAGGAAAGATCATTAAAAAAGAAACACAAGTCCTACCTCAAATGCTCAAATGTTACCAAAATGTCACATCACATAGAAACACTTTCAAAGAGGAAGATATGTTCTTTCCTGATGCACCAGTTTCATAATATTGTGACATTTACATTCTAATGATAACTAAACTTTGATCTTTGGGAAGTTTTAGAGCAAAGAGCCTGATTTGCTGTGATTTTGCCACCTCCCTGAGGGAACTAGATGCAGCCTGCAAACCTCACAGGAGTTATACAAACAGAAAATAAGAAAGTAAAATATTGGGAAAGATGGCTGTTTGGATTGTGTGTGCACAGAGAAGTCATGAGGATTAACCAGGTTGAACACTGAGGTTTGGTTAAGGATAGCTACACAAAACCCATGCAAACACTCCCCTGCACTTAGGAGGACAGGGAGCTAAAGACATAAACCTTAACCCATCTATCTTTTACTGACAGTCGGTCTTGAGAAGTTGGGAAGTAATGGGCTAAAGGGATTGCAGAGCTTCAGCTTTACTCCTAATCCATGTCACAGAATTAAAACTAACATGGGGAGGAAATCCTGTAAAAACCTTCCTTAGGAGGGCCTTAATGACATCATTCTGCATACAGCTTAGTAGAGTACTGCTGGTGCTGCTCTCTGAGCAAGGTGGAGGCTACGGAGCCTCCTTACTTTGCAGGGCGTGCTGCTGTGTGTCCTAATACAAGTATCTATAACAATTAGACTCTGGCTTGACTCAAGGTGCAGAAAAGACTTGCACTTCTGGTGAAATCTGGCATTTGGATGCTGCTCAAGGCAAATTCTCATTGTACACTGGAGCCATTCTTCAGTCTCTCTCCCCTCAGAGCCTGGAAGGAAAGACTTTTCCTTCACAATGTTTTCCTTTCAAAAGCCCAGCAGCTACTGAGATTTTAGGAATTGTTTTATTTGCTTTGGTGTGCTGGGCAACTGGCTGCCTTTAGTGTGAGTAAAAGGGGAAAGACCAATATTACCTAGGTTTGTACTTTGCTGGATCCTGGAAGGCACATCATGCAACCCAGGGATATATTAGAGTGAGCAGGTTCCTTGCAACAGGGAGATAGAAAAAAAAAGAAAATAGGTGGTGTACAATACCATGCAACCAAAGATGTTTTGCTACAGTAATCATCTGCTACCATACCTATCCTGGGCAATGTTGTGCTCCTCCAACCTAAAGAAGCCTTAGGTTCATTAGTCTCCCAAAGACAGATACCTTCTGCCCCAAAGTAATTTTCATCAACTGCCCTTCATAGTACTACATGGGACAGAATCAATTAACTCTTAAGAATTAGGATCTGAGCTACATGTAATAAATTCAGCTACTTGCTACTGGATGGAATTTTTGCTCTGAGAAGGAATCTTCTTAGTGTCAGAGTGCTCAAGATAATAATCTGTGGTGTGGCTTTTCAGAGCCAAATTATCATGCAATATAGATCATGAATATTCTGTGTATTTAAGTAATTCAATGATACTGCTCATATTAATCTTTCTGCTGGAACTGATGCATAGCAAAATATCTCCAATGAGAGAAATATGAAGTTTACTGCTAAGATTCTTGCACAAGCTTTTCATGCAATAATTCTGAACTTCAAATAATATAATATTACATTGAGTAAAGACATGCAATTCTCCCATCTGAAAATGAAAAGTGTCTTTTGTGATTGACATGGAGTCTTTAAGGGCTGGCATACAGAGTTCTCGCATGCAGGGAAATGTCTGTGAAAGGAAATACAAACTTTACAAACTCTTCTTGGTTTCCTTAGCTAGTAACACTCAGTTAATTAATGTTTTCTATTTAATTACAGTAGATTGCAATTCATTATTTCAAACAGATTTCAAACCTAATATGCATCAGACTGCAGAGCAAATACTCTTCCTTTGTGCACATAACCACTTCCAGCTTCTCAACCTTTTGTAATATAAGTACAGGAAAAAGAATTAAATATATGTACATAAAGGGAGATACACTAGAACATTTTGTCTATTCATTGGAGCTGGATAGTCAACATGACAAGAAAAATTAAACTGGGATTTAGAGACACTTTTTTTACCTTGTAGAATGAAGAGCTTTCAGGATTTTACTTTAATTACCTTCTTGTTCAGTTTTTCCTTTGTTGTCTAAAATATCAATGAAACTTTTGTCTTCTATTTTCTACTGTTATGAATCTCTTGAGCAAAATTTCTGCCTTCAAGAGCAGAACAGAAACTGGAGACAAAGGGACAGAAATGTTTAGGCAAGAGATTCCATTAAGAAAAAAGAGAGAGAGAAAGAGAAAGTACATCTGACTGAAGCAAAATTTCTAAATATTTTCATTTCTTGCTACTGCAGAAACTATCTGACCTCCTCCAGGATAGTTTCCCAAAACTGCTGTGAAGGCAGTAAGGTAGAAGATGGATGGAGAGAGTGCAGTGCTCTGCCTTTCTCCCCCTGCTGAGCTCTGCCACAAGGCAATGCCAACTCAGCTCTGTCCCCTCCCGGTCCCCTTACCCACTTCTTACTCCTACCCTGTCTGTAATTAGACTTCCAAGGTGTCTTGGGAAGGAAAAGAGATAGAAGAAACACACTGAGAAAACCTGCTGGCTAACCCTGGGAATTAGGTATACTCAGGTCACTGTAGCTCACACAACATGGCAGCTGAAACGAAGCAGCATCATAGACCCATAAGATCATACACGTTGGAAAAGACTTCTAAAATCCTTGAGTCCAACCATTAACCCAGAACTGCCAAGTCCACCACTAAACCATGTCCCTAAGTGCCATAACTACACATCTAAATACTGCCGGGGATGGTGACTCATCAAAGGAAACCCTTTTTCTAAAGCAAAGAAGTCTGAATTAACCAAAGCTTGTTAGAATGAGAATAAGATTAGAAGCAGTATACCATTTCTAGAATTACAGTGTTGGCAGAAAAATGTTTGTTTAAAAGAATTCTTTTTTTAAGGAAGTAGACTACATTATTATCATAACTGTAATAAACCCTAAAGATTTCAATCATACTTTTGTCTGGGAACCCAACTGTGAAATAACAAAATCCCCACAACTTTGCTTTTGGTATGTAAAAGAGAACACATCTAAATTAATCCTCACATCTTTCCACAGCTAGATTGATGAATAACTATGGCCTAGAGAATAAAAGCAAGACTCCCAAAGACTGGAAAGCAGAGCAGCTGAACTACTGCTCCTTCAAGCACCTTTTAATCTACACTAGTGATTGTGAAAAAAGTGGGATGGAGTCCATTGAGGACTTAAGATACCAAAGCTGAGGGCAGATTAGTTCTTCTTTTCCGAAAGGTTGTTTGAGAGAGGCAGACAGCCTTATTCCCAAACAAAACATATCCAAGTGGCTATGGACCCTCCATCCGTGCCAGCTGAAGACAGCATGGGTTCCAACTTAAACAAGGAGAGGTCAGCCTTGAGCACGGGTACCAAACCTACCAGAGCAGAAACCTCTCAGAGCAGAAGTGCCATGGCAGAACTGTAAACTTGAAAGGCTTCACACAGAAGCCAGAACCTAGCTGTGAAAAGATTTTATTCTTGAGAAAGAGCATTGCTCTGCCAGCCCAATGTGCTCACAGAGAGCCTCTGATCAGCTGGGGCTAGCAAGATACTTGTTTAGAGAGAGCTGAAGTTAGCCAAGCCCTAGTACAGATATGTGAAAACATGCAAGGTGAGGTCTTTTTAATCTCTCAATTATATTTTTGCATTGGGCTTCTGCTAAGAGGGAGAGGGGAGTAAGGTCTGCAAAGTTTCTTCAGCATGTATAAACCCCAAGAATTTAAGACTCCTTCATGATATTTAGTATGAATGCAAATGGTTCTTCCTAGGTCTTTGTTTTCCCTTTTCCAAGTTTTTAATGGTTTTGGCCTCAGGGTTCCTTACTCTTGAACAACTCTAGTGCAGAAAATAATAGGTATTAGTCCAGCTGTTCTGAGCCCCCGAAGAGGACTGTGCTCACTTGCAGCAATCCTTGCCATCCCTGTGAGCAATGAAACTGCATTTATGGCACAGCATCCAGCTTCAGGATGTGTCCATGGGCACTATTTCACCAGTATGTTGTTCTGGGGGCAGACTTCCATCTGGGACACCATCAGTTTGGGTTCAAAGTCTAGGTGTGTGACAGAGATTATTTTGTGCATGTAAAGCCATTTATTGTCTCGTGCTTTTTATCTGAAATGGGGAGAACCATGTTCCAATTGTAAGAGGCTGAAGTACTATTAATTTGCTGAGGTTTCAGAGGACAAGCAAACTGCATCAGTGCTTAGAAGATTTAGCAGAGTCCCATCTGCATCTGTATAGTAAGAGATTTTCATTGGGTAGAAAATGAACCCCATTGCGCTGGGGTTTTAAACGGAGGTGGACTACGGTGTGTCTCTGCAAGCTCAGAAGAACAGGTCTCATTCACAAAGCTCTCAGTTCAGGAGAAAATCCTTCATCTTGCTTTCTTGTCTGCCTGCAGGTGGCTTAAAGGCATTACAGAATATTTTTCCTAAGAAAAAAAAATGCCTCTGCAGAAGACAAGGTTCTACAAGGTTGTTTCTTATCAATTGAATTTTGAGTTGAAATTGAATAGCGACTGCCTTAGACCAATATATGGCTTGTAAAGTGAAAGCCCAGCAGACAAAATACCTACCTTCTTCTCTTTCTGTCTATCTTGTATTTACTCTTCTTTTATGGCCCAGTCAAGAGGGGAAACAATAAATGCACTTGTACATTATAAATTTACTTGTGAACTACTTTCCCAAGTAAGGTTGGTGGAAGCCAAATGTCCCCCTCCTCTCACTAAGGCTCACAATCTTTATAAATTACAGTCTCCTCTCTTTCTGTAGATTTCTCCAAGACCCACTGCCTGCAGCTCTCTGCTCTGCTGACAGCCTTGGGGAGCAGCATGTCCAGGCGAGCATGGATGTCTCTCCCCAGCTGTGTCACCAGTGCCCACATCCTTCCATGGCACTGACTGCTGTGGCTCTCTTCCCCACTATGTGGGAGGGTGGACAGGATTTTAGGAATGAATGTGCGATACCAGACAAAAAAGAGGGGGAATGACTAAACCCCGGTCTGGCCCAGAGGTCTGTATTTCTTCTCAGCAGCTGGGTTGCATGGGAAGATGTAGATCTCCAGGCTGCTCTCTGCAAACAACTGTGATGAATTTAGACCCTCGGTGCTTGTTGCTTGCCAGAAATTCTTGTGAGGATACACCAGACATGAAGAAAGGCAGAGAAACAGCCACAGCTGGACCCTGGCCAGCCCAGCTGGCATGGTGGTGTGTGTGAAGCCCCTGGAGCCTGTCCAGGGACAGGCTGGTGGGGGAAACCACTGGCAGCACAACCTGCTTTCCTTCTCCCACACATGGCAATAGCCAGGTCATAGTCAAAGCGGGAGCCAGACCTGGAACAAAAGCAGTGGGCTGCACTCATGAGAACTACTGCACTGCTGAACAGCTGGAGACCAGTGATGTTTATCTCTGTGGGAAACATGGCAGCTTCCATTTTGCCTTCATGTTGCTACACTGTTTGAAGGAACAGCAACTCCTTCTGAAGATAAACCAGTGAGCAACTGAGCCAGAAGAGCTATACTCTAATTCAAAAGGTTTGACCTTTTTTGTGTACTACACCACACCTTCTGTGTAAATATGTGTTGTCATAATGGTAGCTCTGGTAGTTCTTTTTGTCAATAATCTACTGAGAAGTCCCTCGGTGTGATGTGTGCACAGGTAAATTGTGCTGATTAGCCCTTCAGGAGGGGCTAATGAAAATCACATTAGAACTATTTAACAAAAAGGTAAATAAGGAAATCTTTTGGAAGTTAGCAAATATTTGGCATCAGTCGTGTTTCTGTGAACAAACCTTTTAGAGTGGCTGCTGATGCCACGGTCTATGAAGAGCCATGCACGCAGGTTAGGAGTAAAAAACTGATGTTGCTAAAATGTGTAACATAAATATTTGTTTTACAACTGATGAACTTGCTGTAATCATACTTTCAGGATTATCATGAATACAGACCAGACAATTTAGCAAAGCCACCTAATATCTAATCTAAAGGCTTCAATCAGGTATTTTCATCACTAACACTGTAACTGTAATGCTTGACTAAAAAGAAAAGTGGTGGGGCTAAGGGATTGAATGAACCCAGCTTTCTGGGATGCATTTATACACCCAATGACCATAACAGCTTCTGTGAGCTTAAGAGACATTTTGTAATTTGCTGGCTTTCACTAATATCATGATAAGAGCAAAACACACAAGTGTTCCTTTGAAAACATGAGCAGCTCTCTATCTTCCTGGATAACTGCAGGCTAATCCTCCAAGGATTTTTAGAGTGACTCCAGGGTGGAAGTTCCTAGGGAAAGAACTCATTGTACTCAGAGATGGCTCTTGCTAAGCTTGTAGGAGTACATCCTGCAGGCAGATTCCCAGCAAGAAGGAGTAATTCTAGTTAGAAATGTGTGGAGGCATTGGGCTAGAATGAAGGTCAACCAACTTTGAAAAAGATTTGCAATTTATAAGAAAAGCTTCTACAATATGTAAATGTCCAGACATTTAATTAAAATCTGTTGAATATCAATAACAGTACTGGCTGGTGTTTCTTGACTATACTATAGCCTTCACATCCAGTGTTAACTTCTTTTTCCATAAGCAGGGATAGATTTTTAAAATTAACTACAGCATTTGTTGGACTTCATAACAGTAACTTCATTGCTTAAGCTGCTCTTTTCCAAGGTCAGAAGGAAATTGCCTTCTCTCCACCTACAGTGTTGCACTGCTGGCATGGAATATCAGTCATGGATAGGTTTTGTCATTTTCCTCACATGAATCCCAGTCATTACCAAATGCAGCAGTCCTGACTGGGGGGCAGAGGGGTGGGATAGAAAACCTGTTTGATCCAGCATAGCAAATACTCTGTTGAAGTTGGGAATCCTCCAAATTCCCATCATCTGTGTCTCAATAATATTCCTGCATATTCTCAGATGAAGGAAAACATACCACATCTTCCCATGTCTAGCTAATAAGAATCAGTTTTAATCATGAAGGAGCTAAAACTGCCAATGTAGATAGTAACTTCAACTGCAATTTAAATGCTGGAGTCAGAAAAGAGAATTCAAACATCATCTTTTTATCTACTATCTTGGGATGCTGTAGGAGGGCAAGAGAAACCATACAGCTGGAGTATGTGGTTTTTCTCTGCACTTAAAAATCCTTTTATTGAAGAGGGAGTAAAAAAGTGGAATTTCAAAATCTGTGTATTTGATGAGAGAAAATTTGTTTGTGCCTAATCTGGAAAGAAATGAAAAACAATCCATTGCTATGGCAAAGTGTTCTTCTGTACATCTGCCAAGGTCATTGAATGCATAAATCTAGGCAGAGTACAGTCTTTGAAAGAAAGCAGCTCAGCTGTTTCCCCACAGCAGCTCTCTTAGGACTCAGAAGGGTAAGACAGTTTTCTTGACATTACAAAACTGTTAAATACAATTGAAAATATTTTTCCTACATATGGCAGTCTGAGATCTCAACAACATATAATGGATCTAGTGATACCCAGGAGATTGTTATGGACAACAAGTCAGTATGTCCATGTTTTTTTTCCCAAGATCCTAGGTCTCCTTGCTTCAGAGATCCCACTGTGAGGTTTCTGTGTCGCAGTCTTTCAACAACTGGGCTTGTTGTCAGGCTCTTTGAATTCAGGTCACTCTGTTCTCTGTTTTTTTCCATTTCTGCTTTGCAAGGCAGGGCTATTGAGCAATTCAGAGTGCATGCATGGGTTAAGCCCCTCAAAAGCCCCTTCCTCCAGCCAACACCCTTCTCCTGAAGTAACCCGTATGATTTCGGAAGTTTTACTGGAATTGAAGAACATCAGGGTGTCAAAACATAAATGCTCAGTGAAAAAAAAGTTCTGTTTCAATGCACCCAGTTTGTCTCCTGTGTGCAACTGCCTAAAAGTGCCTCTTGGTACATCTGGCTACCTGCTGCAGACTCCTGAATCCTGGATAAACATTTGGAGATGAGAGCTGTGGTGTCACAGCACAGGCTTCTAGCACTGTGGTGGGAAGCCTGAGTGTTTCAGCTCCATATCCTGAGACACACAGAAGTCCTGGTCTTGCTCCATTGGTGGGGCTCTCAGGTTTTCCAAGTTGTTTGTTCTTGGAGAAACTGGAGAATATCCAGTGGAAGGTTAACAGGAGAGTCCCAATAGGATGAACCCTGTAATGAAAGGTTGGGCTTGTTTAGTCTGGTGAGAGAAGGCTGGGGGGATTCCAATAGGAGCCTACAGCTTTTCAGAATCACAGAATCATGCAATGCTTTGGGTTGCAAGGCACCTTAAAGATCATTCAGTTCCAATCACAGATTCCCCTACTCCAGGTTGCTCAAAGCCCCATCCAATCTGGCCTTGAACCCTTCCAGGGATGGGGCATCCACAGCTGCTCTGGGCAACCTGCTCTGGTGCCTCACCAACCTCACAGTGAAGAATTTCTCCTTAACATCTAATCTAAACCTACTCTCAGTTTGAAGCCATTCCCCTAGTCCTGTCACTAAAGGATCTTGTAAATAGTCCCTCTCCACCTTTCTTGTAGGCTCCCTTCAGACACTGGAAGGACACAATTAGGTCACCCTGAAGCCTTTTCTTTTCCAGGATGAGCAATTACAATTGTCTTAGCCCTTCCTCATCAGAGAGGGGCTCCATCCCTCTAATCATCCTGGTGATGCTCCTCTGGACTTGCTCCAACAGGTTCATGTCCTTCCTGTGCTGGGAGCCCAGAGCTGGATGCAGCACTGCAGGTGGGGTCTCACCAGAGCAGAGCAGAGGGGCAGAATCCCCTCCCTCACCCTGCTGCCCACGCTGCTTTGGATGCAGCCCAGAACACATTTGGCTTTCTGGGCTGTGAGTGCCCATGGCTGGGTCATGTCCAGCCTCTCATCCACCAGCAACACCAAGTCCTTCTCACAGAACTGCTCTTGATCTGTTCATCCCCAGCCTGCATAAAGACAGTGGGTCCTCCTGATCAAGGTGCTGCACCTTGCACTTGGTCTTGTTAAACCTTATGAGGGTCCACTTCTTGAACTTCTCCAGGTCCCCCTGGATGGCATCCCATCTTTCACGTGTATCAACTGCACCACTCAGCTCGGTGTCATCTCCAAACTTGCTGAGGGTGCACTTCATCCCTTCATCTATGTCAATAATGAAGATAATAAATAGCACAGCACAGGTTATTGAATATAAGCAGTGTTGCAGAGATTATGTAAATCCTTTGTAGTGCAGGACCACAAGCTCTGTGTTTGATGGTTCAGGACAGGCATTAGACAAGACATTTTTACTGAGGTGACAGTGCAGCACCAAAACATGACATCCAGTGAGGTTGTAGCATCTCCATCCTTTGAGCTTTTCTATATTTAGAAGTATTAGACAAAGCCATGAATTCATGCAGTGTTGGTGATAAACATACTTTTAGCAGGAGTTTGAACTAGAAAGCTCCACATAGTGCCTTCTGACCTACACTTCCATGAATCATTGGTGATTTAAAAGCTTCTAGGAGTCTTGCTCTTCAAATAAGCAAGATCACAGACAGGAACAGCTTATTTATCTTTCAGAAACAGATAAACAATCCCCACTTCTCCTCCCAGGACAGCTGTACTTTTTCCGTCTGTTTCCTCAGGTTAAATACTTGCTGAACTTCTTGTCTGTGAGAACTTCAGAGAGGTCTCAGCTTTGTTCTGTGTTGAGATAGCAAGCATTTCACATCTGCAGGTTTCCATGGGACCACATTAAGAGTGTTGTCACCCTGAGTAAATCACTGTCATAGCCAGGCAGGCAGATGCAGATAGAGAGCTGAAATCACCAGCACAAATCTGCCCCAATATTCATTGAACTGTTTCAGTAGCTGGGCCAGCATTTCCAGGCATCTCCCCTCCCAAACACCCCAGCTCTCCAGGTGGGATTGTTCTTAGCTTCAGTGTATCATGCTCCACCCAAGAGGGAAGTTGGGAGTCTTGACTGCTGTCTCCCCTTCTGGTGCTGTAGAAGCACACAGGCTTATCCCCCAGAATCAGTCCTGCCATTAAGAGTATTTGCAATAATCTCTGCAAAGTTGCCAGAAAACCTTGCTGCTGCCTGCACTTTACTTCAAACAAATTGAAAGGCTTGTCTGTGATTTTTTTTTTTTTTAACCACTCGGCAGCAACAGCAGCACAGTCTGAGCATGTAAAACTGCTCCACTGAGCACATCAGCTGAGTCACTGCTTTTTACCCCAAACCCCTCACAGCAGAAGCTGGAGAAATCAATAATGCCGTGCAGCTTAGCAAAAGTGCTGAGGCTGTGCAAGGTTCTTGTACAGAAACACACCAAGCGTTCATAGCAGGAAAAGCACCTCACCTCATTAACACTGGAAAAAAGCCTTTAAGTTTAATTCACATGACAGAGGTGCAGCCTCTGTGATGAAAGTGATGGCTGAAGAAATACAGGAAGTAAGGGGAATCAGTGACACCACCAGAGGGGGAAAAGATCAATTTTATCACTGAGCCTTGGAATATTGTTTACAGCATTCTGTATTCATCTCTATTCTGAACACACAGTCTGCATAAATACATGGATCCTGAACAGAGGCAAAAGACAAGCTCTTCTTAAACTGTAAAGCTCAGCTGTTTGAGGGCAGGAGTACCACAGGGGAGCCGAATGCCCTCTCCGTTGTCAAGTCACCCTGTAAATCCTGCTATTTCTGGGAGACCATGTTCCCATTATCCTCTGTGGAAGGGATAACAAGATGCCAAATCCCACACGAGTAGGGGAGGCTATGCTACTCTCACCATCTATGCACAGAGAACTCTCAGCCTGCAGCGTTGCCACTGGCAAGAGTCAAGACTCAGGATAACAGCCTGCTCCAGTCTTCTTAAAAAAACACACACATACACATGTACATGTACACCCTAGCTTGCATTCTGCATTCTACATATCTCTTCTAAGAAACTTGCCTGTATTGGCCAGGCACACTGCTCCTTCTTTGATAACTCTGTGAAACTCTGCATATTACAGTGATTTTTGTCTTGCCTGCTCTAAAATTTGGAAGAACTGCTGAACATTTCACCAGAGTAAACATACTAAAGCATAACACTAGCTATCCACTACACATTTCTTTACTCTAGAGGCAAATTTATATGAAAATGGCCAAGTGTCTCTTTTGATACACAATTTTTTTAAATCTTGCATCAACATAGCATTTAATTTCACTTTTTCCCTCTTCTCTGTTTTAATTTTAATCAGTGAAAAGGTGAAGACTCCATCCAGAGAGTGAGACTTTCCACAGCCAGTAAGCAGATGTTCTTTGTTTGAAACCGTATCGCAGCACACACTCAACTCTTATCTGCTAGTATCTTGTGACTATAATCACAAGGTTCTTCTAATTATTACAATATCTTCTTTGTTCAGTTATGAAGCTGGTCCATGGGAACTTGAGTGCATTCCACAGGATATCTGAGCTCTCTGACATTTCAGTCTGTGATTCCTGCTGCAGCAGCAGTGACCTCCCCCTTGAAAATTTTCAGGGCTGAAGAAAGAAATTACAGCTGAGCAGGAAAACCAGGTACATCCAGTCTAAAGAAGTGTCACCAGCCATGGGTGTCCCTGGGGTGAGCTAAAGCATAATCTCCTTCAAAGAGGCCACTGGAACATTACCACAACACCCCAGGGGCCACTGGTCTCTCCTTCTTCACTTTTCATGTCTCACTTTAGCTGCTAAGATCTGAGGAATATAAACAGGGCACCGTATGCATACACAGGCCATGAGAGTATTGGTTTTGCTAGGGTTGAGCTGACCTTTTGTGTTTAACATTTTTGGTTTGAAAGAAAACAATGGTATTTGCCTTATATGACAGGTAGACTTTCAAAACCATTCAGCTTCCCTTCTGTCTGGTGATATTGAATCATGGTCTGCAAAATACAACACTTCTCAGCTGTTGAGAATGAACCTGTAAATGGCAAAGAAAAGCCTGATGTAATAATAAGGGGTAGTGTAAAGGAGAAACATCCACAAGCCTTCTTTGGATCTGAATTACTTTCTTTACTAACAAACACTGATCTTTATATGCTCTCTGAAAATTACAAGAAGTCGAAGAGCTGAGGTAAGACCAAGATATATGCAGCAAGACAGGAAGAGTACATGGATCCCACCTTATAAATAAATCTTCCTTTAAATAAAAGGTTTATTTCAACATCTTTCTTTGGTGCAGCTAGCATAACAAACACATAAAACCAAAACACACCTGGAGTTATTTGTCACATTCTCTTCTGTTCAAATTGTTTATCTACAAAGAAACAAGTAAAAAACACCTCCTCATGTAGAAAAAGCTGATGCACCCAATAAGGTATCCTGCCTCCCACATCCAGTGTCCTCCTAGCATGAGGGAACGACCAAACCTGACACCTCCAGTTTCATGGCCGATGACTTCAAATTCTTTCCAAAGTAAGCAACCTTTTTAAAGATTTTAAATTGCTTCCTGCAATCAAGGAAGCCACTTCCTGTCACAAGCTGGAGAGATTCCACTGCTCCTGCTGCACAACTCATTGCTGCACACAGGTAGTGGCTATGAGAGGATACACTTCATCCAATTTCTTTGTACTCAGCTACTTTTCACCTTTCCAAGTTAGATTGGACAAGATTTAGAGTCCACACCAGGATAACCCAGACTGGTGAGGCTCACAAGTAGCCAGACCAACCAACTAAGCCCTTCATTTACTGCCCTACAAGAGACTGTGAAAAACTGCTTAGCATAATGTGAAAAAAGCAGTGAAGGTATGATTCAAGATAACACTTCAGACACTTATTACTGGGCCAAAAGAGGACATCTGGGATGTAACCAAGTGATTTATCCTACTTGGGGGTAATGAGACACGGGGGTGAGGTTCCCCCATCATTAGATATGTTAAATATGAGGTTATAATGGCTGATGTCTTCAGAGCCATTAGCACTACATGACTTAGCAATTCATTTTGTAAAGTCAGCTGTCCTGGAGAAATCATTCTTCACTGTTTATCTTCTTGCACTCTTCTATCCTGCAGAGGGAAGAGTGCAGCTCTTATTCTTCTCTGCAGTTTTCCCACTATTTCTTCGTTTTTGCTTTAAAAGCACTCTCAAATTCTTCTTCCCCTGCCCTCTACATCCACTCAGTCTCTTTTTTTTTTACAGACAAGAAAAGAAAACTTGAACTACAAAGGAGATCTGTTGTTTTGGGGGTTTTTTAATGGCAAATCTTTCAATAAGCAGGCAAGGCATCTGATGGTCTGTAGGCTTTCAAAGCTACTCACAGGTAGCAAGCATTGTTAAGTTCCTTCCAATCCACTTTTGTGCTGACTGACTGAACAAAGTTTCTCCTCTATTACTGTATATCTGCCTTTGGAGAACCATCTCCAGGAGGGTTCTGTGAGGCTCTAGACTCACACTGAAGTCACTCTTGACAGACAGTACTAAGACTGGCTGCAGAACAAAGTGCTACCAAGTGGGTAAAACACAGCACACATGACAGGGTAATGGTGAAACGATTGTGACTCCCTCACAAGTGCCAATTCTGACCTCACCAGCAATCCTGCAAGAGGGACTGCGGCATCTGAGAACACATTCATCTCAGTCTTCCTACTGCCAGCAATGGGTATGTGTCCACAAAATCACATAGGTGTAAGCACACATGCTTGCAGAACATCTTAGGCCTTGGGATGATGGTTTGAACTGGCTTTTTGAGCAGGGGCCAGACTAGTCATTTGTACTCTGAAGAATGTCTAGGGGTTAAAAGCTACTGACTGAACCATGGAGAATTCCCTGAAGGGAGGGATTGCCAGTCTCACAGCACTGGGGGAGGATGAAAGCAGAGCAAGTATGCTGTTTGGACATTTGTCCTTGCTAGTTCTTTTTTCAAAGGAGGTTTTGAGCTATCAACCCGCACAATTTTTTGATGTTTTCATGGAAAACTGTGTACTGAAATTTATCTACAATGAATCTGTACTTTCGGTGGGAGGATTCTCCATCTGTCATGCCTTTCCTTCCAAGTCAGGGTGAGTCCTGGTGGAAAGCTGGAGGTCCTACAGTGAAAGAAGAGTTGGCTCTGATCATACAGTCAGTCCAGCACTATGCTGAACCTGCCCAAAATGTGAAACCTGCGCATCTTTGCATGTATGTCCTGACACTGACAACCAGACTAAACCATTTTCCACTGACTGGGTAAAACTTCTCACAAAAGAGTGATCTCAACTGGTATCAAACTAATTTGATTCAGAAACTTGGTAGGAAATTTCTCAGTGCAGTTACCAGACTCTAAACTCTTCTGTACTTAGTGACAGTGGGATGATCACTGAGGTGTTTAGGAATTTGTATTTTATTTTGTATTAGTATTTTGTTTATATACGTTTATGTATATGTGCCAAACACTTGAAAATAGATGGTGGACTCTAGGATCCCTACATTGCCTCTGTACAATTCATACAAGAACGTGACCACTGTGCCTGCACAAATTTTCTCTACCAACACTGGAGCACCACTCTCGTAAGTCAAACTGTAAAGGATGGATTCATCAGTACAGAACTTAACTGAGATTGGGTTGGGAAAAAAGAATTTAAATGAAACAAAAATGAGCTTGCTCTTTATTCCTCAGTGAAATAAATTTTTATTTTATATCCAATGAAATATTCTATTAAAAAGATTTAATTGTGGAGGAACAATGTAAACAGGTTTCTTTTAGTAAATGAAATGTTCAGCAAACCAACCATCATCTTTCCAATAGTCACTTAAAAACAGAGTATACAGAAATGGTGATAGGAATACCTAAATTAAATGTGCTTGTAACTTGGATAGTGTTTCTACAGGTCAGTATTGCACTAGGGAAGAAAACAATCAAACAATAATAGCATAAAATGAAACTGTCAAAGAGTAGAGATTTTCAGTTTCACCAGCATTTATTTTCCCAGAAAACTGCTTTAAAATACAAAAATTCTAGAAAGTAACAGTGTATTCATTATGAAATGATTCTGCATTAACTTGATATCAACAATAAAATAATGGTATGAAGTCTTTTCTGCCCTTTGAGGAATGCACTCTTTATTGAGTTTAAAATTATAGTAAACCATTGAGAGCCTACTGAGCTAGGTAATAAATGTAGCACAGCAATTTAAGAGTTCATTTCCGTGGCTCTATAATAGTTTCCAGAGGTTTTTTTATCTTAGTAGGGTTTTTATGGTTGTGCAATTGTAGTAATTGAAAGTAGATTAAAAAAATTATTCTCCTCCAGACCTTTTCAGAAGAAAAAAAAGGAGATGAAATCTGTATGATGTTTCATCTGGAAAATGTGGAAATATAATTTTCATATAACATAATGGTTAGTATGCCTGTACCTGCAATCTCATTATTATAGGGAACATGTATAAAACTTAAATTAAATTTGACATGCTCTCCTGGTTTGTACACCCGTTCCCACCAGCATAGGCAGTGCAGAGGAAAGGCACACCTGGCACCCATGTGAGCAGAGAGAGGGGTCTTCACCAGCACAGCTTCACCAGTGTTGTGAAGTGTTAATGTTCCCTTGAGCAGCACCTGCCCCCCTCCGATGACAGGAGAAGCTGTGCTGGTGCCAAGACCTCTCCCAGGCTATGGCAAAGCCTAGCCTAGCCTTTGTAATGGGAACATGCAAGGGAAACATGGGGCTGGGAGCTCGTGTGCTAAATGGCGAAGAAAGTGCAGAAGATTTTCATGCTGAAAACAGGAGAAGAAATAGTAACCACGTGGGGGACTAAAGAGTGTGATTAAAAAATTTGACAAGAGAAGGTGATAGCAGGAGGCTGGAGGGGGCCAGGGCAACTCTGGGAAGCTCATGTGCAACAGGGGTGTGCTTCTGGGTCCTACCAGATCTGGATGGCAGAAAGGTGCAACACCATAGGCAGAAGGTGCACCCCTCTTGTTTCCAGCTTTGACCAAAGACTCTGGACTTTGAAGAAAATGGGAGTTCAGTGCCTGAAACTGTAAATCTGTCAAGATGAGAAGAAAAGTGAATTTGGCAGAGGAACTAGAGATACCATCAAGCAAGATATGTAGCAAGTGAAAGAAGGCAGACTTAGCATCCTCAAAGACACAAGAGGTCAGAATTACATAGAAAAACTGGAATATGAGGCTTAGATAACACAAAAGCTTGAGAAAAAAGAAACATCTGACTGGAGATAGGTAGCCACAATACTTAAGTCAGAAGGGCTGAAGGAGAGAGAGCTTGTACTGCTGTGATATTACACACCTGTGGTGGGAGAGCAGCATGTGAGCCAGAAAGGCAAGGATGCTACAGGTGAAAGATCTGCAGAAGAATGGGATGGGAAGGTGAGAAATCTCACATTTCTTATGTGAGAATTTGATTTGATGTTCCAAGTCCTTCTGCTTTTCAGCTATGCTGGAGAAGGAATTATATGTTGCCATGTCTTGGAAATGCATAGTGGCATTAATGAAAAATGATCTCTAGTGTGCTGTGTTCTGCTATGACCACGCAGGAACCTCATACCAAGCCCAGTAGCTTGGCAATCTTTGAAAACAACACAAAGAAAATACTTTAAACCCAATGAGTTTATAATGCTGTGCAAGGATTTGCCAAATTTCATTCATATTCTGTAAATAAAAGTTCTGTTACCTGAGCCACAGTGACCTCTGAAATGAAGGAGACGGGGATATTGATACACTCCGAGGAAAAATCCTCTGATGGGAGAAGCACTGACTGTATCAGCATTGTGAGCTGGGAATAATGGACTCTCGTGGCACAACAGAGCAGGGGTCACTTGCTGAGAGCAGGATGGGGATGGATTGGCCATCTGCACATTCCTGATTCTCTTCATGATAATCAGCCCATTTTTCAAAACATACTTTGCATGCAAACGCGTGTACTTAGCATTTATATTAGCAACATATGTGTCATTGTTTGAGCTGCAGGCTCATTAGCACCTCGATGTGAAGTGCCACCTGAATAGAATGAAGCTTGCAGAGATTAAAAGGTACAGGGTAATGGCTGAGGGCAAAGTAGACAGTGGCAAACAACAATATCTAAAAGCAGGGAGAGTCCTACTTTTAATTTACCATGCATTTTGATCGATGGCTCTAACAACCTCCCTTTTAAAGGCGTACAAAGAACAGTCGTGTCCTAAAGGCAACGGCTGTGAGCACAGAGAGTCTGGACTACACTTAGATGGATGAAAAAATCAAACCAAGGAAAGAGCAGGAAAAAGAAGACTGTCGAATCCCTGAAGCAGCACTGAGATTTACATGTGACAAGAAGGTGGGAGAAGTACTATAAAAAAAATGCAACTACTACTGTAGTTATGATGATTATTACTTACTGATGACTATTAAAATATCCAAGGGCACAGATTGTATCTATAGTAGTAGCACTTGTGACTGAAAGTCATGAAAGATCCGTATGGATGTTGCTAACAGACTAAGACTGATGTAAGATAAACTGCATGGACAACATCCCTAACAGTTAATTGCAATAGAAAGTCTGGCTTTGTAGAGAATCCTCATCTGTTAAATAGAGAATGATTTATTGAAGTGACTTTCTCTCTCTGTGAGGGTCCTCAGAAGGGAGCTGAGGATGATTTAAGTACTTAGATATATGCACAAACCACCAAGAAAGGAAAAACTAGTGCCAGGACTGATGCTGGTTTCTGGAGCAGAGGACTGCTTTTGTGCTAAAAGCCTGGCTGGATTTTGTCTGCTTTGTTCAAGAAAAGCATAATAGAGTGGATTTGAATTAGATATAAAAAGGTGAAAAAGGACCTCTACTCGAATTAACATGACACGACTAGATGTGAGGCTGAGCTGCGAGGTAGATCTCCTTACACCTTTTCCTTCTGCTGAGCACATGAAAACTGTTTTAGTCTCTGCAGATCCATTTCACTAAAAGACAAGCTAGAGTTTAGTCACTGTTGCAGCCAAGGAAACCCAAATCAGCTGCATCTGAAACAGATTAGAAAATAATATCTTGTAAATAAATATTCTCCTCCCCACATCCCAACCCCCCTGCTCTTCAGATTTGGCCCTTTCTTTCAGTCTTGTTCACAGACTGGAAACTTTTGACTTCCTAATTGCAAGAAACTTTACACAGTTGGGGAAACTTCTTTCTTTCCATCACCTCTGAGGTCTGGCTGCATTTCTGCGCTTCCTGCCCTGCTCAGAAGCCTCCAGACCCTCTGTATGCAGTCTCCCTGATGCAGCATCTGTCCTTGAGTAGCTCAGCCCTGGATCCACAAACATTCCTTGCTGCTGCCTTCTCTCCCTCCCTGGCAGGGCTCTGACTGTCTCAACTGCAGCAGCCCAGACTAATCTTGTAGCAAAATAGATACCTACAGCATAAATAGGGAGCACACAAGTAAAATCCATCATGCCCTTGCCACATTTCAGCTGATCTGAGAAGTTAAACCAACACAGAAACTCAATATCAGAAAGGTAGTCAAGATGAGTCCTCTTCTGCTGCATCATATTGGATAATATAGAACAACATATGGAATATAATATATCACGTAAACCAGGGAGTCCCCTGGATGCTTCAATCTGTGAACAAAACTAATTGAAGAACAAGTAAAATTATATACCCAACACATGTGCATATGGCAATGTGGCAGAACCAGAGGAGCAGAGAGTGGTAATAGGAGTGTGGTGCTCATCTTGTGGTGACACTAATCCTGACATTACTAATAAATGAGAATACTGCAAGGTGGAATAATAAAGGGTGAATATAAACATGAAAAAAGCAACAGTGAGAACAGATGGCAATCAATACACAAGGGGGGAATTAACACAAAATCAGTTTGGATACTGAACTGTGGCTACAATTGAGCTGGTTTCTGAGCTCAGCTAAACCTGAGCCGGTTGCTGCCTGGTACCTAAATCTAAACACAACATCAAAACAAGTTTGGCATCGGCCTATTTGTCCTCCTCCAGACAAACACAGTGTTCATTACTTCAGGCACACATGCCTATGTTCATAAACACGTGCACAGAAAAAGTTGTTTTGATTAAGTCACCTCCTTTCATTTTCCCACATATCATTCTTCTGCATGACTGTAGCATTCCAACCAGTCTGTAACTCCAATTTAGTGGCAATCACCACAGGTATTTGTTGTCATTTCCCCACCTTTTGTGTGCAGACAGGTTGCTTTGCAGTTGCATGGATAAATAGATCATTTCACAGTTGCAAGCTGCCCTTGGAAAGGTTGGAACCTGTGAAGTCTGACTGAGTTTGATATTGTTATGATTTTGGCTGTACAGTCAATATATCTCAATACCACTGAATTCAAATGCAATATGGAAATGAAAATGCACCGTAATAATCAAGACATCTTATATCCCACTATGACTTATTTTTTCCTTTACTCATCAAATCTTTGTGGTTTATACTTAGCTTCTTTTTCCATAACATTTAATCAAATTTTGTTTTATTTTTCTTTTTGTAGGTCTCATATGGGTGTCACTTAAACTAAAACCAATTAAGAAACATCTGCAGACAACACAACAGTGTCAAGTGTGAACAATGTAATTTCTTCTACGAGAAGAGAGCAAGTAGAGCACACTCTCAACAAGTCTGGGAAAGTTCTGTCCAAACAAAAGTCATGTTTATGTCCTCACTGGAGCTCCAATGTGTTGCAGCCTGTCTCTCAAGAGCACTGTAAACCAAGACAGAGTTGACCCGAACACTGCAATCAGCAATACTAATTAAGTTTCAAACACCATCAGCTAGTCTGGTTTAGGTATAGTGTTCTTGTAAAGCAAAGGAACATAAAGCAATGATCACTTCCTTATGAAAAAGATGTTTTACTTTAAACTGATCTCTTTTTTCTTTTTTTTTTTTAATTCTCAAGAACTCACTAGAGAGCCTCGTAAAGGTAGTCTGGAGACATTTTGCCTATCTCTAACCCAATTTAATTTCTTTTATGTTTCATCTCAAATCACTGGAATTGTCATGTTTCTTTATGGGATAATTATAACATCCCTGTAAGGTTTTATTACCTTAACACAATGGTATATATTCTCAAGCCTAACTCTAGTTCAATATGTATTTTTTAATAATTAATATGTAGCCCAGACAAGCATGTGGTACAGCAGAGAAATTAGAAATCAGGAATGTCTCTGAGGGAAAGAGGTACCCTGTCCACATTACTGTGGACTTTCCATAAGAATGGCCAAGAGGGGTTAGACTTGAAAAAATTGGTACCATCACATTGCTGGTTCCTTCCTGCTGGTAAAACAGACTTTTGCACAGTGTTGTCAACCTGAAAAAGCAAAAAAAAAAAAAAAAAAAAGAGCTGAGGCTTCCACATCAGGAGATTGATCACACAGTTAAAAAAAATATGGGCAAAGGGCTGGAGATTTTTGTGGTTTTGAGTGTGAGGATAAGAAAGTAGTTTTGCCTTTTTTTCGTTATGCAGGATGACCTTCTCAGAGATGTAAGGAAAAGAAAAAAATAAAAAAAAGAAATAATTTGGGAAGGGCTTGAAGACTATCACTGATGGTATCAGAAAACACCATGAGAGCATCCAACCCAGCCCTGGAAGAGCCAGCTCTGTACTGCTGATGCTCTAGAGATGGCACAGCCAAGGGGACAGCACAGATGAACTGCCAAATGTCTCAACTCAGTCTGGAGTGGTGCCTTGGAGGGGTTTCCAGCCACTGGGAGCTGGCAGAAGGGGGTTCTACCCCTCATGTGCCGACACAAAGAAGCCCGGAGGTCAACGCTGAAACCCCTCTGGAAGGCGGCACTCAGTGCCCAGCACACGATGAAACAGGGGCAGAGCTCCTCTCCCAAAGGGGCTGGATCCTCCTGTCGCTGTCAGGCAGGCACACAGGTGAAGGCAAAGAAGTAAAGAGAAGGGACTCTCCATATGTGCTCCACGCAGGTTTATTCCTGTGAAAAGACAGGGATGAAGAGGCCAACTGGTGGGAGGGTGCAGGGATCTTATACTGGGTACAGAATAGACGGGGAAAGGGATCCCAGCCAATGGAATAGAGACAAGCAGGTGACAGGAAGGGAACCAATGGGAACAACACATAGGAGGGACTCAGGGAAGGATCCAATGGCGCGTCGAGGAACAAGGAACTTGATACATATTAAAGAAGGAAAATGAATATACATAACTTAATACGTAACACAGGAAGACAAAATACTAACCAATGAGGGGAAAACATGCAAAAGAAAGAACAAGGGACTCATGGGTTCTCGCCATGACTGAAGTTACATGCTAAACTTGGGTTGCTAACACCACAGCTGGATGCCTGAGCTCTTTTCAAGAGAAAGAGTAGCTGGAGCCACCTGCACTGCTATAGTGCCTTTTGCAACAGACCCTGTAAAAGCCATGCTATTGCCTATTACTTTACATAGCTGGGTGCATGCTGGGGTCAGGGCAGATCCAGGAGTTGCAGTGTTGACCTGCCTGGAGGAAGCTGAGGCCATCATATGTGGTTCACAGTAAACAGGCTGTCCATCCTTTTTCCCGACAGAGACGGGAAGCCTTTACAGTTTGTTTTGCAAAAATAATGTTTGCCTTTTCTTTATCGGAAGCAACAGGCTCTGGCATGACAGGCTTGTGCTCCACAGGCTTATTTTTCCTCAGGCAATGGTACCTGAGCTCCTGGTCCCACTGGTATAGCCACAAAACAAGTCCTTAATTATAACAGAAAGCAAAACCAATAGTAGTTATTACTTAAAGAAGACAATGTAAGATGAAGGAACACAAGCGCCGCAGATGAAGCAAAACACCTGACTTGAATATCTCAGAATTGCCTTGCAGCAATTCCCAGGAGGGGGAACAGCCTTTATCACACCACCAGTTAACAGGGGCATGATCAATGACAGAAGCATCTGTCACCTGTCACTAAATTCACCACCAAGACCTCTGATATTTTTTCAGAGAAAGAAAATTTGGATTGGTTCAGTAAGAACTGATTGAACTGAGAAACTTACACATGGGGCATCTGCAGACACCACAAAATCTGCACAATACCATCCAGAAACAAATGGAAGGATGCTTTATGATCTAAGTAAATGCCAATGGATAAAATTAATAGCTGATTTCATTTTTTTTTCTTTTTCCCCCTTTCACTTTGCCTTGTAGCTATGGAAAATGCCCATCCATACAGACGTTCATTTTAATAAAATCTTCTTCCTTTTCTGGTCTGACATATCTCCTTATGTCTTCTCTCTTGCAATCTTGCCATCTCTGCAGCAAGTCCTTTAAAGCAGTTTCTAATTTTATCTTGAGCTGTGAAGTTTTTGAAGATTCTCTGTTTGAAAAAGACTGCATTGAAAAATAGGCTGAACTGAATAAATAGTTATTCTAACATTTTGATGTCTCATGGGTTCAGAACGCGGGGGTAGGAGCAGGTTCTGAAAAACGGCAAAAGTATTAAAGCTCCCTTGCTGCTTTCCTTCTGAAACACAAGGTGTTAGGTCATGCAACCTCCTTAACCTGGGTCAGCTCCATCACAGATGTCTGATGCAGGCCTTGTGATGCACCACTCCAAGAAAAAGAAACAGGGCAGGAGGAGATGAGTAAGAGGAATTGGGTCACAAGCTTCTGCTCCATGCAGCTGCAGACACATGAATGGTGGAAATGTCTACAGAGGAATAAACCATAATTGTAGCAACAAGTCATGTCCTGCTTTGCTGTGAAAGAGTTGAGGAAATAGTTTTATTTCTTTTTGCCAGTATATGTCTGCCTTTAGATTACGAATAATGCTTACCTGTATTTACTAAAACACTCTGAAAGGCTCAGTTAGAAAACACTGCAAAAATACTCCTAAAATTCTTAACAATGTGCATTGGATCAGTGGCTAATATTTGCATTGTCTTATCAATAATAAATTTAAATAGGTAACATTGGTCAGTTATTTTGCTAAAGCAGCTTGGTGGTGGGCTTGTTATGTGTTTTTTTAAACTTAGGAGGTGCTCACTCAAAAGGTCATTCTTCACTGATTGACACAGAATACTGTGTACAATGCAATGCATTTTACATGGGGAAAAAAATTAAAAGGTAGCTTTTGTGCAGCTTGATAGGCATTGTGCTGAAACTCATATACTCCAAAGGATCCTCTCAAATCCTGCAAACCTATTAAACAAAATTACACTGCTATTTCTCAAGAAAATCAGATATAATCTGAAGAGTATTTGGGGGATAAGTTATTTCCTTTTCTCATATCCAAATCATTTTATCCCAAAGTTAGTAGTTGTCTTTGCTTCCAGTGTTTTCCCCAAACACCTTTCAATGTTGTCTGTGGGAACAGTCACAAAGCAATTGAAACATGCCAAACATATTGATTACAGAGTAAAATGGTTACCCTGGCAACTAAAAATCCTAGGAAAGCTCTTTAAACTTCCTTCCATTCTCATGTGACTTCTTTTTATATACTTTTTTTCTCGGATGGTTTGAGAAATGATTTGGTGGATATAAAAGTATTTGCTCTGATTATACAGCAATGGAGAAAAGGTGATTCATGCCTAGATTATTTATTCCACCAGGAATATAACTACCCACATTCCTGCTTTAGTAATCCATCACTTGCATAACGGGTAGGCAATTTTCGTAACTTGGGGGGCAGAGTAACCCTCTCCCACTAATTTCTAAATCTATATTCAGATGTGACCTAAGGAACGAAATGCAAGGACTAGAATTTTCCTGAGGTTCCAAGGCAAGCAAGATGAACAATGCAAAAGAATTAGAATTTATGTGGAGGTCAAAAGTTTGCTTTGCTCTGTACAGAAGAAAGGAAATGATTGTCTTCTCTCCATGGGTGGTTTTGAACGAATGGTGACTTGGTGTGACAATAGTGACCTAACCAGAGGAGCAGCAGGGTCCAGAGCTGGTGGTAGTGGGCTCATGTGGTTGCTCAGGCTCATTCTCGGCACAGTCTGATGGTAACAGGATATTTAAAAGCACCTGCAATTGAGAAAACACATGAAGCTTAGTTGGGAGCAAATGTAGATGTCTCATTTCTCTGACTCCTTCTTGGTTCAACCCCAGACACACAGAAGACTCTCTACTTACTGCTCAAGCAACCCTGATGAACAGGCTCAGCTTCTCAGCCTTTTAATATTTCAGAAGGAATTGCCCTCGCAGGCATTAAGCAGATGCTTGTTGATCCATTCATTTGTAAGCAGGAACAGTAACTGGACTATGAGGAAAGGGGAAAACATGTAACAATGATTACATTAAGGTTTGGGGTTTGTTAGAAGAAGGGTGTCTAAGCCAGCAATTCAGAAAAACAGGCCACTACTATTCAGGCTTTGATATGCTGATTTTTCCTTCTCTGAACAAATGGTGGTAGGTTGTTTTTAGCCGGTTTTTGTCCTCTATACTGGCTTTCCAAATAAAAATGGTTTTGAAAAGCTGCAATTACAGAGGTTACAAATAACACGCAGCTACACAGCTGGCACTGGAACATTTCCAGAACATAATCACCTGTTGTGCTGTGATGAGGGCCCATTATTTCCAGTGGGGTCCGACAGATCTGTTGTTAAAAATGTCATCTCTTAATGGAGCAGGTCTGGGATTGTCTGAGCCCTAGCCTGCTTTCTTATGTCAGTTTGTGTTAAGGAAGTATGTTATTCCTCTGAATGATGGCTTTTTATTTGTCCCAGACTTGTATTGTAGTAGAAGGCTGAAGAAAATGTGATTAAATTACATGGAACCATAAATTAGCTTGCAGTGAAAAGAAATGACACAATCAAAACTTTCCAGTAAACATAATCCTAAGAAGAACTGAGAATGGTATAAAGTGTGGGGAAAAACAGAGTGGTTAATTTTTATAGGTGGAATATTACTTCAATGCAATAAAAGGCAGTTCTCTAACTTCCTTTATTTGAACAGATGTTTGCCTTGTGTTGTCCTTTGTATTCTCAGGGGGTTTTGTCAGTCTAGAGAGGGAAAACTTTGCTAATGCCCTTTTAATAATACCGTCTCCTTTAATTATTTTTTTTTCTGATTGAAAAATGCAAATCTCTCTAGCAAGACATCAGTATTTGTCTCACATATAAGAATCACTGTCAATTCTACCAGCAGCTTTCTGCTGAGTTACAGAAAGATAACAGTGAGCACTAGCATTTTGACATGTACCACTCACAGGACTTAATGGTAAATTAAATTGACATACTTCTTAGGGAAAGGAGGCAATCCTCAAAGGAAATATGGTTCTACTTTTCTGTAACTGTCATCACTTTCCTTTGCATGGCACCGGTTTGGGGAAGTTGGATTGAAAGTGTAGTCAGCCTTGGGATTACATTCCAGCCCGACTGATTTTGCTGCACAAGTGGGGCAGAGCATGCTTCTGATTGCACTCACCGCCATCTGCAGCTATAACAGAGCCCAGACTGCTGTTGAGACCTCTGTCTATCTGCCACAATTCCCAAGGGAGCGTTGTCCAGTTAAAATGGGAACAGGAAGACTGTTCATCGTTAAATAACAGAAATTGGTGAGATTTTTCCCATTTATGCTTGGCAGCAGCCAAGCTCATTGCACCAAACCCTAAGCATTTTTAATCCTGTCAGCTCTGAAGACTGGTGCGGTCTCAAAAGCCAGGTGAGCTTAGCTCCCCTGACGCCACAGATATCCCATACCGCGGGAAATCGTGCCAAACGTCTCTGCCAAAGGCTGAGTTCCCTGAGCAGCTCTGCCCCGCTTGGCCTCTGCCCTGCTGTGCTGGCTCCCGGCCCTGGGCGAGCTGTGCCAGCCGTGCGGGCAGACGGGGCTCAGCTGCAGGGACAGGCAGCAGCCACTGCGGATAAAGCTTTGCTGCCAAAGGTCCTCCCCCACGCATTTGGCACGGCGCGAATTGTGGAACCACGGCAACTCCCTCGGCCTCTGTCAGACTTCCCAAAGCTTGGGCCAGGAAGGATTTGCATGAAGGTACCCCTGGTTTCGTGCTTTATCACTCACTTCCCTTCATTTCCTCTTCTCTCCGTGGGTTACTAAGAGGCCTCTGTGCGACCGGGAGCTGACCCTTTAGGAGCTGCATCCCATGGGGCATTCACAGCAGCAGCTGGGACTGCCACGTGTCCCATGGCATGGTTCTTTAAAAAGAAGCACCTCCGGGGCAGTTATGGGGAAGAGATGCTCCTGCCTTTCAAGTGTGCCTGTGCAGGGGGTGTGCACGTGTAGGAGTTGTTCTTATTACTCACTCCTTAAAAATTAACAGCATGTCTTATGCGATGATAGATGAGGCATTGAGTGCAAGCTGTGGTTTATTGGATGGGAAGGGTGTCACTGTCACACGGATATCATTGACTCAACACCCTCCTTCTATGCTCCCAGGCCTCCTCACAGAGATGCTGGACACAGGCTATTCCTTCATTTTTTGAGTGTTTGTCTTTTAATTTTTTCTGATTGTTCATTTCTCTGGGCCTAGTAATTATCTGTGACTTGTTATAGGAACAGGACAAGTTTCCTTCATTACTTGATTTGAGGCCCTGAAATGGATACTGCTACTGAAACCCTGGGAAGAAGATAGGCTTGGGAGATGGTAGTTATTATTGAAGGCCACAGTTAATTACAGATGCCAAAATGAGAGTGTGGACGGGAGCAAGAGGTGAAAGGAGGGAGCACTCAGAACAGCACAATCAGCAGATGTGTGTTGTTATCAGTAGTGTTACAGCTAGCATAGAGTTATTAGAAAAGCCCTAGAGTTTTAGCCCTTCTTTATTACTTCCTAATAAAATAATATAAAATAAGGTGTTAATTGTTTTCACATGAGAAATTTAAAGGTTAACATATTCACTGTTTCCATGAATTTTTCTCTCTGATTTTAAGAATGTCTGTTCCATGTGGACACATTTATGCACAAACAAGCTAAGCTCTTATCTTATACAGCCAGAAAGAAACACAAAGGGTACAGTTAGCATACAGACTATTTGTAAACTGGGGTTCTAGACTGGCACAATAATGTCTAGGCTCCTAACTTTTTATATTTTCAAGTATGTAATTTTTTTCCCACTTTAATCAGATGATCTAACAAAATATATTGATTCCTCCAAATAAATGTTGCCTCAGTAATACCAAACCAAGCATCTGAACTTGCTCCCCATCTTCAAATGTGGCACTTATATTTGTTCTATGACAAACAGCATCCCTATTTTGCAAATAGTCAGATGAGACAGTAACAGCAATTTTTACCAATAGCTAATGGAAGTAGTAAAGCAGAATTTGGAGTTCTTCATGGGAAGAAAAGGTCATGCACGCATTGGTCATTCCCAGTAGATGTCCCAAGCTTGATGCTGTAAGAGAGATACATAGAGAAAAAGCAAGACGCTGTCCCTCTGTTTACATTGTGCCACTATACAGAAAGTGAACAATATTCAAGAAGCCATAAATGGAGAACTCTAAACTGAACAAATGTCTCATTAAATTCAGCCTGGAGAAGCAGAATAGCCAGATGAGCCCTGCAGAAAGTGGTCACGTATCTTCCCATTTGGCGCAATGCCCTTTAACACAGTTAGGCATGGCTGGTACCTCAATAGGTTTATGCAGGGCTGGATTTGGCATCTCTCACAGCACAACATTGTGCCACAAATACTTGTCTCAAATTCTGGATCAATTGGTTCTCATAATGATTCTGACACACCCCAGAAAGCCTTTCTTCTCTTTATGCTTTTATAGGATATAAAATATATATGCATGTTGTATATACATCTGCAGTGTTAGACACGTACACATAAATCCCTGCCTTACCAATCTGTACAAATATTGAAGAAGGCAGGGCTTGCTATGCAATATTTGCTTTTCACAAGGAAGTAGCTAAAAGTAGTTTTATTATTTTATTTTCAATTGTAAATAAAAAGCCCACAAATTATATATATATACCCTTAAGGTAAGCAACAAATGAAAGACTCTAATGAAATCAGCACTTGATTCTTCTTCTAGTCTACTTAATTGAAAGTTCAGACATGCCTAATAGTTTGTATAAAACACTAATGCAGCTGATTTCCTCTACTTTGATGAGTTAAAAATCCTTCCAGCAGAAATTACTGGTTAACACAGACTCTATTATCCATTTGGTTTTCCAGTCATGTTTCAGTCTTGTGAAGATTTAACATCCTTGAATAGCTTTGTTTTGCAAGACTCAGACCTTTGACTTCAGCTCTACTGTCTGATTCATATACATATATAAGCTGCTGACTACAAGAGGTAGAAGTCTTGTATGGCTTTGGATTTGAGTAATTTAATTGTAAACTCTTTGATACATGAGAGGAACAGCTGGGAAATAGCATTTTGTACATTACAGGCTCTGTACAATTGGAGGCACCTCCATACAGTTATGTGCTGCCTTTGTAATCTCACACAAGCATCAGAAATTGCACCATACACACCTCCTCCTCCAGCTACATGGGTTGCTCATGCCAGCACTTAAAAAACAGCAGTAGCAAAAGAAAGAGACAAACACACAGTAGTTGCTGGAAAAACTGTGTTTTCTTGTGTGAAATGAGCTCCCTCAACTTTGCTATTTATCTATCTTTTTCTTTAATGAAAAAAGCCAAGAGAGCAGGAGATCAAGAAATTAGAAGAGGAACACTTGAACTGAAAAACACCTGTTTAAAAAATAAACCCAGCAGAAGGTTTGAAAATTAGGAATGTTACCAAATCCAAGAATATCAGCCAATATTTCTGTTGGGTGAATAACAATTCTGAATTCCTCACTTTTCAGATGCAGAATTCCCAAGTACCCAGCATTAGACATCTGGAAATATGATCTCTCTTTCATCAACTTGCTTAAGAACTCAGAATTGTTACTTGCTTTTCAGAAGCATTGTTCTTTGTGAATGCACCCCACAGAAGGTAAATATTTGTCTTTTCATTCTCTTTTACCTTCTTTTTTATGCTTCCATGGTTATTTAGTCCCAGGCTGCCAATCCACTCTATCAGATGGACTCTTCAGTTGCAGTTTAGCATAGGAGTATGCTTTAGGATGGAAAAAGTGAGGGATTAGTCAAGTAAAGGTACCTATGAGTAACTTCATTTATGGAGGAAGTGTACTCCCATGAGTTTTTCCTGTGTTACAGGTGGGCAGCAGATCAGACTCAAAAATTAGAGTTAGCCCTTGTTTCAGTTGTGCTTACCCAAGTGTATCTGCTGTCGGGGTAATTCACGCTTTAGCTGAATCCATTATTGCATTCCAAAACATGTTCACTGCACAAAACCCAGCCCATCTCCTTCTGCCACTTCAGTCTGACAGATGTTCAAACCCCCTGAAGATTAAGCTTGCAGAGAGAGAATACATGTGAGTAAAACCGATGGTAAAATCCTAGCTTCATAAAAATAACTAGAAAATGTCCCATTGCCACCCACAGAATTAAGATATCACACTATGTGGCTTTGTACAGAGCACTTCTCTTTCTCAAAATAGCCTTTATGCATGGAAGCTTCCCCGGTTGAAGCTAATTTATAATCTGGTCAGGATCTGTGTCCGGGTGCGTACATTCATATGTCTGCCATGAAAATTTTCTACAAGCCAATCAACCCTCCAGAGCAGACTGGGAGCTGGCAGAGTAGCTAATTACTCTCACTAAGAGAAATCTGTTAGCTTGATTAATGTCTGTTTATCAATTGTTGCTGTTACTTCAGCTGTAATCTCAGAAAAGGGTTTGCTGAGGATGACTCTCCTGGAAATTTGTTTTTCAGCTTTGCTCTGCTACAAGCCATGTCTCATTCTTCATTCCCCGAGGCAGTTCCCTGGACTTCCACAAAATGGTAGACATAGTCACGAGTATGTAGTAATCCATATAGTGTCTGTGCAGCACCAGCCTCTTTCATAACACTATTCCTTTGTAGATCTAAAACTGCATTTGGAAGGAGGCATCACTATCACTGTTTGACAAATTCGGTCTGGATGTTGAGGTTAGCCCCAAAGCTTCCACCTTAGTTAAAATCTGCCACTGGGATAAATAAGGTACTAGCTTAACTAACAACACTTTTGGTAAAGAATATCCCATCTGTTTGCTGTTTTGAGACCTATCAGCTACTAAATGGTAGCTTGTCTTTCTAAAATGGAAAAGACAGAGCTATTACTATCTTTCAAAGGATTTCAAGTGCACTTTAAATGACGGAAGTGTTTGTCCACCTGCACCATCCCTCTTACCACAATAATTCACACTGCTGAGGAGACTGAGATTGTAGTTCCTTGGGAAAATCAGATTGTGTGAAAATGCATCCCATCTTTTCTGGGAGCAGTATTCCTCAGTTCTCCCAGTGAGATCACTCTGGGGGCAGCAGCCAGTACCGAACTGAGCCTGCCAAGCCTTTTTTTGTGACTTATACTGGTTGGCCAGGGCTCCCACCAGGCCCTGGTGCAGTTATAGATAACCAGAGCACAGCTCACTCCCAATTCTCATGGGAAGGAGGCCACCAAGGAAGGCTGGCAGAGGAGCAACTTCTGAGACTCAGAATCCCCAAAGCCCCCATAAAAGCAGTGCAAAAGGGTATTTTGCAGCCTGTGCACTTGGCTCTGGCTTACCTTCTTTTTAATGCCAGTGCTGATACTTAGCATTTATATACTAAATGATGCCTTTGTGTTTCACGACTTAAGACCAGCCATACCAAAGGAGTCAAAAGCTTCACCTGGTTCACTCTCTAATTTCCAGAAGCAACTTTTAGCAGGTGGGTTGGGAGGGTATGGGACCAAAGCAGAGACAGCAATACCTCCTGTGGCACTCCCTCAGCATTGCCTCCAGCAACCTCTGGGTCAAGGGCTCCCCATCCCAAAAGTGGTATCCCTGCATTTGCACATGTGTACGGATTAACAGGGCCCTGTGCATGAAGTGCCCCCACTGCTGCCACCAGAACACGACCCAGTGTGCTCAGCAGCAGCCTGCAGCCACTTGCTTATATCCTGCTAGGTCAGAATGCAACAAATAACAAAGACTGAAGCATGCATTGAAACAGGTTCTGAGCTGTGATGCTCAGGTCTAGATTTGTAGCCAATTCTTTTTTCCTGGACCTGGCCACATTCCGACTCAGTGCTCTGGTTTGGTCTAAAGCTATGGTTTATGTCTGACCCTGAGCCCAGAGCCTGCTTGAATAGGATCTGTTGTTCTCTTTTGAGGCTATTTCAGATAGCAGTGCTCCCAAAGGAGTAACTTTGTGCCTTTTGAAGCAGCTCTCCCTCCCAATGAACTCTTTCATCCCAAATAACCACAGAAACAGTCAAGTGAAACACTCTTTCTAGCAGGAAAATCAACTCAGACTGAAGATGGAGCTCAATATTTGTGTACTTATGCTGTATTTTGAATAAGTTTGAAATATACAGGTGTAAGATGTTCAAACACCCAAGAAGCTGGCAAACTCTACCTTACCTCCACCACCAGAGTAGGAGAGGGGAAGGAGGAAAAGGCTGGGAGGAGCACAACTGTCTGTGGGGTCTCATTCAGTGCCAGCCTCCTCAGCAGACCAGCGGGGTAGCTCATACACAGCTCTTGGGAATCAAAATACATCACTTGTGTGTCATTATTCCAGAGGTGTTTCACAATTTTTTTACCTGTGCATATTGATGGAGAGCAAAGACTGGGAGACAGAGCTGAGGCAAGATCCAGCCTCACAGACCAGTCCCCGTGCATGTGGGGTACGTGCTGCTGCCCATGAAGCACTAATTAAAGGTGCTGGGTGCCCATTTAAGCTTTGAGAAGTGCAAGTATTTCTCTGTAGTGAACGAATTATGAGTGAGACCTTTTCAATGAGAAAATTATCGGGCCCTGTTACCTTCATTTCTGTCCCCTTCTCATCTGTTGACATGCAGGCATTCTGGAAACAGTTTCTCTCCCAATGACACAAGAGTGGTTTATTTGCTTAAGTTGATGTTTAAGTATAAAAACCAGTTATTTCTTTTGTCATTCCTTACCAATCCAAACAAATAAGTAAAATAAAATTAGTGCTCTGAGGACCTAAACGACATTTCATTGTCAACACAGCAGTAAAGAATGTTTGACAAAGCCTAAGGCAAATGATTAAATTCTTTATCTGTCACACCAAGGAAAGGCTGCTCCTCTTGGTAATAAGGCTATATTTGCTGTCCCTGAAGGAGAAGGTGAAACATAAATTCATGTCTAGAAGCCATAAAATTTTACCAGTTGCATGGTCTATTTCAGGACAAAAATAGCTCCTTCGGGTTTGGTAAAACATATTCTTGAAGTGTCAATTGCCATATTTATCACAGAAATTTCAGAAAATTATGATTTCCTTCACTTAAACCAGTAGTGTTTCCCTGGGAAACACAGGTGCTGACAAAATGTACAAAAGTGAATACTGTTAACGTAATTTTCCTTTTTGTCCTTATATGTTTGTCTCTATCAAATCTATTATATTAGGGTTTCCTACATATCAGTTATTTTTAAAGGAATCATTTTGTTATTTTAAAATTAGCCCCCAGCTTGAGATGTTAGAAACTCATCATGAAAATGTCCTGGAGATCATGTTGGCATGAGCAGAAAGATGATTAATCACAGGTTGCCATGAAAAAAATCAGATTGTCTATCAATGGCACTACCTTGGAGAAGAAAGTGTTATTGACAGAATTGAAGTAGTGCAATCATAGTTGGGGAAAATCACAGATCTTTATAACTTTTATTCACTTGTCATAGGTCACATTAGCAGAGGTGAATGTGAATAACTTACATTTCTTGTGCAGTAGGATAGGAAACATTAGGATTTAGAATTGGTATTTTATGTTAGAATAATTCAGGGCAGGGAAGAAAAACATGTTGAAGCATATTTATTTGTGAAAATGGTAAATAAAGAAATGGAAAAAAATTGAAGATGGGCATCAGGGGTGGCAAAAGCCTTAAGCCACGAGTACTGAAGAAATGGTATTCTTGGAGAAGGGATCCTTCCAAAGTATCACTGACTGTTCTTGAAGCTGATACAGGGTTTAGAAATGATTCTTTAAAGATACTCTTTATTTAAAGAAAGAAATATGTGACAGTGAGCCAAACTGTTTTTGTCTTCATGTTCTGCCAGAGCCATGATTAAAGAAGTCAGAGTATTGTGTTTCTCTGTTTTAGTTGTAGTATTAGCCTTACACATTTAATAATTAAAAAAAAAAACAAAACCAAAAACAACAAAAACAAAAGCTAGCTATTCAATTCTCTCCGCTTTTAACTTCTTTGAGGCATTGTTTGGTTTCAGGACACCCTGCTAGTGGGTTTTATCCCAACCACAGCACTGAGCTGCAGGCAGAGCAGTGCATGGAGCAGATCTTGTCACAGTCTGCCTCTGCAAGCCCACTCCTGCCTGCTGTGCCAGGAGGCACAGCTCTGTTTTGCACTGCAACAGAAATCAGTCTGCTGGTTTTAACAAGGCTTGTTTATATTTCAGAAACAAGCAAACAAAATCTAACAAACCTAGAGAGTATCTGGCAAGTAAAATACCTGAGAAAACTGAGAGGCAGGGGGAGCACGAGATCTCATTGCAGTTCAGAGGTGAGGTCAAGTGTGAGAGTGATGTGGAGGAAATTGTGGAGTATTTGTTGGCAGTAGCAAAGCCCTTGGCTGCCTTTTTGCTGGACGAATCCCTAAATCCACTCATCTGTTTTGCAAAAGACAAGGCAACACTTCTAGAGTTAATCATAACCAATTTATGTTTCCAAAAGTGTCAAAATGGGATATAGAGAGAGTATTTTCTTGACTAGCTTGTCCTGTTGAATACAATGGCTTATTATTACAGTTTTCATTACAGTGTGAATATTGCCTTATGTGAATGGAATGAAAAACACCTTCCCTATTTAATTAAGTTGTTCAAGATTGCATTTGTGCTTGCTGAAGCCATCACTTTTCTTTCCTGGGTTATCATGCCCACACCTCAGCTCAGAGGAAAAGGGGAATAGATTTCTAAGAGATGGTTGCTTAATTGTGAATTAGTCCACCTGCTGGGCATGCTAACTAAATGTAGTGTCTGGCATCTTTGCTGTGACACCAACCTTGTCATTGCCTCCACAGCTGCACCAGCTGGTGGGCTCAGTCCCAGAATTTTGATATCTGCCCAGATGGCATACAGTCTTTGAGATAGTGTATAATGTGAAGAAATCATTTATGAGGACTTACGTTAAATCAATTTCTAAAAAGTTATCTACGCTGCCTTAAAGGGATTTATTAAAACTGTCTGCATGCTAAGCTTGCATCACATAAATGAAGTATCATTTGCACCTTGCCTGTAACATTTCAAAGCAGGTGCACCCATTCTGCAGCATTAACCTGGTCTCTTGTGAACATATTTGGAAGCTGAATTCTCAGGTCAGTGTAAGATACTTTAACACATGCCAGAGTTTCAGGGTATTGCTCTTAGCTTCTTCTCAGACATGCTTGCGTTGTGGTTGAGCTCTGGGAAAGTTGGCTAGCAAACTTTCTAGTGGTCTGGATTGTAACAAGAACACTACTACCCAGTCTCTGGCAAGTGATTGTCTCTGATTCTTATTAAACCAACCATGTGCTGTTGAGCTGGAAACAATGGCTGTCTGTAATATTTTTATGTGCAGATTAAAAAAAAATCAGCACTTGGCAGCATAGGAAAACCTACACTTTTGTGCAGGAAGATAAGCTGTAATGAACTGGATGTTTATAGCCAAACTCTTCCAGGGAGAGGCTGTGAAGCCTCCATCCTTGGAAATATCCAAAAGTCCAATCCAAAACCACCTTGGGCACTTGCTCTAGCTGATCATTTTTAAGCAAAGAGTTTGGATTTGACAATCTCCAGAGGTCCCATCTAGCCTCAACTAGTTTTTTGAGAAACCAAAGAGGTACTAAAACCAAGAGTGTATTGATCATCCTAAAATATATTATTATATCATAAGGTTAAAGAATTATAGCATCATTTCCTTGTATAGGAAAATACAGAGAAGCTGTTTGAGGAACAGTAAAGAGACTGAAAAGAACATATATTTTAAGAAATCCTTTAAAATAGTGGGGACAGGGTCTTCCAAAAGCTTAACAACACAGTGTTCATTAGCTCATGCTTCAACCTGACATAATTTCAGTCCTTTGCAAATTTATTTGTCCTTTTCCACATCCCAGCAGTGTGCACAGCACAGTCCACCTTCTGCTTCTTTCACCTGTAAGCAAAACAGTAGCATGTACAAAGTCCATATGCAAATTTGCTCATGTCCATGACAGATTCTCAGAGATCGCAGGAACTCACCAGATCCCCTCAGCAGCTAGAGACAGCTCAGCTAGACAATCTAACATCCTCCACAGCTCTTTCTTCTATAGGGGTTTGGAAGTGACCCACACTGCTCCGTGTGGTCCCTCAGGCTTTCCTTGCAGGGATCTGCACACCGGCTTCCTCCACGCTGGCTTGATTTCATTCTTTCAAGTCCTGACACAATCACCCCTGAAGTGGGGAAGCTCTGGAGAGCTTTTAAACTTCAAAAGGTTATAAGAGAATTTGCAGATTTTTGCACACTACCAGCTCCCAGGGCAGACCCAGGAAATCAGGTTGAAAACCCTGGGAATCAGTGATGAGAACATTTCAACTTAGACACAATATATTATAAACCACATTATTCTGTGTCACTGGAGACATAATAGTTTTGTCCCTCCATTTTGTCTCTCAGTTTCTATCCTTCTTAATGTATGTATACCCCAAAGCCTTGCAATAAAACAAAATAATTTGTTTGTCTTTTGAAAGGGAACTTTCCAGTGCATGTCTAATAAAGCCATCAAAAGCCCCTGTTATTATGTGCTATAATGGTCCACAGGAGTGTTTGATTAGAGCATTTTCCTTGTCATGCTGACAAGCTATGAGATATTATCTGCCTCCAGAGGCTAAATGGAAGACTCGAGGGATAAAAAGGTCTATTGTTATTACATGCATAATCTTGTGACTGAAAATTCCACCTGGGATTAAGAGAGCTCTTTGGATGTATGGAGTGAGACATTATATGTAAATTACTTTTGTTTACCAACACTGCTGTGTTGTAATTATTTTATCCAGCTACACTTAAATTTTAGAATGAACTAGGGAATACTCCAGCTGTGATTAGATTGCTTTCTCGTTTGTATCAAATGTTATTTTCTTTATAATGGGAAGAAAGAACTGATGATGATAATGAGGTAAACACACTTTTAACACAGGAAGCTCAGTAGTGATATTAGACATTAACATTACATCAAAGCTCCAGGCCTTGACATCCTCTAAGACTACTCACCTACCTAAAGTGCCAGGTCAGTAGGACAGCTCTTCATGTAGGCAAATAGCCCGAGCAATCCAGGTCCACCTGGAACAAAAGAAACTGATCCTGCTCTCTGCTAAACTTTGTTAGTGCCATGTAATATATTTTTTTAGGGTTTGCACTAATAAAAATTAGAAATGTTAGAACTATGTGGTGCCATGTAGAAATATTGCTGAATATACATGGTTAAATAAGGTGAGGAAAATAAAAAGGAGAAATTATGGCCCTGTGAGTGCTAGGACATTGGTGTGCTTCTTCATTTAATTGTGCCAGCAGTGATGTAATTGCTGTCTATCTTAGACAATACACCCCAAATATATATTTATAGATATATTTATATGATAGATGTACTGCTCTAAGAAAATGCTGCTTTTCTTGGTGGTAGAACAGTTGTTATGGTGACTCCTCTTCTTCCCCCATTTAATACAGGAAGCAGAGCACCAAAATAAAAATCATTCCATTTATGGAATTTATCAGAAACCCACTCTGAAGCTGTAACTCTAGAGAGAAATCTTTTGGAATATTTAATGACATCTCTATTTTATAGTATTTGACCTTTCATTCTGGAACTTGCAATTTTGTGGAAAGATCTAGTAACAGAAAATAAATGGAGGAAATGCATTTTTCTATGGTATATACTGTAACATTTGCTCATTTATAATATTTATACAGTATTGTGGGCAGTGAATGAACAAATACGTTTTGCAGGTTAGGTACCTACAGAGTAAAGGTTATGTAGGGTTCTGTTTGGAAGACCTCATTAGGAAATAGATGGATGATCTTTTTCTCCTTGATGATTCAATTTTTAACAACACTTCGTAGTTTATCCTATGGATGTTAACTACAGTCATAGTGCTATTATATTAAACAAAAATTCTGTAATTTCTTGATGGTATGTATTCATATATTTCCCATGATTTAAGCAGCAGAATTCTCCAAAATGCCTCTTTTTTTCAGTTTCTGCTTAGCTCAGAGTTGTTTCTAAAACTAATTTGGAGATTAAATTCTCCACGAGCATATAAATTATTTAACATTTTATGCCAGCTCACAATTTTGAACATATTTACTCCAAACTACCTGATAAGCATGGGACTCCTACTTTTTAACTAAGAAGCTGAGGCAATCAGGTGTGCAGGCTGAACCCAGATCGAGGTGATGTCCACAGTCAGAGCAGATGTGATTTTGCAAAAACTCTGTCTATCTACAAGAATTTGAGCATGTCCTGTGTTGGTCAAAGCTTCCAGGTGGATACCAAGGATAAGCAGCTCTGTAAAGTGCTTGATCCCTATCCAGTGGAGATAATGATCCTTTCAACATATCTTCTGTGATGCTGAAGAAGAATTTGCACTTCCACAGAGCAGATATGCAGAATACAGAACATAGGGTGAACCAGTCATTGTCAGGAAGGGACAACAGAAGTCGATCGACAGGAGGGCTCTGGGAGGAAATCTGGGAAATTATCAGCTGCAAATATTTAGAACAGGTAAAAAGGAACACACAGAAAAAGGGAAAATGTCTTTCCCTTTTGAGGGGATGTGCTCAGAGAAGTATTGAGGGCATGCCAACAGGCAAAAGTGAAACTGGTCACAGGAAATACACAATCCAATAACATTTATTTGAAAACACTAAAAGGTATCTGTGGTGAAGTGTTGATTTGAATTATGTGAGAAGATGATTTCCCCAAGTGCAGTGTTATCTTCCTGTCAGCCTCCTGTAGGAAAGTAGCAGCATCAGAGTGGATGAGAATTACTAAAGTTTATTAGGACTAGACTATCAGTGTAACTTTTAAATGAATAATTTATCACCCCTACAAGGTCTGATTTTTATTAACCTCACCTGCAGCTGAAGATGAACTGCTTTCCCAGTCTAGGAGCCAGCAGCCACAGAACATCCCCTTACCAGCAGCAGGTGATTTGCCTAACAAGCAGGTCCCATGCCACAGCAGGTCTACACCTGAGAGCACAGTAGAGCTACCTGCAGGACTTGGATTGTAGAGGGGTACCAAGGTGCCCACAATGCTGGTGATGCCAGCCCAATGCATCTATTTCCATGCTGAAGGGGTCAATTTAAACTGAAGTTCCCACACCCTATAAACTTCTGTCACTTCCAGGCAGTGCTCCTGCTTCTCCCAGGTGCTTTCTCTGTTTTAATTCTAAAGCCTCACCAGCTTAATGGAAACCAAGTTAGACCAAGGAGCAACATTCTTTGCATGGAACCCTTGAGCTCAGCTCTAGTGCTGCCCAGAGCAAGAGCAAGAGCACAGCTTTAACAGGTTTGCAGAGGCCAAGCAGACAGAAGAGCCAAAGCCAGACAAGCAAACCACAAGTCTGTCAAAGAGGATCCACTTTATATCAAACTGATGACTGTGCATCTTAGGTTCCAAATCCTACCAGAAAGCCTCCTGGGTATTTTTTAAGACTATTAAAAATGTGTCCAAAGAAGAGCAACAAAGCTGGTGAAGGGTCTAGAGCACAGAGAGAGCAGCTGAGGGAGCTGGGGGTTGTTTAGCCTGGAGAAAAGGAGGCTCAAGGGGTACGTTATCACCATCTACAACTTCCTGAGAGGAGGTTTTAGCCTGGTGAGGATCAGTCTCTTCTCCCAGGTAATGATGGAGCAACAGGAAATGGCCTCAAGCTGCGCAAGGGGAGGTTTAGATTGGATATTAAGAAAACTTCTTTACCAAAAGCATTGTCAGGCAATGGAAGATGCTTCACAGGGAACTGGTAGAGTTACCATCCCTGGGGATATTTAAAATATGTGTAGATGTGGCACATAGGGCTTGTTTAAATGATGGCCTTGTCAATAGCAGATTAATGATTGGACTCAATTATCTTAAAGGTCTTTTCCAACCTAAACAATTCAGTGATTCTATTGTATTATAAATCATGCAAATGTGAGTTTGGGGAGGCTGATTTTATTCTGCCTTTAATAACTTTGAACACACTTTTTGTAAAGCTCCTCAGCTAATACCTAAACAATCTGTAGGGAGCAGGTTAAAATATCTTAAAATTCTTCACTTCAGGTCATGTAATTCAATTGGTATTTAATTTTCAAATCACACTATAGTATATATATATGTACTACAGTATATAGTATATACACAAAATAGTATAGTAATTACTGTTTTGCAAACATTTAACTTTCATTCACAAAAAATTTGATCGATTAGGGACGTTGGGAAGCAGGAAAAGAAGATGATGTCCTTTTCCTGTTTGATCATAAAATGTCGATTTGACAAAAGAAAAAACAGATGCTTCTGAAACACAAGGAAAGGAATCCTGCAATATGCCCATTCCATCCGATCCATTCACTGCCACTCATTCTGGTATGACATGCCAATCTATGAGTTTGCAGGAGCAAAGAAACAAACCCATAACCCACCATGAGATAAGGAAAGCCCAAGCACATTCTTAATATAAACCCCATAAAAAAAAATTCAGCTGCTTTCTGGTTTTGATGTGGTTGTGTAGTCCTCAGGAAGCTGCAGCAGAGACTATTCACAAAGCTAAAGAAAAGGAGACTTTACAAATCATCTGACTGATACAAATAATTTTATTATCATAATTGCTGTTGGAACAGACCACTCAAAATGGCTGCCATGATTTCAAATAACTCAATCAGTAAAAGCCAAATAGGATGGCTTAGAATGCAAATACTGCCCGCTATGCAACTGGAATAGATGGGTATCACAGCAGTATTAATAAAGGGATGGTAAAGTATTATTAATAAAGGCATGATAAGGTGTGAGACGGCAAAGCAGAAAAAACCACCAAGTTATGTCTTGGATGAGAAAAACAAAGCCTTGTAAGGGTATAAAAGAATATGGAAAATTTCCTTCAGTGTTTACTGCAGTGGCAAACTAGGCAAGCACTATTGCAGGATTTACCTGGGCTAAACAAAAATGAACCCTCAAGAGTCTGTATTCCACTTTATGGAAGTAAAAAGTCGAAATCTTAAAAGAGTACATCTAGAACTCATTGCAGCATAAAAACATGTCCCAACACATTGCCATACTAGTTATACATCAAACCAGGGGAAAATGAAATTCAACCTTCCTTCCTTCCTTCTATGTTGCTGCCAAGGGACAAAAATATACCATAGGGTAAAGGTTCTCTGCCAGACCCAGACGGTTACAACGTAACATACAATTAACTTTCACAGCTGGTCACAGGCTTTGTCACAAGCCTGGGGAAAACAAAAAATCCAGTGTGTTGAACTTGATTTGAATGTACTTATTAAATATATCTCATTAAATCCATCTGAGTTACACTTTCTGCTAGCTGGGTTAGCTGGCTGATGGTGCACTTATAGGACCACATGGGAACTGTACAACATGATCTACCTTGTCAATAAAACCCCTTAACTTCCATGGTCTAAATTGCTTTTGCCGTTACACTATATGCAGCCACAGCAAGATCACTGAAATCATGCCTTTTTCCTAACTTTGGCTTCAATCCTGCCCACAATTGCACACATGCTCACAACTTAGCAATGAGATTTCTTCTACTACAATATTTGGACCTCACCTGTTAACTCTCTATGGCTAAAGCTATCACTGTATTACATGTACCTACATGCATGGGTTCCAAAATCTCTACTACTGTGACAGCTGTCCCTTTTTTGACCCAGGGAAACATGGAGGGAACAGGAAATTCTCACACTGCTTAGAAAGACTAGCACAGAGGGTTTTCGACTATCAGACTGTAACTGGGTGATTTTAAGTCATCTGACAGAAAACTTTCTCCCCTTGCAGTGCCTTGCATGAATACTTTAGATGTTTGTCACATGCCTCAGGGATTTGTGGACCCCTCTTTTGTCTGATCTCAAAATAAAATGGTACTTTTGTGCACCATGCTAAACTGGTATTTGGCTACCAGCCTCGAACCAGTCTGGTAGGTATGTTGGACTTGGGGCATTCAGACCTATCTGAATTCATCCAAATTGGTATGATTTCCATAGAGAGGCCCAAACACAAGTTTTTTAAAGGGATGATCACCTAACATTAATTGGGCTTCTGATTACTGCAGTTACAAACCTAGTCTAGCAGAATTGGTAGCTCTTTGGAATTACAAATAATGCAGTTCCTCTAGCTACATGGATCTGTTTATTTTAATTAAAATGAACAGTCCTGATCTTTATCAATTTCTACCATTAGATAAGGTGGGAGGTACTGGATGAGGTGAATCAAACTAAATTTAATAATTTCAGTTGTATTCTTTTTACTGTTTCCAAACAATCCTCTGACTGGTATACTGGCCTTAGTGAAATTAATGGAATAGTATTTTTTCTAGGTGTGTCCAGAGAAAGACTGATATTATATGTATAACAGCCCTATGTGAACCACGTATGTTTTTATATTTGTAATTCACAGCATGATGTTGCTGCTAGCAAGGAATAACAGCTCTCCTGAGACTACTTTAACATATGTACATTCCTGTAGGAAAGCTGAGTCTAATGGATAAAGTGTGTATTTCACTACAGTTCATCCTTAGCTTTTCTCAAGGTTCACCTGTTTTCCCTATACCTATTACTAGGAAAAGTTAGATCAGTTCTTAATTGTACTTAATCCTAGTTCTCTTCTAAAGCAGAGAATTTTCTTTATGGAAAGCCAAAATAGTGTGGAAAAAATAAACACAATCATCTGAAAGTGATCCATGGATTAGCTTTGTTAGGAAAAACAAGCTATCCCAGTGTGTATATCCATCCATTTAATCATGAGCACTACAAAATTCCTTTCAAAAATTGTCTGGCATTAGTAAGAAGTGGTAGCTTGTTTGCTAACAAAAGCATCTACCTCTGTTTCTACATCTGTTTGCACTTTCAAAAAAGTTCAGCCTCAGAGCTGGGCATTGGAGACAGTATTAAACCATTTAAATAGCCAGCAAGGAAAAAAAAGCTGTTCCAAATTTCACTGTAGATGTTGTGTGTAACACCAGCCTCTCTTAAAACCATAAATTTATAGGTCATAAAAAATGAACTCATAATAGACCTCTCTTCTAGAAAGTGAAATGACACTGAGAAGTGTCCACAGGCACAGAACAGAAATCATACTTACTTTTAAACACTAGAAGGGTCTCTGGAGTGTATTTGGCATTGACTGATTTGCACTTTTTCTCACAGCTCCCAGGCATAGTGTGGGAGATGGTATAAGCCAAGGACTATTCCCAACATGCAGCTCACCTATTTTACCAGATAGTAGAGTATTACATGGGATATGTGGTTCCGGCTGTCACCACTTCCATGGAAGGGGTCCAGAGAATTTTAGTTTAGTACTGTAAGAATATATCCTTAAGGAACCCTCATTCAGTGAATGGAGCAAAGTTAGCTTTGCTCTCAGGCTTTTTGCATGTGAGAGAAGCCTTTAGTTTACACTTCAGTATTTGTACAAAGAACCTGTATTTCACTGCAGTGTGTTTGACTTAGGTAGAGAGGGATGATCCTTCCATAGCCTTGGGACTTCAGTGAAAGCATCTGCTTATCTGCTTTGTTGCCATGTCTCATCTCTGTGTAAACCCCTGGTAGAGGAGACAAGTTTTTTTCTCTTTTGATTAGGAAGCTGTGTTAGATATAAAAGCTAACGTGATGCATCATTGTTGCCTTGACTTTAAAAACCAACCAAACAAAAAAGCCTAGCAGATTGTAACGTGCTGATTCATAGACAACAAGGCCATATGAACCATAAGGTTCAATGCAGTGTTCATGAACTACAGGCTTCTGTCAGAATCCCATTACCCTGCAAAAGCCTCATGTTTAGTCTCCTGAAACTGGATATTCAGTTATGTAGAAAATCAGCTTCCCTTCATGCCCATTTGCAATTTGTATAATTCGGGGAAAGCTCATTTCTGCATTTCAACAAATACATTTTATGGTTCAATTTCTAGGTTCCATTGTCAAAATGATGTTCCTACATGTGGAAAGGAATAAACTCAGACACTTCTAGGATGCCTAGCTGTACCAGAAGTATCCAGCTCACATACAGAGAGCTAGCTGTGCTGTACAGATAGATAGCTGCTTTCTGCCTACAGTGACATATAGCTCTGAACTTCTAGGTCCTGGACCTGAGGACAGCCCTAATCCCACTCAGCATTTTGTTTGTAATTTTGTCTCCCTAGTGAAAGACACTCAGAAAGGAAATTATTCATTGTTTTCAGTGGCCGCTTCCTTCCCCAAAACTGCTTTTACCCCATGTGGCATCTTCTCTGACCTGTACGGCTTTATCTGTCCCAAATTAGGCTTCTCAATGCTTCATTCCTTCTGTCATCAGAACACTTACCTCCGCCTGGAATAGGAGACTTCAGATAAAAGTTGCCATCTTCTCCCAGATCATATTAATTATTCACCATGATAAGTACTTTTAAAAAGAGAGGGAGAAAAAAGCTTATTCTATACACTTTAAAAAAAGTATTCTAGAGGCATATAACTTTCCCCAGAACTGTTCGACAGATTTGTAATTATAAGAGCCTCTGCCTTCCAAAGAGCAGGACAAGCTCTGCAAAGATAAATTAGTTCCTAAGGAAGTCTGAGAGAATATAAAAGAGTGTCCCTCTGAGATCACAGTGAAGGTAAAAAGGAGCTTGTTATAGCACCATGTCCTAATGGAGTCCTTCTGCCAGGCAGGAATAACTCCACAGGCAATATTATAGATCACACTCAGGATGTGATGTGTGCTCATGTGGCCTGAAACTGAACTTCCTCGCATGATATCAGAATGTGTTCTCATTGCCTTCACTGCAGCCGTAGCTACTTTCAGTGAATTCAAACACAACCTAAGCAGTGAAAGTATTTTTTTAAAAAAGCTAAAGAAAACCCCAAAACCTCCAAACAAACAGCTGAATATTTACAGAGTGGAAAATATGTTGCAGACCTTGGCAACAGAGAAATTCTAGAAGCTGTGTGACAGGAATGGTCTGTGACTTCATGTTAACCAGAGTTTTGTATTAGTTTTGCCTGCTGAATGCAATGCATCAGACAACATCACTGAGACTGCTTGCTTTGAGTCATGGTTACTATGCAAGTCCTCTCTGCTTTCCAGAAGAGCAAGCAGTCAGCTAAACCTAGCTAAGTCTTGGAAAAGCTTTTTCTTTTTTGAATAATGCATATCCATAGGTCCTCAGACACAAAAAAATGCCAAAGCATAATTTAAAGATACACAACCTCTAGCAGTGACATAAAGCTGCTTCAAGGGTGAAAGACTACTGGTAGTTCGTGTGGTACTGCACAGCTGCAGTATTTGGAGACAGGGAATTTGTGGCTGAGGACAGAAAGGTGAAGCTACTTCATATATTAGTGAGGACATTTTTTAATGTCAGCGCTGCTCTGACAGAAACACAGCGTTTGGAGTCTGGTCTTGAATATTCAGCATGTAGCAAGCTGAAGGGAGTTCAATTTATTCAATGCAGTAAGGAGAAGTGAAAACTCAGTTTATCACAGTAGTTTTAGCAACTGATGCTGGAAATGCTGCCAGCTGTGATATTTTAAGTTTCATCGGAAAACTTGAAAATGCCACTACCCAATCTAAGCACTATCAGCACTGCGAGTAATGCTGAACGCTTCCTTTGCGTGCTCTCCCATGATGCTGCAAACTGTCTGAGAAGGCACAAAGGAAATTTTATTCATCACCACAGCTGGATTGTGACATTTTGCCAATTATGTGCTTTTTCAGCCACCAGAGTAACCTCAGCAGTGCCTTGACACATCGTCCTCTGTCCTCAACTTCCTTCCAGAAACCTCATCAAGGACGTTTGTGGAAGGGAATCTTTGAAAGCTGCTAGGCTTCTGAAAGCATGCCTGGACCCCATATTTTGTGTGCAGTCACCCTCCAGGTTGCTGCAACCTCCCCTGATCAGTGGAGCCATAGCACTGCTACCAAGACACTATCCTCCACAGTGAGACTGGTGGCCTCCTTCCTTGCCATCTGGGACAGGGCACTCAGCTTTGGAGCTGGAGGCGGGAGAATAACTCTAAAGTCAGCAAGACCTGCAATAAAGCAAGAGAAGCGATAAAAAAAGGTAGTGACTTCTCAGAAATACCTATGGAGCAGGTAGAACACATGACTGGGAGTTTGGAGTAGGAGGAGGTGTGGAAGTCTATGAAACTGTGAGGGGAGATTTCCCATGGGATGAGCTGGGTTGGGACTGGCCATCTGGGTTTGTGTCTGCCGTGGGGTGACACACCAGGCATAGCCCCCTCACCCTTTAACCATCTGATAAAAATGCCTCTCTGAGTGAACCTACCCCACTCTTCACTCAGTGTGACCAGTCCTTCCACTTTTAGGACACCCTGAGAACGCACGTTACATGCCATAATTACTGATGGGATATTTGGAAGAAGAAAAGGTGATATAAAATTGGGATTTGCTTTCCTGTCTGAAATTATTCTTGTGATTCAATTCTCACATATTTTTTAGGTTTAGCAATGACGTTGCAATCCTTGGCCAACTCCAGTGCAGGGCAGTAGTGAAAGTAAAATATATGGGCAGAGATAAAAGAAAGAGCACTGCAAGCTGGTGTTATATGACTTAGAACATCAAAAATCACTAGATATACAACTCTTGGTGTTCTTCAGAAAAAAAAAATATCTTAGATTAATATTTAATGGATTGATAGAATAATGCATATCATAGTATCAACTACTATCAAAAATAAATAAAACTGACAGCGTGGGAGCACTAGGAAATGAAAATGCACCATAAATGAATGGAGGAAAAACATTCCTAAGAGCATATATACAGCTTGTGCTATCTCTTGCATCAAGACACTCCCTTTCATAGATCAAATGAAGAGTTACAGGGTTATTTTAGATGGCTAAAGTGAAAATAAAGTCCTACTGAGAGTAAAGAGCCATAGAATGCTTTGGCCTTCTATCTAGTGAAACCATTAAAATGAAACTATTTTTTCCCTCTACAATGAAGAATACATGTGGATGTGACTCAACAACAGTGACAGCTGCCTTGAACACATGGAATAAGAGTCTGCAGAAGAAGGTGACCTAACTCTGGAAGATTCAAGGGCTATGATTTTTAAATGTTGTGCTGGAGAAGTCTAAGCTGAAGTCCATATTCAGGAGAAGGAAACCAGAGACTCATGGCAAAGAGATTGTATTAGAAATACTTTGCTTTGATGACCTCTATGTAACATGAGAGACAGTCACATCCCCTGAAACATGGCTGAGCTGTTGTCAGCTTCACCCTCTCAATAGCAATACAGTAATATCAACAGCCTGGTGTTCTGCATCAAGCTCTTTTGAGAGGCTCTGAGACTGATGACTTCATGTGAATTTATCAAATTTTGGAGTCTGCTCCAAGCTGGTCTGGAAGACAGAGCACACAGGAAAAGAGGAAATTCAAGCAGATAATATTCATCTGAACATTTCCCTTAGGATATTTGTGGCTCAGCTTTTCATGGGAAAGTTTTCTTTTCAAATTAAACGATATTATCTATACTTCATACCACAAAACCAGGACTGTTTCCCAAGTGTCTCAAAGGCTCAGGGGCCAATGTACTTTACATGTTTGCCATCCAATCCATTGCCCAACAGGAATTAAAGTACTATCTTTCAGTCACACACAGACACATTATGGCAGGAATGAGAATCTAATGTAAAGCTCTTAAATACTGGATTTACTTTCAGCCATAGTAAGTATTTCAGAAAAACTGTCGTCAAAATTTCTCATGTTTATTGAGGCATGGAGTCCTTTTGCTTCACACTGAAATGTGCATTTAGTGGAGGTGTTAAACACTGGGCAGCACTGCAAATACTCTTAAGTTGTACTTAAATCACAATTGTGCTTTTAGTCCACCAGACTGCCATTGCATTCGTGCAGTGTGGATGCAAAATACTCTTCCTGACCATCAACACTGCAGACCACTCAAGGTATTATAATTCAGTGTGGCTGTCCTACTGCTTTGTGCAGCATCCACTCACCTATCTGTTCTTTAGTCCCTTGCCCTATTCACCCCACAGGGAACAGATCCTTTCAGAATGTGTTAACTATATATTTTTGAATATGTTTTCAAAACAGTAGCAATGTATGCTGTGCACACCTTGGCTTTGTTCTGAATATTTAATGATCATTATTTCAAAAACCAGCTTTGCATGTCCCACAACACAGTGCTCCAAGGTTCATAACTAAGTCAAAAAAGCTATAGGCAGGAGACTTGCAGGGAGGGGATTTGTTTTGTTTACTTCTTTCAAGGAGAGCAATACAGAATGTTTGAATTTGTATATAGTTGTTTTACCAGAGAATATATATATTTTTTTAAGAAATCTGAATTATAGATTTATACATTATATCTACAAAGCACATACTTTTTTTGTTTTCAGGAATAGGAAATAAGTTTTTCTTATATCTCAAAAATAAAATGTATATCGTTTCAAGTCCTTTCATGTTGTCAGAATGGTGTATGGGTGTCAGTGTAAAGATGAGTCAGGTCCTAGAGGAACCAGATTTTCAGAATTCCTGCTTGATTTTTCATAAGAAGTTTCAACAGAAGAATACAGAAATTAATCACTACCTGAAAGATATTTATTTCCTAATAGCTATTAGGATAGGGAGAGAGCATGAAACCTTTCTTCCCCACTTCCCCCAAGTACAAAATATGAGAATTGGATTTAAACATTAAGTATATTCATGTGAGCTAATGGTATGAGAACTGAAGTCACTGTAGATGATATGCCAATGTCCTCCATTTCAAATGTCATGCCAGTTATATAATGCAATTTTTTTCCCATGGTATCCATCTGGAAATGCACACTAATGTTAAAATCTTTAATATTTTTAATAGAGCCTGAAATGATAAAATTTACCAGTCACTAATCAGCATGAAATCTATTCACTTTGCATCTGTTTACATCAGTTGAAGCTGGATAGTAGATATTTGATTCTTCTTGTCAGCCAATAAACATGAGAATTTTAAAATTTTCAGCAAGAAAGCAAGAGGAGAGAAAGGGTACTTTGGTAGCATCATTTTTTATTGCTAGGGAAACCATTTCCTTTCGCAGCAGGCTACAATACTTATTATATTTCTGGTGTTTATTACATTTGCTCCAATACAGTTCATTTCATTGCATGGTGGCAGAAAGACTTTAAAATCTCATCACTAGTAATGGATACATTTAAAAGTACTGCCTGGTAACTGATTCTGGTTCTCCAAATTTCATTACATAACCTTCATATATTTTTTTTCTGACAGCTGATATTGTTCATAGGTTGAAGTTTTTGACACATCTGTTTACATACTTTTCACTGTTGGAGAACCAAATTATATACCAACTTTTTATATAATGCATGCAGTGCAGTTAGGAATGAGTCCTTTCAAGCAACAATAACATACACATCTGTGTGTAACATGCCAAGTAGGACACTGCAGTGGGATGAAGGTAGCACATTATATGAGCTGGAACAATGTAACTGAATGTCTTTGCACTGCATGGTCAGGACTATTAGGTTAAACAAAAGAGGGCATAGAAGTGAATTCAGAAACCAAAGCCCTGAGTGCCACATTACTTAATTGCTAGCCTGCTCTGTTTGGGACTGTTTCAACAGGGTCTCTCCTTGAAAAACCTACTCTAGAGTAGTAGAATGTTAAGTACAGTGGATACAAGCAAGTCAGTGCCACTTGGCCTCTTTCATACGCCCATTTACATGCAACTGGCAGTACATCTACATCACAAAAAGGAGGGTCTTGCAGAGGTACTCAGAGTCATGGGAACCCAGATGCCTGAGTGGGTCAATGCAGCACTGCTGCCCAGCATTGCATGGACTGTCCCAGCAGGTGGCCAGATGCAGCCCAGATGTGTAGGGTGGCAGAGCTGACTGCACAGTGAGATCAGTTCTGGTCCTAAGGTGACTCATTACAAGTGCCTGATACCTCCATAACCCACAGTGATTGTTGTATTGTATATGTATGAAGTATGGTAATTTGCCAGAGAAAGAATCATCTTCTATTGGTTAATTAGTATGGAAATCATGAGGAACCTTTTGCAAAAGCTAGACTGCCTAACAATATCTACTTGACGTTTTGATTCATTTCTACTGCTGAACTTCCTATTCTGTATCTTGAATGTTGCTTAGAAAATCCCATGATATCATTTCCTTTAATCAAGACTTTTTCTGTTTTAGCCTGGAAAAAAAGGAAGGGAGAAGCCTGATACTTTTTCCCCCTCAAAGATTTGACACTTGAACTCTTTGTTAGTCCTACCTTCAATAACTGCATTGGTATTTTTGGACATAACAGGCAACGTGATCGTGACTAGCAAGTAGTGATTTAATCATATTGGCTTCCACAAGTGTTTTCTGTCTCCTAATGTTGTTTGCCTACAGAGCTAATGATAACATTTTCTTCAGTCAGCTCAGCTAAGTCTGCTGTTGCACACAACCCTGCTCAGTATGTAACCACATGACATATTCTTGGAACTGAATAGAATAGGCTGTTGTATGGGCTTTTAAGGCTCTGCTGCCTTTGATGAAGCTCAATATAAAAATCTCCGCAAAGAGGCAAAAAAGTTATCCATTCTCTTCCTTCTAGTTTTGTAACATAATAAAATTCACCAAACATAGCCTGAAGTTTATAAAATAAAATATTGTTAAAATGTCAAGGTTCAGTCCTACCTGGATTCTAGCCTCAGTCTGGCAAGATAAATTTGACTTGTAGAATAAATAATCATAGTATTTTAAAAATAAATCCAACTAATCATATCCAAAAGGTCACTTACAGCAGCAGGGTTCATATGGTGCTTCATGGGACAAATCCCTCTGACTTACCACACTTCACAAAGGAAACACTGACAATACTGCCTGATGAAGCACTTAGAGCTGAAATATTTATGCACTGTTGTACCTAGGGAAAAGTGAGACTGCAGGCATTTCTTCTCCACACATATTTGCATGAGCCAACACTTAACTGTTACATCAATACAGGGTTTGATGCAGGGCCTCAAACCCTACCTCAACCCAACCATAAGAGAGGACATGGCTGGACCACCTGAAAAATGTCATTGTATTGTTTTCAAAGCTATACTATTCACAATGTAGGTAGGATATTTCCATACTTCTCCAAAACTAACACATCTCTCCCATGGTTGGGTTTTCACGGGCAGCCAGGGAATCACACCTGCTGCTGAGGGTTTGCAAGGCATTGGATCCAAAATCCCTTAATGCTTAGAAAATGCCAGTCACTGTATATTAACCAGATATATTTATTTCTCAAATGTAGTACAGACAATAGCATGGCCAGACCTCCAGATCTGGCTTTTTAAAAAATTTTCCCTCTGTCACCTGCCTGTTTGCTTCAGCTCCACTAGCTCCCACTGCCTTGCAGGTGCAGTCCAGCACCTTGTTATTTAGGTGAGGAGATAAAAAATGCTTCTGTATTTCATTTAGTGCATGGGTATTCTCTCAAAGGAGGAGCCCCACATTCCTATGCAATGTCCTGAGTCCTTCTCTTTTAAAAAAAACCTCCCCCATGCAAAGGAAACATAATAATTTGTTCCCTTCCCAAGGACTGTTTGCCAAAATCTGACCTTTGGAACTCAGCTGGGTGTAATGGCTTCAAGTGGCCCATTTTGACTGCGGTGGTGTGTGGATGCTGAGGTTTGCCCAGCACTTTTAGAGATCTCTTAACACTGCTGATGGAGCTGTTGTAAAAGGAGGACATGGGGCTATAAAACTGGTCGTTCTTTTCCAGAAGGAAAGCAAGTGAGTATATCAGTATTTGGCTAGTACCAGCACCAGATGGAGGTGAGAGAGAAAACATTAAGAATACCACCACACCAGTGCAGTCAGGAGAGTTTGATGAAGTGGCTTATTCTTCTCCATGATTTCCTGAAGGCGTAGTTGCTCAGGACTTATAAAATTCTCTTGTTAAATTTAAAGGGCCTTAGGTCAAGCTGATTGTAGTGTAGAGTGCATTTCCTGTAGTGCTGGCAAATAAATCATGTTGCTTTTTGACATTTCCCTGCTCGATAAGCAGTTGTTGTGTCTTACACAGTGTGTGAGGCTTGTCAGATTGGTGAAGTCTGAATCAAAGAGCAATTTTAACTCAAATGCCAGCTTTCTGCAGAAGCCTTCCTTCAAGGGAGACTTACTCCCTTTACATTCTGCACCACGCTGAGGGGGTCTGTTTATGTAGTGAAATATTTGTAGATTATAGAAAGGTCCTGTTATTTGGATTTAAACATTTTATTTTAATAGTTCATGAGTATTTATACAGTTCCAGGGTTTGGTATCTTTCAGCCATTTAGACTTTTGAAGTCTGGTGGGAACCATATTTGTCACTCCCTCAGAACAAAGGGAAGCAGATACACAGCAGTTTTCCAGCCTTGTTTTGTATTCTACAGCCCACTTATGTTGTCTGGACAAAAGCATAAAGTCCAATAAAATTAACATTGCACAAAAACCACACTGAGCTTCCATGATTTCTTCCTTTCTCATGTAAATTTGCCTAGGATTAATTCTTTTAATTAGAGTATAACCTCCTAAGTGACACATATATTGCATAATCTTATTTCTTTCTCAGATTTTTTTTTTTATTTTGCAGCAATCTATTTCTTATCCAGTGAATTTTGTTACTCCCTACCACCCTTTCAAAAGAAATTTTAAAATGAAATAGCAAAATTAACTAAGTGTATATTAAGTATATTCATCACTGAGTCAGCTGCAGAAGTATCTGAGGTATCCCTAAAGGGTTCCCTCCATTTTCCCATTAGGTGGTCACCTACATTCCTTTATTGTTCCATGTCTTTTACAAAGGTATTATCCTGGGGTCTATATTATTTTTAACTATATTTGGGTTTTTCTTCTTTTCATATGCTACATTTATCCAGTCATAACTTTTTCTTACTTGTTGTTGAATCTAAAGTGAATGAAGTAACGCATTTAGCTTTACTGTTAATAAAGAGAAATTGGATTATAGATTCTCTAGATGCTCTGCCCAAATTGTCACTTGGTAAAACATGCTGTGAAACAGCCTTTTGGAACTTGGTAATTTCCTCTCATCCTCAAATTTATTACAGCTGTATATTTTGATCAGCAAAGCAAATTAAGAATAGGTTATGTTGGTTTAAACAGAAATATTAATGTCAAGTATAAATTAGTTCACTGCATTCCACAGTGCTAAATGCAAATAATTTCATCAGTCACTTTCTGTCTAATTAAAAAAAATAAATTAGAATCTTCTCAAAATAGTGCTATATGTCACTTTAAAATAGATTCTTATATATTATATTGCATCAGAGCTATAATTCAGCTTTCATTTTAGGTCATTTTGTGCCTGTGACCAATGGCTTAGAAAATTCTACTTTCTTTCAGCAGAAATATCTGCCTCCAAATTGCATCATAATACAACCTTCAAGATGCATACCAAGGGCAAGAAAATTGTCAATGTACTCAGCTTCATAACTTCTTTCAGAAATTTCTTTGACATCAAATAGGCTATTTGCAGAAATGAGCATGACTTCAGCTGCTCTCAGACCAAATTCTTGAGTTTTGAGCCTCTCTTAGCGACATATTGGCCTGTTTTAAGCCACAAAAATGTCTCCTCACCTCTCCCCATCTCCCATTCACCACACTTGCTGTCACTATACATATTTTTTTTACCTTTCTTTTTAATCTTTTGACCTTTTATCTATTTTTGGACATGTCTAGGCCAGTCCATGGATGTATCTGGAACTCTCACACTCAGCAACACCAGCTAAGGACTCTGCTATTTAATATGTAATAGCCTTGACTGCCCGTGCATCTGGGGACCCAAGTGGTAGAAAATCATTGTTGTGCCTTACTGTGAAGAAAAAAAATACAATGAAAATTGGTCAGTCTTTCTGATGTTTTTTTCACCATTTCACTCTTGCCAGAACACTCATATAGAATCACAGAATTATACAATATTAAGGGTTGGAAGGGACCTCAAGTATCATCTAGTTCCAACCCCTTGCTGCCATGGGCAGAGACACCTCCCACTAGACCAGGTTGCTCAAAGCCCCATCCAACCTGTCCTTGAACACTAACAGGGCTGGGGCATCCACAACGTGGTCAACCTGTTCCAGTGTCCCACCAGTCTCACAGTAAAGAATTTCTTTCTAAAATTTTGTTCAGACTTCCTTTACAAGTGCTATTTCCAGAGCCAGAAAATTCATCCCATGGCCAGGAAAAGGCATTGCTGTTCCTTTCCAGTTGTGCAACAGAGCATATCTACCACAGCCTTGGTCCAGAAATCCTCAGCACTGGTCTGGGATGATGTGAACAAGTTCTTGTGGCTGGCTGGAGGGAGCAACCTCTCCCATCTGTTCTGATGCTCACCTTGTTCTGGGGTCAGGGCTCAGCAATAGGGATCTGCTCACTCACTGGTTAGCACTAATAGGCATAAAAACCCTTTCAGAATGTCATTACCTATAAAGTTGCAACTGGATTTTGATAGCCACAGTGCAGAACTGGTGGCCCCCAGTGCCATGATCTCACCTGTCTTTGCAGTGCTATGACTCTTGGAGTTGACCCCAAAGCAAATATAGTAGGGGCATTTGTGTTCCGGCTGCAGAATCACCACGTAACTGCACAAAGTGCTACAATGCTAAGTCCAGAGCATGAGCATCACCTGCATATCCATACCACAGCTTGCATGTATGTTGTATTAGTGAACTAATGCTAACTCAGTCTTTTAGTGACTATAATAAATGCTAAGATTTCCCAAAGTAAAACTAGTTGGTGACAGCATAATGGAGGATGGGAGGCTAGTTGTAGCCCTAGAGATAGTCACTAACTGTATTATACAGGATCTATATTATATAGCATAAAAGAATGGTCCAGTATCCAATAGTGCTTTAGTGTTTGTTCTGTCAAAGTCAATGCAATGCAGAGCAGACAAAAATACTCATTAGCTTTGTCTCATCTTTACCTGAAAAGAAATTGCTTACTCTCAGATAATGCCACAGGTTTCAGGATGTCACTCAATATGACAAAATAAAACTCTACCCTGGGGAAAATCAATAGGTTTTCTATAAATGATTTTAAGATAAATACCTCTTTGGCGGAACTGAAAAGTTTGTTTACTGTGAAATTGAAACACCATGTAAGACACTCCAGAATACTAAAGCATAATAAAACAGAAAGTCACTCCTAAATGTAGTCTTTCCTAATATTTTGGGGACAATGTATTTTATGAAAGCAGCACGTCTGGGTTCTAGTGAAGAATATGGTCCTTTGTGTCATTTTAACATCTTGCACGAATCTCAGTAGACAGACTCTATAATCCAACAATCACAATCAATGCCTTGTTACGCCGTTGAACAGCAAAAGGGTTCTTTGACAGGATGATTTGGTGTTATACATGCTAATGTGAGCCATAGCATCTGCAGAATAGCTCATGAATACCCCCAGTGCTGCTCAGCACTCTAGTCAGAGATGTGTTTTACTTAGCTCTAGTGCCAAGATGCTGTTTCATTAACCTTATTTCTCTTTCTTTTCTGTAAGGCATAATTCTGTTGCAGCTTAGTCTCACCAGGATACGTCATGGATACCAAGTAGAGTAAATAGTATTAACATAATATGCACAGTCTGTGCTTCCAATTTCCATGCTTCACACAGGAAGATGTGTAATGACTAAAGTCTGACAGTTTAATTTATTCAGCCCTATGAGACTGGTTTGTTAAAAAACTTTTCAATTTCAGATTCATTTTCCTTTTCTTAAACCATGAAGAAGGAAGTAATTTACTTCCATCCTGTATTAATTTTTAACTGACCTATAATGCATACAGTTAATAGAAGAGCTCAGATTTTTCAAATGTCAACAAGAACTGTCTGTAATCTATATTTAAAATTCTGACCACTTCTTAGTATTGACCTCATGCCATGGTCCCTCAAAGTCAAAGAACAAATGAATTTAATGTATATTCAGAATAAGAACAAAGTTAGAAACACTGTATCAGAAGTGAGTTTCCAGGATGCAGAGGTAGTTTGTTACAACAGGAAGGAAGCTGTTTCATCTCCAATTTCAGCAAAACTAAACAAAAGAGAACCTGTGCTGTGTCAGAAGTTGACGGAAATAAAGTCATTGCAAAAAACTGGCAAATATTAGTGCATGCTTCTGGAACTAAACTTTTTCAGAGAGACCTTTCCTGAAACCTCAGTTCAAGTCTCCATCACAGGTTTGCAGTGTAATCCTAAGCAAATCACTTATGACCAGATTTTTTAAAGTATTTAAACACCAAATCCTGTTAAACATTCTTTCTGTGTCTGTAGCCACTTGAGTAACTTGGAAAAAATCAGCCTCTCTGTCATAAAGTTATATTGCATAGAGGACAGACATGCTAACTTTGCTCAAAGGTGTTGTGGAAGTACATAAAATACAGGTTCAACTGATAACTTTGGGTAAATTAAAATACAAAGAATGTCTCCTTGTAAATCTCAATTTCCACCATTCATAGAATTCAGCATTTGAATTTTGCTTTCTATAGTCTTCAGCTGTTGATTTCTGGCAAACTTCACCTTCAGTTGTAAGGAAAGGTACAATAATTGACTATGTCAGGACAGTTAACCTGCACAGATCACATTACAGCCTGAAGGCTTTCCAACTTCTACATGTGAAAAAGTTTTGGACTCTGCTACCAGCATAATTATTCTGATGACTGAACCGCTCCTGTTACATTATGTCTCTTTCAACACTCTTATTTTTAACCCTTTCCAAGATATCATAACCTAAATCAGAACACCCAACTTTCTAACTTGAACTTTTTGTAAGGCGACAATATTCACTCAAAGATGGGTATTTTAAGTCATGTTTCTTTATTTTTGTCACTCACTAAGAACACACATGAACAGCTATCTCCATGTGGTTGACAAGTAGCAACTCATCAAATCACAGATCACAATCCTGAATCCTGTAATCCGTATTTCACCTTAAACCACCGCACACTTTCCAATCAAACCTCCAGACTCCAATACAGATTCCACATAGTGACCTCCTTGGTTTAGCACTGAAAGCAGCTTCTGACGAGTGAAATGATCCAGAAGTTCAACTGTGCAATCCCATACTCCACTCACATTCAGAAGCAGAGGGGGTTTGAAAATTCAGGGTATATTTAGACAAGCAATTTGAGCTAAATGTCATTACTAATAGGAGAAATATAGAATAGTCCCTCAATGGCTCAAAATATGCTTATTTTGCATTACTTAATGCAACAATATTCTGTTGAGCAATTCACCATGTTTTTTCCCTTTTCTTTCACAATAAAAATCAGTTCATTTGTTTCCTAATACAAATGCAGCATCTAATTGCTTCACAGATGTGCCATGCCAGAGACATCACTACAAAAGAAATCTCTCTGTTGATCAAAGATCTTTATCTTGTTATCATTTCTCTCCTGGAAGAGGTATGCTGATAGAGCTCACCCACAGCATTTGTTCTGGCTTTGCTAGACTAATGTCAGCATATCTGAAAGTGCTACACCTTGCTAGTACCTTTGACTCTTGGGCCAATGCCAGCTACTTGGTGAAGCTAGCAATACTGAATGTAATTCCACAGTCATGAGGGAAGAGCAACATAAGAGCAGCCCTTAACAAATCAACAGTTTCTAATAGTGATAAAATTTGAAAAGTTTGGAGAGAAAATTGAATAAAAATCCAGTAGAATAAGAAACTGATACCATGTAATACCAAGCACTTTCAAAAAGAACAGAAATGTCCTACAGTCTGCTTGTGCAGACACCCATGAGATTTGGACTATGTAAAATACCCCAGGTGGAAGTGTCTTTCCAGGGAGTTTGGCTCCACCATAACTGTGCAGACTTGAAATATCCATCTTGGGAAGGTTTCGCCTTTACTAGTGTATGATCACATAGAATTATACAGTAAAATGGAAAATGAGGAGTGTTGAAGACGCTTTTGTTTTAAAGTGCTTTTCACTTAAATACGAAACAAGTTAGAGAGAGAAATCAAGGTTTACATAAACACACTAGAGGAAACTTCCAACAACCTGATTTTTAAAGGCAGATGGACCCATGAAAAGCTTGTGGTTCCTGAATAGCAAATCACAACAGAAGTATGAATTAACTCTTCAGAAATTCTTTTAATAATGTGAGCACTGCTAATGTTGCTTTTCAGTGCTGTAGCAACCAGCAGCTTTTCCCTAATTTGTGGTGAATGTGCACACAAACCCCCCTCACTATCCAACCTGGGACCATTTCTACCTTACCCTTTCACTAGATCTACCACAACTTGTTAATATGATTTCACATCAGACAGTTTGAAATGTAGCACCACAGCAAGACACATAACACGAGAGTGCCTTGACTCAGGTGAGGGACTATATTACTAGGTGAAGAACTTCCACATGAGTATTTTCATAGTCATCTGCAGGGAAAACCAAAGCAGCAGGACTGCAGAACTACCTAACCCTCCTGTCTTATAAATACAGTTGAGCAGAAATTTCTCACTTGAGTGATTTTTTTGACTGCATAGTGCAAGATTGTCAGAGCTGACATGTTAGTGAGGAAAGGGCTTTGGTTTCAACAAATATTTGTCCCTAAAAATATTCTGGGGAAAACCAGCAAATTTTGAATCTGTCAAAATATCTATTAGCATGTTAGTAACTGGGGTGCTCCAAATCTACTAAGCTATTTATTTGGAAATTCAACCTACTTCAAGTTATCTAAACTAAATAATGATGAAATAGTTTAAAAAAAAGTGACCTACGTAATTTTGTTCATGAATATATTTCAAGATTCTAATTTTTCATCCCAATTTGAGCAGGGCCCAAACCTGATATTAAAAAAAGAAAATTAATGGAAGAAAAACATTTTACTTCCAAAAATAAGTTGCAGTTGACTCACAGCTACTCTAATTTACAGAACCCTGCAAGCATCAATCCACCAATTTATGCCCCAACAGGTGACCTTTCCTGAACTCCCCTGCTTTTGCTTTGTACAGAGCACTTCAAAGACTCAGTGGAGACATCTCTTTTTCCAGGATTCATTCTTTATAGATGTTTTTCAGGTGATGTCTTTTTCCAAAGCTCACATGTACTGAAATGGCACAGGTGGTGTTCATCAGCTCTCAGCTTGCAAGGTGTGGCAGGTTCTAGGACTCCGCCATGGGCTGCCACCATTAATGCAGATTAATGGGAGGGTGATTTGTAGATTCAGGTTTCTATCATTTGTCTCTAAGGGCCTAGAAGATACTGTTGTTGCTGTGAAGTAGAAGCCAACAGCTGTCTCTTGTTATTCACCTCCTTTAATTCTTCTTTCCCTCCTCATTGCTTCCATTCACTCTTTCAGCAATGAGAGAAGATTAAAGAACTGCCAAAGATGAGAAATGCAAAATTCAGAAATGAAAGGAGAAGCTGCATGGACAGGATGCCTGTAGATGACTTCCTAGAGCTTGCGTTGATTTAAAGGTCAGAAGCTTAAGTGAATGGGGATGAAGTATTGCCCATATTCCCAGGTGCACTCTTAATTTCACTCTCCGAGAAGAAAAAAGGATCAGGTCAAACTGTGTTCCAAGACGTAACGAACAATAAAAGAAACAAAGACCAAAAAGAATAAGGAACCCTTAGGGTCAAGAACATGGTAAAATGTGGGTATTTTTTTTCCTAAATGTGTCTTTCTGAGCATTACTGTGCAACTAGGATCTTTATTTAAAGAGAAAAAAAAAAAACAAAAACAAACAAAAAAAAGAGATAGAATTGTAGTGGTTTCCAAAAGAACTGGAGGCTTAATCAAATTTTATAATAGTCAGTGCAAATAAGGGGAAAGTAAGCATGAGAGCTGTGTGTAATTTTACTTAAAAGAAAGAGTTTTACTGTTTAACAAATCCATGCATTGCAATTACCACTAGCAAATTAAAGAACAAATTAGTATTTCCTGGGATTAAATTCTTTATAATGTGTTACCTGAACTTTAACTGACATTTCCTAAAATTTCACCTTAACTTATGGTAATGTTCTGCTCTGACAGACAGGAGGAAAAAAAAAAAAATCAAAGACAACTGATGCTTTCCCTAACAGCGTAGCCGTAGGACACTTGTATTAAGAGGAGTTTATGGGAAATATGTTTTTCTTTGAATAAGTTACAGGGTAAATGATCCCATTTCAGATAAGAAGTTGAAGTGGTAGGGACTATTCTATGCAGAGACTATTTCTCTACAGATTCTTTTTCAAGTGCCTGTCATACAATGCAACATGTCAGGCATGTCTTTTTATGTTTGCATTAATAGAAAGGTATTCGTGCAGGTGAGAATTGAAGGTAAATAAACCATCTTAACTTGACCTATAGTTCACCAGTAGCATTTTGTCAAAACTTCTGAGAATTTCCATGACTGCTATGTAACATGTTTTTAACCTGCTTTCTTGAACCAGCGGAGGAACAGAATGCTGTATATTGTCTTTTTGTTCTCTGTGTTTATAGAACTTAGACCTGTGTGGCATTGGTACAAAGCTACAGCTCTTACTCTTCACAGCAATAAGATGTCAATATTTAAAATTAGAAAGTGACGTGGTAATGCTATCAGCTGGAAGGCAAAGTTTTGAAATGTTGGCTTTAAAGCTGAGCCTGCGGATCCTGCTTACTTGTTGTATCAGCGCCACCTGCTGGTATCTCATTCCTTTTCCATTGTAGTGCTGGCAGGAAGTTTTCCCTTAACATTTCATTTAAGCTCTGAAAATATTTGGGAACGTAAAGAAAGAAAGATTGTTGTTTCCTAAACTCTTTTAAGACCCCACCGAACAATTTATACTGATGTAATTTCATCTAAGGAAAATAGAGTAAGAGGTCTATCCAAATCTCTTAAATCCTATCTTAGGCAAACCTTGCTCTGAAACCAATAGAAAGGATCCAGGGAGTTGACATCTGGTTTAGCATAATTTTTTTCACACGTTATCTAGCTCATCATATTTTTGCAAATGAAAAAAAAATTGGATTCACCAGCAAAGTTAATGATTCTGAACAGATTTGTACACACACTAAAATTCACCTGTTGAGACATTTCTAAGGGAGGATTCATCTCAGCTAACAGTCACATCCAGGAATATGTTTCCAATCCAGCTGAGTGCATCTTCTATTTTTAGCTGACAAAATGTATCATCTTTTTTTGCTGTTTTGAAGTTGGATTCCACTTCCTTTTTTCTAGACAGCCAAATCTACCAAATAGATGCCCAAGTGAAGTGGAGATAACTTATTCATGCATCGGAAAAGGGAAACGTAGGGATAATGAAGTCTGCTCATTCTTCTGGGAGGCAGCCAGCCCATGCAGCTCTGGACAAGATACAGCAGATGATGTCCATGGTCCAAGTGAGGGGTCAAAATAGGTATCTAAGAGACATGGCAGGGGAGATGGGCCATTGCAGTGCAAGGACACTGGGGACACAAAAATGCTAATGGTACTTACAGAAGAGGCTGGAGGTTCTAAAATGGCCTTAGGGAGGACAGAAGGGAAGAAGATGATATTTTGGCTCAGAACTGGAGAGGGATATAATGGGAGGAGATATACAGGGATAAATGGAAATAAGGAATGCAGGATATAGATTTGTGGGAATTTGGCTTCCTTAGTTCTGTTGAACTGTTTAATATGCCTATTTTTCCAGCTTCCCCCACAGCAGAAGCAGTGGAAGGTCTGTTGCAGACCCACCACCTGTAGACTTGCTCTCACATCGATGTAAATATGTCCTCACTGCTTTTCCTCATCAAGATGCTTTCCTACTGCAGTCTCATAAATCTGGTTTGCAGCAGTTGCTGCACTACAGACCAATTGTCAAACCTCTGAAACCTTCGTCTTTGTCTGTACTATGTCTCTGCACCCATTAGCTCCCCTGAGGGAGACAAGGGCATGGCTACTGGAGCATCAAAATGAAATGAACATACATTAGCACTGGCAGAATGAATTTAAATATCCTGATTTTCAGTGCATCTGCAGGAAAAACAGAAAGGCTTGATCTCAAAATAGCCTTAAAAAATACAATAAAATACCTACTTTACTTTTTATTTCACATGTACTGTATGTGGAAGGTTTGTCTGGTATCCTTAAAGCCCTCTGTTGCTTTCTGTGTGTTTTTGAACCCTTGGGTCACATAGTGTGAACTGCAAGGTTAAGGTTGTCAGGGATCCTAATGACTTGTACATCCCTTTCAAAGGTATTGAAGTGACCAGCCTCAATTGTCCATTGTAACTGGAGGCAGTTCAGTTCTGCTCTTGTATGCTACAACTGAAGTTGTAGAAGCTATGCTACAGCTGAAGTTCTGGAATGCTTTTTTTGCTTTGTTTTGATGGGGTTTTTTTTATTTGACTGGTGGTTCTTTTTGTTGTTTCTCTCCTCTCTCAACCTTTCATTTTATTCTACTGTTTAGGTTTTGGCAGAAAACTTTGCCATGTGCAATTCTCATCAAGTAAAAGCCAAATACCTGTAATTTATAGACCCTGTAACTGAATGATACATTATTAAATCTTTTCATCATCCTAGATAAATATAACCAGCAAAAACCAAAACGCTGTCCTTGATGAAACATTTGGAGACAACCAAAGGGAGCAGGGAAATGAAGACACTGTTGCTCATTTACAGTTATTGTAATATACAGTTTGTAACAAAATCCAGTGCAAGTTGCAGAGTTAGGCCAAAGAAATTCTAGGTTGAAATGATGATGAAATAGCAGAATATTAGACCTCAGCCACAACAAAAGGCCTATGAAAGTATTTTAACATACTGAGTTTAAGAACTGTAGTGGTTCAGAAATTAAAAATACACATAGATTTTTAAGAGACTGTGTTCTATTTGTTTTGGTGTTTGGTGGTGATTTTGTGAATCTCTCAGCCCCTAAAAAATTTCCTTTAATGTACCATACAATGTTATCAGTTGCAAAACAGCTGGTATATTGTTACCCTAGGCCATGACAACCCATTGTGTTCACCCCAAGCCTTTTCTTGTTCCTACATTATTTTCTATGGGAAATTTCCCTCTAACACAGTTTACTCCACAATCACAAAGCACAGATGCCCTCCTCCTTATAGCATTCCTCCCTTTCCAGCACAAGTTTCATGGGACTGAAGCTCATGGAGAAGCAATAGTATCAGGGAATTCCCACTGCTGCCCACTACTCACAAAACCAGGTTTAAAGGACAATACATTTTTGGCAAAAAACATGCAAATTAATTTAAATACAAATGCTATGTCAGCATTTACTCATTTGCTTCTTGGGTAGGAAAGATACAAGTTTTCTAATCAAGAAAATATTATAGTTCACTGGGACTTCAGAAATACATTTAAAAGTATTTATCTTACTTATCTTCATTCTCCACACACTAGCATGGAGAACTTTGTCACTTTATATATGTACTTTTTAATTATTATTTTATTTTTAGTTGTGTTTTTATGTTTGCTTCTGGACAGTACCAACACTGTAGTGAAATTTTGGGAAAAAAAGACCTGACTGCCAAAAAGAAGACAGTAAATGCTGCTAGTTTTAGTCTCTAGGAGGAAAATATCTAGGATAATTGAAGAGTATTTCAGACATAAAGAAAAAAATGGTACCAAATTTAATTAAAGACCTAGAGCTGCCAGGTAGTAATTAACTGTCTTAAATCTATAGCTGTGTGAGAAAACATTGGTCACAAGAATAATGTTATGCAAATTAAAATGGATGCTTGGGTTGCACAAATTTAAATTTCCAGATATCTGTGACTATGTAAATTTCACTGAGAAAAAAAATTATGTGCTGATCTATATTCAGGTGATCTCTTGAAATGTTGTTGACAGCCTTAAGCAGAGGAGGCAATCACAGAGAAAGACAGACAGGAATAATGCCAATGTTTAGGGAAGATATGCTTGTCAAAATATGGAACGCCAAATTATAAAAAACCTGATTTTATAATAAAGTTATTTGGCTTTTAAAGTGATTACAGTTTAGACATCCTCTCTGCTAATTCAGTCTGCATCACCACAGGACATTTTGACTTAGACAGCAGCTGCGCACCATGTATCAACCCAAAGAAGGGTGAATGAAATAACATGTGACTACAGCTTTATGCTTGGCATAGTCCTCATACAAATGCTTCAAGTACAGGAGCCAACTGAGGGGAGATCCTATTTCTATTCAGGTTCCTTTTTTTCCTAAATCAAGCAAAGAGTTCTTTGCAAGCGTACATCATCAGCATATAAAGTTCAAAATGTGGGAGCTGCATGAAATGTATTATATATGCAATGTTATATAAATACGTATACATAAAATATAGCTCCTCAGTACTGCCGTTCTTCTTTGTCAAGCACACAACATAGTTCTGTAAAAAAAAAACCCCCAGTCATTCATATCTACATACTCCATAAGAACAATATTGTCACCAGTGTAGAGACCACTGTCACCAGTGTCACCATTGACCCTTGAGATGGATCTGGGTACCGGATCATGGTTTTTCCTGTGTTGTTTGTGGGCTGGGACAGACTGTTTTGTCTGCATTCTCATTGAGGGTTTGGATGGCTATGAAGGCATGAAGTGCACAGTTTAATAGTGCAGCTTAAATGATTCTATGAGATCTCAGCACCATTTGCCACCATTACCAGCATTTCTGGGCTGTAAGCCAGTGTCAACAGGGTCTAGAGAGATTAATTATAAAGCAGCAGGTGTTTGAGCTGAACAGCCCTAGAAAAAACTGAGGATGGTTAGCTGGCCATTCCAGCTGCAGCTTCCCAGTACTGCAGTTCAGCTTTCAGGTCACAGTCAAGAGGTCTTCATCCTGTCTAGGCTGGAGTTAATTTTCCATAAATGCTGTGTTTTGAATTTGTGACTGAAAACCAGTGTTGGTAACATAATGGTGCTTTGGCTATTGTTGAGCAGGGCTGACACAGCATCAACGCCTTTTCTGCTTCTCACCCTGCCCCACCGGTGAGAAGGCTGGAGGTACACAAGGAGCTTGGATGGGATGCAGACAGGACAGCTGACCCCAAATGACTACAGGGACACCCCATAAAATATGGCATCATGCTCAGTGTATGGAGCTGTTTTAAGGAAAAGAGAAGACAATCCCAAGATGAAGGGTCTGTCTGGATGAGAACCACCAGGAGTGAAGTCAGGAGAACTGAGCAGTAACTGGGGGAAAGAGAAGGGTCCAGAGGAAGGCAATTAAGCTGGTGAAAGGTCTGGAGCACAAGTCTTTTGAAGAGCAGCTGGGGGAGCTGGGGTTGTTTAGACTCAAGAAAAGAACTCTCAGGGGTGACCTTATGACTCTACAACTCCCTGAAAGGAGGCTGTAGCTACGTGGGAGTTGGCAGCTTCTCCCCAGCAACTGGTGACAGCATGAGAGAACAGTCTTAAGCTGTGCCACGAGAGGCTTGAGTTGAACATTTGGAAGAATTTCTTCACAGAAAGGGTGATTAGACATTGGAACAGGCTGCCCAGGGAGGTGGCAGTCACCATCCCTGGAGGTGTTTAAGGAAAGAGTGGACGTGGTCTAGTTGTGCCATGGTCTAGTTGAGGTGGTGGTGTTCAGTCACAGGTTAGACTCGATTTCAGAGGTCTGCTCCAGTCTATTTGAGTCTGTGAAAGGTAATTCTGGCAGTGGGCGACCGTGACCATCGACTCCTTGACCGCCGACTCAAAATGGACCTCGGACTCAAATGGAGGGAAGAACTGTACCTGCACAGTAGGTAGCATGAGAAGCGAGACGTACAACTAGCCAACAGGGCTTTGAGTACTAACTGATAGACAAGCTATGCAATTCGCAACCAATGAATGCTGATGGTTTTGTTTGCTGAAATGCATAAGCACAGTGGGAGCCGGCCCTCAGCCGGCCTCGGGCCGCTGCGCTGGGTACGGCACGGCTCCTCCCGTTGCCATGGCGGCCGCCCCGGCGGCGCTGGCCCCGCCCCGCCCGGCCCTCGCCACCGCCTCCACAAGATGGCGGACGGCGGGGCAGCGCCCGCGCAGCCGGACGGGGATGTGCCCGCGGCTCCAGCCGCCGCCGGCCGCAGGGACCGGCAGCCCCGGAGCGGCGGCCGCCCGCCCAGTGCCCGGGATTTGCAGGTGAGAGGGCGGAGGTGCGGCCCCGCTGCCGGGGCGGGGTGGGGCGGGGCCGGGCGGAGCGTCGCGTCCCCTCGGGGGCGCCCCAGGCCTTTCCTCCGGCCGGTGCTGAGGGCAGCGGGCGCTGCGCGGGTCTCCTGCCGGGGCTGCCCCGACGTGCCCTCTGAGCCCAGTCGGCTTTTCTTCCTTCAGCTCCCACGCCCCTTTTGAGGCTGGGAAGGGAAGGATGCCTCTGGAAGAGAACTAGGCCCCTTAGGAAACGGCGGGTGCTCAGTTCTCCAAGGAACAGGAAGGACTCTCCCGACACTTCACCAGCTGTGTTTTAACTGTTCTTGAAGCTATTTCAGTGTCATTGCATTCCTTGATTATTTGATAGGAATGTCTTGTCCCGCATGAAAGTGTCAGTCTCCGCAGATGCGGTATAAGACTAAGGACAAGACCTTTTCCCGGGTGCATGTGGGAAAAGTAGAGTGTGATCACAAATATAATTCAGCATTGGTACTTAAATGCTTAATTACAAACTCTTTTAGCAGTATTCCTTTTTTTGCATGTGATTTGACACTTTTTGAAGGTTTGAAATATTTTAACGAGAAATTGATTGGAAAACAGGTAAAACTTAGTAACTGGAACTTTCCCTATTCTGTTTAATTATACATAATTAACAGAGAAAGATGGGCATAGTTTTTTTTTCTTGGTTACTATTTGGAATTTTCATAGGTTCTTTTTCAGATTATTTTTGCTGCAGTCATAGGGTGCTTTGAGTTGGAAGGGGCCTTAAAGATCATCTAGTTCCAACCTCTATGCCATGGGAAGGGACACTGTCCACTAGACCAGGTTGCTCAGAGCCCCATCCAGCCTGGCCTTGAACACTCCCAGGGATGGGGCATCCCCAACTTCTCTGATAAACCTGTTCTGATGCCTCACTACCCTCTGAGTAAAGAATATCTTCCTAATACCTAATCTAAATCTCTCCTATTGTAGTTTAAAATCATTCTGCCTTGTCCTATCACTATGCCTAGGTAAAAAGTCTCTCTCCCTGTTTTTTTCTAAGCTCCCTTTAAGTACTGAAAGCCCCCAGTGAGGTCTCTGTGGAGCTTTCTCTTCTCCAGTGTTACTGTTGTATTGGGATTGCTTTATTATTATTTCCATATGTAACAGTAATAAAGTCTATGTTGATACTTTTGGTTCACAAGGTCTTAGTTAACTGAAGCAGACTGGCATCTTGGGCTTACTGATAAAGTGTTAAACCCCAAGGAAGTACCCTCCTGGGTCTGTACTTGATTTGTGGTGCCACCAAAAGAGATGGGTTATGAGGAAAGCACAGAAGCCTGGTTATGCCCATCTATGCTCTCTCAGCATCCCTCAGTCCTTGGATTAGGGATGGTAATGGGGTGTGTTTTCTATGACTTACCCATCAGCTTTACGTATCTGAAAGGTATTTTCTTCTATCCTCCGAGAGAATGGAGGTCTTCAGCAGGTTTGGTCTTGGGGTTTTTTTTTTTTGGCTGTCTTTACTCAATTTAATGTTTTTAATGGATATAATTCCTCGTATGTATTTTTTTTCTCTGCAGAAAATACCTCACAATATTATAGAAACAACAAAAAATAATATGGGATTAGCACCCTGTGTTCCTAGCAGTGTGTTTTCAAGGACAGATGATGTTTCATTTTCTTTTAATGTGTATTCTTTCTACATAAAACTATAAAGAAATTTTAGCCTACTACCTTTTCTGGTGTGTATGATAAAATGTTAATGTCAGTTGCATAGTGTGAACAGAATGGTTTGGGGACAAAACTAAGGATGATTTGACAAAGTAGAGTATTATCCAGAACAAAAGAAAGATTGTTGAAAGGACATTGCAGGTCCCTTGCATAACTTTCTAAGAATGGACTTGCCAGTGATAATGGCTGCATTTCAGGGATCTTTGTGAAAAAGTTGTTGGGTTTTTTTTAAGTATTTGTGGAGTGATGTCTTGAATTCAAGCCAGCTAGGCTGAATTTGTTCTTCATCCCAGTACAAGCTTATTTGAATTATGTTTTTTACATTTCTATGTAAAATGTTTGTAGAATTTATTATTGTTTTCTATCAGAGCGTTAGCTAGATGCTTTATTTCAATTTGTTACCATTAATGAGCTGATGCTTAATATCTTTGTGTGTATTTACTCTCATGACTGAATGTAATACAGGCTGTACATAGCCAGTGAAGCAGTGGAAACCAAAGGATAGAAGAGTACAAGTTCCAAGTCATAATGGCATTTAAGCATTGTGTAGTTTGGGGTTTTTTTCCATAAAACAGAAAGGAAGTTGAATTTTAGTTTGGGTTCCTCATGTTGATGTTTCTAATTTTCTGGAGAGATGCATATTTCACATTCTTTTTTGTCTTATTTCTGTTCTATATGTAGTTCTAGAGTTATAGACTTACAAAAAAGAATTCTGTTTCCTACAGCTGGCCTTGGCAGAGTTATATGAAGATGAAGCTAAAAGGCAGTCATTGTGTTCTGATAAGCCAGCAGCTACAAAGACCAGTAACCCAAAGGTATCACAGAGGTAAGACATGTTTTGTTTTTCAGAAATGTGTGGATAGGTGTCGTATTAGCTAAAAAAACTTTGTCATTCTTACTTGATCCCCTCTTTGTATAAAAAGCAATCTACAGCAAGTCAGAATCAAAAATGTGAGTCCCTGCAATAATGCATTGTCTGTCTTCTCAGAATGCTTTTTAAATTTATTTATTTAGGAGCCTTTGTACTAATTGGTATTCCAGGTATTTCAAAACTCTTTAACCCCACTTCATATAAGATGCTATAAGCAAAATGCTGTGTTGCTCTTTCTTTACACAGACAGAATTTGGAAATTTGCTGTATCAGAAAATTACTGCAGTTCTTTGCTTCTTCAAAGTTCAGCAAAGCGGCAGCTTGTGTGAAACTTGGCAACTGAGCTGCTTTCAGGGTTTTATTTATGTCAGTGTCTGATGAGACAAATAATGATTCTAAAAATTTTTTGTAGGTTCCTTAGTAGGCTCCTATTGGGGTGACAGAAATAATAAGGGCTTCTTAATGAATTTTTCTGGGTTGGGCAGGTGGAAGGAAAGACACATACCTATATTTCAGTCCAGCTTTTGCTAACCTACGGTGTTTGCAGTTCACATAACATTTGAAGATTCAGTGTAGTCTTGGATTTTTTAAATAAAATAATATTTCCAGTTTTTAATTATTTTTTAAAAATAATTTAAAGAAGTCTTTATAACATTACTAACAGTGATGCCATGCATGGCATGTCTTGTATGTGTCTTGTTTTTCAATCACTGCTGCCAATATGGATCTCTGTGTTTAAGGAGGTCAAGCAACAGAAAAGATCTTAGTCACCAGTCATGCTTCAGGTACACTGAAAATGCAGATCTCTTCAGGAAGAGAGATTTTTAGCAGAGTGTGCAACACTTGGAAGTGTGGGGGTTTTGAGGTTTTTTGTTTCTTTTGGTGAAACCACCTAAGATGACTAACCAGCTACATAGAAAAAAGTTTACAAATAAAGCAAATAGCTCCGTTTACCAATACATATCATAAAGTTAAAACTTCCTACTCCCAGTCAAAGGAAAAGCTGCAATACTGTATCTCAAACACTTCAGTGTGATAGTTGGCAAATACTTGTTATTTCTTGGCATTCATTCTGCAATCTGTGTGAGAAGGAAGAGATGAATTGGTAGACTTCAGTTTGCTCTCAGATGAGCAGTGCATTAATTGCACGGAAACAGTGCTGCTCTTCTATGCTAGCATAGAATAGTTCAGTTGGAATAGGCCTATTGTGACCATGCAGTCCAACTGTTAATGCAAAATGACTCTGCCATACATGTGCCCTTTCCTGCTTATTCACTGAGAAGCATTCATGGCTGTGTACTTTGGCAAAAAACAAAAACAAAAACCAAAAAACAAACCAAACCCAAAAAACCAACCGAAACCCCAAAAACCAAAAAACACAACTTGATATCCTAAGTTTTTGAAAAATAAGTAGCTTCAGAAGTTAGATATGAAGTTTATGTGCCAGTCATCCTCAAATGTTTTTTTTTTATTCTCTTGGCAGTCTTAAACTGGATTCTCTTAAAAGGCTGAGAAAACCAGAGAGAAGCATGAGCGATGACAAAGAAAACCAAAGGTATTTTTAAAACAAAATGGAAAAAATAACTTAACAATTGTGAAAGTAGTTGGGGTTTGTGTCACATTCGCACTGTGCTCCGTCCTGTTTTTTCAAAATGCATGTGACCTAGGTCTGTCCTGCAAATAGCTAGGGGACTTATTAGAGTGTTAGCTGTACACTCTTGTCATAAAATTATATTTAGTAGAATCTGACTGGAGTGATGTAGGACCTGTAGATGCCTTAACCTGTATTGTTGCAAAGGTTGTAACTTACACTTGTACTCAAAACCTTTTTTGCCTTTCTCGAGTATCCTGAATTGTTCTGTGTATCTATTGCTCAAATATTTGAGTACTTCCTTTCTTTCTTGAATACAAATTCTGGTAAGAATTGCTGTTTCATCTCCTTACCACTATTTTTCTTTCAGATCTAATAATTAAAGGTTTTCCATATAAATGGTAGTTGGGGTAATAAATACAGATTTATGTACAAAGGGGACATGTTACTTAGGGATTGACAATTATGTGGCATTGTAAAAACAGTATGAATGTACAGTACCTTCATACCCAATACTGTGTTTTGGTAATTGTAAAATATGGTGGAATCAACACATTATAAAATCGTTGGTCTTGGAGATAGTTTCACATGGATTAATTGACTTGCCTTACCCCAAGTGGTTAAGGGTAAAAGTTGAGGAAAGTAGAAGGCATTTATTAATTATTAATGCTTCCTGTAATCAAAGACAAAACAAATTTGACAGGTTTTGGTTTATATACAGATATTTTTACAGCATCTATTTCATTAGTATTTAGAGATTATAGTGCCTTTCTCAAGATAATTCTTGAGGAATATCTTGATCCTTATAATCAAACAGATACAGTTTTGAACAGAATTATTTGTAGTTCAACAGTTTGTCTTCAAGACCTAGTAATGGTGCTGTGGTGAAGAAAACACCTACAAATTAGCTTTCACAACAGTTTCTGCTGGTTTTAAAATGCCTTGAAAGGTTAATTAAATTTATTAGAAAATTTCCATTTCTGATACTGTCAGGAAGGGAAGTATGCTAGATGTTTGAATTAAAAAATCAAATTGTAGCACTGTTCAGGTTTTCCAAGAATAGTTTTATACTTGTTCTGCTAAGGTGATGTTAGCTGTGAATTTATATTCTATCCAGTCCAGACACAGTTCCATGCACAGGACACACCTAAGGAAATCAGTCTTTCTGGGAATAGGTGACAGCCACATAAGGTGCTCAGCTGCATCAGGACTGTGTTCACTTAAAACTTACAGCTTTGCCCCCTAATCTCTGGGATCTGCTCCAGAAGGCACCTTGGTTCTTTGTTAGTCAAATGTCTTTAGTGTAGTGCTGCTTGGATTGTTGGGAAGGTCAGAACCAAGTGAAACATTTATCAGAATGAAAAGGTTTTGTGCCAAATTTGTCTCTTTGTTCATTAATTTTTTTTCTTCTGATGGAAAGAGAAAAATTGTGCTTGTCATTTAAAGCATTGTTACTTATGTGCATTACTATTCTAAAGATTTTATTCAGGTGACTCAGAATACAGAGGATTACAGATTTCTGGGGCTTCCAATAATCCGAGTAAAATTGTTGCTGAACTCTTCAAGGAAGCAAAAGAACATGGGGCTGTCCCATTAGATGAAGCCTCGAGAGCATCTGGTGATTTCAGTAAAGCTAAGGTAAAAGTTAAGAGATGTTTTGATCTCTCTTTACATTTGTGTCTCTAAAATTCATAAAACCACAGGAGAGCAAGTGCCCCTTTCTGTGATTTGTGAATAGCGGATTTGCTCAACACAGGTTTATGTGCTCAAATAGCTTGCTCTAGAAAATAAAGGAAAAGAACCACACTATTTCAGAGGAAATCATTAGAAATCATCATGAACTGGAATTACATGCTTTGTTTTCAATTACATTTGATTCAGTAAGAATCCAGACTAAATTTGCATCCCAAATCAAAATCTCTTACCTGTAGCATTGCTCCTAGAGAGTAGTGGTCAACAGTTAAGTGTCCATATGGAGGATGGTGACAAGGTATCCATAGAGGGACCAGTGCTGTTTAACGTCTTCATCAGTAACACAGACAGTGGGGTCGAGCACACCCTCAGCAAGTCTGCAGGTGGCACCAGGCTGAGTGTTGCAGTTGATGTGCCTGAAGTCTGGGATGCCATCCAGAGGGACCTGGACAAGCTGGGGAAGTGGGCTCATGGGAGCCTCATCAGGTCAACAATGCCAGGTGCAGGGTCCTGCATCTGCATCAGGGCAACCCCCAGGATCAACACAGGCTGGAGAATGTAGGGAGTGAGAACAGCTCTGGAGAAGGGCTTGGAGGTACTGGTGGATGAAAAGTTGGACATGACCCAGCAGTCTGTATTCACAGCCCAAACATGTCCTGGGCTGCATCACAAGAAGTGTGGGCACCAGGATGTGGAAGGTGATTCTGCCCCTCTACTCCACTCTGGTGAGACCCCACTTGAAGTGCTTCATCCAGCTCTGGGGTCCACAGCACAAGAAGGGCATGGACCTGTTAGAGTGAGTCCAGAGGAAGGCCACAAAAGTAATTAGAGGAATGGAGCATCTGTCCTATGAGGAAAGCCTGAGAGAGTTGGGACTGTTCACCCTGGAGAAGACAAGGGTCTGGGGAGACTTTATTGCAGCCTTCCAGTAGTTAAAGGGGGCCTATAAGAAAGATGGGGATAGATTTTTTAGCAGGGCCAGTTTTGGTAGGACAAGGGGTAAAGGTTTTAAACTAAAAGAGGGTACATAAAAGAGGATATAAGAGAGACATTCTTTACCATGAGTGTGGTAAAACACTGAAACAGGTTACTCAGGGAGGTGGTGGATGCCCCATTCCTGGAAACATTCAAGGTCAGGTGGGACCAGACTCTGAGCAACATGATGAAGTTGAAGATGTGCCTGCTTGTCACAGGGGAGCAGTTGGTGACTTTAAAGGTCTCTTCCAAACTGAAGTATTCTATGATTCTTATGTTTGAAAAAGTAAACAGAACAGAAGCTGAAATGTGTCACACAAAGCTTGCTTAGCCTGATTATGGCTGCTAGATAGAATTTTCCACTTAGAAAATACATGATAGAACAGTACTTGCTTTTTATTGCAGAAGCAAGCTTGTGGATGGCTTTTTTTTTTTTTTTTTTTCACCCAGGTAAGAATTTTAATAAACTGTTTCAGAGAAATGTTTTATAAGTTTTTCTGTGTATTTTTTTCAGTCATTTTCTGGTGGTGGATACAGATTGGGTGACTCATCACAAAAGCACTCTGAATACATATATGGAGAAAATCAGGATGTAAGTAAAATTTATAGCAGAAAACAAAACCTCTAACAGAGGCCTGCTTAATCATTTTTACAGTTTGAAATGCCAGTATTACAGTAACTATGTCTATGAGGAAAAAATAATATCTAAATATTAGATACGTGCTCAGTAGAAATTGTTGAAGTGTCCATAGAGAACAGATGTTCATTGCATTGGGTATCCCCTAAGGCCTCCATTATGGAATTGTCAAATGTAAATTACTTTAAAATTCTTAGCACACCTCCTTTTCAGTTACTTTCCACCAGGTGTTGTCTTGGATTCTCTTAGTTATGCTAACATTTTAATCCTTCTGGGAATGGATTCTTCTTGTGGCTTGCAAAGCAGCCAGTCTCAGACTGGAGTGCATGGATGTATTCTAGGAAAGGTGAAGCAGCAGGTTAGAGGCCTTTCTTTCCTATCACTTAAAAACCAGGGTGTGAAGGAGAGGGTGGGGAAAAACAAAGTTCTCTGCACTTTGCTATTTTTGTGAATGGCTAAAGCAAATCTTCAGCTTGTCTAGAAACAAACCCAAGAAATTACTAAGGCCCAAAGGATGTGGTTCTGGCTAGGGGGTGCTGTCGTGCCACACAAGGAGCTGCTAACTTCAGTAACAGCTTCTACTTCTGCTCTTCAGTAATCGTTCTACTCTCCAAGTAACAGCCAGCTGTAGCCAGCCAGAATCTTGTTGCAGTGGACTTACCATAACTGGGAGCAGAATTTGTTTTCTAAGGGAAGCCAGTTTTACTGGCTAGGAAAGTCTAGTTTTGCTGGATGGCAAAGCACTTAGAAGGAAGAGAGGTGCAGGTTTTGAAGCTGAAACGTCCTGGCTGGACCTTTCATGTAGGATGTAGCAAAATAAGAAGGGAGCAAAGGGAGCCGGTTTCCAGGATTCTTAGCATTTGAACTTAATGGAGCTACTTTCAGCTTTGTTGGAGCTCAGCATGTAATAATTTGAGGAAAGTGTAGGTTTTGCTGTAACAGATTTATCAGCAGTAATTTGTAATTTTATGGGTTTATTTCTTAATTTATCAATAAAAATGTTTTCTGCTTTTGAAAGTAACTAGAACAGTGCAAAGATCACTATACCCTCACTATGTCATACTTTGTCATGGATAGCAGATTAAGAGATTCTTTTTCCCAAGGTAGGAAGTGGTCTAGAAGAAGATAGTAGTCTATAACTACTGGGATTTTTCAAAAAGAATCTAACAGTGACAGGTACAGTGCAATGTATTGTTCTTATTCTGTCATTTGCCTTCTTTCTGTCATCTGGTAAAAAATCTGTTAAGTATAGATTAAAACTTCTATAACTAGTCTGTATGAAATTGTACTACCTTATTTGTCTTCACTTTTTTATTTCACTGGTTTTGCTTCATAGGTTCAAATTTTGCTGAAACTGTGGAGAAATGGATTCAGTTTAGATGATGGCGAGTTGAGATCCTATTCAGATCCAACAAATGCTCAGTTTCTTGAGTCTGTTAAAAGAGGGTGAGTTAAAATGGCAACCCTTTTGAGGTGTGTCTTTGGAGTGAAGTAAAATGCTTTCTCCACATGCTTATTAAAAGTTCCAGACTTCTTTGCCTGAACCCATAAAATATAGTTTGTATTTGTCACCAGATACATGGGGCACTTAAAAATTTGGAATACTTTGGTTCCTTTGAGGGTTTAACTCTGAATGGTACTTGTTTCAACAGCTTTTGTATTGACATTTTTTCCTAGCTCATTCTATGATTCAGCTGTCAGTATGTTCTAGGTTTTGACTGTCAATTCACTTTTTTTTTTTTCTTCATTTAGGATGAAATCAATTCATAAAATAATTAAACGTGACTTTCAAAGTAGACATAATATTACTATTGACTCATACTGTGTGTGTACTTTTTGGATAATTTTTTTTTGCAGTCCACGATGTAATTGGAAAATTTTTATTTTTGTAATTAAGGGAAATTCCTGTGGAACTGCAGCGACTTGTTCATGGTGGCCAGGTTAATTTGGGTATGGAAGATCACCAAGAACAGGAATATGTGAAGCCCAGACTGCGATTCAAAGCTTTCAGTGGCGAAGGGCAAAAACTTGGAAGGTGAAAAAAGCTAGAATCTCTGTTCTGTGCTCTGTATTCATATGCTGTTTCATTCCTGTGACTGAAAATTTCAGACTACTTTGTCATGGTTCTGTTAGTAACATCTGGTTTGGTTTTTTCCAATCCTATAGCCTTACACCTGAAATAGTCAGCACACCTTCTTCCCCAGAGGAGGAGGAGAAATCCATTCTTAATGCACCTGTTCTGATTGATGATTCCATGCCAGCAACTAAAATTCAAATTAGATTAGCAGATGGAAGCCGATTAATACAAAGATTTAATCAAACACACAGGTAAATTGATTCTGCATCAACGCAGGTAACATTAACTATTTCGATAAGTTTGTGTTTTGTCATTAAATGAGTCTCAGCAAGACATCAAAAAGGGGGAAATACCAGCCTTGCTGAAGTGTATAGTTCTGTGTCACTTTCGTTACATGGATGTATGATAAACTGACTGTCAAAAATTCTGTACTTGGAAACACAGTATATTTGATAACTGCAACTTTTATACAAACTTTTATAACCAGTTATGTCCTTTGATTTTTTTTAAGGACATAATACAAGCCGTAACTCTTCCCAGGACAACTGAAATCTGGATAGCCCCACTATGTAGCCATCCCAGCCCTGGGCCCTCCTTGGGAGGACCAGGTGGATGACTTGGGAAACACTGTGAAAGCACTTCATTACAAAGTGTGGAGTATAGTCTCGATTGGAATATAGTCCACACTATGGGCAGAGAAATCCTGTGGCCCATAATCAAGAATTCCAGCTTTCTACCTTGTTATACTCGAGGCTGTGACAAAACATGTCACAGATATAAGTGTAGATGGCAGCCCATATGCAGAAGGGTATATAGACACTTTATGCTTGTTTGCAATTCCAGCATGTGGGTTGGACATAATACTGAGAACCTACTTTTTGTTTTGGATGGTCATCTCCTAAGAACTGGCAATGTGTGAACATGATGGAGGCTTTAGATTTGTTAGTAGCTTTGCTGATTAGAGCTTGCCACCAATTTTATTGACACTGTTGGGCCAGTGCCACAAATGGTGTTGGTCAACCCCATTTATTTGTCTAAGAGGTTGTGTTAGTGCAAGGTTCTGCAAAGCTCCACTCTCCACTGTATGGCTGAGAGAACTTTGGGCAGAGGGCAGAGATTTGGGCAGCAGTTCTATCCATGCTTAAACAGTGTTAAAAGTCAGCCTTGATTTGAAATCTGCACAATTGTGTTAGAACATGGCTGCAACTTGAATCCTGACTTGGAAGTGGTGTTACCATGGACCCAATTCCATGTTAATGTTGTTATATGGATAGCTCATCTGTTTCCTTTTTTTCCTCCTGGCTCAGAATAAGGACGATGTGTAGCTTTTTTTACCTGACAGTGTACACAGACTACAATGAGGAAATTTTAGGTGAGATGCCAGTAGAGAGGAAGATACAGCAGTATTTTTTGATACTTTTGACCTGATAATATATCCTAAGAGTACAGGCTCAGATCCTTTCTTCACAGCACCTGCTGGAGAAGTGTCTGAGACAAACCATGTGGCTTATTGAGAGCCTCTGTAGCTGAGTTGTGTGTTCTTCTGTCTGCCTGAAAGTGTAGAAATGGTAAACTTGCCAGTAATATCTGTAACAACCAAGGTTGTGTTGACAATGAGCTTATTTTAATCATTATTAACTTTCTCTTGACTGTGAATCTTTATGGTTATCTTTGACATATATATGATCAAAATCAGCTGCTAAAGTGCATTACTTATGTTATAGGCCTTGAAGACTGGTAGAAAGCTGAAATCCCTGCTTATTTGGCTGCAGTATATTTGCCAACTTAATTACAAAACATCTTCACAGATTTATTCTCAGCTTAGTGTCTTAATAGAAAAACCTCAAATTTCAGGATTTTATCTCTACTTTTTTTTAATCTGTGTCTTATAAAATTAAATTATTCTTGTCGATGTGATTGTTTTATTAACTATTGTTCAGAAGTTCACTGCCAAGTGAGAGTAGGAGAAACCTCTTGCTTTTGAAGTGCATTAGTAATTCCCCTCTACTTTCTCTTCACTGTGACCATATATTTTAAGATTCTCTCTTCCATTAATAATTTCACCTTTTTGGAATATACTAATTAATGAAACTTCTGACAGTGATGTTGAAATTACTTGGCTTCCTGTGTTATGTATCAGTTTGCAATATAATTCCATATTACAAATTTTGTTTCTATTCCTTGAGAAAACAAGCAACATATAATTTTTCAGGGGTTTTTTTATGCAAGAGTCAAAAAAATTGTAGGCTACAATCATTAGTTATCTGGATCAAAAAGAAATGTGAAATCTAGAACTTACTGGTTTAGTCTGCTTGATGGTTTTGTGTTCTCTGATCATCTTAATGTTCAGAGATATATGTCAGATGGAATCATACAGAGTTTTCATATCCATATGCTTTTCACAGGATTAAGCATATTCGAGATTTCATTATCCAGTCCCGTCCAGCTTTTGCAACAACGGATTTTGTTCTTGTGACTACCTTTCCAAATAAAGAGCTAACGGATGAAAGCCTGACGCTGCAAGAAGCAGATATACTTAACACTGTGATTCTTCAGCAATTAAAGTAACCTTACGGTTGTTGTACAGCCCAGGGACCCTGCTGTACTGTCATACAGTATGTTTCCAAAAGATGAAAGAAAGGAGATATCAGTGTCTTTTTATTTCCTCATTTCCAGGGATCATGTTTTTGGATTTCATGTCTTCCAGCTATAACATATCTAACTTTTTTATTTTAATTTCTCAACATTTTTCAAACGTTTTTCAATATTAAAATTAAGCTTCTGTATGTTAGTATGTTTCAAACCACATCTTATACTAAATGTGAAATGAGATAGGACTTTGTGACTCGTTGTTTTGAGGGGGGTGGGGGAAGGAGCATTTTCTGAAGGGGACAGTATGTTTCATACAGTTGGTAAGATTTGCACTATGGAAATGTTCTATGCTGCATTGACAAACAGCCATTTGAAAACTTAGACTGTAGGTTATGTTTACCTTGCAAACTGTATTAAGGTGTTCTTTTTAATAGGTTTACAGATAATTTATGCCCTAATATAATTTTTGTACGTTCTATTTGTAGTGTTTCATGGTGCAGTATAATATTTATATTCTAGTTTTTATGTCATTTTCCTTGTATTGTTGCTCATATGAGTGAATCAGTTCAGGAGATGCAAACCTCAGCTGCTGCAGACTAGGATAGAATGTTCTTATTTGTATTCTAGTTGTACTACTTGTGATGAAAATAAATACAAATTTTTTTCTTCTTGGAAGTTAGAGAAATGTGAGAGACCACTGTCATCTGGGGAAATTACGTGATTTAGAGGAGGCCTGTGGTCATTTTGCATCTGAGTATGCAGTTGGACCCTCTGCAGTGACATGATTCTTTACACAGTTACTTACACAACCCCAAATAAAAATACACTGAGGTGCACAAACACAGAACTGGTCTGCTTTTGTGCATGCAAGTGACAGCATAAATGTGTTGATTGGTCACGTGTTTTTGACCTGAATTTCAGTTCTTTATATTTGTAATTTTGGCCAAAGGCATTTTGTAGTATTCAGTGGGGATTTGGTTGTGCAGCTTTCGCTGTTCTTGTTTGGAAGCTGTGTAATTAAACCCCTTAATCTTTGAAATTGTATATTTTTTCACATAACTTGCTCCAACACTGCAGTAAGCAGGTAGGAGTCTTACGTTGGGGGAAACTGGCTGCTGTGCTTTAGTAGTGTGGAGGTTTTTAGTATTTTTGGATTTATATCAGATGAGTGGATCACACTGTGAAGGAGAGTAGATGGGCTGTATCTCTTATATCAATATATGTGTTAAAAATTGTTGTTTCCATGATAATTTTGTTCTGAAAATACTAGTACTTGTTTATTTATGTTAAGGTTATAATTGCTTAGTATATTCTTACATTTTTACCTCAAAGTAGATATTTGACTGAGTAGATTTTAAACATGCAATTGTATTTGAAGTATTTTGTTTTGCATTCTGAATATCTGCATGATTTTAATCATAATTCATTTCATGTGCTAAGTAATTAAAGTTTTATGTTAAAGATTGCAGACAAGACTTCTTGTATTATTCCAAATTTATGTTGTGATAAAGTGGTGATTGTGTTGTGGGCCAAATATTTAAGCCCAACAGAAAGGAATTGTCATGTACTATGCATATATTTTATATACTATATACTAACAATTCTCTATATAAATGCAAGGCCAAAGTTTGTGATACCAATTTTGAGCAGTCTGTGGTTTGGGCATATTTCAGTTCAGAATATAGGTAAAGTTATATTGCTTATTACTTCTGAAGACTGTTATTGATTAAGGAGTGATGTATGAAGAAAAGGGATTCACTAAATCGTTGAATTGTTTCCCTCTTATGCCAAAACCTACAACTACATATTATCACAGTCTCTTTGTTTCAAATACCTGTTAAATCTTAGTATTTAATAGCAGCTGAGAGTAACTGAGGGTCCCAGAAGTTGACATTATTTTGTCAAGCACTAAGAAAATGTATCAATGCTTATATATTTAAAATATTTCATTGTTTCTCAGTACCTGAAAGCCTATGGAATCTTCCATCTCATAATTTTATGTGATAACTTTTATTACCATAAATTCTCACTCACTTAGCTAACATCTTGGCATTTTTGGCACAAAACTGTTCATTGAGTGCAGACCTATGTGGATATGCAGTTAAGGGAGAAAGAACTTCCTAGAGGGTGATGATCTTCCCTCACAGTAAGTCTGGTAAGCTTGGGAGTTCCATTTAGTTTCCGTTAAATGCAGGTAATAATCCTACTGTTTGCTCTTGTAGGCAGCATATGAAAGGCTTAGACTTCACCTCTGCTTGACTTTCCTAGAGATCCTTTGTCACACGAGCCAAATAATCAAAACCTGAATGTTTTCTTTAAAGAAAGCTCCTCTGTAATCATTTATTCTGTATAAACGCAACCTTGTTAGTTTGTTGTTTTTTTTTTTCTCAGCAGCACATTGAAATGTTTGTAAACATTCCACTTTAATTAAACTACTGGGCACACTTGTATAATTAGCATATATTAACAGTTCTCTCATGCTGTACTTGCTCTTTGGTGAAAATCTGTCCAATATTAAATGAAGCAAGGAAGAGCACACAAGTACTCTGAGGTGCTATTTGCGAGCTCCCTGCTTAGTTGCTTGCACTGAGTTACAGCTCCCATGGTCTTTATCTTATTCTGTGCAGCGAGAAGAGACCGAGATGCACCTCCTCCTTGTTCATGCAAAGCTGGCAGGCCTCAGTGTAGGCATGTGCTGCTCTCTGAGCAGCTGAGACAGTGAGCAGCAAGAGTCTGGGGTAAATACTGAGTCAATGGCATGCCAAAAGAAGTAAACTTGTGTTGTTTCTGTAGGATGGGTATAATTAGAACGTGTTCCTGAAAAGATTAAAAGTGGAATTGGTTCTATTTAGCCTGGAAAACACTGGCCCTGGGAGGGGTTAGATGAAAACAGTGCAGCAGAACAGTTTACACCCATTTGAGGTTTACAGAATTGACTTTGTGACTGGGAGATGATTTTAATCCCAATGTTTGTTATTAGTGAATTTGATGGAGTTTATGGTTCTGGCTGCTTCTTAAAGACCTCTCTTTTGAGAGAGCATTTCCATTGAGTCTTTGGTCCTAAGTTAAATTTCTTATCTTAAAATAGCTCAAAACAGGTAAATTACAAGGAAGAAAACAGGGATGAGGTGATTCAAAGTGGGCAGTTACTTCACAGGGGGGAAGTTGTGGGAACACAGAATGCAGAGAATATTTCTCTGCCTGTTTTGAAGGGTTCTGGACAACACTGTTTTTGACCTTTGTCCATGGAGAAAATTGCCTACCCTCTGGGAAGAATTAGAATCTACACTGGTGTGAACTAGGTGACAGAATACTATGTAAGATAATCACAGGGTGAAAAATTTAGAGGTTTTGGGTTTATTAATATAGTAAGTAGGTAAAAGCAAAAAACATCAAAATAGAGGGTTGTTGTTGTTCTCCAGACCTTCTTCTTCTTCTACTACTCCATATTCTGCAGTAGAAGTAGTTTGGGATGATTGGATAAAGAATTCCACAGTTCCTATCTACGTGACAAGACAATTTACTAGACATTGGTGGAAAAGTGAAAGTATCTTTCGTTTTAAGTTTTCGTTGGGTGATTTACCTTTAATAGACTGTGTAATCTTGATAATTTGGCTTTTCTTGCACTCTCTACTTCATGCTATGTCTGGGTCATGACAGTAGCTTGTATTTCTCTGATAAGACTTAATAAACAACTACAGAAGAAAGAGAAGGCTGAAAGTCCCGTTCATCTCTGACTCCTGGCAAAGACTGTAAAAAGCCTCCCCCATCAGGGGAGACACAATTAAGGCACTGGGCTGCGTCAGGAAGTATTAGAGGACTGTTTGGTAGGGAAAAGGATAACACAAATTAGAAGCTTATACAAAGCTGGAAATTCAGTTCAGGTATTCTAAGGGAAATTCAAAACATTTTTCAATAGTTGAACTGCTGGAATGAACCAACCTTGAAAATCAACTTATCTTTTTTTGTTGTCTTTTTGTTTGTTTTGTTTCTTGTTTGTTTAATTCTCATTGTTATGCTGGTTTTCTGTAAGATTGAGTTTAATTAAACCAAATTTGTTTGGGTTTGCTACTGAGACAAAGTAAAATAAGATGGCTTAGTTTTTGAAAAGCAACTTGCTTTGCCTTTTTCTGGTCAAAATTAATAAATTCTGATATATGTTTCATATTCAAAAGGCTGGAGATGTTACATACAGCACTGTACATCTTCAAAATTTCCATTACAGGCCTTCCAAAAAAAGTCTGCTTAACATCAGAGAACTCAGATTACAGACTAGTTGCAATTCTCCTTTAGTAATGGTCTTGTTCTGCCCATAATCGAACAGCTCCCTGGCAGCACATCTGAATGTTAAAGCAAAGAAATGGTGTTTAAAAACTTTTTCCTCTAAAATTGAGAAATGGGGAGGTTTCTTTTCCATTCACTGGGAGCTGTCTGCTCTGGAGTTAAATATGTGATCTACAAGCTATGTGATTTAGCTTTTTTTCAGGGATATGAGAAGGTGGACTTGTTATTTCACACTGCATTAAGATAAACCAAGAGAGAAATTCTTAACTGTGGAATTAAAAAAATCATTCAGGGAATTATTCTGGAAGAGCTACTATTTTACTTTTATAAACCTTCTTCAGTCCAAATTTATTTGGTGAGCTCTTAGAGCATTTAAATACTAATGAGCAAGAATTCACAAATGGGATTAACCATGAGTTGTTTTTCTAATATGATGTTTCTAGCTGAAGTTTGAATAGAAGGGATTGTTTATGCAGGTCCATGAAAATGGTATTTATTTCATGGAATTCTTAGTGTCTTACTAGGTGCTGATATAAGAATTTTGACTGTCTATTCTAGAAAAAGAAAAACCAAACCCATTTATAGGGTTTACTACCTCTAACCATAACACTACCAAATAATTGCACTTTGAGGACAAAATAAATTTTCTGATTTCCAAATTAAATTTTCATTTTCATGAACATTTTTATGGCAATATCTATCTACAGTGTTTTGCACCAAAGGAAACCTCAGAACTTCAGTGCCTGCCTTATGTAAACCACAGACAAATGTTCTATTTCAGTGCAAAGAATTAATTTCTGTTTAACTTACAACTGTTCCTAATCAAGTTACACTAAGTCATCAGTAATGAAATGTTCACAATGTAAATGTCCATATAGTCTTTCATGACAATTTAGTCCATTTTAAACTAGATTTTGCCAATCAATACCTCAGCCTGAATGTGAAAGTGTAAGTGCTGTTTTTTTGAAAGCTTGCAGTTAATAGAGGAAATAGATATTTACTTCTATTTGCATCTGAATTCTTCTTCACTTAGCAAACTGATTCCTGGTATAAGAAGTTGAGAAATTTTCAGTAGAGAAGGCTTTGGCTCTGAATGCAGAAAAGTGCTGCCACTTTTTGTCCATGAATGAGTACCTCAATACATGTCAATAGTAGTTTCCACTTTTTTATTTATCACTGTTTTTAGTATTGGTTCTCTTGTTTTGATATTGTTTTCACATGTACGCTTTCACCTCTTTTAACTATAAAATTATATTCCTGTGTATGGTTATTATGGCTTTTCCCCATAGCAGCCGTCAAATCCTGTAGTCTAAAAGGAATTGTTGAAAACAGAGAAGGGAGCATAAGTGAGTATAGGCAAATGGTTATGTTAAAATGTTCTTTACTAAATTATTTGCTCCTGCTCTTATAGTCTAATAATTTGTTTCATTTTCTAAGGACTGTTCCTGAACACTGCATTTCATGGAAACAGACACAGACCTTAGACCCAGCTTGGTAACCTTGGTCACCACACAAAAAATTGTAAGCCAGGATTTGATTGCTGAAAGGAGTGAGTGTTTCAGTGGAGGGATCAGACAATTAGACCTTTAAAAGATCTGCTCAGGGTTCAGGTTCACTTTTTTCCCCTCTCTCTTAAATCCCAACACTGGAAAAGTTTGGATAGACCACACACACCCTGCTACCAAAGGACTCAATAATATATAAGTTTGACTTGGCTAGTACTTTCTGTATTCCTGTTGTTGCAGAGCCTGGCCTTTGGAATACAGTTCTGCTGGGGTTTTGTGTGTTTATAATTGTATCTCATGGCCCAAGTTAAGAAAGAAGCTTAGGTCATACATATGATAAGGATGTGTAGTAAGTCATAGTGTCAGCAAATAAATAAATGTGAGAAAACAAGAACCTTGAAAGGATTTTGGAAGAACTTTGATTCTTCACGTGCACTGATGTCTTCCTCTAACGTGCACTGATGTCTTCCACACAGAGGTCTTCACTTATTTACTCATCTAAGCATTATTTTATGCATGTACAGAAAGTCTCTTTAGGTTCTGTATTCCTAAGCAATTCCTACTGGCCTGCCTGTGGGCACACATGAGAATAATGAACTTTATGTTCAATACTTGCATCCTAGTTTTTTTGTGGCTGGTTTCCTGCCTCTCAGCATGTCTGCAGTTCTGAAAAATACTGGCTGCCTGGTTGTAGGTGCAATCTTCAGTCTCTACTGCAATAAAACTTTGCAACAATAAAAAATCAGATTCATAGCTGCGTTATTGTTCCTATCAATTTTATCTCCTATTGCTTTGACTGATATCCAGTGTCAGAACATGTCAACCTGGCAAGGTCTGTTTGCCTTCGTTGTCTCTGTGGGTTTTATTACCCAACTGACTACGCAACAGAGAAGGTAGAGATGACCTGGAGTTAGTGATTTCCAAATGGCCTTTACTCATAGTCAAGGCCACCAGCAAACACGCGTTGAATTATATGAATTTTCTTAGAAGAGTCGCCTCTCCAAGCTAGGAGAGCGCTGCTGGCTTTATACAAACACAGTAACTACTTATTAACTGCTGTTAAAAAAAGAGATGTTAAGAAAGCTACATTTTGCTAAAAGACTTGCTATGAAGATGATTAGAGGAATAGAGCATCTCTCCTATGAGGAAAGACAGAGAGTTGGGATTGTTCATCCTGGAAAAGAGAAGGCTTTGGGCTGACCTAATTGCAGCCTTCCAGTACCCAAAGGGAGCCTACAGGAACGATGGAGAGGGACTATTTGTAAGAGCATGTAGTCACAGGATGAGGGGGAACGGCTTCAAACTGGAAGTAGGTTTAGATTAGATGTTAGAAGAAATTAGAGAATTCTCTGTGACAAAGGTGAGGCACTGGAACCAGTTGTCTAGAGAAGTCATTGGTGCCCCATCCCTGGGAGTGGTCAAGGCCAGATTGGATGGGGACTTCAGCAGTGTCCCATGGCAGGTGGTTTGGAATCTAGATGATTTTTAGGCTCCCTTTCAACCCAAACCTTTCTACGATTCCATGGTACTCTTAGATGAATAAATCAGTCTCTTTCCTGTAGAATAACAATGTGATAGTCAATAATATGGATTTTTGTAATATATTCTGTGAACTTGAGATTCTGTAGCATTGTTATAGAAAGATTGTCCACAGTTACAAGGATATTTAATTCCTGCAACACAGGGTTAAAAACTAACTATACTCTTATACCCCCTAACTATACTATTATAGTCATGGTCATAGCAAATGATTAGGGGGAGTTTTTTCTCCTCTCTATGATGTCATTCTGAGGAAGGAATAGGTTGTAATTCGTATCAGGTTTTCTCCTAGAAAAGTTTCAACAGATGTGACAATGAAAGATACTGCTTTCTTACTCCAGCTATCACAGCACCCACAGAGCTTTCAATCTGCACTTCCCATGAAGGTGCCTGCCCATCTCTGATAAATGTCGTTCCTTTTTTTCTCTCCTTGCCTTCTTAAACATCTGTCACTGAAACTGAGGGAGTCTTCTGACAACAAAGTTTCACTCTGTACTATCAGGATCTCACCTATTATGTTGCACTTCATCCATTTTATTTAGTCTTCTGCAGCTAGTGCTTCTGCTTGAGTAATGTGTTGCTTGGGTGGCTGATCATATTGGTTTGTATTCCAAGGGTTCACCTTCTTTCTGAGAGCCATAATTTTGTCCATAATTAAGAAATTATTTGGAAGACATAAATTAGAAGAAAAGAAAACAACTCTTCCTCAACTCAGTAATGAAAGAGTGTCACGTTTCATGTAAACATCACTGATGGGCTCTGCTTTCTACACTCTGCACTTTTTTTCCTCCATTGCTAAGCTAAATTTTTCATATCAAAGACCTTGATTCTCTTTTGACTTTTTTGACTAAGTGGACAATTACCGTGTTTAACTTAAGCTCAGGGCACTTTGGCAGTATTGCCATCCTGTTTTTACCCCATTAATGTGAATTCAGCCATCATTGCAGCTGATCTGTCAACCCGTGATATGCTAAAAACTGCACATAGTGCAACCTATTTTGTGGGAGAACTTCCCCTTTCTATTGTTTTTCTTTTCTTTTTTCTTGTTCCTCTGCGTTCTAAAGCAGAACAGATAGAATTGCTGTAGAAGTCAGCAGGAATTTGTTCTCATTCTGTGATCCAATGGGTTTTATAGATAAGGAAGTTAAAAGGCAAACAAACCAAAAAAAATCTTGAGCAGCGAGTGACTGTTCTTATGATCTTCCTCTGAGCACTGCATCAGAGGTTAAACAAGGTCAAGTGCAGGGTCCTGCAACTGCATCAGGGCAACCCTGGCTGTCAACACAGGCTGGAGAATGAAGGGGTTGGGGACAGCTCTGTGGGGAAAGACTTGTAGGGTGCTGGTGGATGAAAAGCTGGGCATGATCCTGCAATGTGCAATCACAGCCCAGAAAGCCAAACATGTCCTGGGCTGCATCAAAAGAAGAGGTGATTCTGCCCCTCTACTCTGCTCTCATGAGACCTAGCCAGAAGCGCTGGGGTCCTCAGCACAGGAATGAGGAGTGAGTCTAAAGAAAGGCCACAAAAGTAAAGAGAAAGCTGGAGCACCTCTCCTATGAAGACAGTCTGAGAGAGTTGGGGTTGTTCAGCCTGGAGAAGAGAAGGTTCCAGGGAAACCTTATTGCAGTCTTTCAATACTTAAAGGGGGCCTGTAATCAAGATGGGGACAGACTTTTTGGCAGGGCCTGTTGCAATAGGACAAGGGATAAAGGTTTTACACTAAAAGAGCAGACTAGAGATGAAGAAATTTTTTTATGGTAAGGGTGGTGAGACACCAGAACTGGATTCCCAGAGAGGTGGTGGATGCCCCATCCCAGGAAACATTCAAGGTCAGGTTGGACTAGGCTCTGATGTAGTTGAAAATGTCCCTGCTCATTGCAGAGGGGGAGTCTGAACTAGGTGATCTTCCAAGGTCCTTTCCAACCCAAACTGCTCTATGAGTCTATGAATCGCAGAGGAAAACCAGACAGATGTGATGTGCATGTCAAATGAAAAGATGAAGGTTTGTGGATCTGTTGGGACCACTGTCACCAGTGACAACTCCTTGAAGAAGGATTTCTTTCCCCTTATTTAACAAAGGTTGGGAATAGGTGTTAAGAAAGGGAATGACCCCAAAGACTAAAACATAATCTTTGCCCTTAGAATCATGACTTCATGAACTTTTTTAATATGACTTAGTTTTGTATTTTATGCTAGTGAGATTGTCATTTAGAATTCTTACCCAGAAGAATTTTCTAGTTTTCTTCTGGTTTCTTCTATTTCTTTGAATGATATGATTAATGAAAGTAGTTTCTTTCTGAGTTTTGGGGGGAAGAAGTAACAATGGAAGTAGATTTGACATGCATCTATGAGCTGAGCAAGACAGGATTTTTTTTTACCTTCTGTTACTAGAGACTGTTTTCTTTTGCTCTCTGTATAAGCAAGTAAATTAATAAAATTCTGACACAGAAATGTAAATGTGTAGAAGCTTATAAAAATAAATAGAAAAGCAAAAATGCAGTATTATAAGATAGTCTGTGACTTTGATTTGTGATTAGGAAAGCTCTTCTCGGTTATATTTTAAAGTAGACAACCAAGATGCAGCACTGCACCTGATTATTTATTCTAAATGGTTTGTGCAACATGCATGTCACCAACTGCTTTGTGCCTTATGGCTGTGATAGTCATGAGACGCTGCATACCAAAATTTAATGTCAGCAGACAGAAACATATCCATAGTTTGATGGATCTGTATTTGTGCATACGGCAACAGATAGAAAATAATTTTTGGAATCTGCTCGGATACATCTCTTCTGTTCATTCAAGTTATTAGAAATATACAAAGTTACTTTCCTTATGTAAATGTTAGAGAAGAATTTCAAGAGGAGTACACAATGGTTTCTTTTCCTGTGGTGAAAGTTTTAGATTAAGTTCCTACTGATACTGACAAGATGGGAAGCAAACCATTACTAAGTGTCTTGGGGTACTTTTACTGTGTAAGAACTCCAAAGAATTGGTTGGTAAATGTTTTCAAAAGTAAATACTCCATGAGTTCTGCGTAGATTTCAATACATGAGTGCCTGGTAGGAGAAAGTTAACAGTTCTCTGGATAAGATTGAAAAGAAGTTTTAGTTACTAGGCAAGTTACGAAAATAATTAATTCCAGAAAGAATTGGATCATAGCCATTTAGTAGATTTGACCTAAGTCAAATATGTCAGTTTTCAGCAAACCAAAACATTGTGACAGCCAGTATAGATCAAATTAAGTAAAATCATATGCTTTCCATCTTTTAATCTTTTAACTTGAAGTAATTTTGAAATGAAAACTTTTTAAATGGGAAGAAAACCAGGAATGTGTCATTTTGAATACAATGGAAGGAAAGAATTAATTTTCTTATTTCCAATTGAAATTCATAATTCAGGAAATATGACCCCTGTGTAGCTGGTAGATGAAAAGCTGGTTTGAGTGACTACAGTTTGTGGGATTTTTTCACAGAAGTTGTTGGCCAAAGTATTTTCCATATCTGTGCAATCTTGACTCCCTTGGTTTATGCAAAAATTACACTATACAATTCCTAAACCAAAAACACTGTCTCTCCAGGACATAGTTTCAGAATGTTATCAAGAAAAAAAGTCTCCAGGGCATTTTTATTATTTATATGCTTGATAGCTATTGTTTCTGTTGAAATAAAAATTTGCTTTTGAAAGCTGATGACCAAGACTGAATTCAGAGCTTACATTTCTTTGATAGTCCTTAAAACTCTGAGAATGGGATTCAGTTCAAAAATTAGGGCACTTAAATGTAGGTATCTACCTGTGTGCATTTGTGTATGAGTGAACTGCCCAGCTCCCATTCTGTTCCGTGGAGGTTTCGGGCTTGATCAGGCAGCTACCCACAGTCAGATCCCAGGAGCTTTTCAGTCTCCAAAGACACCATGAAGTCAATAGACCTGACACCTGACTTTTGGGACTGTAAGTCTGTATGAAGGGAGTCTAGAGACACATGGGTTACTGCAGGGTATTTCAAATGTCTCTACTTCCTGTGTGGGGACAAATGAGTCAAACCCCTTGTGAGTGCCGTATTTCAGTTTAGAGATTTATTTGGTTTACCCTAAAGTAACCACACATACTTTGGCAGCTGCTGGTGTTCAGCTGCCTGCATGTGCTGGCCAGATCTCCACTCGCTATATGAGTTTTGAAACTTAATTCATGTTTCTTAACCTGTGAACTGACTCCCACTTTGGCTGTCTATCACTCTCAAAACAGGACTTTAAACTTCTTTAAAATTCTATTCTCCTGTTGTCTTTGGTAGCAAAACTTACTATTTTTCAGACTATAAGATATTTTCATTTACATATGTGGCACCCATTATTTCCCTTTCTTTCTTGTATTCTTACCACATATTCATTACAAAAATCTCTATTACACTGAAATTAGGAACTTGAAGTAAAGGCTCTTAGGCTATGAAAAAAACCTGTCTCAGAAATATTAGAGTCATCCCCCAGATAAGCATAAGAAGTAAAAAATCTGTATTTCTTCAGCTACCTCTTGCTATCCAGCATATTTTTGACAATACATAAATTGTAATAGTGGTTCTATGGTGCTGGTGATGGTTGCCTGTCCTATTTGGCAGGCTCCAGACACATTATACTCTGTATGGCTCCACTGGTAGTCCCCTGCACAAGGTTCAAGGCTGATTGATGGTACACTTTGATGTACTGATCTTTAGCAATAGCTGTAGTAGTGGAACACCTTAATAAACGCTGTTCGAGGCCAGGTTGAAGGCTGGACATTATCACCTAATAACTTTGATCAGAGTGGTGGCAAATATTTGCATAGTGCATGCACGTGGATTCACTCTGTTGTATTTTGTTTACAGAGTAACTTTTTGGAATAGGATCTGTCTGAGATCTACTCTGGAAATTGAGATTCATGGTTTCCACAGAACCATGCTCTTGAAGACCTCTTCTCATCTTCTGACTCCATCCTATTGTATCTCCTCAGAGCCACCCTGTCGTGCCCTCCCTTAATCTTTTGTTCCTCCTTAACCATTGTGCCCTAATGCAAGCTTATTTCTGTGTTGTTTGTGTTCTGTTCCTTTCTTGCTTCACAGCTTGCTGAATGCACATTAAAAAATCACATTCTGGAGCACTGCTTTTAAGTGCTGTTCTGGCTCCCCAGCAACTGAATTTATACCTGCTTCACTCAAGTGATGCTGCTTCACAATGTCTTTAGTTGGGCTCAAGACCCACGATCAGTACCCCATCCTTATCCTTGGTCACCAATCAGCAATCTGTCCCTGTCTGTGTACTCCTTCAAATGTTGTCTTGCCTTCTGCATAACTGCTGATAAGATGCAGCTTTCCCTAACCATTCTCCTAACAAAACATTCACCCAAGCGTTTCCTCCTTGTACCGCAGTATTTTTCCAGTGCTCTCCTCTCCTCTCCTGCTACATCCATTCATATATTTGCTGCAAAGGGCATTCATTTAACTATGCTGTCATCCCTCCTCCCTTGCTACCTTGTCCTGCATTCTTTATAATACCAAATATAAACTTTTCTTTTTTTTCTTCCAAGGAGCTTTGTACCGTAATCCTCACCTCTCTGACATCTGGTATTAACTGTCTAGTTCTCATGTTTTAGATCTGACCAGATCAAGATGCTTTGATGCCTGTGATAAACTTGGTCTTAACTGATCTCTTGGTCTCTTCAGACCACTAGCTGACATTCTGGCAATGCTGCCTCATTGATTCCTTGCCCTCTTCTAGATGGATGGTTTCACTTTATCTTTTCCTTGGATTGTGACATCCTTGGGAGAAGCATGGTGGTTTTGTTCTGTGTTTGTACAATTCTTATACCAAGTCCTTATCTGTGTGGAAATAATATCAATAATAAATAAAGATTGTAAAAACATTCTTAGCAGGGAAGACTGAAGAATAAGCAAGTATTTTTTTGCCACCATTTAGCTTTAGAAACCACTCACAGGGCAAGATGGGGCTGGCCCTTCATCTCTCACCTCTGCTCTGCCTGCACCAGGAACTTCAGCAGGGTGCTGGGATCTTTTGAATTGCAGCCAGGCAACTCTCTTCTGGCACTGCAGTGCCTCCACTAGGAACCTCATCTGCAGATACCTGTGCAGTGTGGTGTATCTCTTATATCTGCATCCAGCACCCCTAGCCTCTGGCTATGGTTTCTGCAAATTCACAAGATTATTAAATCAACAGATTTCAGGGACAGTCCTCTGACTGCAGTCTCTTTACAGAAACAGGAGAATCTCTTCTAAGTACAGACACAGAACTTCAATGGACAACAGTTGTGTTGGTCCGTTTAATCAGGTTTTCTGTGTCTAAATAATACATATAAGAAGCTAATGTACGAAGAGCATGAGGCACAGAGAACACAACTCATTTAATTGCATCATTAATGGCTTCCCCTGTTGTTTTTAACATCAGCTTTTTAATTCTCATAAGGATATTATTCCTTCTTCTGAGATCTTACATTGAAGAAATAAAATAGCCATGAAATTGTCAATTCAATGTGGAGGATGTATTTTTAGAAACCCTCCCCTTAACTATTTGCCTTTCCAAGGCTTTGCTTACTTAGGCAGAGCAGTCGAGCTGAACTGTTGCATAAAGCAAAGAAGTCTTTCCCTCAGCATAAGGAGCAATTATCATTAAAGAAGAGCAGAGCTGAGGTCACTGCAGGTCAGCAAGACTCAGTTCCCCTCTCTCCCACTGATGCAACCCTTTGGCCCAATGTTCCTCACCCTGTGCTTCAAACCAGACATGCAATTTTGTGGCGGGGGAGCAACAGAGCCTTCACAGGCACAAAATGTTCGTATCTGTCTCCAATTCCCTTGCAGGATCTGGCTTACCTTTAGAGTCTAGATGTCCATGTGAAGCACAGGCTGAGATGAGATGGGGTCTGGCACTGTTCTCTCTACAAACCCAGTGAGAGGCGAGTCTGGCCCCTGCACAGCTGGCAGAGGCAAAGGCACATCCTGGGGATGACAGCGGGGACTGAGCCCGTGCTCCTGCCAGCCAGCACTCTGCACAGGGTGCTTACCTGCAGCTAACACGAGGATGGAGGCCTCCCAAAGCCCTCCAGAACCCAACAGAAAACCAGCTGGTTTTTTGAAACATGCTAAGCACCTCTGAGAGCAAGCCTGTTCCTTAGGAGCCTTGAACAAATCCCAAGGATCCCAAGGAAGCTCTGCTTGTTCTTGTCCTGGGTAAACTGGGCCTCATTCTGTACCAAGGGTGAAGTGATGTATAGCTTGACTTCTTCCACCGTATGGTATTTAATGTTCTTCCTGTGGGTGTTTTTATGTCTCAAGTCTGCATATACTGGGGGCCTTTTACAATCCTTCTCCAATTGACTGTTATACAAATGTTACTGAGAAATAATTACATGGCCAGTCACACTGAAGAGTTCTCAAAACATGAGAGACTCAGTCAGCCAAGGTGTTTTAATCTTTCAAAATCTCTATGGGATCCTGCTATCTGATGAGACAAATTTTAGAAGTTACTGTAATCCTTAGAAAGATAATTGGAGCCCACAGGATCTTATTTACAGGTGAATTAAGTAAAAGGAACTTTTCATTTGAAACATCTATGGCTCTTTAGTTAATTGTTCTGAAGTGACCTCTCTCTCCTTTTATGACTCATGGGCCACTGCAGGTCATTTGATTTGAAGTGTTCCCCACAGAGTTGTCTGTCTTGGCAGAAAACCAAGTCAACAAGAGTTAGCAAGCTGGGTATTTACACTGATAGCAGTCCATTTAATAGTATGTAACCTTTTTATTATTTAATTTCAAGGTTATTAGGAGGCAATCACTGCTTTTACCACCAAATCCCCTGTATGCAGCTAGATATAATTATGACCAAGCCTCCTCTGTATCTTCTTTAACTGTGTGGACCTGGTGGTGTAAATGAGAGGACATCATAGAACCACAGAACCATAGAATAGTTTTGCTTGAAAGGGGCATTTTCAGGTCATCGAGTCCAATCCCCTGCAATGAGCAGTAGCATCAGAAGATCTTGGTCCTACCTTCAGCCTTTTGACATGCAGATGTAGCACTCTGTGCAGTTCATAAAAGGCAAATACCTATTTATGCTGCCACAGCTTTCTCTTTAGACCATGATGATAAGCAGCTTGAAGCACACTACCAGCTAAACTACAGTTATCACTAAAATGTATTTCATGCTCTCAGAAAAATTATCCCATGACTTCTCCTCTTTTTGCTTCCTCTTTTATTTCATCAGAAACTTGCATAAGACGTCTTATAATATAAATACCAGTTTATCCTGATATTCCTACAGCAAAATACAAAAACAATTGAAGAAGGGCTTGAACAGTTCAAAAACACTGTTGACAAGTTGAAGAGTGGCTACCTGAACTTAGTGGCAGCTCTGTTACAACAGCTGTGGCCAGCATGGTTTCAGAACTGTAAAACTGTCTTGTTTCTGACATGGTGTCTTGTTTCATTAGTAAGATCACCATGTCACTTCCAAGATCTCCATGATCAGTAAAGATTTCTTTTATCCTGAAAAAACTGTAAAGCATTTTTACTGCCTAGGCAATCTGTTCACCCAAAAGGTCTCCTTCTGCTGGATTATGAGGCACATCGTCTCGCTCAGCTGGCTGTCCCTTGCTCATAATCCCCAAATCACTGTTCAGAGGCACCTGACTACAACAATGCCCAGCTCATCTGGGTCCAAAAAATTCTGGGCATTTAAACTCCCTGGTGTGCCTAATCTATGGTAAGCTTATATGTCCCTCAAGAGGTATCCTCCACTCTTACTCACCCTTTACAGGACAACCACAAGCTTAGAGTTGTCCCCTGGGGTGTAGGAGAGACTGAACTCACTAACCTCCTCTTCCTTAGGGACTTCAATCTCATGTTGAAATTGAATCTCTTCTCAACTAAGAGAGCACTTCGGCGGTAAAGGCACAGGAAGTCATGCAAATCATCCTGTTGAGTCTGTAACTTTTTTTTAGAGAAAACATGTTACAGATTCCCTGAGAAAAATACCTGAGTTATCCTAATGGTTAGGGTGCCCACCTGGGGGCTGAGGTCGTTGCTCCTCTTCTGCCTGTATTTCTTTATGCATTTTAAATAGTAAGTATATAATGTGAAATACTCACAGAGCCCGCAGTAGAGGCTGCCTGCTTCCTGGATCTGCCCAATATATTTCTAATTGCTCTTATGGTCTTTAGTATTAGTTTTTTGTTGTTCTCCTGTCTTAAGAAAAGTACTGCTTTTAGGAGAGGCAGCAAAAAGCATTGCCCTGTTATAACCTTGTGGTGTTTGTGACCCTGGCAAGGCAGATGAGTATTGATTGCTGTAGAATTTGATTACATTAGCTGAGGCATAGTGCCACAGACTTTGTACTCTCTTTTCTCCCCTCGCTTGCATCTGTGGAACCCCAGTTACAGGGGTTTAACTGAGGTTAGAAAATTAGCAGCTACAGCAGTAAACCAACATACTTGTATATAGCCCAATATAAAAAACAAAAAAGAAATTCATATCCAAACTATTCAAACTGTTCATCTGCATGTCTTTTGTCACAAAGTGGAAGTATGCTTAGGGGCTTATACTGGGTCTTTTCATCTGCATAACACGAGGTCAATATGAAAGAGTTCCCTGAAGGCATGCTATATCGTCCTCAGGTTACAGGAGTCCAGAACTGAGCAGAAAGGGATGGTTGCCTCTGTTGTATACACTGAGTATCAATCTGTTACAACGGGGATTACTGTAACACGCATATATCAAACCAGGAGTCCCGTGGAAAGGAAGTATACATGGACAGATTCGTGGTAGATGTTTCAGAGATGTTTATTTCTCCAGCCGCATGGCCGGGGCTCTGCTCAGGGACTCCTCCAGTCATGGGACCCCAGGGTCCTTCCCACACAGGGGAACACAAACCAACCAATGGGGAATGAGGCTGACCAGCGGCAGGGAAACCCCGTGTCTCCCCCTGGGGCCCCTCTCCCAGGGCTACATGGCAGGGGGGGAGACCCCAACATCTCACCTGTTTTATTTAATAAAAGGAGAATGAAAACAACTGGATAAACATAACAAGAACAGTTTCAAGACGAAACAAGCCACCCTTCTGAGTCTTTAAATGTCCAAACAGATTCTGTGGAACATTTTAGGGCTGACAGAAGGGAGACAGAACTCTCTGAGCATGCTTTGTGGGGAAACTGAGGCAGGAGAGGGTTTAATTTCTTCTCTCCCTCTTTTCATCCCCCCCTTGGCATTGGAGAGGAATTGTAGGGAAATGGAATTGTATAGGGAAGCCATGTGATGAAAAATGGATTAGGAATAAACTGGGGATAGGGTAAACTTAGGAAAGGGTTCATATTGGGTATAGGGTAAAAGGGGAAAGTAGGCTGTGGGTAGGGAAATTGCTGGGATGGATATTGTTTATAATTTTGTGCATAACGGCTGCCTTTGACGGGAATACCCCCAGGCCCAGTAACATTTGCTGCTTGTAAACCCTTCTTTCCTTGTACTATATCAAATTGTACAACTTCCCCATCTCCTCCACTTTGCAGGTAATTTTTAGGGTTATTCCTTTTAATGGCAGTTCTATGGATGAATAGATCTTCCCCTGTATCATCTCGTGTTATAAATCCATAGTTGTTTTTTACATTGTACCATTTCACAGTTCCTGTGACTTTCGTGGTTACAACTCCTCCTATCACATGCTTGCGTGTTCGTCGTGGCTGCTGGTCCCGCGTGGCCGCCGCCTCGCCGGCTCCGACATCTCAGCTGGGCCCCCGCGTTGCGGCTGCTCCATGCTCTCCGAGCAGTGCTGGTCCGGTGTGTTTGGGCTCTGCGCGGCCCCGCGTTGCCATCGCCGCTGGCTCCGTGCCCTGTGAGCGGTTCTGCTCTGCAAACTCCACGCTGCTTTGAGTGCAGCCCCGTTCCGGCTCGGCACTGCGCGGCTTCTCATGTCGCTGTGGGAACCGCCGCTTCTCCCTCCGCAGGGCTCTCCGAGCCGTGTGCTCAGAGCGGGCTGCCACGCCGATGCCGGTTCCTGGCTGCTCGTGGCCCACGGCACCCGCGGCGCCTGCGGCATCGCTCCCTCACTCGCGGCCGCGTGGCCGGGGACCCCGAGACAGGGATGGGGTCCGTGATAAGGTGCGCGCTCCCGAGGGGGCCGGGCGCATCCAGCGCAGGCACCTCCGCCGGCACGGCTGCAGTCATGTGCCACAGGGATGGGGGCCACGCAGCCTCGGCCACGGGAGAAGTATGATCCTCTGCTTTAGGGGTAATGGGACCATACACATACTCCTCAAGAGCTTCCCTGATTATAAGGTATGCATGGAAAGCTTCTCTTTGATCCCATACTTTATCCCATATCTCGTCCCAGAAACACCCCTCACAAGATACAGGAGGTTCGATATCTAAAAGTAAGTCTCGAGAAATATAGGAGAACCTTTTGAAAAGCCAGATGAAAAAGTGTTCTAGATCTCCCGGTTGCGTTACTTTTTTGTTTTGTTGTTCAAGGATTCCTTTTACTTCTAGATACATTTTTTTTCTGTGGCTCAGAGAGCCCCATTTTCCACGATTCTTCCATAGTCCAGAGAGAATATCCAAACCAAGATGAGAAGAGAGAGGTCTAGAGTGGTTTTTACTCACGAATCTTCCTCAGGGATTGGTGTCTTGCCCGCATTCCTCCACCAGTTTGTTACAGCGGGGATTACTGTAACACACATATATCAAACCAGGAGTCCCGTGGAAAAGAAGTATACATGGACAGATTCGTGGTAGATGTTTCAGAGATGTTTATTTCTCCAGCTGCATGGCCGGGGCTCTGCTCAGGGACTCCTCCAGTCATGGGACCCAAGGGTCCTTCCCACACAGGGGAACACAAACCAACCAATGGGGAATGAGGCTGACCAGCGGCAGGGAAACCCCGTGCCTCCCCCCCAGGGCCCATCTCCCAGGGCTCCATGACAGGGGGGTAGACCCCAACATCAATCCACAGGTTATGTGGTCCAGCTATCCGTGGAGAACTGCTACCTCAGCAAGAGATGAGTGGCAGCAGGCTGAGTGGTGAGGACCATGGTCCCACAGGAGTTTGGGCAGGAGCACTTGAGCCACCCTTGCAGAACCCTGTCTGGTGACAGTGCTGGTCTCTGCCAATTTATGATGATTCTGCACTTAAGTCAGTAGCCTCTCCACAATGTTCAGAACTTGACTTTAGGGTGAATCCTCTGATGTTTTTACCTTCTCTTGAGTTCTTTACTGTTGGTATTCCTTGGTGTGTGAGCCAGCTCAGGCAGGACACAGGAACCAGCACAGTACCACGGCTGAAATGCAGAGAAAATTTAGTTTTGTTAAGACCAAACCATGAATTTCCTAGCTTTTACGCTTCTGATTCTCTCCCTGATCCTGCTGCTGGGGGAGTGAGTGACTAGCTGTTTGGTGCTTGGTTGCTGGCTGGTTTAAACTGTGATGCCAGTGGGGGGATCCCCAAAGCAGCACCCGGACAGAGGCACACAAGCAGGGATGCAGGCACCATGGAGCTCTGTGTGTGCTAGGGGATCACCAAACCTACTCTTTCCCCTGTATATCAGAGGTTCATGCAGGTGTAGTTTACCACCATTTGATTGTTCCCACAGAAAGGCAGGAATCCAGGAATCTCAGTCATGCTCAACATGATGACTCTAAATCTATCACCAGATTATGTTATCTAAACACGGGTGTTGTCCAGCACATGAGGACAGCTAAACAATGACTGGTATGATGTATGTGGTTTTTGACACCCCCGCTTGCAAGCCATTTGACCATGTTCACAATCCTCTTCACCAATCTTCCATTATTTTCCCAAACTTGGGAAGCTGAAAGTCAGATCAGCTCGAGGAGCTACTGAGTACTTCAATTTCTCATAGACCAAAGGAACTGACAAAGTCCCATTAAACCACAGTCAGAAAAGCCTGGCACAGTCAGTTTGAAGGAGACAAGGGGATGTAAAAGAAGGCTTAATTTCTGAAGGAACCTAGAATTAGTTTAGCAGTTGTCTTATCCTTTTTCTGCTGCTGTAATGCCATGTTGAATTCCTTTTCATCAAGGAAGTGTATTTTGCTTAAAACATTGCAGAGCCTTGCTGTCCTCAAAAACTGTTGTGTCAAGCAGGATTTATTTAAGAAGGAAGGAGTAGATGCTCTAATGATAATAACATGTGCCAGGCACACGTAATTACAATCATGTCAGGCTAGCATTCACTCTCCAAATCAGCTTACATTAAATATGCTATAATTTATATAAATCATACAAAATATAATTGACAGAAGTATGAAAACAAGCTGTACTGGATACTACCCTTGCCAAGAGAACCAAAGTAATAATTCAAACCCCCTTGCATTATACATAATAGTCTAATATTATACATAGTGCAAATGGCAACAAATCACTGTTCTCTGTTCTCCCTTGAAAATGCAAAAAGATTAAATAAAATTACAAGGACAACACCAAGGTAAAAAATAATCACACACTGCGTAATCTTTTTATTAACATTTGAATGTTTAACACAGTGGATAGTGAGAAGAAAAAAGAATAGATAATTTTAAGCAGTTCTAGAACTCAATTGAAAATTCCTGATTTAGGAAGAGCTCTATCAGTTTGGCTGGATATCTTGCCAGAATGTGAAATTTGAAAATATCTAGTAGTTCTGTATCTCATCTTCTGTCATGAGGCTTATTTTTGTGTCAAGGACAAAAAGTCAGACCATAGGTCCTGTCATGGGTTAGCATAACTCAGGAGGTGATCTTCTTGCAAAGAGGTGCTTACGGCTTCCTCTATGACCTAACAGAACCTATCAGCTGGCTAGTTTGAATATTGACAATTTTTAAGCCGCTTAAAATTTTGACCACCTCTGTGGTCCACATTTAAGAATGGACAAACCCTGGGAAAGCTCTCTTGCTTCCAGCTTTGGGACAGGTAACTGGGCTCAGCTGGTACGGGGCCCAGTGGGCCCAGGCCGGGCCCTGCTCGGTCTGGGCCGGGTCCGGGCCGGGACCTGCTCGGGCCGGGCCCGGTTGGGACACAGCCATCCTGGGGCTGTGCGGTCCTGTTCCACCCTCGGCCCCCCACAGCTCTGCTACGTGCAGATGGCGCAGCCCGGTTCCCCCCCCACCTCGCCAGTGTGGCCGAAGATTCAGCTGAAGCTGCCCCGCTGTCCAGCAAAGATCATGTGACCGACAGTGATAAGCGAAATTCCAGCTGCAAGGCCTGGGTAACATTAACCCTTTTAGTGCTGCAGATATTAAGTAAAGAAAGAAGAGCTGAAAAAACCTGAGAGAAGAGAAAGAGGAAATGCTTAGAAGCTGAAACTCTGCTGTAAAACTATGGTGGTGATGGCCTATGATGTATCAGAGTACCCATTGTAATTTCATGACAGCATGGGGGGTGGAACGTTCAAACTGTACTTGTGAGCAAAAGCACCTGTGCTGAAATAAGCAAATGCTGAAGCAGCTGTCATTTGATGAGAAGTTTGAACAGGGAGAGATGGAAGCGATGAGGACCCTTTTGCTCCAAATTGGAAGGAGAAAGACCTCTGTTCCTAGAGATGCTCCCAGAGATAGTCCTAGAGATGAAGATGATGAGGACCCTTTTTCTCCCAGGGAAGGGGGAGGGCCTCTATTCTTAGAGATGAAGATGCTCTAAGAGATGGGTGAAGACAACCTTTGTTTATGAACAGCTCAACCTTAAAATGGTACCCCAGTAGCTCAAGACTGGATCCTTGAAAGCAGTTGTGGGAAAAGCTGTAAGTCAGGGGAAGGGACTCTCACGTGTGAGCAGAGAACCAACCCAGGCGGCTGTCTCGTGATACTGAAGCCATGTGTAGTGGTTTGGTCCAAAATACTCATTACTATTTACCTTCTGTGAGATAAGAATTAGGAGAAAAACAAAGCAGGCACCAAACTTAAAAGAATATAAAGAAGTTTATTAACAGACCTAAAAGAGGGGAAGAAAAATAAAATCATACCACACCTTCAGACTCTTCTCCTCCCCCCACCTTTCTCTCTTCTCCCAGTGACAATGTAAAAAGACAACCCTTGAAATGTTCAGTCTGTTTACCACTTCCATAATAACCTTGTTCAGTCCATTTAGAAAGAGGAATCTCTCTTGCCCATGCTATGAAAACATTATCACAACAAGACAGCCGCCCACTTCCAAATATTGTTCAGTCCATTTAGGAAGAGGAGTCTCTCTGCCTGCGTGTGAGTCCCTTCCCCCGACTTGCAGCTTTACCCACAACTGCTTTCAAGGGTCCACTCTTGAATTACTGGGGTACAATTTTAAGGTTGAGCCGTTCAGAAACAAAAGTTTTCTTCACCCATCTCTGGGAGCATTTCATCTCTAAGAATAGAGGCCCTTCTCCTTCTCTGGGAGCAAAGGGTCTTCCTCATCTTCATCTCTAGGACTATCTCTGGGAGCATCTCCAGGAACTGAGGTCTTTCTCCTTTTCCATTTGGAGCAAAAGGGTCCTCATCACTTCCATCTCTCCCTGTTCAAACTTCTCATGAAATTACAGCAGCTTCAGCATCTGCCTATCCCAGCGCAGGTGCTTTCGCTCACAAGTACAAGTTGAACGCTCCACCCCCCCCATGCCTTCATGAAATTACAGTGGATACTCTGATATATCATAGCTTTACAACAGAATTTCAGCCTTAAGCATCTCCTCTTTCTCTTCCCTCAGGTTTTCAGCTCTTCACAGCACTATAAGGGTTAATCTCACCTAGGCCTTGCAGCTGGAATGAAGCTTATCTCTGTTGGTCACATCGGTGCAACTTTAGCTGAATCTTGGCCACACTGGAAGGGGGGAGCCAGGCTGGTCTGTCTGCACATGGCAGGGCTGCGGGGGGGTGGGGTGGGGTTCCACGGCTGGAACAGGGCCCATCAGCTCCAGGATGGCCGTGGCCCGGCCTGGCCTGGCCCGAGCAGGGCCTGGCCGGGCCCGCTGGCCCCCACACGGGGCCCGCAGCCACCTGTCCGAGCACTGGAAACGAGAGAGAGCTGTGGGGGGGGGTTGTCTATTCTTAAGTGTGGATCACAGAGGCAGTCAAAATTTTAAGTGGCTTAAAAAATTGTCCATATTCATACTGGCCAGCTGATAGGTTCTGTTAGGTCACAGAGGAATCTGTAAGCACCCCTTTGCAAGAGGGTCACTTCTGAGACTATGCTTTGCTAACCCATTAATTTCTTGTGGAGATGTCTCCATAGCATGAGCAAGAGAGACTCCTCTCCCTAAATGAAATGAACAAGGTTATTATGGAAGTGGTAAACTGACTGGACATCTCAAGGGTTGTCTTTTTGCAGTGGGAGAAGGGGGAAAGGTGGGGGGAGGAGAAGAGTTCTGAAGGTGTGGTATGATTTTTTTTTTCCTTTCCTTTTAGGTCTGTTAATAAACTTCTTTATATTCTTTTAAGTTTGGTGCCTGCTTTGCTTTCTCCTAATTCTTATCTCACAGAAAGTAAATAAGTAATAAGTATTTTGGACCAAACCACTACAGGTCCTTAGAAAAGAACAGGATAAAAAATATTTTAAGTCCATTTGTTCTTTTCAGCATCAGATGGTAAGAAGGCTCTCTCTTTCAGCCTGAAGATGTTTCATTAAAAAATGGACTTTGTGACATACATACATACATCTGTCATTTGCAGCAGAAAAGGACAGGCATGTTAAAGAGAAGCAAATTATATTAACCCTGAAACAATTGTTCTCATGGACATGCCACAGAATTCTACCCATGGTAACTTTAGTGGAATTAGACTAGGAAGACCTAAGGAGGCTTACTGAAATACGGAGTTTAGGCAATGAGGCTAAAACCACCCTTGAATATGGTGAATATGTGGTAGATATTTATTTATATCCAAATTGGTGTTTGAGCTGGCTAGTTTAAAACTGGTTTAGGTGGCTTTGGATGAGTGCATAAACCTTTGACAATGTTAAGACATTAAAACAACAGTCTAGAGAAGCATTTGGTTCAGCCAATATAATTTATTTTAACACAGTTAGCACTCTCTGAAAATAAGTATCTTACAATGAATATAATACAAGTTTTGCAGTTTCACTTGAACGTGAACATTTTTGTCTTTTTTTTTCAAGTCTTCTAGTTTTTCATAAAACCATAAAGGTATTTCCCCAGAAAACTCTCCCCTCCTCACTGCAGATCTGCCTTTATACAACAAAAACTTTATTTCACCTGTGGGGATAACCACCACCATTCCTCCCCCCCCCCCCCCCCCCAAACATTTCAATTGTAGAAAAGAATAGGTTTTAACTGTAGTACAATTTTGAAATTAAGATGAATTAGCTGATGAAATTCCAACTGTGGGAAAGTATTTGCTGACAGAAAAAGCCCCGCTATTGTACACACACAATTGAAAATCTTCACTTGCATTTCAAAATGGTTGGTAAAAAAGGAGATATTTGCATCAAAACAGTGCATTAAACCCACTGCATGCTGGTACCACACTGGTACCAGCACATTTTTCATTAAAATGGTGAATTAGCATCTTCATATAGATTTTCCCCAAGACTTGAAGCATTTCACTTGCATATATACATAAAATGTATATAAAGTATATGTCATACAGTGTATTTAGTACTGTTAGTATATACAGTGTATTTATGTACTACTAGTACATAGTGTATATGCATAATAAAAAATACATATTCATAAGCATTTCAGCCTGTACCTGAAATAAACGTCATTGGATGGCTGCAAAACACCCAGTCCTGCACGGGATTGATCTAGAGAGGGACATTTCACATTACTGTCCACCAGCTCTATCTCAAAATACGATAACATCAGAGCCAAAAATTGTTTAATCTCATGGACAGCAAATAACCTGCCTGGGCACTTTGCCATGCCTGTCCCAAAAGGCATGTAGTAATACTTCAGCTTCCGACCATGCCGGTAGAAATCAGTCTTCTCCTCTCCATTCTCATTCAGAAAGCGATCATATTTGAATGTCTGCAATTGAACACACAAAAGAGCTCCTTGATATTTGAATACCTCCAAAAACCAGATAAAGCTGCTAAGACACAAAATGCAGGCTGGGAAAGAGATGCCTCTAGAAATAAGCATCGTACAGTAGCACCAGGCCCTATGGTGCTGTTCTAGAAAGAGTGGCCTCTGAGAAGTTCTGTTATGTGATACAGGATCCCAGGTTCTTTGCTGATAACTCTCCTTTTTTGTCCTGACCTCTAAAAATAAGCATTGTAACCTGCATCCTTGTTCATGTAGCAGAAGAAATATTGGAGTATTCTAATTCTGTGCCTTTGGGAAACTATTATCCTTGTCCTTCTTCAAAGACCTCCATAATGGTGATCTTCCCTCACTGAGGAAGGCAGTAAGTAGAAAGCTGTCTGGGGTTGGTAGCACACCTTTTGGTCACACTAAAACATGTTTTGCAGAGAGTGTTTGCACTGACTTTATTCTTTTTCTTGCCTATCATTACATCTTCACATGTAAGAACAGACTGTCTGGGGTACAACAGAAAACCAGCCATGGGGCACCACTACAAATGCTTTATCTAAAGGCCTGTTAACTTCTGCCACAGCGCTGAGTTTAATGCAAATTGAAAAAAATACTTACCAAGGGATCAGCATAGATTTCTGGATCAAAATGCAGCAGCTGAGGATAAAGAGCTACAATATCATCTTTGCGAATGTTGTAGAAGTCGTTCTCTAAGTGCAAAGTGAAATCCTCCTTGGCCACTCGGAAAGTCATGGATGCACTCGAGAGCCTCATCGCCTCCTTGATGATGCTGTCTGTTGGGAGAGGACAAGGAATGATTGCCATGGAAACAGTGTATTCACATCCTGGGGGCAGGTCATAGCTATTGATCTATTTCAGAGCCATTATCAAACCCTGAATTTATTAGAAGAAAAATTTTAATATTAACTTTCTAAATGCCTAAGAAAGTATCTTCCTCATTTCTTTTTAGCATTTCTATCCCTTCTATAGATACCACTGAGAACCTGATCTTCTTTCCCCTAGAAAAATGCTTATAGTTGATGAAACCAAATGTTCAAAAGTTAAACACAATGTCACTCTGAGATAAAGACCAAACCAGTGAAAACTGAAAGATAACAAGAAAAAGAGGCAGTTCAGTAAGCAGAATTTTCTGAAGCTGTAAGAGTTTCTTTATAGAAACCCATATTCAGGAAAAAAATAATGTGGGGGGTTTTCTGTTTCAATATAAGCTGACTTTTTTTTTAAGTAACAGTAGTTAAAAGGCAACATTATCAAAACTCTCTGTAACTTCTGAAAAATGTGCTTATAATTTGAAAAAATATTAAGAGAAAATAGAAATAATGGTATTAGAAAATATTGCTTCACATGATAAGAATTGGGATTTAAGTTTTGGCAACACATTTTCATTTGATTTAAAAATATAACCAAACAAAATATTGTTCAGAATTATCCATGGGTCTATGTTATGTAGCTGTATAGGATTATTGAGACCTGCCATTACCCATGAAGAAGTGCTTTTCATGTAAATTTTGATACTCTCAGTACCACCGGGGACATTGGGAAGCCTGGTTGTGTTGGCTATTGATAAGGAACATATAGTTTCCTCTTCTACTGTTTCTTTGCTAATTCCATAGGAATTCCATAGCAAGTATTTACATGGTAATAAGTAGAAGACCATGGAAATTGTAGTGTGATTCCTGCATAAAATAAGCATACCCAGTATTGGCATATTATCCAGCTGTTTTCTGTTCAAGGAAATATGTTTGCCATCTAAGCTGATACTCTCTTCAGCACTTTCCAAAACATGTTGCACTTCTTTGGTAGCAGCTCTCATTGCTTCTGGATTCCTAAGATCAAAAGAGCAAAGGTATAACATAATTTTAAATTTAAGAATTCTTTAAGAAGGGGTTTGCTATTAAAGTTCTTCCTGGCTAAAATTTCTATTGTTGGCTGACAAGTACAACCTTCTAAAATGAAAATGTTGCAGCAAAATGCTGCAGTTCCACTTTTTCATGTCTTGGCAAAGGTATTATAACTTCAAAGGAAAAAAAAGGAAAGGATCCTCAAGTATTTGATTTTGTCTGCAATGACAAGTGGGACAGAACTGATGAGCGTAATTCAGGTAATAAACAGTACTGTCACTAAAAAGCAATGCCAAGAGTAAGAAAAAAATCAGCCAGTTGTAGATTAGGAAACAGCCCCACCACGGGCAGAAAATTTAGGAACAGGATTATAGATCAGTTTTACAACATCATTTATTCTGGCTGATGTGACAATATTCTGTCTAGCTGAAAAGAATCTTCCTAATACTAAGAGCCCACATAGTACCCTCACTGTCTAGGCTTTCTTTCAGACACTGAATATATGAGCTATGGTGAAATATATAGAGACAATAAAAGAGGGTGCAATAGTGTCTTGATGAAGGCACAATCAGGGTGTTAAAAGACTCTAAGTCCAGAAAATCTAAAGCAAATTCATTCTTGTAGCAAAAAGTAACAATTAACCTCAAAAATTAGCATTGGCAAGTAGATATGATAAATAAAAGCATTAGGAATTTAGACACACACTTCAGTGCTAGTTATACTGAGGCAGATAATCCACAAAGGCCCACACTAAAATGGACATTTGATAGTATTATCTGAGCTGTGCACTTGTCTCAAGAGTAACAAGCTCAGCAGGTGCAGTCTACAGTAGAGCTTCAATGGGATCTATTGGCATATAAATTATTTTCTATTAAGTATCTGTGAAAACAGCAATGAAGTTAAATCTCATGTTGCCTGCTCTAGTGAGATGGACTAAAAATGTCTAGTTATATTTGTAGCCTTAATATAATTAATGTTTTGACTGCAACTAGCACTTTTAATGTCATAACATATAGATTAACTCCAAAGCTTTCTTGACAAAGTGTAGCATTGCCCTGGAGTGTTGTTTCTTAAAAAAAAAAAGCTTCTACAGAATTGCTCTGTGCTACCACTACTTGCTCTCAGATGAGTGAAGGGCTTTTCTGTGGAAGTCCAGAACAACACACCATTTCTGTTGCAAACAGTAAGATTTTTATCACTGGTGAGGTATCAAGCAGTGGAATTGGCCTGTATTAATGAACTGGTTTCTGAAAGACAAACATTTTTCTTGTTAGGGAGCAAGAAGCATTGGGACTTACTTAAGAAGGTAGAACAAGGTCCAAAAAGTGGCAGGAATGGTGTTTGCTTGAGAGGCCCAGAGCACTGCCACGTGGGTCTTTGCCTTTTCCATGTCATCGAAGGTTGACAGGGTGTCATTCAGGAACATGCGGAGGGTGACAAGCTCAGAGAGGTTGTCCCTTTTCAGGAGGTTCTTGTGCAGGAGTGCCTCTCCCAACTTCTCACGTGCACTGTGGGCACTCTTGAAGAGGTGAATAGGCAGCCCTGCCACGAGGGCTGGGAAAATCCTATCGAATTCCTTGAAGTTTTCAAGGGCATTTAGGATATGAGCTCTCTCAGTTTCCTGCTTTGATGATAGGTTTTTGTCATTATTTGAATTAAATTCTTTACCAAAAAGTGTTAAAAAGCCAGACTCAAACATCACTTGGCAACAGAATGTGTAAAGTCCTTCTGTCACCCAGGTATTAGACTGGAGCTTAGGTGTTCTTGACTGCAGCATGACATACTGTAGGTTTTCCATCATTGCTTCAATGAGGGCATCTAGGGCATTGCCTTGAAGGGTTCTAATGAAAGTGTGATGAAAATTTTCAGTGGTGTTTCCCTCTGCTGGGTCAATGCTACCATGCCCAAAAGCCTGTCACAAAATAAATTGTATGCATGATAAGTAAGGCCTGTCATTACCTCAATGATAAAGTCTAACAGAAATGAAAGCCAAAGTATAACTTCATAGCTTACTAGAGGGAGGAGTAATAATGTAACAAAATTATGTACAGTCTTAGAATAATGTATAGTCTTAGAACAATCCAAATCACTGCAAATTTCTTTTCCGTTTAGGAAGAGCAAAACAAGACCACAATGTTTTAAATGAGTAAAAGTGCAGAAATGTGAAACCAATCCTATTTCAAAGGCACAGTTATGTTTACAGGGATTAACTGGGTATGTCAGCAGATACTTTGTTTGTTAGATATTAAAACCAGCAGTACCTTGGCAGAAGTAGCAAAATGGAACTTTTTCCAGTCCAAGTGTTTTCCCTGGCGCATCAATGCATGGTAGGAAAAAGGGTCAGTGAGGAAATGAATGTATTTCCCTGCTACATGGCAAGTGAAGATGTGGCCATGCTTCTTCTGCTTTTCTTTGAGGAATTCAAGGGGGTTGGCACCAAACTGCAAGGCACAGCCCAGGTATGGGAGGAACCCATTTTCAAGTGGTGGCTCACCTTGTCGCCTACAAAACACAAACAAAAGCTGAACTTAAAATTTTGTATAAAGATCTCTTCTCTAGGACTACCAGGTATATAAAATGCTGATGCTAGGCTTTGTGTAATGTGAAGAAAAAAGAAAAAAAAAATCCCAAATAAATAGTTTATTTACAAATATTTTTCTCCCATTTAAGGGCTAAGCTATGTAAGAAAGAACAGCTTTAACTATTAATAGACATAATAAAACACAGTTTGATTATGTCATCTTTCTTTTCCCTGGATCAGAAGTATATTTTTCACCTGTTCAAATGCCAAATTATTGCCATTAGCTAACGTGCAGTTATGAATTTTTCACATTAATAAATAATCCATCACACTAATATTGCCTGATATATTTTTGGACAATTGTATCCACAATTTCATCTGAATACCAAGGAAAAGAAATTTTTTAATATGGAAATGTTGTTATTATTTGCATATCCCATTAACAGACCAGATCTTTCTAAAAATATGGGAATTTTGCTATGACCCTCAGTAAGCATAAAAGCTAGTCTTTCAGACAAAATGTCATCAAGCACATGCTTTAAATTAAGCAGATACTTAAAGTGAAGCATATGCTTAAATGATTTTCTTTTTTGAGTAGAAAACAACTTTCCTGTATAAGGACATCATGACTGCTGAAAAAAATTTCATATAATACTTCAGCTTTTCCAGTAAATGAAGTTAATTATTTTCACCTTTTTTAAATTAAACTTTTAAAATAAAACAAGAAAATGACTGCTGAAAATACAAAATTAGAGCAAATTACTTGCTCCTTATGTAAATATGCCAGTAGGATAAATGCTTTTAAGGAATATGTATTTGAAATAGCGTGGTACATAAATATTACCTGTATTAAACAGTGTTACTAGATACAATATAAAAATATTTGTAAGTAGGTATTAAACTCTAATTACATGTAAGTAGGTATTAGCTGTGATTACAATACAGGTGAAACTCCAGCCCAGAACTTTAGGAAATTAGAACATACATATTATTATTTTAATTACCTCACTTGTGCATAGATTTGTATCTACAGCTGCCTCTAGCATCACTGCACTATCACTGCAAAATTCATACACAAAAATTCGATTGGAACAAAAATCTGTCAAAAGACCAAAGTACAGCATTGTCTATGCTATCTTACATATGTCCATCTGACAGTCTTGAGACTACAGTTCTTTTAGTGATGTACGCAGGATATTTGACACAAATAAAGGCTAGTAGGCACACTGAGATGCAGTTACAGTAGGTTTCTTACCTTCTCCTCCTCCCTAGAAGAAACCAAGACACACAACAAAGTATTACTGCTGTTCCCCAGAGCCAGGATGTTAGGGACATTTCTGGTAATGCCCACAAGCTTCCAAGTGGAAAATGGGTAACTACCAGGGTGACAGGAGAGGTGACTGAGAATGAAACAGAAGACAGGTCACAATTTATAGACAGTGGGTGCACCACTGTCTCTAATGGCACTGAGTCAACCTAGCAAGCTATTGATTAACCATTTCTGGAGAGAGCTTGTTCTCTCTCTGTTCTGGCACCTTTCTGCAGACAGCTTTGCTGGACTGATGCAGACAGTTGCAGATCTGGCCTTGAGCTGATGTCACGTAGCAGTAGCAGTTCCAAAGTAACCAAACAGCTGTAATAGTTGATAATTTGAAGGTTAGTCAGGTGTATTTGGATCAATCCTGCAGATTTATCAATTGCAGTTTACAGTTCAAGTTTAGCAATATATGAAATGGCTACTGACCGGTGTCCAGGAGATTCAGACTGTGCTAACTGGTGGCTGCAGTCCGTGCTGCCCTTCAGCTGCCAGCTTGTTGCCCCTCCCTTCTCCTTGTGGACTGTCCTGGCTCTGGTATGCCACTGCAAGAGGGAACGGCAGGGTTCAGCAGTTGGGCAAAGGGATGGCTGCGGAGGTGGACTTACTTCCTCTAACAACATTTCTCTGGAAGAAAGAGAAAAAATGGTCTTTCACAGAATCATAGAATGAATCATAGAAAAAAAAGAAGAAAGTAGATCTAGACAACCACACTGGTTTGGGTTTTTTTCATTTTCCTTGCATCACCTTTTATTTTCCCACTAACCCTTTTCTCCTTTCTGTTGTTGACTTGTGAGAATTCAAACTTTGGCTTGCTCCTAGACCTGGCATCAAGCCATCAAGGAGGCAGCTCAGGTATAGTGATGTTTCATTAGTCATCCAAGGCCTAATATGTTTCTCAGAGAGAAACTGAAGGGTTTTTCAGACTCACTTTTGTACCGGTTTTTCTTGGTGTCCCTACAACTGTGTGATAAAACAGTAAAGATTTGGACATCTTGTTGTTGCAATTGAACAGTACACTGAAGGCATTAACATGCAAATCTGGCAGGTGGAAATATTGTCCTGGCTTCAAACCAGAGCAGGCAGTGAGGCATGGGGTAACTGTGCACATGCCATTACATTTGAGGCTGTTTTTAAGTTACTATACTGAAGAAATAAACCCTATTTACAGCATCAAGGTTTGCCCTTAATCTAAAAAATCACTCCTTTCAGCTCCAGTCCTCTATCCCATTTTCATTTAAGCACAGGCGTTTCATTTATTTTCCTATAAAGACTTCTTTTTCATCAGCTGAATTTAGCTTGTTATTGTATAATTGCTTTATAAAAACCTTCCTTTCCCATTTCCTGCTCGTTCACATTATGGAAAATTTCAATTCTGGGTGTCGTCTTTGATTTCATCCTGTCGCTTCTTCATCCTAAATGAGAATAATAATTTTATGATATTGGTGTCTAATTCTTTTTGCATGGACAACACTGAAAAAATAAAGTCAGAAATTAGCGTCAGTTTTGTGTCCAACACACAGGAATAACATTCAACCAGCAACAGTTGCCTGTGTCTTGTCACCATATCTTGTGTTGCCCTAGCTACAGCTGCCAGTCACACTTGCCTTTTCCCTCTGTGCTTTGGGTTGTTGTGCTGCAACGTGAAGATAACATCGTTTATAAATGGCATCCTGCTGCCAGCAAACAGCGGCAGTAACCTCTCTAACGCTGCCCACCTTCTTTCCCTTTCTGCTTTGTACATATATAATAGTACTAAAAGTATAACCAGGTGTAGGCAGAGCACAGTAGCTGCTTGGCAACTTACCTTAAATAATTGCTTTTTCTCTCAGGATAGTCTTAAATAAGCCAATCTACAGTCCCAAAGCCAGCCTGTACTATAACAGGCTGCAGCCTGTGATTTATGTTCTTGTGATAAACACAAACAGGAGCCACTGATACTCCACCAAATTTAGCAGATGATAAGTGAGAATCTCCTTCCATTTATATTAGTGGGCATTAGGCTTTCCTGATTTTTCAGCAGCACCAGTAGAGTGCCCTGATGTTCTGGGTGTGGTAATTCAGTGTTCTTCAGACAAACACAGCATTTCCCACAGCCAAAATTCAGGCAGTTGCCACCAGTCTTTACAGCAGGGACTGAAAGCACCATGTGGTCCCACTGATTGACAGATAAAGCACATTTTCTGCAGCACACTGTGTGTTGTGACACAATGTGTGAGTTTGGCTCTCTTGACTCAGCCCAAGAAGGTGACCTACAAGAGTTTTGGGTGCCGTCAGAAAAAACATACTGACTTGACTTCGTGAAGCAAACTCCTTGTGTAAATGGTAAGAAGAATATTAATGCAAAAAACCAACACAGCTTGGGCTTAAGACTCAACTCAGGCCAGTGACACCATCAGAAATAAAGCATATGTTTGAATGTACAAGCCTTTGTCACTGCAGGTTTGAGCATGGGTGCTCATCAAGAACTCAGCAATGCAACGAATAGTCGTTAGGAAATGCAAAACCTTTTAACAACTGTAATATGACCTTTTGGTTAAGCTCTAATGAACACTGAGCTAGAACCAGTTCAGAAAGAGCAGCTCAGGAGCACGTGGATGCAGGCAAGAGAGCGCGCTGACACTTCACCCAGTGCGGCGCATTTAGCAGCCGCTTCCCGCCCAGCCTGGCTG